>NC_140583.1:350793543-351393543 GCF_964204655.1 Triturus cristatus
AATGTGCCATGTCCTACTAATAATGTTCAAGAATATAGGAAGGAGATAATACATTTTTTCGCTAATTCTATAAATAGATCATTTAGATTAGGTGCTGTTAAAGCAGGTTTGCCTCACTCCTCCAATCAAGGAGGCATCTCCGATCTGGATCTAACATATTCTCAAGCCTATTCGAAAGTACCCTTTCACTTGAAGCAGGTAGAAAAACATGAGTTTCGGAATTATCTTGAAAGACAAAAATCTGAATTTTGATTGCAAGGGGATGCAGAAAAATCAATGCATGAAAAGCATTCTTCTAAATTGGACATCTTGTATAAATTTGGTCTGGCAATTCAATGCCGTCAATGAAGTCTAATATGATAGGTGAAGGAAAATGAATGAATTTAAGGAGAGAATAATAAGCTTGCTCACAGTCTGTTTAAAGGATAGATTGAATAAAGTGTGTCTTGGTAAGGTATGCCTTGCTTTAAAAGGAGTATAGTTGGCATTCTGCAGGGCCCTTCTCTGACTTTAATAACTATACTTCTACATGAGGTGTTTAAGTAAATGAAAAAAGATCATAAATACATCAATGACACCCATGTGATGTTCTATCTTTCTTAGTAAAAAGTGGCTAACAGGAAGATGAAAGGAAACGCATTTATGAAAATTATAGAGAGAAAATATAATAGTTGGCTGATCCTCAATAAAGACAAACCAAGCGTCTGTGTTAGGCTCTGATTAAGTCCTCATGTTGATTAATGTTTGGATTACTTTGAGTGATTCATTAGGCCTGGTCTGTTCTTCCTTGTTTAATTATTTGCATCTTGATTCATGTTGCCTCTCCACAGACACATTGGAGCCCCAAGGGTCATGCCAAAAGTTACTTTTTTACTTTCAATGAATAAACCTTTATGCAGCTTTAGCCAATCTAATTCCTATTCCAGTGTAGGAACACTATGTCACTTCCTGATAATACAAAGAAGAAATGCTTTTGAAACTGGACTATTCCCTGCATGTTATACGGGCATGTTACCCTACTCTGAGTGTCCATCTGCATGTGAATCTGGCATGCTGAATTTTATTTTGGCCCAGGTGTCATGCTAACCTAATGTGTGCACAGAATGACCCGAAGGAGCTACCTCAAATCCTACCCTCATAGTTGACAGAGGACTACTATCCCTATTCCGGGTGTAGCACATGAAGCGATGGTGACATACCAGTGTAGTGTGTTTTGTTATTTATAGTAGACTGAAACCTTTTATCTATGTCAATGAAAGTGTGACCAATTGGCCTCTCTGGTGTAACGGTCATCTGTTATGTGAAACCCAAGCCCTTGCACTGTTATTCTATATGTTTTTTCATTGTGTGTACTTGTATAGTGAGCCTGTGATATAGGCCCAGTAGTGGGGGAGAGAGTGAGAGAGAGTATATGTGTGTGTGTGTGTGTGTGCGTGTGTGCATGTGTGTGTGTGCTGAATCCAGTGGGAGTCTCTTTGGATGCCTCTGGTTTATCATGGCACAATAAGGAGGATGAGGACATCGTGACATGTATTGGAAGTGCATTGCCTACCTTCCTGCGGCTGGACGGCGAAGATCAGGCACTGAATTGAGGAGTCTGTTGCGTCTGTGAGCTAAACGATCTATCCCGATCTTAATGCAATGGCTAAAACCGGACAATTCTGTCTTGAGATCGAGCTTGGCATTGGTGAGCTACTCAGGCTATATGACCTGGGTTGAGGATGTGCTTGATTATATTCTGCCATATAGATTGATCAAGAAAACAAGCACTACTCCGTCTCTCCCCTGGCACTCCTCTTCTCTGAGGGAGGCCTAACTAGGCTGGCAGAATTTGGAGAGACTTTCAAGGGTAGACTAATTCAGTGTTGGAAGGGGCAAACTTAAAGAGGCATTCAGGGAATATAAAAGACAGGTATTTGCCTCTAAAGCAGCCTTTTTTCCAGTTAAAGTTCTGGACACGGGAAACTCCTCAAAGAAAATGTTTTCTATTGTTCATCAATTCTCCACTCCAAAGTGCACTGGAAATAAAAAGGTTAACTTTCAAGAGTCTTGCTGTTGGATTTTTTGATGACAGAATTACTGCCATCTTGAAAACACTAAAACTCAGAGGCACAGTAAACACCTTAGAGGAGACAGTTGTTGGTCATCTGCTACCATAGCTGAAGGATGTGAGAAAGGCTTCAAAGTGGGATGAGCTGTGCTCTACAAATTGTCTTGAAAAATAGGTTTCCATAACATCTGTAAATTTTGAAGCTATCTCACTAGCTTTGAAGTCTGGATCCCCATTAGTTCCTCTACCACCCATCTTGTGGAAAGCATCTGCAGAGATCCTTGGTCCAACACTGCTGGATATCTGTTAGAACTCCCTTAATAGTGGGATTTTCCCTGTGGAGTAGAAATGGACCTTGGTGGTGCTACTCCTAAAAATTGCTACCTCAGAACCCGGTATGTTGTCAAGCTACTGACCTAGTTCCCTCTTGTCTTTTGATGGAAAACTCATGGAACAACATGTCAACTTTTTATTATCTGACTGGTTGCTTAAAAATGACCTTCTTGAGACATCTCAGTTCGGGCTTTGTTCATTTAATAGCATAGAGATGGCCCTTGTAAGAGTGGTAGACGGCATATGAATGCTGGCGGACCAAGGGCAATGCGCGACCTTAGTGCTATTAGATCTGTCTGCAGCATTTAACACGGGGTCTCATTACATCTTCTCATTACATCTTATTTACTAAGGTGAAGGAGATTAGAATACTGGAACGGCACTTGAATGGTGTATTATTATCTGCAGGGGATTTTGCAAACTGTCTTCCTACCTCCCTATTATTTGAGTCAGGAAGTGCAGCAGGGATCAGCTTTGAGTTCGACATTTTTTAATATACACATCTGCCCACTGGTGAAACTAAATCTTTTGGTCTTAGTGTCATGAATTATGCAGCTGACAACCAGCTGATCCTCACAGTAGATCAAGGCTGAAAATACACTCAAACTATTTCAACAGTGTATGGCTGCAGTATCTGAGTGGTTACATTTCAAACTCACTCAAATTCAACTCATACAAAACTGAAGTGCTCTGGGTGAGACTTCCCAGTGTCCCTGATCTTATACCATAAGCTCTTTGGCCCAATTCCTGGACCTGCAAAATGGTAAAAACCCAACTAGGGATACACCAGGATACACCAGGACCCATATCTGTCCTTAAGGGTCAGATTAATCACTTTGCATCCACGTGCTTCTTTCTTTTTTTAAAACAACTGTTGAAGATCCAGCCTCTTCTGACCTGGCTCTCCAGCTGGAAATCCAGGTGACAGTCTTAAATCACCTGGAATATTGTATCTCCCTCTCCTTAGGCTTTGATTCCGGGCCTTTAAAGAAACTACAAAGAATACAGAACATGTCTCCACTTCGTTTGCCAGGTTCTTCTGCTTCGCTCAGTACATTTAAAGTTCTTCATTGGCTGACAGTGGGCAAAAGGGTGATGTTTAATCCATCTGTATAGTCTATAAGGCTTTCCAACTCAGTGGCCTTGATTATTTGGTGAAGAAGTTCTATCAATACATTCGGGTTCGCAACTTATGATTAGCTAGAGCTAATTTGCTAGTGGTTCCTCACTACAAATGCATTCGTGCGATAGGCAAATCCTTTGCAGTGACTGCATCAAAGCTTTGGAAAGAGCTCCTACTGGCTTACAATTCACAACCACCCTTCTCAAATTAAAAAAGTCCTTAAGAACCTGCCTTTTCAAAAATAAGTTGGATTTAAATAGTATTGCTTAGGCCTCCCTAACATTACCCCACTGTAGCCTAGATATGCCAGTACTCTCCCTCTCTGTTTTTCTTTGTGCTCTACCAGTGTTTTCAGCTCAAGGACACCCGATGGGGTTGTAATCATGCTTTATAAATTTGTTAACATAACATAACAGGATGGAAACCGGGCCAACCTTAGGAATTCTATGAAGAGTTTGTGTGCAAATGGTTGCTGATTAGTTCTTCCTGAACACTGCTATTTGAAAGATGGTAGGGGTGAAAGATGGGAATGAAGTTTGCGTTCTTCAAGTTGAGACAGTAGATTCACATCCTTTATCTGGAAAATATCTATGTAAGTGGGATTCAAATCACCAAAGTTGGTTCCTGTGTCAAGATCTTCTTAGCCAAGGACGGGAGTTCTCTCTAGAGTACTGGAAAAGCTGCTATTAACCAGTGCTGGTATCTGCCAGACCGACAGTCTCCCAGAGGTTAGGGTACATTAGCAGAATTCTGCACTTTTTGCTGCAGGAGGTGAGAGTCTGCTTAATGCTTAGAGATCTGTCTGCCTCCCTTCTGTGAGAAGTAAAACATCTGCCTGGCCCTGCAGGAGAAGAGATAGTTCAGGAGAAGAGATCCAGCCTGTTCCTGGCATGTGAAACATTCAGAGAAAGTAGATTGCACTGAATAGCGAAGCCAGGAGCAACCCATGACCTGAGCGGGTCTCCCAGTCTCTTTTTGTTGATTGTTGAGGTCTGAGTTCCTGCTCCCCACACAACCTCCATAAGAAGTCGTGGTCTGCTCATCTTTGCACCTCTAAGAGACCAATTTGGAAAGGGTTGTACCCTAACCAGTTTTCAGACCCATAGTAAAACAAACCCTAGATAATACGTGGCGAATTACCTCTGCCCTCTAGCCTCTTGAATGGGGTCTGACACATGCCGCAACCAATTGGGGTGGCCTGGTTTCAAGTGATGAATGACATAAGGAAGGCCAGATTAGGGATAGTGAATATTAGCTCTTCGTCTGCTCCTTCCGAATTTCCTTCATTAAATCCTGAGGATATAACACTAAAATACCCCTGGTTGTGGCATGATATGCCCCATTTAAAAAAAAATAAGAATACTAACAAATATTTTGGTGAATAAACAAGTCAAATTTATTGAATAATTAAGCCACAGAAAAAAATGCACCCTAGCCTACAGTTCCCATAGTAGTTGCTCATAACAGCAACTGATAGTTGAGTGATAAACATAACTGGTCTGGCCATAATTAATACTGTGCAAACAACAGTCAAATGGATACAGGATCCCAAAGGTACCACTCTAGCTGCATGACTCAGAATAAGGGGAAGTAGTTCACTCTGGAAGTCATATGCTTTGGCAATTAGAGTTCTTATCTGGTCAGATCCCCTATTAGCTAGTCACACCCATTCTTGGAGGAAACAAAATTAACAGAGAGGTGTTTAACAGGTTTGAGATTCAGCTGTGCAATCTAAATAGCCCATAACAACTCTCCGAACATCTAACAGCCTGAGAGAAACACCCTATAATCGAAAGTTTATGTTTGCTATTTCCTGATGAAAGTTAAAGCCAGACAGAATCTTGTGCAAAAGGAAATGCCTAGACAAAGATTTAATGCATTCAGTAGGATGCATAAATATATTTGAGAGCATATCAGAAATAAGCAAATGTCCAAGATATTTTAAGGAAGATATAGTTACACGAAAAACAATCTTGTAAGTAAAAAATGTCAAATGAATTGTTATCAGTGGCTTTAAAGAAGGTCTGTGTTGAGCATCTAGATCAAAGGAATGCACTACGGGGGAAGAGACATCTTTCTGGGAAGATCCAAGATTACAAAACCCTTCAGTAACCTGGAAACCAAAGAATCCTGGTACGCCAATCCATCCATATATTTCAAAATGGTTTGATAGTTGTCCATTGTACATTAAGTGTTGTCACTGCCAAACCCATATAGTAAGCTTCTAGTAAAACATCCATAATCTTTGGTGAGGACAGGAGAATTGAAAGGCCAGATTAGGCATAGTGAGGATTAGCTCTTCGTCTGCTCCTTCCGAATTTCCTTCATTAAATCCTGAGGATATAACACTAAAATACCCCTGGTTGTGGCATGATATGCCCCATTATTTTAAAATAAGAATACTAACAAATATTTTGGTGAATAAACAAGTCAAATTTATTGAATAATTAAGCCACAGAAAAAAATGCACCTTTAAAGCCAGACAGAATCTTGTGCAAAAGGACATGCCTAGACAAAGATTTAATGCATTCAGTAGGATGCATAAATATATTTGAGAGCATATCAGAAATAAGTAAATGTCCAAGATATTTTAAGGAAGATATAGTTACACGAAAAACAATCTTTTAAGTAAAAAATTTCAAATGAATTGTTATCAGTGGCTTTAAAGAAGGTCTGTGTTGAGCATCTAGATCAAAGGAATGCACCACGGGGGAAGAGACATCTTTCTGGGAAGATTCAAGATTACAAAACCCTTCAGTAACCTGGAAACCAAAGAATCCTGGTACGCAAATCCATCCATGTATTTCAAAATGGTTTGATAGTTGTCCACTGTACATTAAGTGTTGTCACTGCCAAACCCATATAGTAAGCTTCTAGTAAAACATCCATAATCTTTGGTGAGGACAGGAGAATTGAAAGGAGAGTCATTAGTGAGTGTAAGTCCTACAGAAACCTTCAGAACTGCCGCACAACTACTGCAGGTCCACCAGAAAGCTCAATATTTACCTAGCCTAACCTTTCAGCCTCCAATTCAAATCCAATACAATTTTAGCCATGACAACTACATTTCTGATCATTTTGGAGACCATATCATGCTGAGAACTATAGTCAGTCTCCAATGAGGGCCCTGTGGTAATACTAGGGGAAACCAACGTCTGAGCATCTAAAATGGTAGAACTACCACTACCTTGGCTCCCCCATCACAGATCATGAAGGAATTTAGGAGGAAAAAGGAAAATGCATAAAGCAACTCTTTTGGACAGTACTTCACTAACAAATCCACCCTCTTGACCAAAAGATCTTGTAGCATTGCAAAAATAGAGTGGGAACACCCCCTGTTTGATCTGTCTGCCAAGAAATCAATGAAATTGTGAGGGAACTGGCTGTAAATAATCTGGAACACCTCCAAACAAAACAAAATCCCTGGATATGCAAAAACGTCTGCTGAGGTGATCAACTTTGACATTGTTGATCCCCCTTTGGATGCAACAATGATGGAATAGACTTTTGGACCACAACCGAATCTGGGAAGCCAGCATGGCCTTGCCTGTTGCGATAGTCTGTGGCTACTACTGTGTTGTCTGTCCTGAGTCCAAGCAGTCATTGATGTAAGGAGCAAATACCAACAGCCCCAATGAGACCACCTTAAATTCCATCCAGTTGGATAACTTTCTTTTTTCTGCACTGCTCCAGCTTCAGCAGAGTACAGAAAGAGGAAGACGTTCTCCTCCTCTTTCTGTACTCTGCTGCAGCATTTGACATTGCTCCATCAATTAGAGACTTGTACTTGGCCCTGAAGGTGAGAGAGGTCTCCTTCTTTTGGGAGAGGGTGAATGATTTATTGAGCACCAGCAGGGTCTGCTACATCCACTTGACCTGCAGTTGTTTTACCAGAGCTTTTTTCCTTGATATGATGATTCATACATGACAAAAGGATAACCCCCCTGACAATATATTATTTAACATTGTTTTTTGATAATCAATTTTATTGGTTTTAAAAAGCAAACAAACTGTCAGCACAAGACATTTCAAAATGGTATAAGTCATTTCCGCAAGAGGCAATTTGAAATACAGGTAGATTATTGATAGAGCGAGCCACCTAGACAGAAGGGCAGTATACATAGGTATGAGAGTGTGTGAGGGATACATTTAGTCCAGTTGATTTAGCCATTTGCCCCAGACCCTGTTGTATTTGGCCGGGCATCCACAAGCCTCAAATAAGGGTTCTTCTTGAGCGGTGCACCAAGCCACCCCTCTGCACCATTTTGCTATGCTCGGGGGTTTGACCTGCGCCAGGCCACTGCGATGTCGTGCTTGGCCATGGCAATTGCCGTTCCAAGGAATAGTTTGTCTGGTCTAGAGCCATCCAGTCCATCCAACACCCCAAGGATAAGACGTAAGGGTCGTGGGGGACCTGCCAGCCCAGGATCTGCATGAGTTCACACTCCATCCCTGTCCAGTACGGGGTAAGGTTGAGGCATGTCCACACCATGTGATAGAAATCTGCTGGCGCATGGCCGTAGCGCATACAATCTGGGGAGGGACGCAAGCCTGCTTTATGTAGACGCGCTGGGGTGAGGTAGCCGTGTGCAGGTAGTAGAGCTGAATGAGGCGAAGTATGGCTGAGGTCGCAGTGGTTTTGGGAGCCATAAGGGCATCGCGCCAATCCTCCTCCTCCAG
The DNA here is from genome assembly GCF_964204655.1 of Triturus cristatus. Lineage (NCBI taxonomy): Eukaryota > Metazoa > Chordata > Amphibia > Caudata > Salamandridae > Triturus > Triturus cristatus. The sequence goes on from NC_140583.1 coordinate 350,801,730, forward strand.
GGGGCCCAGCCATCCCTCCCAGTGCGTACGGAGCGGGTCAAGAGTTGTTGGGCCGTTGTTGACTGGGTGCGGTATATCCAAGACACTCCTACCCACCCCAGGTTCCCCATCATGACTTGGGCTGCCAGTGGGCTGAATTCAGGCAGTGACGTGCCTGTTGAGATGTGTGTATTAAGGGTGTGGTGGAGTTGCAAATATTTGTAAAATTGGGAGATGTGTAGGGTGTATCGTTTCTGTAAGTCGGGGAAGACCCTAATATGATCCCATACCCAAACACCACCTAGTAGAGATATCCCTATGTGATCCTAATGTCGTAAGCCCACGAGGGTTGGTACTTCTGTTAACCATAAACCTTGCCAGAGAGGCGTGTGTTGGCTCAGGCGTTTATCCCACCCCGTGTACCGCAGGGCCGTGCGCCAGGCCACGAGGACCGCTATGGTTATCTGTGGTATCGTTTTGGGTATTGGGGTCCCGTATAAATATGATTGTATTTGGGGGAAGTCCAGGTCCTTGAGCTCTGTTTTGTAGGCTGGGTCAGACCAACCCCCGGTGAACCAGTTGTGGATGACGAGGAGTCTGGTAGTTAAATAGTATAGGAGGAGATCGGTCATACCCATGCCTCCGTCAAAAGGTGGGATTCTGAAACGGATGAGGGTGACACGCGCTCTCCTCCCTCCTCACAGAAACCTCGTGATCACCCCATCCATCTCCCTAAAAAAGCTGCTCAGAAGATGGAAGGTGGTGTCCCGAATGATAAATAGGAAGCAGGGGAGAGTCATCATTTTGAACAACACCACCCTCCCAAGAGGGTTGAGTGGTAGAGCCTGCCAGCGTTTGAGGTCGGCCTTGGCTTTCTTGACCAGAGGGGTAATGTTCAGAGCCCATTCCAGCTCCGGGAGCAAGGCCACCCATATCCCTAGGTATTTGAATGGTTGTCGCCTGATGGGGATGGTCGATTGCCAATCGAAGCACTCCCTAGAGAAATGAAGGGGGAAAAGGTTGGATTTAGCCGGGTTGAGCCATAGGCCAGAGGCCAGAGATGCTTTCGAAGGCTTGGAGTAACTCGAGGCATCTAGGGCCAGAGCTGGCTGGGTCCGCCAGGAAAAGCTGGACATTGTCCGTGCACAGGGCGATTTTGTCAACGTGATGGTGACCCCAAGCCCAGCCCAGGACCCGGTGATTGTCCCAAATAAGGCAGGCCAATGGTTCCATTGTCAGCACGAATAGTAGGGTTGAGAGGGGGTACCCCTGTCGTGTGTCTCTCTGGACTGGGAATGCCTTCAAGAGGGTTCCATTGGTAAGAGTAGAGAACTTGGACAAGAAGTCAGAATTGTTGGCCAAAACCCATCACCTGAAGGACGTCGTCCAAATACCGCCAGTCTACCATATCGAAAGCTTTTTCGAAATCGACGAGGAGCGTCAGGTACAGTGTGAGGAGCTGGCGGTGTGCTAGGGCGAGGTGAGGGTGCCTTAGGCAATGTCTGGTGCCACGCGTTGTTATGAAGCCACATTGGTCCGGGTGGACCAGCTTGTGTAGAAGGGGGAGGAGTCGTTGGGCCAGGACTGTGGCGTATATTTTCATTTCAGTATTAATTAGAGAGATCGGGCGGTAGTCCGCACATATGAGAGAGGGCGGTTGGGTCTTGGGGAGTTGCCACATCAGTCTCCGGGGGGAACGGAGCCCACTTCGGCAACATGTTGATAGAGCTCTACGAGGTGGGGAACCAGAGGTCCCTGTAAGCCGCATCGTACTCTTGCGGAAAGCCATCTGGCCCTGGCGTTTTCCCGGCCTTCAGCAGGGAGATGGCACCATTTATCTCCTCTGGGGTACAGGGGAGATCTAATTCTGTTGTTTCCACCTCGGTGAGGCAAGGGAGTTGGGTCTCCGCCTGGCCTAACATATCTTAGAGGGTGGCCTCTGGTTCGCGTGCAAAATAGAGCCGAGCGTAGTAATCCACGGACGCTTGCGCGATTGCGGGCGACGTGCATTGACTATTGCCCAAGGCGTCTCGGACTTCAGATATGACCCTGTTAGCTAGTGGGTAGGTAATTAGATTGTGCAACAACTTCCCATTTTTATCGCCCCATCCATTTAGTCAGGCCACAGAGGAACGCCATAGCATCATGGCCGAGTCAAGTGAGATCTGCCTAATTTCTTCTTGAATAGCGGCGAGTTGCGTGTCCTGGCGAATGTCAGAGGCCCCAGAGAGGACTTTCTCTAGCCGTGTGGCTTGAGCCTCAAGCAGGGTCAGGGGGTTGTTTGGTGCCGCCCGCTTCGCGGGTATCTGGCCTCTGGCCACCCCCGGATAGTGGCTTTACTGGCATCCCAGAGAGTACCCGGGAAGGGAACGAAGCCCCGATTAGTAAGGAAATAGTGACTTAGTTCCACCTCTATCGCGTTCTTGACCTCTTTGTCCTTTAAGAACCAAGCGTTCAACCTCCATGGTGTCCGAGTCTTGTTTGAGGTTTCACCCAAGTGCAAAGATAGGGCAGAGTGATCCGAGATTCCCCAGGGGAGGATGGAAATAGTAGAGACATTCTGGCCGGCAGAAGGAGCAGGTCAATGCGGGAGTGTGTTTGGTGGGCTGCTGAGGTATGGGTATATTGAGTACCTCAAGGGTTCCACATCCTACAGACATCACATAGGCCGAGGGCGGCCGACCAGTCAGTTAACTTCTTAGTGTGGCCAGTCTCGTCAGATAGGGCATATCAGTCACGTCAAATTCTGATTGCACAACTGCATTAAAGTCACCCCCGATTATAGTCTGACCCAGGGGCAGTGAGGAAATTATATCAGTAAGGCAGAGGAGGGTCGAGGTGAGTGTCGCAGTTGGGACGTATACGGAAGCCAGGTTCAGGGTATTCCCCTCGAGCTTCCCGGACACAGTCACAAACTGACCCTGCGGGTCCGTCACGATGTGGTCAAGGGTGAAGGGGACCCCCGGCGTGTTAGGATTGCAACCCCCGTGATCCCCTTACAAAGCCAGAATGCCATACCCTGTCCAAACCATATCGTGCGAGCAAGGGACAATGGGTTTCCAGGAGGTGGGTTTCCTGAAGCAGGAGTATATCAGGCGCATGGTGCTGGGCATACTTCAGGACTGCTGTTCGCTTGATGCGATCTAATAGCCTGTTCGCTTTCCAAGACAGAACATGTGGACATCTGAGTCATGAGTGGTGTGTAAAAGCAGTGGGTCAAATGGCTTTGGCCCCCAAGGGGGCTGATACACTTCAGCATAAACGTGCAGGTGTGGCTCGCACGATGTGCTGTACTGTCGTGCGGTGTCAGTGCAGTGGGCAATTGTCAAGGTGCTGTAAACAATAAATAAGGGTGACCAGAACATGGTCAGGACTAAAACAACTCTGAGGACCATGGTCCCCACCCTACCCCCCCAAACACCCAACCCTATACTTCCGGAACCGACGCATCTGTCACCCTGAAAGAAAGAAAGTCAGTTAACAATAACAATAAGATAAACTGAAACACTTAGCTGGGCACTGCGTGGTAATGGTGGACCCCTCCACACTAGTGGATATGATAGTGTCATTCGCATGCATTTGCATCTGCACTGTCTATGAGGTATATCTTCTCTCACTGACCAGTCAAGATCTCTGCGGTACATGCACCAGCACCCTCTACAAACTCTCTAGTTCAGAGGACTTCTAGAAAGATCGGAGTCTGAGGCCACAGGGTTCGGAGCACCGGAGGAGGCCAGACTGCGATGTTCATCCTCAGCGCTCTCACTGCTTTGGTCTCGGGGAGTCAGGGGGGGCGCAGTGATTGTGGGCCCTCAAGTAACCAGGCCAGGTGACGCGTATCCCCCCTCACACCATCCTCGTCCCCTGCGGGACCGTGTGCACCTTCTCTGTTGTATAGGAGGGAGCGGGCCAGTCTTCTGCAAACCAAACAGTTTGCTGAGGGAGGCCGAGCAGACCCGCAGGGGTCGCTTCTCAGTCAGCCAGGTCCATGCAGACTGTTGGATGTTGAAAAAAAGCTTCTTGTTCTGGAAGACAAATCGCAGGCGGACCGGGAAGAGAAGGCCATATCGCAGGCTCAAGTTATGGAGTTTTTGCTTGACCTCTGTGTAGGAACTACGCTGGTCCTGAACCTCTCTTGTGTAGTCCGGAAAGAGCGTTTGGAACTTCAGGGGACCCTGAGCCTGGGCCGCATTCAGGATGGCGTCTCTGTCCCTAAAGTTTAGGATCCTTTCGATGATTGGACGATGTGGGTCACCAAGAGGTGGCTTAGGGCCAGGGAACGATGGGCGGGCTCAATTGCAAACCATGTCGAGAGAGTATCTTTGGGCATCCAGGATTTCAGCCAGGCTTTCACGAAGGTGGCTGCGTGACCCTGCTTGACTTCCTCAGGGAACCCCACCAGGCGCAGATTGTTGTGGCGTGAGCGATTCTCTGCATCTTCGGCCCTGCGGTGTAGCTCCGTAGTGTGTGTCTATGGGTGGGATACCTGCTCCTTCAGCTGACCGAGCTCATCCTCTACTCTGGCAATGCAGGACTCTGCTTCCGAAATCCGTGCTGTGGCGTTGCACAGGTCTTGGCGGATAAGGGCCATGTCGACCCGTACCTCGCTGATCTTGTTCTCGATAGGTCGCCCCCAGGGAGGGAGGGACCCCCAGGCATCCCCTCTGCCGGATTTCGTTTGGTTGTAGTATACTGGTCCATTTTGGTTTGATTCTGTGTTGTGGGTGCCTTAGGGACGAAGTCCTTTCCCATCGCGATGTCAAGAGGGGGGCAACAGCTGCCCGGGGCTTCGGAGTGTGCAGGCACCAAAGTCAAGGTGGGAGGGGGGAGATCCCCCACCAAAGGGCAGCCCGTGGGTAGTGAAGGCCCAGTGAGCCTTCAAATGCAGCCCAGCATTTCATGAGAAATTGTCAAACGGCTTCTTAGCTGCTGTATGGATTGCGGCCCACAGAGATTAGGCATGGGTAAGTGGTGTTTTCACCCAACTCGGGCGGCGGTCCGAGCTGCCAATGTCCAGGAGGGTCCATGTGGGAGCAGAAGAGGGGCGGGAAGATAGTGGAGTTCCGTCCTGGAACCCCCTTGCCGCTCGATTAGCATGGCCGGGCCCACCCCCACCGGCCCACTGCTATGCTGGTACTGGGCCTTAGTGCTTAGGGGAAAAATGTGCAGATTGGGCCCACGTACAGCCGCTGGTTACACTCACTGGAGTTGTCGCGGGTTCCTCCAAGGCCCGCCCATCACTCCAAAGCACCCCCAGTCACTGTCTACAGAGGGGGAGGGAGGAGAAGGCAGCGGTCAGTGCACACGGGCCAGCCACAAGCCAGTGGGTCACCCTTGGCGTTACCATATCTCCTGGAGGGGTTCGGCGCCTGCCCCCTGGCCTCAGTTCGGCTCGCTAGTCAGGGCCAGCGAGGGAGGAACCATGAGGAGAGGGGGGCAGCCCGGCTCAGGAGGCAGTCCCACGGGGCAGTTTGATGACCCAGCTTGGGCCACTGGACGTTGTCTTCTCCGTCACTTGGCCCTGCCAGTGGGTATCAGGCAGGGAGAAATAGTCCAGGACCAAGGCTGCGTGAGCACAGGCCACTCTCCAAGGCTGTTCCTGACCTTCAGGAAAGAGCCACAGGTACCATGTCTTAGGCAGCCTGCAGGAGTCACTACATGGGGTCCAGGTCACACAGACTATGCTGGGCACCACTCGGGAAGCCTCCTCCTCCCCACGGGGGCACCCCAATTGGCCTCGTTGCGGACTGCGTTCCCAATGGATGGTGGTGCCGCACTCCCCCGGTGGCTCCTGCAGGGTGCTCGGGCCAGTTTGCCCCCAAAAATGGGCCCGGGCTATGGGCCACACAAGAGGGGAGGGAGTCCTTCAAGGGCCGCCACAGCACGATCCCGCAGCCGATCCCCTCACTGCCTGCCACACCGTGGTTCTCACCGAACTAGGCCGCCAGGATAATCAAGCCAGTGTGCCCCTGCTTTGAGTCCCACGGCCCGGAGGCCAGTCCGTCCAGCGCGTCTGCAGTTCCACCGCCCACCAGGCCATGGCACCGCAAGGCTGGATGTGGCGCGAGCCAACCAGGCCCAGGATCACAGAGCGATGCAGCAGAGTGAAGCAGGCCTATGAGTCTCACCGGCCTGAGAGGGAGGTGGGGGGGAAGCTCCTCGGATCCCGCTGCTGCCCGAGTGCTACAGCCGAAACACCCCCCCAGCCCCTCGGTCCCGGGGTCGATTGGCTATAGGGTCTCAGGACCTCCCGGGTTCAGCATCACAGCGAGAGCCTCCAAACAGGGCAGGCTCCCCTCCCACTGCACACCGCCTTCCACCCGACTCACCAGGCCGCTTGATTTATAGGTGCCAGTCGCTCCCTTGTGCCTGCAGCCCAAAGTCCCGCCGCCACCGGAGGTGAAGGGCAGTCGGCACACCGGACCCTCAGCGTGAGACACCGGTGAGAGCAGACGGGGCTCGTAGGGTGCAGGAGTTCTGCCACAAGACCATGGGAGGCAGGAGCACCAGGAGCCCCTCCGCGCTGGCGGGCCCAGATTCCTGCTGCCGTCAGATGCGAGGGCGGCCGCTGCACAGGACACTCAGCGTAGGTCCCCGGTGGAAGCAGTCGGGCCTCTCGGGCTCAGGATTGTTCCCCACAGGAGGGGGGGCCCACCCAGAGGGCCCCATCGCACGATGTTGCGGCCGATCCCCCGGCCCTATTCCTGCAGATCGGCCGGTACAACGGCACTGGCGCCAGGGGTCTAGTCGGAGGGTGGGAAAAGGCCTAGGTCTCAATGCCGCACCATCTCCCTCCCCCTCAGTCCACCAGGGCGCCGGACAAGCGCAGGCCTGCAGCCTGAGGAGCGCCCCCGATCCACCGCCCCCGCCCCGCAGCGTAGTTCAGACCAGGAGGGCCACGAGCCGCCACACGAATGCTCACAGTCCCACCTCTGGTTCAGGCGCGGGTACGGTTATACGGGTGCCGCCATGTTGGAAGATGGGTAGTTCAAAGGCCCAGGTGGAAAGTTCATGAATGCCTTTAGAGGCACGATGCCACGGCAGTTTCAGGTGGCCCAACTGTAGTATGGCTGTTGGCAATGAGGCACAGCAAGAGGATGCCTGCCGATGGCGATATAGTTGGAGCGGTTGACGTAGGGGTCCGGAGCATTCTTAGAGTGCGACCGCCATCTTGACGCTCCAAACCATGCCCCCCATTATTCAACATTGTTAATCCATAAAATCAGTTGTGACCTTATTGTAAAGAAAAATAATATATAGTTTCATAAAATGTATGCAAGTTTAATCAATGTAGAAGCACCTAATGCTTTATCAACACATCATGCCATTAACATTTTATAGATGTAGCATTTTATATGTGAATAAAAGTGTCACACTTCTACACAGTGATTAGAATAGAAAACATGTGAAAAACATCCTGACTGCAGTCAGAAGATATACATTGCTTTGTAACAAATGTTAATTTTATGTACAATAGTAGGCTTAAATAGAATTATCAGATTGATGTGGTAAAGGTGAATGGTAACAAGACAAAATAGTTTGTTTGGTGATGTATTTGATGGCTTGTGTATTTGTTGTAATAAACTCTGCTCGTGGGCCCATCTGAGAAGTCAAGAGAGAGACAACTTTTGAGTCTCCAATAATTTAGATTTGTTTTTCTCTCAGTCCGTTTAATGTGAAATATACAGATCCTCCTTCGTATATCTTTATATGTTTTGACCCTGGTAGCCTGGATATGAGGGTCTTCAGTGGTGCATAGGTCCACTGAATTCTAAAGAAATAACAATAAGGAAAACAGTTTATTCTGAAGTGAATATAGTTGAGGGAATTAAAAAGATGGGGAGTCCAGTTTTTGATATACCCTGTGTAGTAGATATGTTTTCATTGATACGCTGGGGATACATCAATATTAGCATAGTGAATGTGTGGGAAGGTCACATCTATGCTTACGAAAACTAATACATTGGGTAAAAATACAGAGGAAGAAGACCCAAAGAAAACAATAAATACATATCTGGCCCAAGTGCATATTCTGGCTTACCCATTTGTCGTATGTGTCTCTTTCCACTTAGTTTGATGAGGAGCTTTTGCTTGAATGTCCAGGAAATCACCATTAGAAAACTGAGAATCAGGAGCATTTCTAAAAGGTGACTGGTTTTCATGATGTAGTTGGTGGCATTCATTTTTAAGAGGACACAGGCCTCAGGTCTTCTGAGAACTTGTGCTTAGTATTTCTGCAAATGGAAGGTGGATCCTGCATTTTGCATGATGCATCCTTTAGCTTTGGCTGTGTGGTACTTAGGTTAGGTTATTGGTCAGCCTCATGATGGTAAGGTAAAATAAATTATATCCTCAGCTTTGAGAGAGGGATAGTCGATCCCTGAGAGGACATTGATCTCTTAGCTGACGCTCATTCAACCTCCAGAAAACAATTTTGTGATGCAAAAATTATGGTTTGTAAAATGTTGTATCATTTTATATCCAAAAGTGGAGACTGGCTGAATGCTAATTAAAAAACGAAATATTGATGAAATGTCGTAGCATACGTTGTGCAATTACTAGATATATAGTTATTTTTCTGATACTTGTATTCCAACAAACAAAAACTGGAACTTTTGGTTTATATAGCCTATAGAAGATGTTTTGTAATATTAATGTGGATGTTCTAGCTGTGATTAACAATTGTTCTGTTCACTTTGATTCCAGATCACATTTTTCATGCTGTTGTCTGCTGTGTGTGTGATGCTGAACCTAGCAGGTTCAATCCTCTCCTGTCAAAACGCACAGCTAGTAAATTCCCTAGAAGGCTGTCAACTGGTAAGTCTAAAGCTAAATATGACAATACTTTCAATGTGTTGGTATTTAGATCTCTTGTGGGACCACTGTACTAGAGGTGATTCTGTTTCTGTTCTGGCTGTGTTGATATGGTGTTTTGATCAATAAAATCATGTTGGAAATACAGATAATTTCATGGGTTGGTTTTTAATCTTAGTGCCTCCAAGTACTATATTCATTAAAGCGTGAGCCCAGTCTCAGACTCTACACTAAGTAGAATAGGTGTGTCCAACTAGACCCCAGAGGAATTTATACTTAGTAGTTACAAATCACTTCCAATAATCCACTTGATGGCACATGGTTTTTTGACTTTCAGTGAACGACTGCGACAAACACTGTAGCTGATTTTACTTGCTACATGTAACTAGTTGTTGGCGTCTGTCTTGTGGGTTTCAGTTGATGCCTTAATGTATCCAGTCAAATGTCTCTTTCAGTTACTGTAATGGTTTGTTCCCATGTAGAACTTCAAGAAGCAAGGAAATGAGTAGCATCCAGTGCATCTAAAAACAATAATAAAATGATGCCGAGTGGTGCGCTGTGCAGCAGTTGGAACGTTCCAGTTGCAGTGCAGGGCATTTTTTTAAAGTTTAAAGTTTGTTAGAGATGTAGATCTACATGAGATAAACAATAAAAGACATAAACATCTAATCAGTCAATACATTTAAAAAGGACAAACAAAAATGTAAACATTTTCAGAACCACAGTTAGTTTTAAGACTTATTTCACCTCTTAATACCTTTTTACAAGCGAGTAAAAGTTTATAAAAATGTACAGCTCATCATTTCATTTACTGGATAATACAATAGTAGGATCGCTTCTTTCCTTTTTTAATCCTCTTTTTTTCAAAAACAACGATTTTAGAATGTGGAATCAGGTTTTTTTAAGGGCAGGGCTCAAAAATAAAACATGCTCTAACATTTGTACAACTTTGTTACATAAAGTGCATATTCTCTCTTCCCACTTTATATGCTGCCAAGTGTCAGTCTCACTTGCAAGAGGCAAACAGTTTAGCCTGCCCAATAATATACATCTACAAACTATGGGGCTGAATAGGATAGCGGTAAATCCACCACCGGCAGCTTACCGGTGGCGGATTCACTGCCATCGTACCCCCATTCTCTGCCTGCCAGATGAGGATGGCAGGCGGATTGCTGGTGGACGGGAAGTCTCTCTGCTGCGGGTACAACACAGTCAATCGTTACGATTGCCTGTCGAACCCACCCTGAATCCACAAAATGGTGGCGGTGCCTGCAGGCACCGTCTGCCACATTCACAGGCTGGCGGGGATGTACTTTTGGGTCCCGTAGCGGGCACCCCTTCAGCAGGGGCACTCAAGTTTTGTACTTGGGGGGCATCTATGTTGCCCTCCAACATTTCCCTGCACCATGTGGCAGGCACCGAAATGCAAAACTTGCATTTTTACCATTGCGGCGGGTGCTGCAGCCAGCAGCACCCACCCCAATGGTAAAAATGCACAATGCAACCGCCACAGTGGCATTCGCATTGTGATTGCACTTGCGGGACCCCCACCATATAGGTGGCTGGTTCCAATACCTGTGACGATGCGTAATCAGGCCCTATGATCTAAATTCCAACTTATGTAAACTTGAGGTACAGCTACTCGGGTGGACGGGACTATTTCATGAAACCTCTGCTTCTTCTCCCATAGTCTATCATTTTCCAACAATCTATTATTCATAATTACTTTCATTTAAATGTAAGTTGGTGATAAGTCAAATGTTTAAGATCTTCCTTGAGGCTAAAGTGATTGAGTCCATAGCAAAAATTCAACAATAGTTTACCATCCCCTCTTAAAGGAGTAAAACATCATGTAGATAATCGATTCCTAAGAGTGTCTTCATTTGAGTGTATCACATGATAGCACCAGCGAAGTACAGCTGCCAAATCCCTTATAAAGGTGCTAATTAAACCCATTTCTAATCGTATTGCCTCAATTGGTGCCATGATATTTTAAGTGCATATAGAATGTATAGTCTTCCCTCCACCCTATGCATAAATTGCCAGTGATCTATTTTTCCTGTTTCTATACTGTACACCAGGGTCGAAGGAATTTTCATTTTATAGACCATTAAAAGATGGTAATAATGTATTTGACCCATTGTTCCATAAAGTGCTTTCACTACATTAGCATGGGCTGTCGCTCTATTTATCAAATGTGCTATATGCTCCGTATCTGTTAAGTTGGCAGCAAAAAATAAATCCTAGGTAGGAGTACGATTTAACGACTTCCAGTGGAATACTACCAATATGCCTGTTGTATTTATTGGGTACACGACAGCCTCTTCCACAAAACTTAATGATCTTACTTTTACCTATATTCACCTTTAAGAAATGGTTTTCCGCATAGGAAAATAAAGAATTTAGACTATTGTGTAATCCTTTTGCAGTCAGATCTAATATGACAATATTGTCTGCATATAATAAAGTGCCCGAAGGATATGACCCCAATTTAGGAGCATCACCACCTACCAGGCCCATCAATTCTGGCAGGTCAGCGATGTATAATGAAAAAAGAAAAGGAGCCAAAATGCATCCTTGTTTTAAGCCATTCCCAGTGTCAATTTTTGAAGTAATGCCATGCTTGCCTCTTAGCATGACGTAGAACCATGTGGAAGTATGTAGGGCACTCATAAGCAACACAAGACCCTCCAGGATTCCCATTGGCCTAAGTTTCCTCCACAAAGTGGGCCTGTCCACACGGTCGAAAGTGGTGGAAAAGTTGATAAATGCTGCATGGACATGAATTTCGTTTAAAACATTAACAGCGTCACAGTTCACAAAGCTGGTGAAGTTTATAAACAAATTGCAAACGTGTGAAGTTTAAAAATGCAGCTAAAGAAAAAACACCAAATTCACAAAAGTAGATCTTGAGATATTGAGAAATTAGGAGCCCAGAATGGACCCTGACTTTAAGGTAAATAACCATCCGGAGTAGCAGTCAATAGCTGCTCCTCCTTTTCAATTTCAGGTAACTGCTGCAGTAGATGTAAGTGGAGTTGTGAACTGGTGCATTCGTTGCAAGTGTATCCAGTGTATCCACCGAAGTCCAATGGCTCATGTGTATCTCAGAGCCTTAGGCATTGTGTGATCTTTGGTTTCCGCTACCCTTTGCATCCTGCAGTTTGCATATTTAGGGTGTGATATGTATGGCAGACAGTTTCGAAATATGATATTCTTGTACCTGTGTCTCCTATGGCTGGCCTCTACTACCAGCATTAGTAAGAGGGGGTTGAAGAGTTACAGCGAATGGTGCTGCTATGTGCACTTATCCTAATCTTAATTATTCCCGAGGTCATTCCCACATGTTGCAGTTTACCGGGATATTCAATCATGTACACTACATTGTTTAAATTGCAGTTCATGTGGATATGCTGTTCCCAGGGGGTGGTAAGGCCAAGATCCAGAGTGTTAGTGTCATTTGTCAGTGGGCAAACTAAAGACTGTCAGCATGGGTAATGGCCAGTAACTCCTAGAAGGTCCCAAAGTGCATTCTGACCTGGGACACTTTTTAAAGTCTAGTGTGGACTAAGATATCCCTCAAGCTCTTGTTGTTTTTGAATGAACAAGTGCTTTTTCGAAGTACAATTGGTTCAGCGTTATCAGCACATTATCTAAAGTGCTCCCTCAAACACGTTTGAGCCCATCCTAGTTTTTAGGGACCAGGATGACCTGATGATGAAGCATGCCACTACTAGAGTGGCTGAGGGTCTAACAAAAAGAACAAGCCTTTCTCTATAGGCAGGGTGACTACCAGAGGATAAATAACCTCTTTAACTGTCAGGCAGGGGATACTTTTGTGTGTTGTGCTATCCAAGTGTGAACACATTATACCGGCTCTCGGATCTTTTCAGAGCCAATTATTTTAGAGTTTAGGAAATGACTTAAAACGTGTATCTTCAATAGGCATCTCCACTTCACCCTGCAGTGATTTATCTGTAGAATGTTAATCTTTTTGGGTTCTCGCTTCAGACAGCTTCAGCTGTCTATCATAGGTAGTGTTGCATAAAATACGACATAGAGTGGGCTTTGGGTCAGCATTTGATCCTAACTGGATGGTTTTCTTTTTCATTCCAATTCCCTTCTCGAGAATTTATAGCTTTCCTCCATATTTTAATGTTTTACCATCCTTGCTTTAGCCTCATTTTTGAGGCTCTGCTCAGAAGCCCACAAACCATGCTTTTTGATGTCAGCATGTCGATTATCAAGGGTGCGCAGACTTCAATCCATCTCATGCCTTCGTAATCCACAACCAGACAACGCTACCCCATTACCTCACTCTTGCAGGTTCTTTGCTTTCTCCCTTGCTGATGTTTTCTCCTTTCTCTTCCTTGTCCTTTTCTCCCTCTGTGTTTTGTCACTCGTGTTCTTGGGAAATGTCTGATGAATAAGTGCTGGTCCCCAAAAAATAAGTGCTGGTGCCCACCACCGGCAACCACCGGCTCAAATTAAGCACTGTATCCAGCTATAGATCAGGATGGGCCAAGCCTGTTAGAATGTCATATGAATCCAAGGTAAATTCTACAACCTGATATGGCTCAGTTCAAGACCGTTTTAGCCTGCATACTATGATATTTTGATGTCTCGTTCTCAAACTCTCAACAGATTATTATAATAACGAACAATCTGTTTTCATACCGTTGTCATAACTTGGCCAGAAATCCGGTCTCAGGCTCAAAGACATGTTTCCATTCAAAATGGAATTACAGGCTGGGCTATAATAGTGTGGCCTTCCTATTTTTGGGGAGTAAAGTCCACAGGACATTGGGACGACTAGTAATTTTGAAGGCCATTTCCCAAACCTTTGAACAAGGTAAAACATGAAATCTGTGTGTTATCCCTCATTCCAAGTTCTGCACCTCTAAATCGGGAGCAAACTTCACACCCACTAATAACCCAATCCCAGGATAATGGCAATTAGCAGAAAACTCAATTTGCAACCACCATTCCATGGCCTATTTAATCGGAGCTATTAGTTCATCCCCTGAGACAAACACTAAGGGGGCATCTAAAGGTAACAGCAAAACACATGTGCAAAAACGTCCCAACTCGGATAACATTTGGGCCATTTAGTAACATATAAATGAAGACTAAAGCAGGCAATTGGTATTTGCTTCCTTTCTAAACACAAACATTTGTATTGTTTCCATTTTCCTACTATTAGTACTTTCAGTGTAAATCACAAGGGAGCACATTCTGTATCCACTCTAAATCAGCAGTGAATTCAAAATGGCTGCAAATAAAATTCCCACTCATTTTTGCTAAATTGCCAGCACCTAAATAAACCAAAATAACCCTATATGTGTGTGCTCTACCATAAAATGTTAGCTGGTTTCTAGATGGTGGAAATACAATGTTCTCATTAATTAGTGCATTAACAAACACTAGATGAAACTAATTAAGTCAAACATTGGCAAAGTCAGGCCTCAACTGTGTCATTTATGTGACAATATTGAATGCTTTATAGGTGAATGAGAGCGTATGCATGTTTTAGGTTGTGTGTGTGATGGTGCAATGCACCAGTATTAGGTTTGGCGTAAAATGGTGCTTGCACCATTTTAGCATTACATATTGTTTTTATGCACACTCCGTTCACATAAAAAAAGGCTTCAGCTGAGCCTTCTTCCACTATTGTCTTGAGACATTGTTAAAGCATCAATTAGATCATCTCACAGTAGCTTTTTATTCTCATGCCTTTCCATCAGCTTATATACGTCATTTTACTTTTTATAGAATGCAGTAAGAACTATTTAATATTTGAAAAGCATCCTCTCATCATTGATTATTTTTTTTTATCTCGTTCATGGGCTCTTTATCCAAAATATTTGTATATGTCCTTCCGTTCAAAAGGGGTTTTTTCAAATTAGTTTGTGTATTGGCAGACTGGAACATGAGTCTCTGCACAACCTACATATGTAAAATGCCAATCCTCCTTTTACCTGTGCGCCATGATGTTGCTACTGGCATCCATGCTACGACCAGGAAGGCTGCAGTTTTTAGTATACAGAAAACAGACGTCCTCAAAGGAGAATACCGCAGGTGCAGGGACACTGAGTAGGCCTGGGCAGTAAATTCCGTTCCGCTCGCGGAATTTGCGGAATTTGCGTAATTTCGCGTTCCGCGGAGAACGCGAAATTGCTAAAAAGTCTGCTTTCCGCGATTTCGCGAAATTTTTGCTTGTTCGCGATCTCAAAATGCGTGTTCGCAAGATATTTCTCCCCGAGCACGCAAACAGCAATTGTAAACAGGAAAAAAGCATCGCGAACAAGCAATTCCGCGTGTTCGCGGAATTTCTGCGTGTTCGCGGAGATTTTTTACCGTTTCGCGGAGATTTGCGTAACGCAATTCCGCAAATTCCGCCCACCCCTAACACTGAGTTCAGGGCACCATCACTTGAGCAGGGAATCCCAGGTTTCTGTAGCCCCACACAAGCCACTGAGTATTTCTGCTAATGTGGGTCTCTGCTTTCTGGGATACTAACAGTACCTTAAAGGGTCAGGTAAGCAATGGGAATCCAATCGATCATCCATTAATGAGTTACTCTCTCAAGGAACATTAGAAACCGAAAATGCATTTCAACATATTTATTTTAAAATTGTTATTTTAAAAGTTCTGAATCTAGGCCAGATAATGTTGTTTCGTAAAATAACAGAAGGTAAAAACTCATAGTATTTAAGCATTTCATGAAAATTGAAAACAACAAGTAAAAATTGAACATTCAACAAAAGATTCACTCCCAACAGGCCCCTTTCACAATTTGTAGCCCTTAAACCCTCACTGTACTATTTTTAGGCGCTATGCTAGATCTAGCAGATGAATAAATAATAAGCCTATTCCTTGAGTTCCAGAGGTGGTGCGCATACGAGGAACAACAAGGTTTGTTGTCTGTTTGGAATAGCTTGCCAGCTATTTTGAGCACAAGGGCAAGGAGATAGTGTTTGTGCGCAATCACAGTCCTGGCACCAGTCAGTGAAGGGCACATGCTTTGCGGAGCCTCTGAGAGTCTTCTTGATGACTTCTTCTATTAAAGTGGAATCTGGTCCTGTGCCCATTTAGATCTCTGTCTGGATCTGTGCCAGGGTGAAGATTCTCTCTAATTCAGTAGTTAATTCATGGGGTTTATATTGACTTTTAACAGGCACTTGAGAACGTTCCACAACATAAGTGGTGAACCAGCATGATGAAAATACGTCAACTCCTACTACATGTTTATTTTACACGTTCACTGTCAGACCTTGAAACGTAGATATCATGTAGCTGGAAACAGACTTGTGTCGCATTATCAGTTAGCAAAGTCATTGTTTAGATGAACTGAAACATTGGTGTGAAAGATAATGACATGCTGAATGTGGACCGAAGTGCAGATAAGCCAATTAAAATGGAAACTGCAGCTAAATAAAACCCTAAAATTAAGATAAAGAAGCTTAAAATCAAGTGCTTAAATAACATTGTGAAGATGAACAGTCATAGTGAACAGTCAGTGTTTATGACATCCCTGGAATAAAGTCTTAACTAAACAATCACTGAATGTATTTTTGCATGTTCTTGCGTATCATAACTTCATGATATATTTACAGAACAGAAGCACATGCTATACATGTCAATTAGTGTTGATTGATGGAATCAAACTGAATCTATTGTTGAATGTTCAATAACACATATTTTTAAACGGAATTGATAAGATTCCCTGTATTGGAAGACATGAGTTTACATTTACAAATGCTTGAAAGCTGAAGTTGCTCAATATAGCCAAAATATGTCCTCACAGAAGAATACAAAGGAGATGGAAAGCCGCAGTTGTGCTAGACTACCAACAGATATCCTCAAGATGATGGAGGATTGCAGATGAACTAAAGGGAAGACGCTCACATAAAAAAATGTAATGTAGGCAGGAGAGAGAATTGGAGCTATGGTGAACGGGTTCTTATAACAGATTAATTACAAAGCAGTCATTTGCAATCACAAACCATCGCTACAGCACAATGTGACTCACAATTATAGGGAAAACATACCTTTAATGGTCTCTCTTAAATGCATTCTCGATAGGGTGCAAACCCTTTTTTGTGAGTCAGAAAGAGTTACCTATCTTGGGGATCATGCTTCCTAGAGGAAATCATTTTCAAGTATCAAACTTAAACATCTAAGACAACGTGAATCACCCTTGACTTCAATATAAATAGTGTACATTATGAACACCTCTTTTTGTGTAGTGTATTTTTCCAAGATCACAACTCTGGAATTCCTTTGTAAATATCGACACATCACCTACTTTAAGCTCAATAACAGCAATTTTAAATGATAAATATTAGACAGTTAAAGTTAAAGAGCTACTCTGCGAATTTCCAATTAAGGCAATGACAGAATCAGGCTGCACATCATATAATGAAGTACAATTGTGACATGCTTTTTTTGAGATCATGAACAATGTAATTTGGAGAAGTAGGGTTGCATAGCTCAAGGTAGCTGGAAAATAAGCGTTGCCATTAGATAACCAAAATGACCCTTCAACTCAAGTCTTTATTGAAATGTGCATGTTATTTTATGAAAAATGTTATTTCTTGATCTGACCGTACCTTCCCTTTACCAAAACTTTCTCAGGTAATTTTCATTGATATTGTTGGGTCCATGTCTTTTCCGTTGCAGGACACTAGACGAATCTGCATACAGGGTGTGGTCTGCAGCTAAGACATGTTCTAGATATCATGTTGCTAGAACAAGCAGCACACAGCTTTAGGCCAAACGTTGAACAGGTGCCCAGCGTGGTGCCCAGAGAAGCACCTGAGCACACCATATGGCCATAAATATTGGGATCAAAAAACAAAACATGACCTCTGTCCAAGCCCTGCACAAAGCTCCTGTGCGTTCAGAATGGTCTGTGTGCTGTCTTTAGCCATGCACAAACTCATGGTGTATCGTGTTTCCTTGAACCATATCCTGTACCGTGACTTCTACCATGACGTCCTCATATCTGGTCTGTGTACTGATGGCTTCCTTTTGTTTTAGATTTGTCTCCAGCATTTACCAGTTGCACCAAACATGGCTTCTCACCTTTTTTAAACTCTCATAACAGGCCTTTATCTCTGCTTACCTGGCAGAGCTACACACGTTGCCAGTTAGGAACAGAATTCTGTTCGAGACTTTGGTATTGGTCCATCGGGCTTTCTATAGATGTGGCTCACAATATCTCTGGTCCAGTGGGTGAATAGAGGTTGATCCTCCATTACGGTCTTGGCAGCGCAAGCCTGGAATGGTTTACCATTTAAGCTCGGGGGCATGCAGAATGAACTAAGCTTCCAGAAAATGTTAAAAACCTCTGAGATGTTTATCTGCTGTTTAGCACCAGAACACTCTGTGAGTATCTGTGTGCCCTATAGGTTTAGTCATTAATTCATACATCATTCATAATTAATGACGAAGGAGCTTGAGGAATCAAAGATTTGAGGTTTTCAAGTCCCTGGTGCAGGCTCCAAATACAATCAGAGGAGACACTTCTGCTTACTTCGAGGGGTTCCTGCATGCCGAAGCTTTTGCCCTTGCAGCTGACTGACATCTCCATGAGGGGTGTCCAGTTCACGTCCAAGGCGAGGTCCTACACTCTTACTCACCAGACACATGGGTTAGATCATCCAGGAAGGGGTTTCTTAGCAGACCATACATTTACACCCTATTCACGTAGGTATGGGGTAGCATCGTAAGAGTACACTAGATTGTTATATCATTTTTATATGCCTGCATATATCTATTGTAATGGCAAAATGGTAGAACTGTTCGTTCTATTCACTATTCACAGCTCTCTATAACTTTCACCTGCTTCTGTCTATTGATCATTGCAGCACATATATTCTACACAAGAATCACTTTGGTTCAATAAATATTGAAAAATGTCCCTTTGTGTATTTTTTGTATATTTCTCTAAGCACAAGTGAACACGAGTGACTGAGCGAAAAGTCCTAGATCTGTCACCACGATTCCTGAGGGGTCTGGATTGTCATGTTCAGTAGTTGCCAGAACTGTTCGCTCCCTGCCCAGATTTAGGGTAGCCAACTGCGGCACTGTAAGCTAGCTGGTCCAAGGGACAACATATCCTGCAGGGGTGCACGGATTCAGTCTGGCACCATCTCTATGTTTATGTCGTCCAAACAAAAAGTTCCTACTGATTAGTGGAAATTACACGACAGGTGAACATACTGTCAACCTGATAGTAAATGTGTAGCCTTCAGTCGTAAATGAGAATGTCATAGGTGAGCGTCACCAGGCTTGATATCCCATCTCAACTTTGTCACTGGCTTAGCTCTCAACTATGCAGTTTTTCCCTATTAAGAGAGTCCTTGCAGACTATCACAAGTATGACATCACATCCCCTTATGTCAAAGCAAAGTAACAAACACATGGACCAAATTGAGCAAAAACCCTGGCTCAGAGAAGTGTTGCAATAATAATTTGCAATTGATAATTTTCATCGCCTTCTCTTCACAGAACTGAATCTCAAACTCCCCTTACCACAATATTTATATATCTTACAGCTCAGTGGTAGAAAGATTTTCTCATCGTCAAACTCTTCTTGATGTAACAACTGACACGTCTATAGAAAATACAAACAATATGCACCAATGCCTCTTGGGCATTTGATACCTGCACTCGCATCTCCCTTTGCCCCGGGAGTCACTGGAGCTGCATATGTGGAATAAGTCTCTCTGGAAACCTGTTGCAGTAATTGATAGAAGAGTGCTAATGGTTCATACTGCCAGCCCCTCCCAGCCAAACTGAAGGTACTGGAGCGGACACAGAAGAAAGACTGTGGGGTACTTGCACTGCAAGTTGTCTGCCGCACCCAAGTCCTCCTAAGGAAGCATCACCAGAGCGCAAACCTAGCCACTGTGGCATTGGTGATCCTGGCTCTGCACCTGGCTTATGCGCTGGCACTACAGCGTATTAAGTCCCATACACCCACAATCCTCCATTATCAACCTGTAGGCAGGCAGTACAACCTGAAATTACACCACATCACCATTTCTTTCAGTGATTCTGTGCACACACACAGATAAACATATTTCGGCAAAGCTGATGGTGTTCCATAATAATATAAATGCTGGCATCAGCTCACTTCATTGAGAATACAGGAGCTCCGTTTTGAACAGAGAGTGTTTGGTACTTGTTCGTGGTTTATAAACACAACTCCTCAGGCGTAGTTCACAGAGTTTCCATAAAAAATCCCCCTACTGTTGCGTTGTGCAGTGTTTTTCTTGCATGTGGCTCGCCAATGTTAAGTTGGTGAGCGCAAGTGAGAAAAATGAGAGCTAGATCACCTCCCGGTGGGATTTCTCAATACGGGCAGTCGCAGCAGGTCGCTGCCGCTCACATTGAGAAAGCTGTCACTCGTTTTGGGAAAAGCTCCTGCTCGAGTAGAAAATCTATTCAAGTGGCAGAAAGATGCAGCACCCTCTGATGTTGAGCATGGTGCCATTAGTGCAGAATTTACTGCGCAGGACAAGCTTCCGGCACCAAATATCAGCACAAGCAGTGCGACTTACCAAACTCTGCTGCTCACGAAACTCTGCGGATTCTCGCTGAGGTTTTTGGTAACTACGCGGAATTCAGCGGGGTGAAACTCCGTGAGTTTCTGCCGACCCCTAGGGTACTCTAATCTTTAGCTGGAATCCAGGTAATATGTGCAAGAAGTTAACTTGGCTCAAGACAGGCAGTCACTTGGTGAATGGTGCCGCCCCCCACTGCCACCCATTTCTGCACAAATAAGACTATTCTAGTAATTATATTTGGTGCTATGTACTGCATCCTGATGCTAATTATTATTTCTGAAGTGCATATGCACTCCAAAAGGGAGGCTTAGTGCTAATTTTATGGGTGGAGTGCCTGATACATCGAGTTAATAGAAGTAGCAAATAGTAAAAAGCCAGCATACTAGAGGTTTTTGAATTTTCGAGGTCAGAGTGCCACAAAGCTCACTCCAGCTGCCATTACTCCAATCAGTTTGGTAGAATTAGATAAAAGAACCACACCAATTCAGCAGCACCGTCTCAATGGATTCAGCGAGTCTGTGCTTGAGTTTGAGATGGGGTATATTTGCTTTTATACCACTCGTGCAAGATAAACGTAGGCCAATAGTCAACATTTCCCTTCAGCATATACGCTTATATACTAGGATGTGGCCAAAACACATTTGCTGGAACTTATTATAAATGTTCAGGTACATTACTTGCAACCCGGAGTTAACTCAATTCCTTACACATCATTTACCTTAGGTTCAGAAAAATCAATTTCCACAACTTATTAACAAGGTCCGGTTCTGCCATGTGCTCAACGTTCTAGTGCCAAAAATCAAGTAATTAGGTAGAGGCCCATCAGGGATTTCGGTATAGACCTCCCTCCCTGAAGACATGATAACACCGCCCCCTGGTTCACTGACGTAAGAAGCCCTGCGCTGGCCTGAGAGCCGCCCAATCAGACCTGAGGACATGCTTCCCTCCAGCAGCAAGCCCAGCTTGGGATGCACGTGTCTTCCTATTGATTGAAAATCTTGAAAGCGGAGGAGTTTTAAAAGACATTTTTAAGGGTTAGACAAGTAAGATAACCGTCTCGCATTTGGGGAGTCCATTCAAGAGTAAGGATAAAGACAGGGCAGGGAAACATAGAGATAGGGTTGAGGCAATTTATTTTTCTCAGAAAGACAGAGGCACTCCGGTACCTGAGCTATTTCGAAACTCATCACTAAATGGCCATAGTGAGACTGTACAGAGAGGTAGGGGAATTCTGACAATGATAATAAATGAGACAGTTTATGCAAAAGATCCGTACCGCTTTCCATATCTTTGCATGTATATGTTCAGACATCTATAATCTAAACAATCTCATCCACTGTCAGACAGCCGTGAGACATTTGCAAAGCATATTTTGGGAAGCCAGTTGAAGCAAAACATGACCAGTAGACACACACACTCACTTGAAAGTATGTTTGCTTGGGATACTGGTTAAGTTATAGAAACAAGTGGACTGAATTGAATCTCTGGGCACATCTCATATTTTCAAGACCAATGAACAGAAAGAAAGTGGAAAATTGTTGTTTGAAATCCTCTAATAGTACACAGCTGCTGCATGATTGCTGATGACACATTGACCTCCTCGCCAAGAGCCGGCAAACCTGGGCCCTCTTGGACTGCAAAATGGTCTAAATAGTTAAAGTTGAGGGTGCTTCAGTTGCACAGTAGAGCTCACTCCCTATAGGTCGAAAGAGAGCTGATCTTAATGGCTGAATCAACCATGTATTACAGTACTTAATTTGTGCCGGTGTTTTCCAATGCTCAGTACTAGCACGTATTTGTAAACACGGGCCCCTATTAATGAGAATCCACCATATGGTGGAGATGTGTTTGTACTTTTTAAGCAGAGTCCATAAGGGGAGCATTTAACTGTTTAATTAATCTGAAATAATAATAAAACTCGAATTTAAGCCTTAAATTGTAATTGGCATGTGAGTTACACCAACTGCAGTGGACACATGAGAAATACTGTGGGCCCTGGCACTTAATTACTTTACAATTTAAGCACAATGTATTTAAGAAAATCTGGTTGTACCCGTTCAAACAATCTGAATCAGTCACTTTGTTCAGAGGATTCTGATACGTGGTAAGGAGTAAATAAGAATAGATGTGGTGAAATGTGTCTTTTTAAATCACTTAGCAGTCCATGGATGTGCAACAGTGAGTACCCCTTAGAGGAAATAATTTCCGAATCACTGAGGTGAAACTATCTGATTCGACCTGCCATTAGAGAAGGTGGACCACAAAACCTAAAGGCATACCTCGGCTTTATGCATCGCAGGCAACTGGAAACAATTGTCTGAAAAGAACATCGACATTTAGAGCATGATTTAGAGTTTGGAGGATGTATGGTCCTCCTTATTGCAAGTGCATTATCATTTATGGTACTTGGAATAAGGAGAAAGGTATTCCTTCGCATTTATGACGGTGTACTCCTAAAGCAGGTCCTTAGTTTTTATCCAGACTCACAGTATGTATTTTACATATGCAAAAAAATGTAAAATGTGAAACTGCTGTGTATGTAATGTATTTATATAATAAACTAAAGATCTGTATTTCATCAAATCCCTTAGTATACCTTGTGGCATTTAAACTTCTTTAATGCAACGTCATGAAATGCAACCCTTTCCATTCAAATGTTGTTTGGTTTTTCTGTCATTATCGCTGTTTAGGCTACCATTGCCTTTTAAGATGAAATATTTTGGAGTAACCCTTGTAAATTATATAGGAGAATGACCTCAACTAAATCAGCCTCTAATTTGCAATTATAAGCCCTATTTTCAAATGAGAGATGTTATGTTAAATACATTTTTCTCCAAACAATAAGAGCAGTAAAGCAAATCGTAATTGCTAGAAAATGTATTTGCAAGTAAGGTATTTTGTTATATTTTACGAACTACAGGATTTAAAACGTCCTTTTTATTTTGTTTTCCCTTGGGAAATTGGTAGTACATTTTGTAATTTGGGGAAACAAAATTTGCCGCAATAATGTAGCTATGTGGAACTGCATCTAACTCTCTGAAAGAACTTTGAGGCATTTTTATTTATATATTGCCTACCTAGAGTATATCTGTATATGTAAGTATGTATATCTATATATATATATATATATAGATATATATATATGTGCGTGGGTGTGTATATATATATATATATATATTTATATATATATATATATATATATATCCATGTCTACATTACTATCTATATTTCCTGAAGAAATTGAGTCCTGGCCTCTAATGAAGCAGAGGCTCAGTAGCAGGGCCGGCTCTAGGGTGCAGCGATAGGTGCCACCACCCGAGCGCTGACTTGGGTGGGGGTGTCATTTTTGCAAGTAAATTATAATTTTAAAAGCACCTTCTGCCACGTTCCTGGCATCCAGCAATTTTCAGGCATCAATTAAAATGTCAAGATAACTCCCGTGATTAATCAATCATCTTTCTGGAAAGAGACCAGAGGTTTGTCTAGTGGAAGTTTTGACTCGTCCTAAGGTAGCGCAGAGGGTTGAAATGCCTGCTGCTAAGAACGTGTACCATGCAGATAACAAAGTGCATATAATGTAAATAGGTCAGCGGGTTACTGCTTCTGTAAGAGAGCTCCATTTGTTACTTGTCGTTTATAACTCAAAATCCTAATATAGAACATTGAGCTATTAACTATCATCAAAGAGCTGCGTGCAAACTGCAAGGTATAGGTTAGAGCTATATGTTTCTTGCCCAGACTTTCATTATCCTAAACTTGCCAATAGGGTTCATTTGGGTAGAAAACAATTCTTATCATTAAAGAGAACCCCTAACAATGATGTTATGTTTTAAATTCTGAATGTGTGCTTTTCCAGAATAAGGACTCTTAAACTATATTGCCTACCAGTATTGATGACATGTCACTCCTACACTACACCTTGTAGTGCTGTCTTATTTCCTTTACATTGATTTACACACATTTGATTGGCTCTGTGCAAAGTGTGTGTGATGTAAAGTGCTCTTACACCTTACACTGGTATTATTGGTGCTATAACACTAAATGAATCCGAGAGACAGTGGTTATGGAGACGAGGGGCACTGCTAAAGGGTGCTAGTGAGGGAATCTGTGGCAGAAGTGGTCATGAGGGGGGCGCCTACATTGTCACACATGGCGCCACCAGTGTTAAAGCCGGCCCTGCTCAGTAGCGTGTTCCTGTTACTCGCTAAATTGTTCTTCAATGCACAATAGCGAACCAAACACTGAGGCTATTTCAAGTGCTTATTTGGTACACAAGGCATAGTAGAAAAGGAGTACCTAATGTGTTTCAGCTGATGTAAGAGCACTAGTGTAGGACTTGGCCTTTTTGGCTAAAGTTCCCTAAACTTTTTGCTTTCCCCCTAGACCGTTTTCCTGACATAGAGATGCCAATTTAGATGCTTGGGGTACTTTGCCACTATTGATCAGTGTAAAAGTACAAGTGTTCCCTATGTGAAATGTAATGGTGATTGGTTGGCCATGATTGGTATGTTTGCCTTACTAGTAAACTCCCTAGTGATATGCACTGTGTGTGCCAGGGCTAGTAATGCAAAGGCGCGCGGAGAAGGGAATTCAGGCCTGCAGTGCAGGGCCTGCGTGCAGACTGCTAAGTTAGCATGTTGTCCTGACAAGTGCAACTACTTGTCAGGCTTGAATTTCCCTTTTACATACACATGGGGCACCCCTGTGGTAGGTCCCGGGTAATCCCTGGGCAGGGTGCAGTGTAGGTAAAAGGCAGGACATATACTAAGGTGTGTTATGTCCTGACAGTGAAAAACACTCCATTTAGTTTTTCACTGCTGAAAGGCCATCCTGCCCATAGGACCGAATGGGTGAGTCTGGGTGTTGTGTTTGTTAGCCTAGTTTCCTGTCAGTTTATAATGGAGAGGTGAAGTTTAGTATGTATGAACTCACAGTGTCATAACACATCTTTCTGTGAATGTGGTTTTGTCACTGTGTGATCAGAAACCACTCTTTTAGAAAGTGGCTGCGTTTTGTGCTCTAGGCATTTCTGTGTGTCTCTGCTGAAATGTGGATTGTCTATCTGGAACTGAAAGGTAAGAGGATCTGGGAGAGGTCTTGACCCAGGGAGGGGTTGAGATGGCACCAGGCTGCCCTGCATCTGGAGAGTAGGGGGAGGAGAAGCTTGGGAGGTGAAAAGGCCTGGGCTGGTGCTATAAACCAATTGACACATCCCCTGCTGAGTGATTAAGGATCCAGACCCCCAGTATCAAAGGGAGAGAGGTAACACTGGGAGGGAGACACCCAGAACAGATTTAGTGAGGGGTCAGGGTACCCTGAGCACAAACGAACTTCAAAGACATTAAGGGGTATAACTATGAGAGTTGAAACCCCTAAACGTGTCGTCTAGGCCAAGGCGTTGGTGAGGAGTGCCTGGTCGTGGTGTGCACGGGGAGACTAAGTGAGACTCGGACGCGCAGAGTGAGTGTCATGGTGCAAGCCAGGGCATTGGTGAAAATTGCCTGGACATCGTAGGCACCAAAAGAAGAAGTGAGTCTCAGACACGCAGCGTGCGTGTCGTGTTGCAGCCAGGGCGCTGGTGAGGAGCGGCTGGTCATTGTGTGCACCGGGAGAAAAGGTGAGACTCTGACGCGCAGAGTGCGTGTCGTGGTGCAGCCAGGGCGTTGGTGAAGAGTGCCTGAACATCGTTTGCACCGAAAGAAGAAGTGAGTCTCAGACATGCAGCGTGCATGTCGTGGTGTAGCCAGGGCGTTGGTGAGAAGCGCCTGGTCAGCGTGTGCACCTGGAGAAGAGGTGAGACTCGGACGCGCAGAGTGCGTGTTGTGGTGCAGCCAGGGCGTTGGTGATGAGCACCTGGATATCGTGTGCACCGGGAGAAGAGGAGAGACTGGGACGTGCAGGGTGCGTGTTGAGGTGCAAGCGGGGCGTTGGTGAAGAGTGCCGGGTCATCATGAGCACCAGAGAAGAGGCGAGTCTCAGACGGGCGGTGTGCGTGTCGAGGTGCAACCTGAGGTGCGGGTGAGGAGTGCCTCGGTAGGCTGTGCACCGAATTAGAAGTAAAGTCTCCACAGTGCTGAGGGCGGATCTCGGTGTTGACTGAGACTGCCGGAAGGAGGGCCTAGTCATTGGGCCCTCGGAGTAAAGCAGCAGCGGCCCGGACCGGCAGCCCCAGAGGAGCTAAGCCGCCACCTGGAGTCTGCAGCACCCTGTGACGGAGTTCTGGATCAAGGCCCAAGTCGCTGAAGTCGGAGAGGAGAGTGAGTTCGCGCCCCCCCAGTTAACGTGGATCACCACCTGGGGTGGGGTGTGGGCCCGGAGGGACACTCTCTCGGCCTCTTGCTTCTGTCAGCTGTGCAAGGCTGTTGCTTCAGCTCGGATCTCGGCCAGTGCTGACCCAAGGAGGGGCAGTACTGGGGCCAGAGTGGGAAGCAGTACTTTTGTGTCATCATTTGATCCATAACGGGGGGCACTGTTAACAGAGCACCTAAAACTGTCGTATTACACTTTGCATCATTGCTACTAACGAACTATCAAACTATCGTATGACGCCTGACCTCATTTGTGCCTGATGAACTACATGCTTGGTGCGCCACGCACTGCGTTACTTTTCCCTTGCAGATTACCTGATTGTAACGTGGCGCATTTCATAATTTCTTCATTGCACAGTATCTGATTATAACGTGGCGCAGTGCATTATTTCTTAATTGCACCGTACAGGATTGTAGCGTAACGCATTGCTTTGTTTCTTACTGGTACAGGGCATGCTGGTAGTGATACGCATTGCATTATTCCTTCAATTGCAAAGTACATGACTGTGGCGCTACGTATGGCATTGTTTCTCAGTTTGCACAGTACAAGAGAATATCGTAATGCATTGCAGTATTTGTTTTCTTTTGCAACATGTGTGTTTCTAGCAATAGGACTTGCCTAACCTTTTAGAAACGGTTAGAAGTGAGCTTAGCTTTTGGTTAGAAGCGGTGGTTGGGATTAAAACCTACCAACCCACCGGAAAGAATACTATCCATTCTTATATGTTGATTTTGTATCGTGTGGTTGTATCGTATAATTTCTTATATAAAGATTACACTCGTTTTATAAGGTGGTGACATTATTTGGTTACTGTGAGCATGGTTGCACATACTGTACACTCCTGCCTTGGAGATAAGCCTGGCTGCTCGTGCCAAGCTACTAAGGGGGTGAGCAGGGCTATCTCAGACGGTGTCCTTACTTAGCCTAACGTTGAAGCGAGGGGTCGGGGACTCCCGCCTCTAGCATTTGGTGGTGACGGTAAGCGATAAGGACCCCACTTCCAACAACTGGTCACTACATTGTCAAATGATTCAGTACATGACGTTTGAATTAACTTAAAAAATGAACAGGATTAGTAGGGTGCACTGATACCTAAAGCTTGGCGTCCTGGCACTAAACAGAAGACCGGCATCAAGGAAGTGAAAGAACCCAAAAGAAATTAAGAGGACGGAACAAGCCGAGCTGCTTCCTAAAAAGACCCAAAGACAACATACATTTTGTGTTTACTGGAAGTGAGTTCAGGTTTTTGCGGCATTATAGAAAAAAGAGCAGCTGCAAAGGCAGCTTTGTTTAATACGGGAAAGTTGGTGCTTACAGCCTCAGCTTCTTTCTAAAGTAGACAAGATCTGAATTATGAAAGGATGCATGTACCAGGCATAAAGCCTTAAGGATGCAGGACTTTCAAATAGGAAACCAAGGTGTTGCTGCACTGGTTGCCACCCAGGAGGATCAAAATCAAACAGGCAGCAGAACTTGGTATCTGTTGATGAGGTATTATGGTAGAACCAGATAATTAGAGATGCTATAATCAGGGCGGGAAGTTATGAGGACCTGAATGACTGTTTTGCATGATTAAGCAGGAAGAAGCTAAAAAGAAGTTTGGAGCATTTGGAGAATGGCAAAGCAGGTAGAAGGTATGTTGGCTTCGAACAGGATGCTGGTGCAGGTGGCTGGTGTGGAAGCAGAATGAAGTTCTGAAGTGCCACTATTCCGGCAGATGGAGGAGTGCGTACTAAAAAGTAGGATCTCCATTTTGTGTGTTAAGTTGTAAGGAGCTGTGACTCATCCATGCAGCAAAAGCAGCCAAACAAGTGGAGGAATAATTTTGAGTGTAGGAGATGTTATTGAATATAGGTCTAAAAATCTGGGAATCATCATCAGTGGACATAATGTTAAATCATAAAGACCCGATCAGTGCGTAAAGAGGGATGATATAAATGTTCAATAGATTTGAGCCTTAACAAGAGCCCTGAGGAATTTCGCAGGTGTAGATGAATTTAGAAAATACAAAAGGCTGTATTGAGGTGCATTCAGTCCTATCCACTAGAAAAAATTTGAACCAGCTAAGAGTAAAGTTACAAATCCCGATGTCAGAAAGAAGTTGAATGATCACCAAGTGAGAGACCATGTTGAATACCTTGGTCCAAGATGGTTCGGAGATCATCGCCCATGGCAAAGAGAGCAGTCTCAGTACTGTGCAGGGCCCAGAAGTAAGATTGGGTCTCATCTAATAAGCTTTATTTGGCTGTTATCGAAATTTAGGTGGTTTATATGTATTGTTTTTATGTTTGTACATTTTAGTTATGTTTTTAATTTAGATTTTATTTACAGGACATTTGAATCTTTAATGCGTTTTTACAGTAAATAATACTTTCTGAAATGTGTTTTGTGTAGCCACTTGGCTGGATGTGTTTTTTGAGCCATACACAATAAAGATTGTCTCTATATCTAATAAGATATTGTCCTCCATATAGGTAGCCAACTGAGAGGTAACGTGTGGCCTGACAAGGAATTTGAAATAGGAACTTACTCATATTTCGGGGTCTACTAAGGGCTTTTTAAGAAGAGGAATGACTGAAGCATGTTTCCAAGAAAAAGGAACTGTAGTAGTAGCCAGAGAGAGACTACACAGATTCATAACAGAAGAGATAAGAAATTCAGAAGCTAAATGTATCACGTTATGTGGGCAAAGGTAAAATCGAAAGTAAGATTTAATAAAGGTACCAGATCACTCACCTCTTTAATGGTGATAGAATTAGAAGCAGAAAGACTGGGACCTGTTTTATCAACTGAAGGAGGAGTGTACTTTCGAGCTGATCGACAATAATGTGAGATGGGATGTTGGTTTCAAATCTTGCAGTTTGTTTCTTGGGAAAAAAACTAACTTGTCACCTGGTTCTCCTGATATAATTATTTCAAGTTCAGTGGATAGTGAGTGTCTTCAAAATATTGAAAAGCTCTATACAATAGTTATTAGCTGCTTCAATTCTAGAGTAGTATACTGCCCAGACTGTGCAAACTAGATGTTGGTAATGTGTAGTCGCCCTTCTATATGTTTCTTTGGCGAAGCATTCCGGAATCCTACAATGACACTTGGCAATTTTCAGATCCTCTGCACAATATGGAGATGAAGGAATTTTTTTATGAGAAGAGATTTGAGTTGTTCAATCTTATCTAAAGCTGAGAAAATCAAAACATTGAAAGCTCGCACTGCCTCTCATATATAAGTGAAGAAGTTGTGATGAGCTACTTGTAAGGCTTTAAAAAAGATTTCCTGATTGATTTTGGTCCATGGCCGAGTGGGGGTTATGGGGAAGGCCATTTTGGTCACAGCAGACAGCTTATCTATTTGAATATAAAAAGAGAGCGTAATGGTTCAGTACAGAGTAATGGGAAAGGAGTGTCGACCATTAAAGAGTCTTGCTCATTAAAGCAATCAATCAGACCAGCTGAGTTAGAGTCCTCGTAATTTTTGACAAGTTAGTTGAGATCTTCCAGGATTGAGAAATTAACCACTTTGATAAGAAAGGGGCAGGAAGTTTCCAGGGTCTAGGGCAAAACTAGTTTTAGGGCTTGGCAGCTATACATAAGGGCACCTGTGAATGCAAAGATGGGATTCATTTTGATGGTAAAAATTAAGCATTCCTCTCTCAGGTGACAGAAGGTGGATTTAGATCTAATGGAAACCCTCACTTTTGCTTTATGCTTGTGATCCATCCATGTGAACCAGTAGCCTACTGGAACCGTGTGCTGCTACATTGGATGCTGAGGAGTTTGAAGTCAAGTGTTAGAAAGTTATTCTTTTGCCCTGGGCAACCTCATTTTATGCCAAATAATCCTAATGGTAACTGACTCTGACTGTACCCTGGGCTCTGCTAACCAGGCCCTGGGCCAGTGCTATGTTTTAACAAGCATTTGCAATGCAATAGGTCTCGCACTTACGCAAGTTTGAGCTCTTGGCATTGTATATGAAAATGCCTCTTATTTATTTTTGGTATTTAAAACATAAATAAAAGCATTGCCATTTACAATGCTAAAAGCTTAAACTCTCGCAAATGCGATACATATTGCTTTGCAAATGCTTGTTTTAGAAAGCTGCGTTGTAATTGGCTAAAAACGTAATGCTGCCTTTAGGCTATTCTATCAGTTCAGTCTGTTTTAAATGTATTCACACCTTGTGCTTCAAGAGAGAAAGATGTGCCAAGCAGTGTGGCGTGGTGTGAAATGTTGCAATTGTTTCTTATATGTACTTCTGTTAGAGACTGCGGCAGCACACTTAAAAGTTGGGATATAAGGATGTAGGGTATAACAAAGCTGCATGTTCCTTTGTCGTGACCCGTGGCTTAATGTGTGAGCAGTAACTGAGCCAGTGTACAACTGTTGACTGTTATCAGTTCCTCCCTGCCCCAAGAAGTCTGGCGTGGTGTCAAAAGTTCCAATTGTTTAGACTGTGGCAGCATAATAAAAGACATGTGGCCTGGCACTTAAGATTGCTATCTCCTTGAGAAGTTGCTGTTCTGTCCCATAGGAGCAGGGAAAAGACCATTCCATGTAGGCAGAAGGAAAACGGAAGGTTTATAAGGAGGTGCATTTTCGTATGGTACCGTATGAAAAAAATGTGTAGATTTCTGTTACCAGAATTAAGTGTTTATAATTTGGAATAAATGAAAGCATTTTTTGTAGATGTTTTCCTATATGTTAGACGAGGCAGGGTAGCCATGTGTTAGGTGTGGCCAGAGTCACACTGATTTATGGTGGCGCTCCCATTCACCAAACTTTAAAGTTTTTAATCCACTATAGAAATATTGTACAAAGAAAATTGTATATTTCTTAGTATATTTATGTAACGTTTATGTTGTACAGTGGCATGCAGGTTTCTAACAACGCGCCTTTATTAAAACCTTTTTTTGCCATTTCAATTTTGACAGTTGTTCCCTCTTACTTCTATGTATCACACCATATCCGTTGCTTCTGGCCCCCTGCGTGTGGGAGCAGTGAAATATGAAGCGCTGTAAGCCAAAGCAGAATTTTAAATGTGACCTTATTAACCTCGCAGGCTCCTTAAGTATATGCAGCACGGACACCGCTGAGGGGGAAACAGCAATCAAGGAGGATGGTTCTGTCTGGCTTCTGCCCTAGTGGCGCCTCTGGTCCGTTTCCTGCTGACACTTGTTAATTTAGCATTTCTAATGTAATTGCAAAGAAGCCCGCTGTCTGCATGCTTGAACCACAGTTACTATTTCCCATATCTCTAGTGTCAAGAAGGCAATATTTACTTCATTTTAATGTACTTGCTTTCGGCCTTGATTCCTTTATATGTATAACTGTAGTATACTTCGATCACACTACAAAAGGATGCAACAAGGATACTGTAAAGAAAGTTTATATTTGCCTGTGGAACATTCCTGTGGTATGGTGAGCCAGTGAGAGTGAGTCAATGAGTGAGTGAGAGTGAGTCAGTGAGAGTGAGTCAGTGAGTGAGTCAATTAGTGAGTGAGTCAATCAGTGAGAGTGAGTCAATCAGTGAGAGTGAGTCAATTAGTGAGAGTGAGTCAATTAGTGAGAGTGAGTCAATTAGTGAGAGTGACTCAGTGAGAGTGAGTTAATTAGTGAGCAAGTGAGCCAGTGAGAGTGAGTAAATTAGTGAGAGAGAGTGTGAGTCAATTAGTGAGTCATTGAGAGTGAGTCAATTTAGTAAGTGAGTCTGTGAGAGTGAGTCAATTAGTGAGAGTGAGTCAGTGAGAGTGAGTCATAAGAGAGAGAGTGACTCAGTGACAGTGAGTCATTTAGTGAGTCAATTAGTGAGTCATTGACAGTGAGTCAATTAGTGAGTGAGTCAGTGAGACTAAGTCAATTAGTGAGAGTGAGTCAATTAGTGAGAGTGAGTCAGTTATTGAGTTATGAGAGAGAGAGAGTGAGTCAGTGTGAGTGAGTCAATTAGTAAGAGAGTGACTCAGTGAGAGTGAGTAAATTAGTGAGCCAGTGAGAGTGAGTCGATTAGTGAGATTGAGTGAGTCAGTGAGAGTGAGTCAATTAGTGAGTCATTGAGAGTGAGTCAATTAGTGTGAGTCAGTGAGACTGAGTCAATTAGTGAGAGTGAGTCATGAGAGAGTGAGTCATTGGGAGTGAGTCAATTAGTGAGTGAGTCAGTGAGAGCGAGTCAATTAGTGAGATTGAGAGAGTCAGTGAGAGTGAGTCAATTAGTGAGTCATTGAGAATGAGTCAATTAGTGAGTGTGTCAGTGAGAGTGAGTCAATTAGTGAGAGTGTGTCAGTGAGAGTGTGTCAGTGAGAGTGGCAATTAGGGAGAGAGTGAGTGAATTAGTGAGAGAGTGACTCAATGAGTGAGTCAATTAGTGAGTGAGTCAGTGAGAGTGAGTCAATTAGTGATAGTGAGTCAGTGAAAGTGAGTCAATTAGTGATAGTGAGTCAGTGAAAGTGAGTCATGAGAGTGAGTCAGTGAGAGTGAGTCATGAGAGTGAGTCATTGAGAGTGAGTCAATTAGTGAGTCATTGAGAGTGAGTCACTTAGTGAGAGTGTGTCAGTGAGTGTCAATTAGTGAGAGTGTCAGTGAGTGAGTCAATTAGTGAGTCCGTGAGAGTAAGTCAGTGAGCTAGTGAGTGAGTCAATTAGTGAGAGAGTGAGTGTGTCAGTGAGAGTGAGTCCATTTTTGAGTCATTGAGAGTGAGTCAATTAGTGAGTGAGTCAGTGAGAGCGAGTTAATTAGTGAGATTGAGTCAGTGAGAGTGAGTCATGAGAGAGAGAGTGAGTCAGTGAGAGTGAGTCAATTAGTGAGCGAGTGACTCAGTGAGAGTGAGTAAATTTGTGAGCAAGTGAGCCAGTGAGAGTGAGTCAATTAGTGAGAGGGAGAGAGTGAATCAGTGAGAGTGAGTCAATTAGTGAGTCATTGAGAGTGAGTCAATTAGTAAGTGAGTCTGTGTGAGTGAGTCAATTAGTGAGAGAGTCTGTGTGAGTGAGTCAATTAGTGAGAGAGTCAGTGAGAGTGAGTCATGAGACAGTAAGTCAGAGTGAGCCAATTAGTGAGTCAGTGAGAGTGAGTTAATTAGTGAGCAAGTGAGCCAGTGAGAGTGAGTCAATTAGTGAGAGAGAGTGTGAGTCAATTAGTGAGTCATTGAGAGTGAGTCAATTAGTAAGTGAGTCTGTGAGAGTGAGTCAATTAGTGAGAGTGAGTCATAAGAGAGAGAGTGACTCAGTGACAGTGAGTCATTTAGTGAGTCAATTAGTGAGTAATTGACAGTGAGTCAATTAGTGAGTCAGTGAGACTAAGTCAATTAGTGAGAGTGAGTCAGTGAGAGTGAGTCATGAGAGAGAGTGACTCAGTGACAGTGAGTCAATTAGTGAGTCATTGAGTGAGTCAATTAGTGAGTGAGTCAGTGAGACTGAGTCAATTAGTGAGAGTGAGCCAGTGAGAGTGAGTCAATTAGTGAGTCAGTGAGAGTAAGCCAGTGAGAGTGTGCCAGTGAGAGTGAGCCAATGAGTCAGGGAGTGAGAGTGAGTTTGTGAGAGTGAGTCTGTGAGTGTGGAAATTAGTGAGAGAGTGAGTCAATTAGTGAGAGAGTGACTCAGTGAGTGAGTCAATTAGTGAGTGCGTCAGTGAGAGTGAGTCAATTAGTGATAGTGAGTCAGTGAGAGTGAGTCATGAGAGAGAGAGTGAGTCAGTGTGAGTGAGTCAATTAGTGAGAGAGTGACTCAGTGAGTGAGTCAATCAGCGAGTGAGTCAGTGAGAGTGAGTCAATTAGTGAGAGTGAGTCAGTTAGTGAGTTATGAGAGAGAGAGAGTGATTCAGTGTGAGTGAGTCAATTAGTAAGAGTGACTCAGTGAGAGTGAGTAAATTAGTGAGCCAGTGAGAGTGAGTCAATTAGTGAGAGAGAGTGAGTCAGTGAGAGTGAGTCAATTAGTGAGTCATTGAGAGTGAGTCAATTAGTGTGAGTCAGTGAGACTGAGTCAATTAGTGAGAGTGAGTCATGAGAGAGTGAGTCATTGAGAGTGAGTCAATTAGTGAGTGAGTCAGTGAGAGCGAGTCAATTAGTGAGATTGAGAGAGAGAGTCAGTGAGTGAGTCAATTAGTGAGTCAGTGAGAGTGAGTCAATTAGTGAGAGTGTGTCAGTGAGAGTGTGTCAGTGAGAGTGTGTCAGTGAGAGTGTGACTCAGTGAGTGGGTCAATTAGTGATAGTGAGTCAGTGAAAGTGAGTCATGAGAGAGAGTGAGTCAGTGAGAGTGAGTCAATTAGTGAGTCATTGAGAGTGAGTCAATTAGTGAGTGTGTCCGTGAGAGTGAGTCAATTAGTGAGTCCGTGAGAGAAAGTCAGTGAGCTAGTGAGTGAGTCAATTAGTGAGAGAGTGTGTCAGTGAGAGTGAGTCCATTTTTGAGTCATTGAGAGCGAGTCAATTAGTGAGCGAGTCAGTGAGAGCGAGTTAATTAGTGAGATTGAGTCAGTGAGAGTGAGTCATGAGAGAGAGAGTGAGTCAGTGAGAGTGAGTCAATTAGTGAGAGAGTGACTCAGTGAGAGTGAGTAAATTTGTGATCAAGTGAGCCAGTGAGAGTGAGTCAATTAGTGAGAGGGAGAGAGGGAGTCAGTGAGAGTGAGTCAATTAGTGAGTCAT
This sequence comes from Triturus cristatus, assembly GCF_964204655.1. NCBI lineage: Eukaryota > Metazoa > Chordata > Amphibia > Caudata > Salamandridae > Triturus > Triturus cristatus. The sequence goes on from NC_140583.1 coordinate 350,837,031, forward strand.
TGAGAGTGAGTCAATTAGTAAGTGAGTCTGTGTGAGTGAGTCAATTAGTGAGAGAGTCAGTGAGAGTGAGTCATGAGAGAGAGTGAGTCAGAGTGAGTCAATTAGTGAGTCATTGAGAGTGAGTCAATTAGTGAGTGAGTCAGTGAGTCAATTAGTGAGAGTGAGTCAGTGAGAGTGAGTCAATTAGTGAGTCTGTGAGAGTGAGTCTGTGAGTGAGTCTGTGAGAGTGAGTCTGTGAGAGTGAGCCTGTGAGAGTGAGTCTGTGAGAGTGAGTCTGTGAGAGTGAGTCTGTGAGAGTGAGTCAATTAGTGAGTGAGTCAATTAGTGAGTGAGTCAGTGAGAGTGAGTCAATTAGTAAGTGAGTCAGTGAGAGAGTCAATTAGTGAGAGTGAGTCAGTGAGAGTGAGTCAATTAGTGAGTGAGTCAGTGAGAGTGAGTCAATTAGTGAGAGTGAGTCAGTGAGAGAGTCAATTAGTGAGAGTGAGTCAGTGAGAGTGAGTCAATTAGTGAGTCAGTGAGAGTGAGTCAGTGAGAGTGAGTCTCAGTGAGAGTGAGTCATAGTGAGAGTGAGTCAGCGAGAGAGTCAATTAGTGAGTCAATTAGTGAGTGAGTCAGTGAGAGTGAGTCAATTAGTGAGTCTGTGAGAGTGAGTCAGTGAGAGTGAGTCAATTAGTGAGTCTGTGAGAGTGAGTCAGTGAGAGTGAGTCAATTAGTGAGTCTGTGAGAGTGAGTCAATTAGTGAGTGAGTCAATTAGTGAGTGAGTCAATTAGTGAGTCTGTGAGAGTGAGTCAATTAGTGAGTGAGTCAATTAGTGAGTGAGTCAATTAGTGAGTCTGTGAGAGTGAGGCAATTAGTGAGTGAGTCAATTAGTGAGTCTGTGAGAGTGGGTCAATTAGTGAGAGAGTCAGTGAGAGTGAGTCATGAGAGAGAGTGAGTCAGAGTGAGTCAATTAGTGAGGGAGTCAGTGAGTCAATTAGTGAGAGTGAGTCAGTGAGAGTGAGTCAATTAGTGAGAGTGAGTCAGTGAGAGTGAGTCAATTAGTGAGAGTGAGTCAGTGAGAGTGAGTCAATTAGTGAGTCTGTGAGAGTGAGTCTGTGAGTGAGTCTGTGTGAGTGAGTCTGTGAGAGTGAGTCTGTGAGAGTGAGTCTGTGAGAGTGAGTCTGTGAGAGTGAGTCTGTGAGAGTGAGTCTGTGAGAGTCAATTAGTGAGTCACTTAGTGAGTGAGTCAGTTAGTGAGTCAGTGAGAGTGAGTCAATTAGTGAGTCAGAGAGAGTGAGTCAATTAGTGAGTCAGTGAGAGTGAGTCAATTAGTGAGGGTGAGTCAGTGAGAGTGAGTCAATTAGTGAGAGTGAGTCAGTGAGAGTGAGTCAATTAGTGAGAGTGAGTCAGTGAGAGTGAGTCAATTAGTGAGTCAATTAGTGAGAGTGAGTCAGTGCGAGTGAGTCAATTAGTGAGTCAATTAGTGAGTGAGTCAGTGAGAGTGAGTCAATTAGTGAGTGTCAGTGAGAGTGAGGCAATTAGTGAGTCATTGAGAGTGAGTCAATTAGTGAGTGAGTCAATTAGTGAGTGAGTCAATTAGTGAGTCAGCGAGAGTGAGTCAGTGAGAGTCAATTAGTGAGTCAATTAGTGAGTGAGTCAGTGAGAGTGAGTCAATTAGTGAGTCAGTGAGAGTGAGTCAATTAGTGAGTGAGTCAATTAGTGAGTGAGTCAATTAGTGAGTCTGTGAGAGTGAGTCAATTAGTGAGAGTGAGTCAGTGAGAGTGAGTCAATTAGTGAGAGTGAGTCAATTAGTGAGTCAATTAGTGAGAGTGAGTCAGTGAGAGTGAGTCAATTAGTGAGAGTGAGTCAGTGAGAGTGAGTCAATTAGTGAGTGAGTCAATTAGTGAGTCTGTGAGAGTGAGTCAGTGAGAGTGTGGCAATTAGTGAGAGAGTGAGTCAATTAGTGAGAGAGTGACTGAGTGAGTCAATTAGTGAGTGAGTCAGTGAGTGAGTCAATTAGTGATAGTGAGTCAGTGATAGTGAGTCAGTGTGAGTGAGTCAACCTATGGCATAAGTGGTCTTTTTTTAGTGAGTCAATTAGTTAGTGAGTCAGTGAGAGTGAGTCAATTAGTGAGTGTCAGTGAGAGTGAGGCAATTAGTGAGTCATTGAGAGTGTCAAATAGTGAGTGAGTCAATTAGTGAGTGAGTCAATTAGTGAGTCAGCGAGAGTGAGTCAGTGAGAGTCAATTAGTGAGTCAATTAGTGAGTGAGTCAGTGAGAGTGAGTCAATTAGTGAGTCAGTGAGAGTGAGTCAATTAGTGAGTGAGTCAATTAGTGAGTGAGTCAATTAGTGAGTCTGTGAGAGTGAGTCAATTAGTGAGAGTGAGTCAGTGAGAGTGAGTCAATTAGTGAGAGTGAGTCAATTAGTGAGTCAATTAGTGAGAGTGAGTCAGTGAGAGTGAGTCAATTAGTGAGAGTGAGTCAGTGAGAGTGAGTCAATTAGTGAGTGAGTCAATTAGTGAGTCTGTGAGAGTGAGTCAGTGAGAGTGTGGCAATTAGTGAGAGAGTGAGTCAATTAGTGAGAGAGTGACTGAGTGAGTCAATTAGTGAGTGAGTCAGTGAGTGAGTCAATTAGTGATAGTGAGTCAGTGATAGTGAGTCAGTGTGAGTGAGTCAACCTATGGCATAAGTGGTCTTTTTTTCAAGTCACTGCTTATGGCACGGAGCAAGGGAAAAGAGTAACTAAAGTAACCATTAATCGCCACTTAATGTGAATAGATTATATAAATTAACCACAGTTACTATTTCCCACATCTCTAGTGTCAAGTAGGCAATATTTACTTCATTTTAATGTACTTGCTTTCGGCCTTGATTCCTTTATATGTGTAACTGTAGTATACTTCGATCACACTACAACAGGATGCAACAAGAATACTGTAAAGAAAGTTTATATTTGCCTGTGGAACATTCCTGTGGTATGGTGAGCCAGTGAGAGTGAGTCAATGATTGAGAGAGTGAGTCAGTGAGAGTGAGTCAGTGAGAGTGAGTCAATTAGTGAGTGAGTCAATTAGTGAGTGAGTCAGTGAGAGTGAGTCAATTAGTGAGAGTGACTCAGTGAGAGTGAGTCAATTCGTGAGAGAGTGACTCAGTGAGAGGGAGTCAATTAGTGAGAGTGAGTCAGTGAGAGTGAGTCAATTAGTGAGAGAGTGACTCAGTGAGAGTGAGTTAATTAGTGAGCAAGTGAGCCAGTGAGAGTGAGTCAATTAGTGAGAGAGAGTGACTCGGTGAGTGAGTCAATTAGTGAGTCATTGACAGTGAGTCAATTAGTGAGTGAGTCAGTGAGACTAAGTCAATTAGTGAGAGTGAGTCAGTGAGAGTGAGTCATAAGAGAGAGAGTGACTCAGTGACAGTGAGTCAATTAGTGAGTCATTGAGAGTGAGTCAATTAGTGAGTGAGTCAGTGAGACTGAGTCAATTAGTGAGAGTGAGCCAGTGAGAGTGAGTCAATTAGTGAGCCAGTGAGAGTGAGCCAATGAGTGAGTGAGAGTGAGTCATGAGAGAGAGAGCGAGTCAGTGTGAGTGAGTCAATTAGTGAGAGAGTGACTCAGTGAGTGAGTCAATTAGCGAGTTAGTCAGTGAGTGAGTCAATTAGTGAGAGTGAGTCAGTGAGAGTGAGTTATGAGAGAGAGAGTGAGTCAGTGAGAGTGAGTCAATTAGGGAGAGTGACTCAGTGAGAGTGAGTCAATTAGTGAGAGTGAGTCAGTGAGAGTGAGTCAGTGAGAGTGAGTCAATTAGTGAGAGTGAGTCAGTGAGAATGAGTCAATTAGTGAGAGAGTGACTCAGTGAGAGTGAGTTAATTAGTGAGCAAGTGAGCCAGTGAGAGTGAGTCAATTAGTGAGAGAGAGTGACTCAGTGAGTGAGTCAATTAGTGAGTCATTGAGAGTGAGTCAATTAGTGAGTGAGTCAGTGAGACTGAGTCAATTAGTGAGAGTGAGCCAGTGAGAGTGAGTCAATTAGTGAGCCAGTGAGAGTGAGTCTGTGAGAGTGAGTCTGTGAGAGTGAGGAAATTAGTGAGAGAGTGAGTCAATTAGTGAGAGAGTGACTCAGTGAGTGAGTCAATTAGTGAGTGAGTCAGTGAGAGTGAGTCAATTAGTGATAGTGAGTCAGTGAGAGTGAGTCATGAGAGAGAGAGTGAGTCAGTGTGAGTGAGTCAATTAGTGAGCCAGTGAGAGTGAGTCTGTGAGTGAGTCTGTGAGAGTGAGTCTGTGAGAGTGAGCCTGTGAGAGTGAGTCTGTGAGAGTGAGTCTGTGAGAGTGAGTCTGTGAGAGTGAGTCAATTAGTGAGTGAGTCAATTAGTGAGTGAGTCAGTGAGAGTGAGTCAATTAGTAAGTGAGTCAGTGAGAGAGTCAATTAGTGAGAGTGAGTCAGTGAGAGAGTCAATTAGTGAGAGTGAGTCAGTGAGAGTGAGTCAATTAGTGAGTGAGTCAGTGAGAGTGAGTCAATTAGTGAGAGTGAGTCAGTGAGAGAGTCAATTAGTGAGAGTGAGTCAGTGAGAGTGAGTCAATTAGTGAGTCAGTGAGAGTGAGTCAGTGAGAGTGAGTCTCAGTGAGAGTGAGTCATAGTGAGAGTGAGTCAGCGAGAGAGTCAATTAGTGAGTCAATTAGTGAGTGAGTCAGTGAGAGTGAGTCAATTAGTGAGTCTGTGAGAGTGAGTCAGTGAGAGTGAGTCAATTAGTGAGTCTGTGAGAGTGAGTCAGTGAGAGTGAGTCAATTAGTGAGTCTGTGAGAGTGAGTCAATTAGTGAGTGAGTCAATTAGTGAGTGAGTCAATTAGTGAGTCTGTGAGAGTGAGTCAATTAGTGAGTGAGTCAATTAGTGAGTGAGTCAATTAGTGAGTCTGTGAGAGTGAGTCAATTAGTGAGTGAGTCAATTAGTGAGTCTGTGAGAGTGGGTCAATTAGTGAGAGAGTCAGTGAGAGTGAGTCATGAGAGAGAGTGAGTCAGAGTGAGTCAATTAGTGAGGGAGTCAGTGAGTCAATTAGTGAGAGTGAGTCAGTGAGAGTGAGTCAATTAGTGAGAGTGAGTCAGTGAGAGTGAGTCAATTAGTGAGAGTGAGTCAGTGAGAGTGAGTCAATTAGTGAGTCTGTGAGAGTGAGTCTGTGAGTGAGTCTGTGTGAGTGAGTCTGTGAGAGTGAGTCTGTGAGAGTGAGTCTGTGAGAGTGAGTCTGTGAGAGTGAGTCTGTGAGAGTGAGTCTGTGAGAGTCAATTAGTGAGTCACTTAGTGAGTGAGTCAGTTAGTGAGTCAGTGAGAGTGAGTCAATTAGTGAGTCAGAGAGAGTGAGTCAATTAGTGAGTCAGTGAGAGTGAGTCAATTAGTGAGGGTGAGTCAGTGAGAGTGAGTCAATTAGTGAGAGTGAGTCAGTGAGAGTGAGTCAATTAGTGAGAGTGAGTCAGTGAGAGTGAGTCAATTAGTGAGTCAATTAGTGAGAGTGTCAGTGAGAGTGAGTCAATTAGTGAGTCAATTAGTGAGTGAGTCAGTGAGAGTGAGTCAATTAGTGAGTGTCAGTGAGAGTGAGGCAATTAGTGAGTCATTGAGAGTGAGTCAATTAGTGAGTCATTGAGAGTGAGTCAATTAGTGAGTGAGTCAATTAGTGAGTGAGTCAATTAGTGAGTCAGCGAGAGTGAGTCAGTGAGAGTCAATTAGTGAGTCAATTAGTGAGTGAGTCAGTGAGAGTGAGTCAATTAGTGAGTCAGTGAGAGTGAGTCAATTAGTGAGTGAGTCAATTAGTGAGTGAGTCAATTAGTGAGTCTGTGAGAGTGAGTCAATTAGTGAGAGTGAGTCAGTGAGTGAGTCAATTAGTGAGAGTGAGTCAATTAGTGAGTCAATTAGTGAGAGTGAGTCAGTGAGAGTGAGTCAATTAGTGAGAGTGAGTCAGTGAGAGTGAGTCAATTAGTGAGTGAGTCAATTAGTGAGTCTGTGAGAGTGAGTCAGTGAGAGTGTGGCAATTAGTGAGAGAGTGAGTCAATTAGTGAGAGAGTGACTGAGTGAGTCAATTAGTGAGTGAGTCAGTGAGTGAGTCAATTAGTGATAGTGAGTCAGTGATAGTGAGTCAGTGTGAGTGAGTCAACCTATGGCATAAGTGGTCTTTTTTTAGTGAGTCAATTAGTGAGTGAGTCAGTGAGAGTGAGTCAATTAGTGAGTGTCAGTGAGAGTGAGGCAATTAGTGAGTCATTGAGAGTGAGTCAATTAGTGAGTGAGTCAATTAGTGAGTGAGTCAATTAGTGAGTCAGCGAGAGTGAGTCAGTGAGAGTCAATTAGTGAGTCAATTAGTGAGTGAGTCAGTGAGAGTGAGTCAATTAGTGAGTCAGTGAGAGTGAGTCAATTAGTGAGTGAGTCAATTAGTGAGTGAGTCAATTAGTGAGTCTGTGAGAGTGAGTCAATTAGTGAGAGTGAGTCAGTGAGAGTGAGTCAATTAGTGAGAGTGAGTCAATTAGTGAGTCAATTAGTGAGAGTGAGTCAGTGAGAGTGAGTCAATTAGTGAGAGTGAGTCAGTGAGAGTGAGTCAATTAGTGAGTGAGTCAATTAGTGAGTCTGTGAGAGTGAGTCAGTGAGAGTGTGGCAATTAGTGAGAGAGTGAGTCAATTAGTGAGAGAGTGACTGAGTGAGTCAATTAGTGAGTGAGTCAGTGAGTGAGTCAATTAGTGATAGTGAGTCAGTGATAGTGAGTCAGTGTGAGTGAGTCAACCTATGGCATAAGTGGTCTTTTTTTCAAGTCACTGCTTATGGCACGGAGCAAGGGAAAAGAGTAACTAAAGTAACCATTAATCGCCACTTAATGTGAATAGATTATATAAATTAACCACAGTTACTATTTCCCACATCTCTAGTGTCAAGTAGGCAATATTTACTTCATTTTAATGTACTTGCTTTCGGCCTTGATTCCTTTATATGTGTAACTGTAGTATACTTCGATCACACTACAACAGGATGCAACAAGAATACTGTAAAGAAAGTTTATATTTGCCTGTGGAACATTCCTGTGGTATGGTGAGCCAGTGAGAGTGAGTCAATGATTGAGAGAGTGAGTCAGTGAGAGTGAGTCAGTGAGAGTGAGTCAATTAGTGAGTGAGTCAATTAGTGAGTGAGTCAATCAGTAAGAGTGAGTCAATCAGTAAGAGTGAGTCAATTAGTGAGTGAGTCAGTGAGAGTGAGTCAATTAGTGAGAGTGACTCAGTGAGAGTGAGTCAATTCGTGAGAGAGTGACTCAGTGAGAGGGAGTCAATTAGTGAGAGTGAGTCAGTGAGAGTGAGTCAATTAGTGAGAGAGTGACTCAGTGAGAGTGAGTTAATTAGTGAGCAAGTGAGCCAGTGAGAGTGAGTCAATTAGTGAGAGAGAGTGACTCGGTGAGTGAGTCAATTAGTGAGTCATTGACAGTGAGTCAATTAGTGAGTGAGTCAGTGAGACTAAGTCAATTAGTGAGTGAGTCAGTGAGAGTGAGTCATAAGAGAGAGAGTGACTCAGTGACAGTGAGTCAATTAGTGAGTCATTGAGAGTGAGTCAATTAGTGAGTGAGTCAGTGAGACTGAGTCAATTAGTGAGAGTGAGCCAGTGAGAGTGAGTCAATTAGTGAGCCAGTGAGAGTGAGCCAATGAGTGAGTGAGAGTGAGTCATGAGAGAGAGAGTGAGTCAGTGTGAGTGAGTCAATTAGTGAGAGAGTGACTCAGTGAGTGAGTCAATTAGCGAGTTAGTCAGTGAGTGAGTCAATTAGTGAGAGTGAGTCAGTGAGAGTGAGTTATGAGAGAGAGAGTGAGTCAGTGAGAGTGAGTCAATTAGGGAGAGTGACTCAGTGAGAGTGAGTCAATTAGTGAGAGTGAGTCAGTGAGAGTGAGTCAGTGAGAGTGAGTCAATTAGTGAGAGTGAGTCAGTGAGAATGAGTCAATTAGTGAGAGAGTGACTCAGTGAGAGTGAGTTAATTAGTGAGCAAGTGAGCCAGTGAGAGTGAGTCAATTAGTGAGAGAGAGTGACTCAGTGAGTGAGTCAATTAGTGAGTCATTGAGAGTGAGTCAATTAGTGAGTGAGTCAGTGAGACTGAGTCAATTAGTGAGAGTGAGCCAGTGAGAGTGAGTCAATTAGTGAGCCAGTGAGAGTGAGTCTGTGAGAGTGAGTCTGTGAGAGTGAGGAAATTAGTGAGAGAGTGAGTCAATTAGTGAGAGAGTGACTCAGTGAGTGAGTCAATTAGTGAGTGAGTCAGTGAGAGTGAGTCAATTAGTGATAGTGAGTCAGTGAGAGTGAGTCATGAGAGAGAGAGTGAGTCAGTGTGAGTGAGTCAATTAGTGAGCCAGTGAGAGTGAGCCAGTGAGAGTGAGCCAGTGAGTGAGAGTGAGTCTGTGAGAGTGAGTCTGTGAGAGTGTGGAAATTAGTGAGAGAGTGAGTCAATTAGTGAGAGAGTGACTCAGTGAGTGAGTCAATTAGTGAGTGAGTCAGTGAGAGTGAGTCATGAGAGAGAGAGTGAGTCAGTGTGAGTGAGTCAATTAGTGAGAGAGTGATTCAGTGAGTGAGTCAATCAGCGAGTGAGTCAGTGAGAGTGAGTCAATTAGTGAGAGTGGGTCAGTGAGAGTGAGTCAATTAGTGAGAGTGAGTCAGTGAGAGTGAGTCAATTAGTGAGTGAGTCAGTGAGAGTGAGTCAATTAGTGAGTCAATTAGTGAGTGAGTCAGTGAGACTGAGTCAATTAGTGAGTGTCAGTGAGAGTGAGGCAATTAGTGAGTCATTGAGAGTGAGTCATTTAGTGAGTGAGTCAATTAGTGAGTGAGTCAATTAGTGAGTGAGTCAATTAGTGAGTCTGTGAGAGTGAGTCAGTGAGATTGTGGCAATTAGAGAGAGTGAGTCAATTAGTGAGAGAGTGACTGAGTGAGTCAATTAGTGAGTGAGTCAGCGAGTGAGTCAATTAGTGATAGTGAGTCAGTGATAGTGAGTCAGTGTGAGTGAGTCAACCTATGGCATAAGTGGTCTTTTTTCAAGTCACTGCTTATGGCACGGAGCAAGGGAAAAGAGTAACTAAAGTAACCATTAATCGCCACTTAATGTGAATAGATTATATAAATTAACCACAGTTACTATTTCCCACATCTCTAGTGTCAAGTAGGCAATATTTACTTCATTTTAATGTACTTGCTTTCGGCCTTGATTCCTTTATATGTGTAACTGTAGTATACTTCGATAACACTACAAAAGGATGCAACAAGAATACTGTAAAGAAAGTTTATATTTGCCTGTGGAACATTCCTGTGGTATGGTGAGCCAGTGAGAGTGAGTCAATGAGTGAGTGAGAGTGCGTCAGTGAGAGTGAGTCAATGAGTGAGAGTGAGTCAGTGAGAGTGAGTCAATTAGTGAGTGAGTCAATCAGTAAGAGTGAGTCAATCAGTAAGAGTGAGTCAATTAGTGAGTGAGTTAGTGAGAGTGAGTCAATTAGTGAGAGAGTGACTCAGTGAGAGTGAGTCAATTAGTGAGAGTGAGTCAGTGAGAGTGAGTCAATTAGTGAGAGAGTGACTCAGTGAGAGGGAGTCAATTAGTGAGAGTGAGTCAGTGAGAGTGAGTCAATTAGTGAGAGAGTGACTCAGTGAGAGTGAGTTAATTAGTGAGCAAGTGAGCCAGTGAGAGTGAGTCAATTAGTGAGAGAGAGTGACTCGGTGAGTGAGTCAATTAGTGAGTCATTGACAGCGAGTCAATTAGTGAGTGAGTCAGTGAGACTAAGTCAATTAGTGAGAGTGAGTCAGTGAGAGTGAGTCATAAGAGAGAGAGTGACTCAGTGACAGTGAGTCAATTAGTGAGTCATTGAGAGTGAGTCAGTGAGACTGAGTCAATTAGTGAGAGTGAGCCAGTGAGAGTGAGTCAATTAGTGAGCCAGTGAGAGTGAGCCAATGAGTGAGTGAGAGTGAGTCTGTGAGAGTGTGGAAATTAGTGAGAGTGAGTCAATTAGTGAGAGAGTGACTCAGTGAGTGAGTCAATTAGTGAGTGAGTCAGTGATAGTGAGTCATGAGAGAGAGAGTGAGTCAGTGTGAGTGAGTCAATTAGTGAGAGAGTGACTCAGTGAGTGAGTCAATTAGCGAGTGAGTCAGTGAGTGAGTCAATTAGTGAGAGTGAGTCAGTGAGAGTGAGTTATGAGAGAGAGAGTGAGTCAGTGAGAGCGAGTCAATTAGTGAGAGAGTGACTCAGTGAGAGTGAGTCAATTAGTGAGAGTGAGTCAGTGAGAGAGTCAATTAGTGAGTCAATTAGTGAGTGAGTCAGTGAGAGTGAGTCAATTAGTGAGTCAGTGAGAGTGAGTCAGTGAGAGTGAGTCAATTAGTGAGAGTGAGTCAGTGAGAGTGAGTCAGTGAGAGTGAGTCAATTAGTGAGAGTGAGTCAGTGAGAGTGAGTCAATTAGTGAGAGAGTGACTCAGTGAGAGTGAGTTAATTAGTGAGCAAGTGAGCCAGTGAGAGTGAGTCAATTAGTGAGAGAGAGTGACTCAGTGAGTGAGTCAATTAGTGAGTCATTGAGAGTGAGTCAATTAGTGAGTGAGTCAGTGAGACTGAGTCAATTAGTGAGAGTGAGCCAGTGAGAGTGAGTCAATTAGTGAGCCAGTGAGAGTGAGTCTGTGAGAGTGAGTCTGTGAGAGTGTGGAAATTAGTGAGAGAGTGAGTCAATTAGTGAGAGAGTGACTCAGTGAGTGAGTCAATTAGTGAGTGAGTCAGTGAGAGTGAGTCAATTAGTGATAGTGAGTCAGTGAGAGTGAGTCATGAGAGAGAGAGTGAGTCAGTGTGAGTGAGTCAATTAGTGAGCCAGTGAGAGTGAGCCAGTGAGTGAGAGTGAGTCTGTGAGAGTGAGTCTGTGAGAGTGTGGAAATTAGTGAGAGAGTGAGTCAATTAGTGAGAGAGTGACTCAGTGAGTGAGTCAATTAGTGAGTGAGTCAGTGAGAGTGAGTCATGAGAGAGAGAGTGAGTCAGTGTGAGTGAGTCAATTAGTGAGAGAGTGACTCAGTGAGTGAGTCAATCAGCGAGTGAGTCAGTGAGAGTGAGTCAATTAGTGAGAGTGGGTCAGTGAGAGTGAGTCAATTAGTGAGAGTGAGTCAGTGAGAGTGAGTCAATTAGTGAGTGAGTCAGTGAGAGTGAGTCAATTAGTGAGTGAGTCAGTGAGACTGAGTCAATTAGTGAGTGTCAGTGAGAGTGAGGCAATTAGTGAGTCATTGAGAGTGAGTCATTTAGTGAGTGAGTCAATTAGTGAGTGAGTCAATTAGCGAGTGAGTCAATTAGTGAGTCTGTGAGTGAGTCAATTAGTGAGTGAGTCAATTAGTGAGTGAGTCAATTAGTGAGTCTGTGAGAGTGAGTCAGTGAGATTGTGGCAATTAGAGAGAGTGAGTCAATTAGTGAGAGTGAGTCAGTGAGAGTGAGTCAATTAGTGAGTCAATTAGTGAGAGTGAGTCAGTGAGAGTGAGTCAATTAGTGAGTCAATTAGTGAGTGAGTCAGTGAGAGTGAGTCAATTAGTGAGTGTCAGTGAGAGTGAGGCAATTAGTGAGTCATTGAGAGTGAGTCAATTAGTGAGTGAGTCAATTAGTGAGTGAGTCAATTAGTGAGTCAGCGAGAGTGAGTCAGTGAGAGTCAATTAGTGAGTCAATTAGTGAGTCAGTGAGAGTGAGTCAATTAGTGAGTCAGTGAGAGTGAGTCAATTAGTGAGTGAGTCAATTAGTGAGTGAGTCAATTAGTGAGTCTGTGAGAGTGAGTCAATTAGTGAGAGTGAGTCAGTGAGAGTGAGTCAATTAGTGAGAGTGAGTCAATTAGTGAGTCAATTAGTGAGAGTGAGTCAGTGAGAGTGAGTCAATTAGTGAGAGTGAGTCAGTGAGAGTGAGTCAATTAGTGAGTGAGTTAATTAGTGAGTCTGTGAGAGTGAGTCAGTGAGAGTGTGGCAATTAGTGAGAGAGTGAGTCAATTAGTGAGAGAGTGACTGAGTGAGTCAATTAGTGAGTGAGTCAGTGAGTGAGTCAATTAGTGATAGTGAGTCAGTGATAGTGAGTCAGTGTGAGTGAGTCAACCTATGGCATAAGTGGTCTTTTTTTCAAGTCACTGCTTATGGCACGGAGCAAGGGAAAAGAGTAACTAAAGTAACCATTAATCGCCACTTAATGTGAATAGATTATATAAATTAACCACAGTTACTATTTCCCACATCTCTAGTGTCAAGTAGGCAATATTTACTTCATTTTAATGTACTTGCTTTCGGCCTTGATTCCTTTATATGTGTAACTGTAGTATACTTCGATCACACTACAACAGGATGCAACAAGAATACTGTAAAGAAAGTTTATATTTGCCTGTGGAACATTCCTGTGGTATGGTGAGCCAGTGAGAGTGAGTCAATGAGTGAGTGAGAGTGAGTCAGTGAGAGTGAGTCAATGATTGAGAGAGTGAGTCAGTGAGAGTGAGTCAATTAGTGAGTGAGTCAATCAGTAAGAGTGAGTCAATCAGTAAGAGTGAGTCAATTAGTGAGTGAGTCAGTGAGAGTGAGTCAATTAGTGAGAGTGACTCAGTGAGAGTGAGTCAATTCGTGAGAGAGTGACTCAGTGAGAGGGAGTCAATTAGTGAGAGTGAGTCAGTGAGAGTGAGTCAATTAGTGAGAGAGTGACTCAGTGAGAGTGAGTTAATTAGTGAGCAAGTGAGCCAGTGAGAGTGAGTCAATTAGTGAGAGAGAGTGACTCGGTGAGTGAGTCAATTAGTGAGTCATTGACAGTGAGTCAATTAGTGAGTGAGTCAGTGAGACTAAGTCAATTAGTGAGAGTGAGTCAGTGAGAGTGAGTCATAAGAGAGAGAGTGACTCAGTGACAGTGAGTCAATTAGTGAGTCATTGAGAGTGAGTCAATTAGTGAGTGAGTCAGTGAGACTGAGTCATTTAGTGAGAGTGAGCCAGTGAGAGTGAGTCAATTAGTGAGCCAGTGAGAGTGAGCCAATGAGTGAGTGAGAGTGAGTCTGTGAGAGTGTGGAAATTAGTGAGAGAGTGAGTCAATTAGTGAGAGAGTGACTCAGTGAGTGAGTCAATTAGTGAGTGAGTCAGTGAGAGTGAGTCATGAGAGAGAGAGTGAGTCAGTGTGAGTGAGTCAATTAGTGAGAGAGTGACTCAGTGAGTGAGTCAATTAGCGAGTGAGTCAGTGAGTGAGTCAATTAGTGAGAGTGAGTCAGTGAGAGTGAGTTATGAGAGAGAGAGTGAGTCAGTGAGAGTGAGTCAATTAGTGAGAGTGACTCAGTGAGAGTGAGTCAATTAGTGAGAGTGAGTCAGTGAGAGAGTCAATTAGTGAGTCAATTAGTGAGTGAGTCAGTGAGAGTGAGTCAGTGAGAGTGAGTCAATTAGTGAGAGTGAGTCAGTGAGAGTGAGTCAGTGAGAGTGAGTCAATTAGTGAGAGTGAGTCAGTGAGAGTGAGTCAATTAGTGAGAGAGTGACTCAGTGAGAGTGAGTTAATTAGTGAGCAAGTGAGCCAGTGAGAGTGAGTCAATTAGTGAGAGAGAGTGACTCAGTGAGTGAGTCAATTAGTGAGTCATTGAGAGTGAGTCAATTAGTGAGTGAGTCAGTGAGACTGAGTCAATTAGTGAGAGTGAGCCAGTGAGAGTGAGTCAATTAGTGAGCCAGTGAGAGTGAGTCTGTGAGAGTGAGTCTGTGAGAGTGTGGAAATTAGTGAGAGAGTGAGTCAATTAGTGAGAGAGTGACTCAGTGAGTGAGTCAATTAGTGAGTGAGTCAGTGAGAGTGAGTCAATTAGTGATAGTGAGTCAGTGAGAGTGAGTCATGAGAGAGAGAGTGAGTCAGTGTGAGTGAGTCAATTAGTGAGCCAGTGAGAGTGAGCCAGTGAGAGTGAGCCAGTGAGTGAGAGTGAGTCTGTGAGAGTGAGTCTGTGAGAGTGTGGAAATTAGTGAGAGAGTGAGTCAATTAGTGAGAGAGTGACTCAGTGAGTGAGTCAATTAGTGAGTGAGTCAGTGAGAGTGAGTCATGAGAGAGAGAGTGAGTCAGTGTGAGTGAGTCAATTAGTGAGAGAGTGACTCAGTGAGTGAGTCAATCAGCGAGTGAGTCAGTGAGAGTGAGTCAATTAGTGAGAGTGGGTCAGTGAGAGTGAGTCAATTAGTGAGAGTGAGTCAGTGAGAGTGAGTCAATTAGTGAGTGAGTCAGTGAGAGTGAGTCAATTAGTGAGTCAATTAGTGAGTGAGTCAGTGAGACTGAGTCAATTAGTGAGTGTCAGTGAGAGTGAGGCAATTAGTGAGTCATTGAGAGTGAGTCATTTAGTGAGTGAGTCAATTAGTGAGTGAGTCAATTAGCGAGTGAGTCAATTAGTGAGTCTGTGAGTGAGTCAATTAGTGAGTGAGTCAATTAGTGAGTGAGTCAATTAGTGAGTCTGTGTGAGTGAGTCAGTGAGATTGTGGCAATTAGAGAGAGTGAGTCAATTAGTGAGAGAGTGACTGAGTGAGTCAATTAGTGAGTGAGTCAGTGAGTGAGTCAATTAGTGATAGTGAGTCAGTGATAGTGAGTCAGTGTGAGTGAGTCAACCTATGGCATAAGTGGTCTTTTTTCAAGTCACTGCTTATGGCACGGAGCAAGGGAAAAGAGTAACTAAAGTAACCATTAATCGCCACTTAATGTGAATAGATTATATAAATTAACCACAGTTACTATTTCCCACATCTCTAGTGTCAAGTAGGCAATATTTACTTCATTTTAATGTACTTGCTTTCGGCCTTGATTCCTTTATATGTGTAACTGTAGTATACTTCGATCACACTACAAAAGGATGCAACAAGAATACTGTAAAGAAAGTTTATATTTGCCTGTGGAACATTCCTGTGGTATGGTGAGCCAGTGAGAGTGAGTCAATGAGTGAGTGAGAGTGCGTCAGTGAGAGTGAGTCAATGAGTGAGAGTGAGTCAGTGAGAGTGAGTCAATTAGTGAGTGAGTCAATCAGTAAGAGTGAGTCAATCAGTAAGAGTGAGTCAATTAGTGAGTGAGTTAGTGAGAGTGAGTCAATTAGTGAGAGAGTGACTCAGTGAGAGTGAGTCAATTAGTGAGAGTGAGTCAGTGAGAGTGAGTCAATTAGTGAGAGAGTGACTCAGTGAGAGGGAGTCAATTAGTGAGAGTGAGTCAGTGAGAGTGAGTCAATTAGTGAGAGAGAGTGACTCGGTGAGTGAGTCAATTAGTGAGTCATTGACAGCGAGTCAATTAGTGAGTGAGTCAGTGAGACTAAGTCAATTAGTGAGAGTGAGTCAGTGAGAGTGAGTCATAAGAGAGAGAGTGACTCAGTGACAGTGAGTCAATTAGTGAGTCATTGAGAGTGAGTCAATTAGTGAGTGAGTCAGTGAGACTGAGTCAATTAGTGAGAGTGAGCCAGTGAGAGTGAGTCAATTAGTGAGCCAGTGAGAGTGAGCCAATGAGTGAGTGAGAGTGAGTCTGTGAGAGTGTGGAAATTAGTGAGAGAGTGAGTCAATTAGTGAGAGAGTGACTCAGTGAGTGAGTCAATTAGTGAGTGAGTCAGTGAGAGTGAGTCATGAGAGAGAGAGTGAGTCAGTGTGAGTGAGTCAATTAGTGAGAGAGTGACTCAGTGAGTGAGTCAATTAGCGAGTGAGTCAGTGAGTGAGTCAATTAGTGAGAGTGAGTCAGTGAGAGTGAGTTATGAGAGAGAGAGTGAGTCAGTGAGAGTGAGTCAATTAGTGAGAGAGTGACTCAGTGAGAGTGAGTCAATTAGTGAGAGTGAGTCAGTGAGAGAGTCAATTAGTGAGTCAATTAGTGAGTGAGTCAGTGAGAGTGAGTCAATTAGTGAGTCAGTGAGAGTGAGTCAGTGAGAGTGAGTCAATTAGTGAGAGTGAGTCAGTGAGAGTGAGTCAGTGAGAGTGAGTCAATTAGTGAGAGTGAGTCAATTAGTGAGAGAGTGACTCAGTGAGAGTGAGTTAATTAGTGAGCAAGTGAGCCAGTGAGAGTGAGTCAATTAGTGAGAGAGAGTGACTCAGTGAGTGAGTCAATTAGTGAGTCATTGAGAGTGAGTCAATTAGTGAGTGAGTCAGTGAGACTGAGTCAATTAGTGAGAGTGAGCCAGTGAGAGTGAGTCAATTAGTGAGCCAGTGAGAGTGAGTCTGTGAGAGTGAGTCTGTGAGAGTGTGGAAATTAGTGAGAGAGTGAGTCAATTAGTGAGAGAGTGACTCAGTGAGTGAGTCAATTAGTGAGTGAGTCAGTGAGAGTGAGTCAATTAGTGATAGTGAGTCAGTGAGAGTGAGTCATGAGAGAGAGAGTGAGTCAGTGTGAGTGAGTCAATTAGTGAGCCAGTGAGAGTGAGCCAGTGAGTGAGAGTGAGTCTGTGAGAGTGTGGAAATTAGTGAGAGAGTGAGTCAATTAGTGAGAGAGTGACTCAGTGAGTGAGTCAATTAGTGAGTGAGTCAGTGAGAGTGAGTCATGAGAGAGAGAGTGAGTCAGTGTGAGTGAGTCAATTAGTGAGAGAGTGACTCAGTGAGTGAGTCAATCAGCGAGTGAGTCAGTGAGAGTGAGTCAATTAGTGAGAGTGGGTCAGTGAGAGTGAGTCAATTAGTGAGAGTGAGTCAGTGAGAGTGAGTCAATTAGTGAGTGAGTCAGTGAGAGTGAGTCAATTAGTGAGTCAGTCAGTGAGACTGAGTCAATTAGTGAGTGTCAGTGAGAGTGAGGCAATTAGTGAGTCATTGAGAGTGAGCCATTTAGTGAGTGAGTCAATTAGTGAGTGAGTCAATTAGCGAGTGAGTCAATTAGTGAGTCTGTGAGTGAGTCAATTAGTGAGTGAGTCAATTAGTGAGTGAGTCAATTAGTGAGTCTGTGAGAGTGAGTCAGTGAGATTGTGGCAATTAGAGAGAGTGAGTCAATTAGTGAGAGAGTGACTGAGTGAGTCAATTAGTGAGTGAGTCAGTGAGTGAGTCAATTAGTGATAGTGAGTCAGTGATAGTGAGTCAGTGTGAGTGAGTCAACCTATGGCATAAGTGGTCTTTTTTCAAGTCACTGCTTATGGCACGGAGCAAGGGAAAAGAGTAACTAAAGTAACCATTAATCGCCACTTAATGTGAATAGATTATATAAATTAACCACAGTTACTATTTCCCACATCTCTAGTGTCAAGTAGGCAATATTTACTTCATTTTAATGTACTTGCTTTCGGCCTTGATTCCTTTATATGTGTAACTGTAGTATACTTCGATCACACTACAAAAGGATGCAACAAGAATACTGTAAAGAAAGTTTATATTTGCCTGTGGAACATTCCTGTGGTATGGTGAGCCAGTGAGAGTGAGTCAATGAGTGAGTGAGAGTGAGTCAGTGAGAGTGAGTCAATGAGTGAGAGAGTGAGTCAGTGAGAGTGAGTCAATTAGTGAGTGAGTCAATCTGTAAGAGTGAGTCAATCAGTAAGAGTGAGTCAATTAGTGAGTGAGTCAGTGAGAGTGAGTCAATTAGTGAGAGAGTGACTCAGTGAGAGTGAGTCAATTAGTGAGAGTGAGTCAGTGAGAGTGAGTCAATTAGTGAGAGAGTGACTCAGTGAGAGTGAGTTAATTAGTGAGCAAGTGAGCCAGTGAGAGTGAGTCAATTAGTGAGAGAGAGTGACTCAGTGAGTGAGTCAATTAGTGAGTCATTGACAGTGAGTCAATTAGTGAGTGAGTCAGTGAGACTAAGTCAATTAGTGAGAGTGAGTCAGTGAGAGTGAGTCATAAGAGAGAGTGACTCAGTGACAGTGAGTCAATTAGTGAGTCATTGAGAGTGAGTCAATTAGTGAGTGAGTCAGTGAGACTGAGTCAATTAGTGAGAGTGAGCCAGTGAGAGTGAGTCAATTAGTGAGCCAGTGAGAGTGAGCCAGTGAGAGTGAGCCAATGAGTGAGTGAGAGTGAGTCTGTGAGAGTGAGTCTGTGAGAGTGTGGAAATTAGTGAGAGAGTGAGTCAATTAGTGAGAGAGTGACTCAGTGAGTGAGTCAGTGAGATTGAGTCAATTAGTGATAGTGAGTCAATGAGAGTGAGTTATGAGAGAGAGAGTGAGTCAGTGTGAGTGAGTCAATTAGTGAGCCAGTGAGAGTGAGCCAGTGAGAGTGAGCCAATGAGTGAGTGTGTGAGAGTGAGTCTGTGAGAGTGTGGAAATTAGTGAGAGAGTGAGTCAATTAGAGAGAGAGTGACTCAGTGAGTGAGTCAATTAGTGAGTGAGTCAGTGAGAGTGAGTCATGAGAGAGAGAGTGAGTCAGTGTGAGTGAGTCAATTAGTGAGAGAGTGATTCAGTGAGTGAGTCAATCAGCGAGTGAGTCAGTGAGAGTGAGTCAATTAGTGAGAGTGAGTCAGTGAGAGTGAGTTATGAGAGAGAGAGTGAGTCAGTGAGAGTTAGTCAATTAGTGAGAGAGTGACTCAGTGAGAGTGAGTAAATTAGTGAGCCAGTGAGAGTGAGTCAATTAGTGAGAGAGAGTGAGTCAGTGAGAGTGAGTCAATTAGTGAGTGAGTCAATTAGTGAGTGAGTCAGTGAGAGTGAGTCAATTAGTGAGAGTGTCAGTGAGAGTGAGTCAATTAGTGAGTCATTGAGAGTGAGTCAATTAGTGAGTGTGTCAGTGAGAGTGAGTCAATTAGTGAGTGTGTCAGTGAGAGTGAGTCAATTAGTGAGTCCGTGAGAGTAAGTCAGTGAGAGTGAGTCAATTAGTGAGAGTGAGTCAATTAGTGAGAGAGTGAGTCAATTAGTGAGAGTGAGTCAATTAGTGAGAGAGTGACTCAGTGAGTCAATTAGTGAGTCCATGAGAGTAAGTCAGTGAGAGTGAGCCAGTGAGTGAGTCAATTAGTGAGAGAGTGAGTGAGTCAGTGAGAGTGAGTCAATTAGTGAGTCATTGAGAGTGAGTCAATTAGTGAGTGAGTCAGTGAGAGCGAGTTAATTAGTGAGATTGAGTCAGTGAGAGTGAGTCATGAGAGAGAGAGAGTCAGTGAGAGTGAGTCATGAGAGAGAGAGAGAGTCAGTGAGAGTGAGTCAATTAGTGAGAGAGTGACTCAGTGAGAGTGAGTCAATTTGTGAGCAAGTGAGCCAGTGAGAGTGAGTCAATTAGTGAGAGAGAGTGAGTCAGTGAGAGTGAGTCAATTAGTGAGTTTGTGAGAGTGAGTCAATTAGTGAGTCTGTGAGAGTGAGTCAATTAGTGAAAGTGAGTCTGTGAGAGTGAGTCATGAGAGAGAGAGTGAGTCAGTGAGAGTGAGTCAATTAGTTAGTCATATGCCTTGAGATCAGCACTATCCTTTTTGGCTGCATATAAACTGTCTTTGATCTGCATGCAAGCCTTGTGGTTTTCTTTTGTGAAATTTGTGTGGAACTTTTTATCACATTTCAGCTGCATGTCCCTGTTTGATCATGCATGTGATTGAGAGCCCATGACTATGTGCTTTAAACAAGGAAGTCGCACAAAAACAACTCTTTGTTCCACAGGCCATACGATCTTCTGTGTTCTTAGATAATGTTGCTACCGAAATGCTTTATCTGACTTGTATTTCATCATTATTAAGTACTCATTGAGGCAGACATTAATTTAAAGCTACATCATTACTGAACAGAGCCCCAGAGTGAGACTCTTAACGTATCAGCTGGCACATAGTCTTTTCACTGTATGCTCTTTCAGCAGCATAAACCGAAAGTCCGTGGGGCACTGACAGAGCTGAAGTGGGTGACTGGTGGCCTGCTGGTTCTGTTGAAGCAGTAAAATAAAAAAGCCATTAATCAAGCAGGATGGCTCTGTCTCCCTTCACGCCCAGGGAGGAGGGAGATGGGAGCAGAGCATCAAAGGGCTGGGTGAGAAGGGAGGGGGGAATGCAAGGGTCAAAGCGGGCGAAAGTGAAAGTAATCAAGCAGAGCATCAAAGGGCTGGGTGAGAAGGGAGGGGGGAATGCAATGAGCAGAGGAGCAGCTGTGCACGTGCATGTGATCTCGTGCACTCAAGGTTTAGGCCAGCCAAAAGACTGTGGGTAGCACTTTGAAAATCCCACATATAAAATGTCTCTTCGAGCCTTTGGCTCGCGAGACCTAAAAAGGTACATGTAATAGGGTACACTTACAATTGGCAATGATAGACCCTATAAATCCCTAGTAGGCAATTGGGCCCAGGGGTGCAATCTACCTATAACTCCCTAGTATATAATGGGGTATGGAGATTTAGAGGCCCAGCAGATTTCCTTCGTTTGCATGTGTGCACTGCTGTGTGCCTGCTGTCCTTTTAAAGACAGTCCTGCCTTGCAGCCTGTCTTTAAAAATAAATTCTCACAATTGGTATTGACAGACCCTACAAGTCCCTAGTAAATAATAGGGCATGGGGGGTTCAAACTACCTAAACGTCCCTAGTATATAATAGTACATGTAAGTTTAGGGCCCAGCAGATTTCCTGCACTTGCATGTGTGCACTGTTGAGTTCCTGCTGTAATTTTAAAGACAGCCTGGCTTAGCAGACTGACTTCAAAAGCAAATTGAATGCAAATCTGACTTAGGTGGTATGAGCACTATAAAAGTGAGAATCTACCTTGTATTTATATATTAAGACCCCCAGGGTCTCCTCTAGATGGGCGGCCATGTAACTATAAGCATGGGCACAATAAAATATGTGTTTTTATGCCCTGGTGAGGGAAACACTGCCCATTTAATTTCCTTCCCCATTGTGGATACTTAGCTCCATAGGCTAACATTGCAATATGTTATTTAAGTATAACTATTTCTAGGAAAGGAGTAAACATCATCCAAAGTCTTAAAATATAGAACTGTTTCTAGCTGATTGGTCAGCCTTAACAGGCTTAGCCAGATTGCCTTTATTACGTGATAAGTGGCCAGGCCAGAGGAGAGATTATCCGATGGAGAGAGCTCTGAAGCTGTGTAGGATAGCTCATGAAGAGGGGACTGGGTAAATCAAACTGAGCTAAAAAAGAGAGCAGATCAGTAAGGAATGTCAGGTGTACCTACCCCCACATCCTGTGCCTCAACCAGTTACAGGCTTTGGACAGCAATTTGCAGAGGTCAGGGGGAGGAGAGCTAATGGAAATGGGCTACACTCTGGGTTGGTTAAGCCAGTTCTTACTCCTCTGGAGAGAAATCATCCATGTTTGATTTTGGAGGTACAGTGCTTTGTGGCACAAAATGATGCCACACTTTGGAGGAAGTTGGCATGCTTTTGGTTGGCACCCAGCATTTCATTGGGAAGAGGTTCCCCCCTGCTTGCCGCTCCAGAACACTAAAATAATATGTGAGAGGTGCATAGTCTCTCAGATCTGCTGCTTGAAACTACAATGAGAAAAAGGACTGACTTGCTGGAATCTGGATATGCACCTAAAGGCCTGCACTCTGACTGACTGTGCCTGCTGCACAATCTAGTACTACAGCCCTGGGGACTGTACCTTGTTTAAGAAGGATTAAGGAATGGACTCCCAGCAAGCTACAGGTTAACAGAGCCCACCTGCATCATCTCTACCAAGAGTCCCCATCCTGGAGTGCATCCAGTGGACTTTTAATGATTTGGGGTGCATTGTGAGAATTGTAGTCCAGACATCACAGAGACCATCTAGGAGATTGCAGACCTTTGGATTGGTGTTTTGGACTCTTTGAACCTACAAGGAGACCTACAGAGAGCACCTCTTGAAATTTGGAGGGCTTTTGGGAGAAAGCTGGATGAGGTGACCAACTTGATGTCGAGAGTCAAGCCGGCTACCTTCAATTGCGACACAGCCTGGATTCCTGGTTCGTACCGATGAAAGCTCCGGAGCCCCAGACTTCCAAGATTTGACCAGGGCCTCACAGAAAGTAAATCCTGCGAACCCTCGCTGAATCCAGCCTGCTGTGGAGGGTCAGTTGATGTCGAAAGAAAATGCTCCAGTGTGAAGGTAAAATTTTGACCTTGGCCTCCTGCTTAGTGTATCTGACTAAGGCTCCATCGTGGTCGGCCTCAAACTTTTACTTTGTCCCAGTCAAGATGTCCTATAGTGGCGCTATATATTTTTAAGCATTATAAAGTGGCGAATATTTAAAAATTCATATCTCCGGTTCCCTACTTTGGATTATTGTCATTGTGATGTTATTTAAAAGCTAAAAAAAATTTCAAAATGTATAAATTGGTGTGGGAGTTTTATTGTGTGGTGTATCATACTTGTTTGATGTATTGGTGTGTTTAAATGCTTTACATATCTGTATCCTAAGTTAGGCCTGCTCGTTGTGAGCTACCAAGGGTTGAGCAAGGGATTCATTTAGTGAGACCTTTACAGGACCTTATACTGGGTTGGTGGCATTATTGCTAGTGGTTATTTCCTGCTTAGCCCTACCAATATCCCACTTTCCAACGCCAAGTTTCAGGGAGAAACAGAAAATTCTGGTTATGTAACTCAATAGAATGAAAACTTTCTAATTGATATTTGGGGAATGATGGTAGGTTGAGGAGAAAGCAGTGCAAAGCAATAGAAGTAGAGTGTAAAATTTGCATTGTAGGTGGATAATCGTGTGAGGTGTGTTGTCCTTGTTATTTTAAATGAAAGTGGATATATACAGTGCTCAACTGAGATGTTTTGAGCAATTAGACTGTTTGCTTTTGCATTTTCATTACAAACGAATGGGGTAACCCAGAAAACGTCAAGAGGACCTGGGTGCAATGTGGTAAGAACAACAATTGGTCCTGACGCCCCTCTATGGAAGAACCACAGAGGACCTAACTTATAAAATTAATTCACTAAATACTTGAGTCATTTATGAATAATCATTTAAATACGAGAGTAGATACTCTTCATGAATACACTACAAAAAGAGACATAACAAATGGAAATCAGGGGGAAGAAATCCTTTTTTTAATTTATTTTACTTCTGCAAATAACATTCAATAAAACATATGGAAAGATATCTATGAGCAGTTGCTCTAGTAAGAAGTGCAAGGAGAAGTGCTTGTGTGTAAAGTGAGTACAGGAAGGGACATTCAGACAAAAACAACAGTAGTAAGTCACAGTATCATGATTTTGTACAGACAGTACTGGTTACCATGGTAATGAAAAAAGCAAACCAGTATTCTTAGGACTGACTACAGAACAATTATCTTCTATTATTCATCGTCTGTTTATCAGAATGATGCCGCTATTTTTAAATGCATCATCCAATCCGATCTAAAGTATAGTGTAATTCAGGCCACTACGGATTTCCCCAGTAGCGGAAGATTCGGATTGACCTGGTTAGCCTGGTCAGGCAACCACCACGGTTGTCTCTGTATCTTTCCATGTCCAGATGAAGACCTGCATGCGGAGGTTTTAATCCACCCTAATCGCCCTAGCCGAGTCGGAACGTCAACGCCTCCCATCACATGGCCTGAATTACACTATATGGGTGTTATGTTTCCCAGGGTACCCCAATATAGGCCTGAGTATTTTACTAACCTTTCCTTTCACATACATTTACCATACCAATACACTACCTAACGGGTTTTGGTATTGCCCTTTTACCAAGTTAAGTGCTGCATAAATGTCGTGTAGTTTTCCCGGAAAACTAGCCTCATTAATTATTCATGAAGATTCTCAGATTCTCAGTTTCTCAGTTATTATGCAGGATTACCATCTTCTGCATAATATCTAAGTATAAGGGTCATCCCTTCCGTCATCCACAACCAACATGACACAGCAAGGTAGAATCCCCTGAGGGTACCTTTTTGGTATATATACACCATATATTTTCTAGGGCAGGCAGACGAGAGAGAATTCCATGCTGACACTCTGACGCGAGACACTGAGGTTCCTGCACGCAGACACTCCAGCTCTAAGTGGTCTGACATCCTTCACGGGGTGTCCATCTCGAGACCAAGACGGGGTCCCACAGTCTCTCACTTCAGGGAATGGGGTTGGCTTCAGCCTAGGGGAATTTTTGGCTTTTCACCTACATACATGATAGATACATGTAGGTACATCTAGTTAGGGTTGTATCGTAGGAGTATGCATTTATTATTGTCATGTATTTTTATACCTGCCTGTATTCATTGATTTAGCACTATGGTAGGAATCTACCATCCATTTACTCTGTTGGTGCTTATAATCATTTATATCTGTTTCTGTCTTATGGTTGTTTCAGCACACCTATATTACACTAGAATGAGGCTGGTTCAATAAATGCTTATTGAAAAACGTCTACAACATTTATTCCGTGTATTTCTCTGAGGCAAAGTTAGCACGAGTGACTGAGTGAAAGGTACTATACTGTTTCCACGATCCCTGATGGGACAGGGTTGTCGTGTTCGATAGTTGCCAGGAACTATTCTCTGCTTGGTAAGAGGAGTTTACAGTGGCACTGTGAGCTGGCTAGGTATACGGGCGAACACACCTGGTGGGGGTGTCTGGAATCAGTCTGGACACCAATCCCACAGTCTATGTTGCCTAAATGCAGCATTATCCTCAGTACCTGGATACCCTCACATGCTCTATAAAAATAAATCACACTTGATTGATTGACTGGTTGATTGATTGATTCAGTTGTGCTGTACATTTCATTATTATTATTATTATTATTTGTTAAGGAAGCAGGAACAAATCACCTCATAACTAAGCACTCAACTCTGAGGCTGCTACAAGGTTTCTTAAGCAGTTTATAACTTTAAAAAGGAGACATAGAATGAATGACCATGTAACTGGACGCTCAAAGTGCATGTAAAATAAGGATATTTGAAACTAATATACAAAATAAATAAAATAATAAACCAACTTTGTCCCTGAAGAGAAAGGAACTATATTTAGACAGAAATGAACAATGTTCACAGGTTTTCTTCAGTCACTCAAAGTGAAAGGAGGCAGCTCATAAAGTAGGTGGACCCATTGCCCCATGCTCTGTGCCATGGCAGGCAGATGTGAAATGTGGCTGACAATTTAAGAGAGAAACAGTTGAAGCCCTCCCACTGGAAGCCCCTTTTAATAGGTGTACCTATGATTTTTTGGGGAAAAATGCGAACGCTTTCTGAAAGGCCAAACCTAAAAAGGACATCTGTGTATCTGAACCACATGATCACGTTTAGTGTACTTTTTACGTTTTAGGTGACCATACCAAACCCTGCCTTCCATCGGACCTTGAATATATTTCCATACCTAAGCGGTTAAGCATGTTCCTATCACATCATGTTGTATTATTTCGTAATATGTACTGGGAAACAAATACATTTTCATTCAGTCAGAAAGTAAACATTTTCATTAAAATATTTTCTACGATCTTACCCTTAAGTGATGTTATGATGCTCTGAGACTAACCTGTTTTTTTTAATTCGTATAAAGAGATTTCTTATGTAGCACAGTTAAATTGCTTTCCTAGATAATGCTTTCCATAAACAATGGGCTAATTAGGTAATTGTGGTTTATATGGTCTTGTCAATTACATTTGTGTTGTATGTTTCCCCTGGCACCTGCCATAGTCAGTGTTTCATTATAAAGGTTAAAGTTTGCAAAAAGACAAAATGACTATTGCACCCATGCACCTGGAAGTGGCAAAGAAACAATGGAGTGCCAACTATGGCTGACGTTTATGCCTATTTTGTGTTTAGAATCTTTGAATTAGTAAGACAAGAACAGAGATGTTATTGTCTGACCTAATCATGCAGTGTGGACAAATGTGGAGGAAAGTCAACAAAATGTAAACCATCAGTGATTTTTTTTTACAGAAATAACTTTATATTTCATTATTTCCATCTGTTGCTGCCTTGCCTCATGTGTGGCCAGTGCCCACGACATGGGGGTTGGCTGGATGGTCTGGACTGTAGTATGTCCCTGTGCCCAACCTACTTTTTGACCAACCCCTGCAGGGCAATGCTTCCATCTATGAGCAGTGGACTGGGTCATAGGGACTGTCGAGTCTGTCGCATAATCGACCATGCAACCAACCCCACTGCACCCATTGTTTATTTACGTGTAATGTTGGTTGGCCACAGGGCCTTTGACCTGCAGCCAGGCCCTGCGCCCAACCTTCTGTGTGACCAACCACCATATGGCCAATACCTGTCTTGTGTAGCCAAAGTGCAGCTGCAAATACTTCGTAAGTGCCTAGTTTCTAATATGATTTGTTCAGCATGTGCAGGTGTCTATGGCGATTGTCTTGGCACATGGTTTGGCCCTTTACTTGCTCTGTTTTTCTCAACATGTTGTGCACAGCCTTTGGTCATGCGTTGGTTCTGGTGTCAGCTGATATACCACTAGGTGGCACTGGAGCTGATAGCATAATGGCTGTATGCAGCAGTCTTGGTGCAGGTACTGCATCAGCCCCTGTGAAACGGAGTACCTGTCCTTTGAGCATGTGCTGTGGGCTCTGGGCAAATGGCTATCTTGCGGGCCAGCCCTTTGCCGAGTCCTGTGCCACTGAATCGCAAACATATGACCTGTTTCATAGCTCTCTGATCTGACAGGTATGCACATTATCTTGTAAATGTGAGTAATTGTGATATCCAAGTTATTTGTGATTCTGGGATGCACAAATTATGGCTGAAGACCAGCCCACTTATAACCGGCCCCTTATTTTTTGGTGAGTAGGGAATCAGATTAAGAGTAATCTCCTGATGGAGCGCAAAAACCCTGGTAACGGGAAAAGCAAATCCGTACCGGTATCCTCCCTTCGGCAGACCAGACGTCACACTAACTCATTCACACATGCAGTCATTGGTGAGGCCCATAACACTAACACTCACACTAACCATTCCACGGTCTGCACACAATAGGAGGGATGAGCGGTTCAAGCGCTCGACATGTGAGGGGAACACCTTATAACCTATAGGGAAAGAAAAGTTATTTTACACCAATGTACATCAATGCCCCTTCCACCTACAGATCTCAATCATAAACATCAAGGCACTCCTCCCACATGGTCAATGGACCATTTAGTTGGATTGGTTGATGGTGATTTAGAACCAGCTAAAACACATTCAAGATTTAGATCTTACCTTTCTTAATAAACCACAAACTCATTTCTTGTTAATCAATATCTATTTATCTACATTTCTTGAAAAATTAGGTTCACATTTGGAAATTTATATAAAATTTCAAATAAATCGCAGAACATCATATTTACCTAATCTGGCTAGCTGGAGTCCTCTAAGTCATTGGGTCTGCATACTTAAATCTGTTGTCATTCGTCTCAGCAGATCAAAGTTCAAAGTTCTTTGCTCAGCACGTTACAGTCTCAAAGAATCGGCAAAAGAACAGAGACGTGCAAGCATCTATCAGTGCCCATAGAACTAGGAAACGTTCGCAGTCATCAGATAATTGGGCAGCATCCGGACCATCTAGGATTCAGGAAAACGCAGTCAGTCGCCTAAGTAGCGTCACGAGTAGCGTCGTCGATGAAGTTGATGTAGGGAATGGTCGAGAGCGCGAACGGATAACCCTCTCTATCCTACCATGTATTTTTATAATAAAATCGAATCAAGAAGATACATTTTGTAATTTCAGCACGGTTATGATTGGCTGGTTGTGATCGTCTGATGCTAAAGTTTGGGACCTTAGTACAGTTCAAGGGGCGAGGTCACCAAGTCAGTGAAAGTCAGTTTGTTCCAGTTTTACTGTAAATCAATTGTCTTCAGTCTTGGCCGTCTTCCCACAGTGTCCTTGCTTTGGTACATGGAGATCACAGTTCACGACGGGGTCTGGAAGACTTTGTCGCTTCTGCGCACTTCACTCATTTGGGGTTTTAGGCCCAAACACCAACTTAAGCGAAACAAACGCAAAAGAGTAATTAATGCATCGAAATAATAAATCTAATGTTAACCCCTTACTAATCCCTCTATGTGCTTGTATTTATCTAGCGTATAGCGACATTTAAAGCAATTATATTCACCCTTTTGGTCCTCCACCTGGGCAACATTACAAGACGTTACAAAGCAACATATATCATGCAGTATTCTATTTACTACATATATTACTGTTAGTTTGCGTACAGTTTTAGTCATAAAGGTTATTTAGCCATGCAAAATGCAATCCCACGTATAATTTGGTTTTTAGTATTGTTGGTTTAATATACATGCAAACTCATTTAATAATATTAAAATTAATAGATCATTCAATTAGTATTTTCATGCAGAATGGGGGAGGTATACAAAATTTTGTACTACCCGCTCCATCACTCCCCACCGGATGAAAATCATTTAGAGGAATGAATTGTAAGGCCGAGTTCTTACAAAAGGTACTTGAACTCTGAAGTGGCTTCTGAAGTCTTTTTAACGTAGGACAGAGGGTAGCGTATTACTTAAATTTTGTGTCTTATAAAAACCTTAAATCCTTGTTGTTGGAATAATAACAGTGAAATAGGAAGTGCAAAGTGAAACACATCAGAAAGCAGTTACTAATTTGTAGCAAGAAATATTAGAATTAATTTAATGTAGTGAGATTTGTTTTTTAAAAGGTCAGAATGAGTAGTCACATGCTTATTGATACTTTCTAAAAAAAAAACATACTGCGATGAATATCCAGTGGCGGCTCCTCCGCTAAGGCGGATGAGTGTCGCCCCACTGCTCCTAGAGCAGTGAAAAGGGGAAAAGTAAAAAGATAATAAAGTTATTATCGTTTAAATGTTGCTTTGGGGCTAGGTTTGAGCGGGGCAGGGCTGGTGACTCATGGAGTAGGTGTGGACTGTGCACAGTAAATGCGCCTGACTGCTTGGATGGCCGTTTTATCCAACCAAGCAGTCATTCACACTTTGCATATTCCTCATCAGGCTGCATTACGCATGCTGGAGAGGAATATTCACAGGCTCAGACCAATAACAACGCTGCATTGCAGCGTTGTGATTGGTTCAGGGGAGCCTGTGTGCCCAGGAGCTTCCTGCTGCTTCTTCCGGACTGGAGTCAGGCAGAGCAGAGAAGCAGTCGGAGGCGATACGCGTCAGTTGAAAAAGGTGATTTTTAAAAATATATATTTTAACCTCACCCAGGCCCCCGCCCCCCATCACCATTCCCTACCAGCCACCACAGTGAATAGATCATTTTTGATGATCACTATTCATTTTACTCTAGGCAGCAGGTATTATGACATCTCAACCAAACTGCAATAGGTTATTACATTTGAGCAGCTAAGACATTTTTCCTATTTCAGGCGACTAGAGACATCACAAATTGACTGCAGTAAATTAGAGACAATATTATATGGTGATTGTAGGCTTCCATGTATTATAAAGGTATTCACTATTATCATCCTACCGGTGTATGCCTATCCAGAATTATCTTTGTAGGACACTTTTATACTGGCAGTATGTTAAAAGTAAAATTTCAAAAATCCAGACTATTGAAATATTATTAAATCTATCTATAATCTATCAAAAGGTAATATTTGAAAGTGTACAATTTAATGTAAAACACTGACATGCTTAATCATGCTTAATTGATTTCTATGAGAAAAAAGAGAGGGTGCAAAGCCTAACTTTTGATTGTCTCCAACATACAGCATGAATCCATAGCAATTGAAAAAAAAATTCTTGACCCAGAAAACACCCCAGCTATGCAGAAAGGAAGGCCACACTCAGGAATGGAGAGTAGCCTCCTGTTTCACCTAGCAGCCAACTGGTATACTCTGGTACCATGTGTGGAAATTGAAAGGGGAGTTCAGGTAGAGGCATCGCCTGTGGCCAGGGTGCATATTGTAATACTGGGACTGACCAGTAACACTTCTGTTTGGCACTCTATACCTTTATCAGTGCAGACAGATGTTGTCAGTTCGGATAACAATGTACAAAGCGATTCTATCACCTAGTAGAGGTCCATGCAGGTGGAGATGGAGGACTCAACATGCATCCTCTCATTACTCTTTCACCACTCCCACTTCCTTGGGTTATACTGGTTTGATTTCAATTTAGGTTGCTATCAAGGGTGGTTTCATTAAAGGGCATTGTATAAACATATAAGATTATTAGCATCATGTCAAGTTTACATATATCCTTAATGTAAGAAATTGGGTTATTAGTTAAAAGGGTTGACTTCCCACCTTAAGTAATAAATACAGTCCTTGTCAGGGTGAACCACTAATGTTATTAAATTAACCTGAGTTCAACACCCTGGTAGCTAGCGCACAGAGCAGACAAGCTTAACTTAAAGGCAACGTGTGAAGTATTTATTCAGTACCAAGCAAAAGAATGGGACCCCCTTCAAGTGAACTACAGGTCAGGGAAAAAGGGGAAATAAACACTAACAACTAGTAAAGCTTCCCTCGCGACCTCTTTTTTTTAAACAAACAAATTAATTGTACACAGGGAAAAGATCAGGTCTAAAATCAATGATGCTACACACAAAAAGTTATTTTTATAATAATTTTGACTGCATCATATAGACAGCAATCCTAGGGCACATAAACAATAAAGCAAAAATATTGAACCATCATACCTTCTCATTCATATCCATACCCACTCATTCCACATTCATACATCTAACAGGATCAACAACAAAAAAAACTTTTTTTTTGTTTTTCTCATATACTTGACATTTGGAGCATGAAATACATAAATGTCATCTGAAATTAGTGAGACAACTGCAAGAGCAGGACGTTAAGATCCTGCTCTTGGATTGCTGTCTATATGATGCAGTCTCACTGTAATGAATTTAATCAGTGATTCTTAAATATGATTCAATTATGAAAAATGGAATAAGTTGATCTAAGACAAATTGAATAAGTCAAATAACAAAAATTAAAATTATCAAAAATTATTATAAAAATAACTTTTTGTGTGTAGCATCATTGATTTTAGACCTGATCTTTTCCCTGTGTACAATTAATTTGGTTGTTTAAAAAAAAGAGGTCGTGAGGGAAGCTTTACTAGTTGTTAGTGTTTATTCAGTACCAAAACAGTAATAAAGTTGAAAACACAATAAAAGTTCCAAACCAATTTAGAAAAATAAAGGACATTTTATTGTACAAGAATAACTCTAAAACTACAAAAATCCAATAGGACCCCTGACATACGATTTTTTTGAGTAAATCCAAAATAGTGTTAAGAAATTATGTTAAGTGCCACCTGTGGTCATGGAAGATCTATGTGCTATTGAGGCAGACTGAGATAGAGGGCGGTTCGGACACAGAAACCAAGCCCACCCTGGTCAGATGTTTTACCTTCAGACGATTATGAGTTTGGCGGTCCTCCCCCAGAGGGCCACACCAGCGCTCTGTGGAAGGACTGCCAAACCCGTCCACACACTGCCTGCCAGATTAGGAGTTTCATCCTGGTCTGGTGGGAGGTGCTGTTGCAGTACCTTTTCAAAGACTCAAAGGGGAGCCTTCGAAAGGCACAGCCGTGAGAGCACCGCAGCATGTTCCTGCATGGGGGCAATGCTGTGCGTTTCTTCCTGTGCAGGAACAGGGTTGCAGAAATACAGGGGGCACAACATATGCCCCCCTGCATGCATCCCCATGCACAGAGGCCACAGGGCCCCTGAGTTGCCTCACCACAACACTTTCCATGGTGGGCTCACTGCCATGGAAAGGATTGCATTGGGGCAACTCGGAAAATCCTTGTTGGTGCCGTAGCAGCACCGGCAGCATAGGGCAGCATCTGACCACTGCGCTACAGACACAGGATCCCGGCTCTCCAGCGGTTGCTGCCGGTGGACTGCCAGTCTGGCGGTCAACGGACTGCCATCGCGACTACAGCGGTCCAATGGACTGCGATAGTTATAAACAGGCCCTTAGTCTCTAAAATCTTCTGCAGGGCAAGATAGCTGGGGCAAAGGAGGGCTTGAGGAGGTCAGATATCCATAACATGAGGTCTGGGTCAAGCCATTGACTTTTGGCAAGGAAAGCTATGAGTAGAATACATTTGAATTTTACACCCAAAGAAGGTCCCTTACTGGTCGGGTACCTTTGTAAGTTTTCTACCTTCCTACTGTGTCACTATTTTTGGAGCACACTTTTCTCTAGTGGGGTAAAGCTGTAGACTGTAGCTGAAATGGACTCCATGGGGTTTAATACCATCTCTGTGAAGTCCAGTCAACATGGATTTGCCATCATGCAATAGCTCTGAGCGTTGGAAAACTAAATCTATAGTCCAACTCACCATGGTCAGATAGGCATAACAGGTTTGTCCTGGTCCTCCAGAGTTTCTGAGTCCAGGGTTCCAGGACCTGAGGAACATCGGCTGGGTGTCAGGACTCAAACCAGTACAGGCTATCATCTGGGTCCTGTGCAGGCCTAGTTGTAACTGATCTGCTGGGAATTTTCAGGAAAATACTCTTGTAGCATAAAAAGGAGGTCAGCCTTATGATCCTTGGAGTCTTCTGAGGTGACAGACAGCAGCTTCAGCCCTCCTCAGATTTTCCTCAGGACCAGTAGTGCTCTGAGGAGGGTACTGGGGATGTTGCATTTATGCTGGCACAACATGTGAGTAGGGATGACTCTTGGCCCCTCTGTAACCAATGGTGTAAAAGTACTTAGGGGTTACCCTCCCACTTTTGCAGCATTTATTGTGTGCTGTAATGCAGACACTCCCACAGTGCCTCTAACTGCATAAATCCAAGATTGTGAAATTGTTTTCCCGATTGTCCAGTGCCTGTGTGCTCATCCCAAAGGTGTTGCCAGGGAAATGAGCGGCCCTTCCTCTGTGTCACCCTAAACCAGTCCTGGAGGCAGCTTCCCTCTGACTGGAATTATTGCCTGTCTGACTGCAAGAAGAAAAGAGTGGGCTTGGCCAAGTGCCATTAAGAGGACTGCAGCTGAAGGCAAATGCAAATTATCCTTCAGAGGGTTTAGACATGGAAAGGGTAGCTTTGTAAAAGTACAGTTTCCCTAATATTTATAAAAAATCCGATTTCATCACTGAATTGGGCTTTTAATAAATAATGCTAATAAAGGTGTACTCATGTTTGTAGACATGCACCGTGCCTAACTGGCTATAAGGTCTACATAGGGGTGACATATTCATATTTAAAGGGGAGGTTTTGGCCTATCACAAGGTTTTATTTTGACAGGCCAAATTGCAGTTTGTAGCCTGCTTAAGTGAAGCTTCAATGGTAGGCGTAAAGACAGGTTTGCACCACTACTGTAGTGGTTGGCACAATGGATGTTGCAGTCAACCATGTTTAAAGGGGGAGCACATGCACTTTACTACTGATTAACAGGAGTACAGTGCACAGAGTTCAACAGCCAGCAAAACAGATAAGATACAAATCTGAGAGTACACCCCACATAACTTGGCCATTTCTTACACTTAACATCAGAAACAATTATCTGTTACATCTATAGATTGTGTATATTTAAAATTTACTCTTGCTTGCAATGACTAGCTGCTGTTTTTCGAGTACTGTGTCGGATTCGCATCCGTACGCTCAAAAGAGTTCCGGGTGTTTGCTTCATAAAGAACATAAAATGGCTCAGATAATATCTTTGAAATGTATATTTAATAAAAATGGCCTAATTTGTGAAAAGAGTGAGAGTATCAATTTTGAAATGTTCTATTGTGACACATATCCAGATTAATATACCTGCCAGTTACTCCTGAGAGGTGTCAGACACTGTTAAAGAGAGGATGGATGCCTCCGTTGATTAATGGTACTTTCAGCGGTTCCTGACAGATTTGGAGTTTAGTCTGACTTCTACATCTATCACCTTTCACTTGACCGAGTTAAAAAACAACCACTTTGTAGCTATCCACCCATTTTCCTCTGCTATATAGGAGGACACGACAGAAAAGGCAGACTTTAGAGATTAGGTCGATGAGACACAGGTCTTTCTGTCATCAGTACATGGATAATATGACAACGTGAGTCTCCAATTAGGCGCCCAATAAGGCATATTGTAACTAACCATTGAGACCGCTTAGCTAAAAAAATATGCATTTCTTCCAAGAAATAGAGATGATATTGTCATAAATCATGACATTAAATGCATTCATTTTGAAAGGTTTTTTTAATATTCAGTTCAGGGTCTCATTTGACATCAAGCCAAGCACATTTCCTTTCTGCCCACCCAATTTCCCCTAGCTATATACACAGTACAAAGGCTGAGCATTGGATCATAATATTGGTATGCATTTTTAAAATGTTAAAAATAAATAACTTTGGGGCGATTTAAAGTTGCACATCTGCGTTAACTAGGGAATGTCGGAGTTGTGTGGTTTTTACACTGCAACTACAGTGTCCCAACTACACTGCCCCTCGATTAAGGTTTTGTGAGTGAAAAAAGGCTCTTTAGAAGTAATACCTGACTAGCAGCTGTGTGTTTTCGTGTTCTGTTGCATGGTTTGTAGCAGCACATGAAGCACAAGGCTTGTGGTGTTCTGTTTTGTAATTGTTACTAGATCCTCAAGATTTTCTTTTATGACCTCCACCTGTTCTCTATATTTTAATATAATATATTATTCATTAAATGAAGAGAAGGTCTCTAAAAGTCAAGAACGTAATGCATTAATTACAGTTGTAAATCAGTGTCTCCATCCAGCAGCATTTGGTAAATGTATTTTTTAAAAATCTTTGTTGAATAGTTCACGTTAATTTATGTTAAAAAGCATTTCCTTGAGATACCTGTGCGCATATTTAGCTACTTGCAAGAGATCCAAGCTTCTTATCAGTTTTTTGCAGTCCCACATTTCTTTTTTTTTGTAGTCTTGCACTGTTATTTATAGGTGTGGCCTTCTTGTCAGCAGAGTCTAGAATGGCACTGTAGGCAAAAAAAGACGCACTAACTATAATGTGGGCCATAGCGATTGCCAATGGCTATTAATAATTCAAAGATTTCTTCCATTTAACTTGAAATGACAAGAGAAATTGCAATGTCACGTTATTAATCTATTGTCATCTTTATACTCTTTAAGGACTATTATTCTCTTTATGGATTAACATAAATTCGGGTGGAAGTATGAGGATGGAAGTGTTTTTCTTGTCTTCTTAGATTATTCACCTCTCAAACAGCTTGCTATGATCAAGTACCTATTGAGTTTGCATGCTTGTCAATGGAGGAATGCAACAAACAATGGTAAGGTACTGTCTATTGAGCGTCCAGGAAGGCCCTTCACAGGCATTGTTCTTATAATTCATGAACACAGAAGCACTGGAAGTCACCATCAAATAGATAACTTGACACTTGATGCAAAATTGGGAAATAATTCTCCACAAATATTGGCAGCGCCAATAGGGGGAGTTTGGTTGCGATATGACGTGGACACGGGGCATGTGGCAAGAGAGCTCGCCTGCGGCCCAGGATTACTTTGGACTATCCTGATACTTCAATAAGCTTGCCCAGCGCAAACACTGATGAACTGTGTCCGGAAAGAGATCGGGAGCGAGCAGACCCTTTGAATTGCCATTTGAGTGTGAAGTAATGAATGTGTTGCAGCAACTTGGATCTGAAGGGGCCTGAATCAAGATGGTGGCTCGATATCTGCAGAGTTGATTGGCCTGTCACGGAGTCTAGCGTAGAGGAGCCGGCCATCGGTCGGTGCATTGGTGAGAGTGGGCAAGCGGGATATGCCTAAAGAGTGTCTGTGGTCTTGATAGGAAGAGAGGCTGCAGGGGACTCGACCTGCAGCTTTGCCTGTTCAGTGGGCTCCAACCCGGGCACAGTGGCTAATTGGTAGCGGCCGTTGAGCACTGTGGGGCCATAGGCTCATGCAGGCCTAAAGGAGCAATGCAACACAAACACGGGGCAACTGGGCCTAAAATAGAGGATGCCCGGACCCTGCAGCGAGGGGAGTGGTTCTGAGAACTTCAACGTGCAAGATACAAGCGCCTGCTGTGTGGCCCCTGATTAACGTTGACACCAACTAGCCTGAATTGTAGAGAGGCAATGTTTGGGCAATAGGGATTGCACACCAGCCAGAGATTCATGATGTAGACTGCAGGTAGGTGCTGCAAACTGATGTTGCAAGGCGGGAACGAGTCATCTAGTGGATGGCCCAGCTGAGCACGCTGAGCAATTGGAGATTTTCCTCACTAATATTCGTAGAGGGCATTCCGATTGTGCACTTAGCGGGAGCTGTGTACCACTGCGATGCTCCCTGCATGAAAAGAGCTAGAGAGAAGGAAGTGTAGTGATTGTGGTTAAGACTACTGGTGGAACTGCTTCTTGTATATTATTGGATGTCATCATGCTTTTTTTAAAGAAACATGACACAGGGCTTTGGATCTACCCTTTAAATTGTGGTGCCCTCTGGGCCACTGAGCATGTTCTAATATGAGAAGGATCTAGAGGTAAAAAAGGTATACATTCTGACATGGTGTTTGGGTCAAGCAAAGATGCCTATAGATCCTTGTGATCCCTGGAGGTGGCCTCTGGCAGGTCGGATAAACTGGATGCTTTATTGGAAGCAATTAGCTCCACTAGAGACTTAAAACTTTAGAGTAAGATTGATATCTTGGCTGTGGAAATGGGATTCATAAGATATGATCAGAAAAAAATGAGAGAAAGGGTGTATTAGGTAAAGGCAGCGGTGTCAGACCTGGTGCCCGTCACGTATGGTCTCATGGCCCAAATGGCTGAGACACAGCAACAAGTTCAGAACCTGGAGGCTAAAATTGAGGCCTAGTAGGGAAGAGCTCACCGGAGCAACATTCAAGTAGTTGGGCTGTCTGTTAAAGTGAAGGGCACCTCTTTGATCTCCTATCATAAAGACTGGCTGCATGAGGTGGTGGTTCTAGAGAGATTATCTAAATTATTCGCCCTGGAAAGGGCAGAGAGTGCCTCCTTTATTCCCAGGACCCGGAGCACCCCGGCGTGGTCGCTCACCTGCTTTAGTTCAGGGACCAAGACTTCAATCTGTGGCAGACATGACCCTTTTATCATGCAAAAAATGTGAAAGTGGCAATAGTCACAGCATCAGAATGAAAGACCTATGCCTCCAGTATGCTCTAATGTAGCCAGTGAATTTGAGAGTTCAGGTGGGGACAAGACTTTTTTTTTCTCCAGTCCACAGGAAGCTCCGGGCTGGCTGGACAAGCATTAGGTGGAAGGCAGATCACAAAGAAAGAATAACCACCTAAAACAAAAGTGGTAGCGTAAATGCACCCAGCGCATGGTGGGTACGTGCCCATCGCCTCAGCAGCCCTGGGCAGACAGAAAGTGTGTGGCGGCCACAGGGTTGTCACTCAGAGATAAGGAGGAAATGGCCACACCAGAGATGTCAGAGGAGGAAACACTTTCAGAAGATGATGGAGGCAACTGTGGAGGGGTGGCTAGGCCCTCCACCGCTTAGGCCTTGTGGGCCCTGGGTGCACTGCACAATTTTTTTGCTACTCCCCTACCTCCCTCACTGCACCTTCTGGGAGAGCTGAAAAGACCTGGTTCTTCTCGAGACGTGTAAAAAGTTATGTGTGCAAAAACTTTGGATGGGGCATTTTCTGTGCTCTGTTCTGGGAGGGAAAAGTAGGGTACCTTGAAATTGCTGTTTCAGTTGTGATGGTGATCTTTGGGAAGCTTCTAAAAACGTGGATTTTTTCTGTCCCTGACAGCACTGTGTTCTCCTTGATATGATGATAGATATGGGCTCATAGCCCCACTCGTTTTCCTCCTTCCCACTGTTGCCTCTATTCTTGTCTCATGGGCTGTTAGCGCCAAGATGCTCCTTGGAGTGAACGTAGTGCTTTATAATTCATTCATAACGTTTTACTGCTGGGAGCTGGGAATTGCAAACTATGGGCAGAGAATTCCAATATGCCGGCGGAAAGTAGTAGGCAGGAGAAATATAACCAATAATAACGGCTAATGGGATCAGATTTATAGGCCGACTGAAAATTCTCACATGAAATATTAGAGGCCTTAATTCACCTAGTAAAAGTTATAACATACAAGGCTACATCAAAAGGGTAGGGCACATATACCATTCCTTCAGGAGTGCAACTTAAAGCTGTAGAGGGGAAGGCGTTGCAGAGGAGGTGGCGATGGTTAGTTAATTATATGTCTTTCTCGCCCTTTCCGTGATGTTTGCTCATATAGGTTAGACCTGAGGTGCCCTTTCAACCAACAGTTATAAGTGTAGGTACTGCAAAATGTTTGTAATTGTGGCTGGTCAACTGGAAAGAAGAGATATTGCATTAATTAATTTTTATGTACCCAAATTCGACCAGAGCACTTTTTTGGACAGTATGACAATATACCTTGCTGGGGTGTTCTATTATGCATGAATTATTGGGTGTGATTTTAGTTGTGAGTGAAAAAGGTGCCTGGACAGACTGCACCTTTCCCTCCTGACCTAAGAAACGTGCAGGGCTGCGTGGATGTTTGGTTTTTGGATGATACAGTGGGGGGTGGTGAACGGCTGGCAGGGTCATAACCCTGTACAATGAGAATACTCTTATATAAGCATGATTGATACGTAAGATTAGAACTATTTCTGTGCTGCCTTTTGATGCACCCTAGAGTTCATAGTGTTAATCATCTTGCTATCTACTGTTAGGACCATAGAGCCTTGCTGCTGGCATTTATGTTTTGTAATGTACCCCAATATAGGCCTGGGTAGTCACCTAAACTTTCACCTACATTTCCCTGCCATTGTACTACATCATGGTTTTTGGTATTGACCTTTTACCTAGTTAGGTCCTGCATAGTTGTTTTGTGGTTTTCCCAGAAAGCTAGCCTCATTTATTATGCATGAGGTTTCTCAGAATCACAGCAGGATTACCATCTTCTGCATAATAACTATGTATAAGGGTCATCCCTTCCATCATCCTCGGCCGACATGACACAGCAAGTAAGAACCGCTGAGGTTACCTTTTGGGTAAATATAAACAATATCCTTGCTGGGGCAGGCCGAGGAGAAAGACTTCCATGCTGACATACTGACGCGAGACGCTGAGGTTCCGGCACGCAGACACTCCAGCATGCAGTGTTCTGATATCCCTTGCGGGGTGTCCATCTCGAGACCAAGATGTGGTCGTTTATTCTCACACACCAGGTAATTGGGTTGGCTCTATCCTAGGGGGATTCTTGGCTCTAGACCTGCATACATGCTAGGTACACTTGGGTACATCTAGT
This sequence comes from Triturus cristatus, assembly GCF_964204655.1. Lineage (NCBI taxonomy): Eukaryota > Metazoa > Chordata > Amphibia > Caudata > Salamandridae > Triturus > Triturus cristatus. The sequence goes on from NC_140583.1 coordinate 350,875,931, forward strand.
AAGGGTTGCATCGTAAGAGTACGCATTATTTCTGTCATGTATTTATATGCTTGCATATACTTATTGTTATAGCACTATGGTAGAAATCTACCATCCATTGACACTGTTGGTGCTAATAATCATTTATATCTGTTTCAGTCTTATAGTTGTTTCAGCACACCTATTTTACACTTGAATGACTCTGGCTTAATAATGCATGAAAACATCCCCACCGTTTATTCTGTGTATTTCTCTCAGACAAAGTGAGCACGAGTGACTGAGCGAAAAGTACTGTACTGTTTCCACGATCCCTGTTGGGACAGGGCTGTTGTGTTCGATAGTTGCCAGGAACTAGTCTCTCTTGGTAAGAGGGGGTTACAGTGGCATTGTGATCTAACTAGGTATACAGGCGAACATGGCGGTACCTGGAATCAGTCTGGACACCAACCCCACAGATTATGTTGTCTAAACTCTCAGATCCTATATAGATTTATAGAAACTATATGACAGCTGTACTGATCCACAGCCCCCTGTACCTTAATGGAGATTAACGTAGATACCTTGGAGGACAATGTGTTCAAAATTGAACTACAGGGGGATGGTCTTTAATTTGTTCACAGAAAATCAGGGTATAGCAGTGACACCATAATAGAACGGAAGTTTTAAAGTCACTATTAGAGGACATTGCATGCAGCAAAGGAGGAATAATGAATAATTTGAGTAGAGATATTGGAAAACAGCAACAGTTGGGGGGCCTGGCAAGGCCGCAGAACATGGTGGATACAAGATAGGGAGGTTTCTTGACCCCGCAGTCATCCGCCTGAATCCCCAAGGGGTAGAAATCTGCAACATCTACACTGTGTAGTCTGGTGGCCCTCGGGGTGGAATCCCCTCAGAGGCCATTATTGGAGGTGCCTCCTAGTGTCTGGAAATTGCAGCAGTGCAGGGGGCTGCACGACCTGCATGACTGCAACCAGGGTTGCCATGACCCACCCAGGATCAGCCCTGGTGTTGGAGGGGTGTGGTCAGCCCCTTTGGAAATGATTGGGAAAATATTGCGACCTCCATGCTTTTCACAAATTTTGTGCTTGAGGGAACACACAGGGTTTCACCTTGAAGCCCATACTGGTGGCTTGTCCCAACCCATTGTTGCAAGACTATTGAATTATCAGAATCGTGACTTGATCCTAACAGCAAAAGACACACAATTGATGGACGGAATGCAGAACAAATCAAAACATTCACCCCAAGTCAAGAGATCTGGGATGAATCCATCATTCGTTTGCTCACCATGCCACCCCAGTTTAGACCTGGCCATATGCAAATCACTCTTGACCCTGTGCCTCATGGGAAGAGTCCAGCCTGAACTGCCAAGCCAGGTCCTCCCTGGACCGGAAACAAGCATCCTAGGACCGGTTTCAGGGCTTCACCCCTCTTCAGCCAGGATAGCTTGATTCCAGTGGCACAGTGAGCCCAGGACCCACGTCTGGGCATACCTGGCGCACTTAGGGCGAGAAAGCAAAAGACACACAATTGATTGACGGAATGCAGAACAAATCAAAACATTCACCCCCAGTCAAGAGATCTGGGTTAAATCCATCATTCTTTTGCTCACCATGCCACCCCAGTTTAGACCTAGCCATATGCAAATTAGTCTCGACCATGTGCCTCATGGTCGAGACTAATTTGCAGTATTGATTTTGCTTGACCTCTCGGAGGCGTTTGACACAGTCCCACATTCTCTTCTGCTCTCACAACTAGCCAGGATAGGTGTGTCGGGGACGGCCTGGAACTGGCTCAAGTCCTTTCTTGAGGGTCGGGCCCAGCAGATCTGGTTGCCTCCCTCTTCCTCTCTTCTACAGGCTGTGACTATGGGATTTCCTCAGGGGTCCTCCTTCAGCCCCCTTCTTTTTAACATCTATTTGACCCCCATGGTCTATTTGGCTGAGAGTCTGGGAGCTAAGGTCTACGCCGATGACACCCATCTGCTCTTTACCTGGGACAATGATGACAATTCGGTCGCTTCGGCTCATCACTGTCTCTCTTCCATTTTTAAGTGCCTTGCGACTGCACAACTAAAATATAACGAGAAGAAGTCAGAGATTCTCCTGTTTGGAAAATTCCCCCCAGGTTCCGGGAAGCTCTGTAGCCACCTGATTTTCCACTGCCCTCCTCAGAAGGGAAGCCAGAGAAGAACCTGGGGGTATGGTTTGATGAGAGCCTTTCTTTCTCATTTCACATTAAGAAGTTGGCCGGCATCTGTTTTGATCTTCTCAAGACTCTAAGAAAGTTTTTTCCTCTTCTGCCCCTAGCAGCAAGAGAAACGGTCACCTGTGCTCTCATCCTGTCCCGGCTGGATTATGCCAATGCCCTTTACATTGGCATTCCTGGCTACCTGATAAAAAAAGGTCCAGGTAGTCCAGAATTCGGCAGCTAGACTTCATCTCCACCAGACACAGCGTGCGTCACCACTTACGTTTCCTTCACTGGCTTCCCGTAGCGGAACGGGTGAAGTTCAAAGCGCTGGTCCTAGCCCATTGCGCCTTGCATGGTGTTGGCCCATCCTATCTGCAAAAGCGATTTACCTTCTATATGCCCTCGAGACAGTTGCGATCGGCATCTCACCGTCTCGCACTGGTCTCCTGATTTAAGTACCAGAGGCTGGGTGGCAGGCCTCTGACTCGGAGGGCTGCCGCAGCGTGGAACGCACTTCCCCTGGCATTACACAATATTGAAGACCTGACAGCATTTAAGAAAAATATGAAAACTTACCTTTTCGTTTGCTAGACCCCTTGCTCCCCTTAAGACATCGCGCCGGGACACTCAGGAGTAGCCATGCGCGTTAAAAATCCAAATAACATAACATAACATTGAAAACAGCTTATTATTCATCACATAGGCGAAACCACAGCATCATTACCCAAGACATGCTCTGAACTGCTACACTGCAGCCTTTTTTATCACCTGGCACTGCCATCCTCTTCTCAGCTCCCTTATACAAGAAAGAACTGGATGACAACAGCAGGGCTTTCCCGGGGCGCTACTACCTGCAACACCGAGCAAAACTTTAACTGCCAGGTCTTTTATGCCCACTCTGAACGGTGTAAAATGTGGGCACACACACTGGCTTGCTGGTGTTTACATACCAATGAGGCAGACAAGGACTGCACAGCAAGTGGGCTAAACAAAGTTCTGTGAAGCGCATTAGGATTGCCTGAGGTACCAACAATACTCCAATCCCCATTCTACTTATACATAACCAGTTCCTCCAGATTCAGCTCGAACCTCGTAATATGTGCAGCCATGGGATTGACTTCCATACCACCCGGAAGTACTGAACTTGCAGAGAAATATCTCCCTGCCTAAAGAAATTAATAACAGATAATTGATGCTGGACTCGATTTACATTGAGCCTGTATATGTTGTTGGAATGTGGTCACTTTACGGCAGAAGGACACGCTCACTGAAAGAGGACGCCCTTAAAGGAAAAGGGAAAGCCAGTTATATAAAAGGGGAGCAGTAAGGGTACAAAAGTCCTTGGTGATTTGTATGGGAGAAAGGGATGGGCCCTCGCCATGTAAATGATTTCTTTCTTTACATATTTTAGCATTGTAATGCTATAATGAAACAGACTTGGGATGGGATTGGTGTAGTGTGCACACGGCTGTGCACGTTGCGGTGCATGATTTGGGAAGGTAAGGGTTTACCATTCATTGTTGGTCCTGCAGGGCAGGCTCAGAACTCCAGTATCGGAAAACTGATTATTGCAGTGCAAAGCACAGACCAGTGTTTTAGGGTTATCTGTGCAGTGTTAATTCTGTAGTAACAGTGTGCAGTTTGGGGCGCCCCCAATGGACCAGGTACGCTACATTTGCTTATGTGTTTTGTTCTTTTGTTTGGACTTTATAAAAGGTGACATTTCAGTATCATATGTGTAACACTTCAAGTAACACTTTATTGTGAGATGATTGATTCATTGGGGTCTCTTGTTGGTGAGTAATAGGAATTTTCCTTTTTCACACCATTGTATTCACATACCTGAAACGGATGCATTACCAATGCTTGTCTGCTTTCTCTTTTGCCTTTCCTGCTCATTTTTCTGCCTCTGTTTTGCCATTTATGTTTGTTTTTCTACCCTCTGTTTTGCCTTTTTTGCTTGTTTTTCTGCCCTCTGTTTTTCATAGGGGAGGGGACTCCATCCTCTAGGGCCTGGCCGTAATTTAATAGGGTAGGGGGGCCTCATGGCCCCCTCCCTGGGATGATTTTGGCCCCAGACACCTCATTTCCCAGGGCCCAGCCATGTATCTCTGGGTGCTTTGGAACCGTGGGCGCCTCAAGGCCCCCGCGGTCCCAGCTGGCTCCCCACCTCCTGCATGAGCTGACATTGTTATTGCCCTGTGTGCAAGAGCAAATGTTTCATCTCTTTCCCTGCCCGCGCATCTGATGAAACCTCCGCTTCCAGTGGGCGGGAGCATTATGACAGTTCCTGCCCGCAAAGAGATTAAATTTCCGCTTCCAGTGAGCTGGAACACTTTGACAGCTGCACAGCTTCTGCCAAGCAAAAGCAAGCAGCTATGTCCTGGGGGTGGGCACCCCGGGACATAGCAGGAGCCGGCCCTGGGTTTTGGCAGTCCCCAGGGCCATAATTGGCTCCAGCCCCCCTCTTGAAGTTAATTGTAGCACCGAAGATGGGAGTGGTCCCCGAGCAGCACCCTCTATTTAATTACTTGTAGCCCCAGGGTGGTGGAGGTCGCCGGGGCTCCACGCTACCCCCCCTATTCATTTCAAATATAGCCTCAGGGAAGGGGTGGTCCTCAGGGCTATCGGGTCCACGCGCCTACACCTATTCATTTTGTTTATAGCCCCAGGAAGGTGGTGGTGCCCAGGGCCTGGTCCACATGCCCCCTGCCATAATTTTAACATAAGACCCATGGTGGGGTGGTCCCGTGAGCATAGAAATGCCCTTGGAGAGAGCAACATGCCCTACCTCTTTTAATTTTATAAAGGAGGCATGCTCCCGGGACCTGTCTCACCCGGGGGCTTTATTAAAAAGCGTGTTAGAGCACACTTGTTTTTTTTTTTCAATTTTACACTGAATTCACAAATCCACTTGTGATTTTCACAGCAAAAGTGAATACTTCCTGGTTGAAGAGCTGGCAGCCAATCAGATTACAGCACAGGGACTGTGTGATCTGCGAGGATCCGCGCCCCTAGATATACAAATTGGATTTCAGTTAATATCTCAAACTACTGAACGAATTTCCACCAAATCACAAAAAGCACTTGTCTGGACCAAGATCTACCTTTCTGCCAAATCCGGTGTAATTCCATTGTGTTCAACGACCTTACGGAATTAACATGGGGAAAACTTATTTAGGTGCCCCTCCCCTTTTCCTTGCCACCACTACATGGATCATCTTGAAAATTTGCACCAACTGAAGTGAGGGTCGTATTCGTATGGGAACGTTCGTGAAGATTCGTCAAACTGCGCCCAAAGACATTGGAAAACAAAAAACGCTCTTCCTATGGGAACTTGGTCCTAACTATAACTGCCTACTTAACTGATATATACTACATTTTCATTGTAAAGCCATGCGTGGACTATTATAACCAACCCCAATAGCTCGAGTGAGAACTGGTAAATTGATATAGGAGATGGCCATAGTTGGCTGGGTGCAAGAGAGTGCTGCTCACTGTCCCTGGCCGTCTTCACCATGACAGTGGAACTGCCTGTGTCTACTCTGAGGCAGAGTAGAAGTCATCAAGGTCTCAAACTAAATAATGAGATTCTTTATATGTGGATTACATCTTGCTTTATCTTCGACAATGGACTCTTGTGAAGTATTTGGCACATTGTCAGGACTGACAGTCTATACGGTCCAAAGACCCACTAATGAAGGGATGGATGCATTGGGTGGCAGACTGTAGTGAGCATTGACCACCTTCAGATGTGTAGGAGTTTGTGTCCTTCATACTGCAGAACTTCTATTAGATGGTAACATCAGTATGGCGTTAACATCCATGAGACAATCTATAAAGTTCTGGAATACACTGCTCATGTCGCTCATGGCAAATATTGCATTGTCCAAAAAGGTATTTTGCCTTGGCTACTATCTTTTTATGCCTCCTTACCTACAATTATACCAAACGGGGTGTTTTAGGGATATAGCCAGATACTCACTGAGCTTTATTGGGGTGATATATGTAGAATGTCCTTGGCCAAACTCAGACTCCCAGTAGATGAAAGCAGACTGACAGCACTGGAATTTGTACTTTATTGCATGGCGGTACAGCTGCAAGACCTGAGGGGCCACCATCAGATTACATTATTGCACCTTTAGTCTGGACCATCAGTAAAGCCCCAACCAACATCAAGGATGTAATAGCTAAAATTTTAAGATATACCTGGACACGAGAATTGCACAGAATGCATACTCGACACCCAAAGGCATGGGGACATCCACTACCTTCATTAGGGGCATTACCACACAGCGGTGACTGGCAGACTATTCGGTTATGGGAAGAGAAGTGACTCAGAGATGTTGGAGACCTATGTGAGAAAGGTACAGTGTTTAATTTTCAAGACCTCTGCTGGAATTACACAGCCCCAGATGGCCACTTTCTGACATATGAGGCCATGCTTACTGCCACCCATACTATTTGAACAACGTGGCTACAGAACCAATGGTCCACAATGCCCTGTAAAATATGTGCACCACAGATGGCAAACACAAGCAAGTGACTTGGCTATACATGGCATTACTTTCACAATCCAAAATAGAAATGGCCGCGTACACAAGGAAGTGACTTGGCTATACATGGCATTACTTTCATAATCCAAAATAGAAATGACCCCGTTGCGGGATAGATTGGCAGAAGATGTGGAGACCCCCTGAGAGAAGGTGATAGGACTAATGTATTGCATGACAACCCCAGGGTGTCCCATAATACACTATTCACACTCATTCAATACTACTAAATACATAGTCAGGGTTTACTTATAACACATGGTCTGGAATCGCTAATGATTATGCACATACTGAAGCAGGGTTTTACAGCTGGTTGGTGAGGCAATGGAACAACATAGCTTGAACATCTTGAAGATCTGGAAGTGTGGCTGCTGGGCCAATAGAGTGACACATTGAATATTGGATCTGGCACTGATATTTGTCAGGTGACAAATGTCTATGATTTGGAAAAACCCAAGGGGTCCGGCTGTTTAGAAAACGTGGAACGAGTTAAAACAAATGGCCGTATTGAAGGAAGACTGAGAGAGATCCTCTTTGACAGGAGGTGCTCAGCCTTTGGGCTTGCTACTGACAGACCTACCATTAGTGCACGTAACTGATCAGATATTGCCTCCTTCAAGCATTGAACACTAAATATACTAAAAGAGAAAATGCTTAAAAGAGGCAGGCAATGAAATTGGGGGTCTCAATTGTCTGAACAAAGGAGACCCGTTACCACTATAAACCCTGCCTAACTGTTATGTTTTTCAGGATCTCAACCCATGAAATTGGAGGCAAGTTGTTTTGCTATAGGGTTGGACCCAAATAAACCAACACAACAGCTTGTATTATACTGTTTATATGAGTAATATCACTAAAACACTATATGATGCATACATCAAGAGATATATTTCGAGGTGATGTATAAAAAGTTGACACCTCTAGACCTCCTTTGTGTTTTGAAATTATAGAACTATGTATGAAAATAGTAACAAAACTAAAATGGAAAAAAAGACGATACAGTGAAATTGCCTATGGATAAGAAAAACAACTACATAACTGTATTGATAAGATGTTATGAGTGAGGGTAATTATTAATTGGAATGTGTGAGTGGAAAGTTCAGGTTAGAAGTTTGTGAATGACAATAAGGTAACATAATGATAGGCTGGTAATCACTGTCTGAGAATGAGGATAATGCAAGACTATGGAGAGTCAGTTGTGCATGAATGAGAAGCATGTGAGGGAGTAAAGGGTGAGCTGCATTTGAGGAACAATGGTGTAAGGAGAAATGGATTGCCTTCAAGCAGGAAAGGAGTGGGATGTGTGTTCATCAAGATAGCATGAGGTTGACTAGAGTTGGTACCCTTACACTGGGATAGTTTGAGTGTGAAAGATGGCATTCGGATGAGTGAAGGCCAGAGGTCTAGATTTTGAATGATTGCACTGTGAGGGTATGTAGACTAGGTATGTGAAGGCTATGTTTGTGTGAAAGTGGTGGACTTGCTCTAAGTTAAAGTGAGAGTTGTGAGTGAAGTAGATATATGGGTGATAAGGCAGAGAATCCTAAAAGCTTTTAGTATATATTGCAAAGAGTTCAATAATTAAATTTCTAATTGCTTCTTAATTGGATGTAGCATTATTACATCTGTTAGTGCATCCCCATGTTTCTTCATGAAACAGCCAGCCTTGAACCATTGAAAATAACTTTTAGGTACCAGTCACTGTAAGGACATGTTGAGTATTAACATTCTAAATGTCCTACCTTATAAATACCATGCACCCTGCCTTTATGGCTTTAACGCCAACTTAGGAGTGGCATTCATATTTAAAAGGAGGGTTGGACCTGTTAAAAGAGTTTATTCAACAGGTCGAATTGCACTTTTTAAACTGCCACAGTCAGACTACAATGATAGGCATGAAGCCATGTTTGTACTGTGACTCTAGTGGATGGTGCAATAGATTCTGCAATCCACTAGTGACATTTAACTTAAAGGCACTGGGTACTCTTTGTATCATATACTAAGGACGTATAGGTAAATTAAATATGCCAATTTGGAGTATAAATAATTTCAAAATGTTATAGGGGTCAGGGCACATGCACTAGGTCCCAGTTAGCAGTCACAGGTCACAGCATAAAACAAGACAGCAGCATCAGTCATCACACATGTTGTTGGTTTTGTTAACAAAGTAAAGACTTTATAAAACACATGCTTTCTTATAGATGTAATGAAAATATTGACTTTGTGTCAAATGTATCTACTGTGCAATTATTTGCGCTGTATGTAATTTAAGATCGCTACTTACCATGCAAAGTTCATCTTCCACCTCCTTTTCATTGCACTCTTCTTTGAGTGTAGAATGTAACTCTGATAATACAGTCTTCTCAGTAGAGAGGGCCCACTGCCAGTTTCCATATTGTTATAGTCCACAAAACTGCTTTGTTAATGGGATTTTTTTCAGAGACATCTAGGGCCAACACATGCACAAAGTCACTCAATTATTATCAAACTCTTCCATCAAACAAAAAGACAGACCAATTGGCTTTGCCAATTCTATTTGTTTCTGCCTTCCTGACCACGGGGGTCAAGGATAGCAAAGGTAGTAAAGGGGGACTCAATGGTTAAAACAAGGCTAGCAGCTCCTGCTTTTGGTAAGCCATAATGGGCGGTGCAGATGCACTTGCTAGAACCCTTATTAATGTACCCTTAAAATCTGCTTATTGAACATTTTCAAGAACACTATGGTCTCACTTCATAAATACATATGTAACCGAGGTTGATGCTTTGCAGCAAGTGACTGGCTACCAACAGCTCCTTGTTGCAAGAAGTGAATAACAACCCATGTGTGCTCCAGAGATTGTACAGCATCTACTTGGCCAATTCAATGAATTCACTGTATCATTAATAATATTGTTATGTATGGCTCTCACTGAGACCCACTACTCTGAATGCCATATTCTAAATTCAGTTACAGCTGCTACTGTTTCATAAAGGAGTCCCCGGTGACTTTGCTAGGGTTCTCAGCAAGCTTGTCAGCTTGGCGCTGTTTCTCTGCTGTGATGGAGAGCAGGGAGAACAGCTTCAGACGGCAAAAGTGAGAAAAGATACAGAGTGGTGGGTTGCAGGAGAACAGGTATTATTTTTAAATTTGGACAGGGAAGGCGTTGTTTGAAGAGAGCGTGGTGTAGGTGGTTTTTTTTTTCAAATGCAGGTGGAAATGAGTTATATATGCAGAAGGTGGTGAGGGTAGGTGGCATACCACACAGTAATATGTAGATATTTTTTCATATTTGTGGGGGACGTAATTGTAAGAGTGGTGTGGGAATCCTTTATGACTGCAAAGCTGTTGAAAGTAGGACCAAATAATTTAGGTGTGCCATTTATAACATAAAATTGTGGATGGTAATAGTGTGCGGGTAGGGGGTAGAAAATAAAACAATAACAAAAAAGAATAAGACTTACCTGCTGCTCGCTCTGCCAGCTGCTGCCTCTCTGCAGCCTCTCCAGCCTCCTCAATACAGGGCAAGCACCCAGATTCCCAGGGTCCCCAAGCCAAACACAATTCAGCATTGTGATTGGTTCCCCTAAGCCAATCACAAAGCATTGTGATTGGTCTGAGCTCCGTGGTTCAGCGCTCAGACGGGACAGGGAGCCTGTGCATGTTCCCCACCAGGCTGTGTAATGCAGCCTCGTGGGGAACGGGAAAAGTGCACATGAATGTTTGGCCGGCCCGAGAAGGCCGGTCTAACATTCATGCACACTTTGAGTGGGCAAACTAATCCTCCCCTGGCCCCTGCTCTTGCCAACCCCGCCCCTCCCTGTACCTAGGAAGGGAAAAAGAAAATTATAATAACGCGTTTGTTATCATTCTCTTTTTCCTCTGCACTTTAAGATAAAAATGGTCATTGGAAAAACTCAAAGTACATCAGGCTGATAACTGCTTATCCTTATCTCTAAATCCCTTAAGCCATTTCTATTTTGAGATTGGTTTGTTTTGAACTAATGTATGGTCTATGTATACGTGTGTCCAATTAATTTGTACAAAGTTGCCTTAAAAACAACTGATTATAATTTAAAGTGAACGCAAGTTCTATATTTAATCTTAGTCTTTTGACATATAAAATATGGTCATTTTCATCATAACGTCGTGTTATTAGCCCACGTGAAATCAATGCATCTGGTAATGCAAAAACATACTGCTCAATCAAATTTTCTAATGTACTTTGCAAAGGCTTCTGTACAGATTTCCCTTGTGTTCACTTTCGTTCACAAAGAGAGATGACACGTTTTATCTAATGTACTCCTCTCCAGTGGTGGCTGGCAATTTTAACAAGGAGGGGTGCCACACACTCACACATATGCACTCACTTACTCACGCCCATGCATTTACAAATGTACACACACACTCATTCACGGCACTCACTCACAACAAATTCAAAGTCACACATTTATACATACACGTACGTACCCAACATTCAAAAGCATAAAACGTACCTGTCCTGCAGCTCTGGGAGAGGAAAGCCTCTGAGGTCCCAGGAGGTTTGGGATTGCTGCCTTCCCTTACTGGCTGACCGTAGGATTTTAGGGCAGCCAATCAGAGAAGGCAGCATTCCCTACCTCGTGACAGGCTGAGATGGTTTCAGTGACGGAATGAGGGGAAGCAATGTGGCGGCTGCTTGAGTCAGCCGTGCTCTGTGATTTTCTGTGATTCTGCATCTTGACCAGATGCAGAATCACAGAAAATGATAGCAGGGTCAACTAAAATATAAGAACATCCTGTGTAACCCCAAAGACTTCAATGGAAATCACGATAGTGCATGTCATGTGTAGCGTGGTACTCACCTTTCTGTGCAAGTCACTGTGAGATAACCCTGCGCAGGGCTGAAGTGCTCTGTGCCTGGAAGCAGCTGCTGAGCAAATTAACTGGCCATGCAGGCTACAGGAGGTGCTCAGCGTTTCCTGCTACCTCAAGAATGGTCCCAAAACGTGTTGGCGGGGGCGGAGGTGTTAGAGGAAAGGATGCTACTGCGATCATCGCTGCTCCCCCGTAGGCATCTTAAACCCCGGTGGACAAGCATCCTGGAACAGAGACTACGATTAAAAGTTGAGCGGCTGCATGGAAGAATGGCCGAAGGCTCACCCCCACAGTGCCAGCCACCTAACGGAGACTGGTGGGTAGAGGAAGGGGAAGGGTCCCACTTCCTTGCCTATTATGGAGGCTATTGCTGGGGGTATGGCAAATGATCTTGTATTGGCCCAACCTAAGATTAAAGACCCTGAGGTGACAAGTGTAGGGGCTGCGTCGGTCAGTCCTGCTGGGGGCCAGGATGGAGGTTTCAAGGGGGGGGGTAACCAATTACCAAAGTACCATATCAGAGGGCTCGGAAAGGGTGTCAGTCACTGACACTCCCCTCGGGTAGCAAGGATTTTGAATCTAATGATTTTGAGACTAATGATTTCTTCTTTTCATTGTTTGATGAGGCATGGTCAGCACATGGTTCTGGGTCAGGGTCACTTACTGAATCCAGTGGCAATGAAAGTATATCTGGTACGGGTAGAGCTGACCTGGAGGCATCAGCTCGCAAAGTGCCTAGAAATGAAGGGCGATCTAAGCAACAGAAGAAAGATCTAAAATTGAGCTATTCATCCATGGAGAAATTGGTTTGTACCTTAATAACTTCTCTGCATGATGGTCCTAGTCCTCTGCCCCCCCTTAGATACTATCCTACAATGCATATTGTTGCATCAAGAAGAAACTTGTCAGGATAGTAGTTGATCTCAAGCAGCTATATGTAAACTTTAAGGGACAGTCATAAAAGGGGCAAAGACATGCAGTGCCATTGGCAAACCTCTGACTAGTCTGGAAATTAGAGCAGAGGCTCTTGAGACCGACTTGGCTGTTACTAGAGAGCAGACGCAGGCCCATGAGTCACAGTTGGTAGACATACAGTGGAAGCTTGAGGACCAAGAAAACCACTAACGACACAATAACCTACGGATTCAGGGTGTCCCAGAGGGAAAAGAAGGGTCTGATGCCGCCTATATATTGTAGATATGCTGGCTAAAGCTTTTCCATATCTAGAAGGCTGGAACTGGTCTATTGAAGTGCAGAGGGCCCATAGGGCGCCATTTTCTTTAAGGCAACCAGTTCGATCAGATGCAAAGCCCTGTGCAATCTTAGTGTATTTCAGCAACTTTCTCTTGAGATAATCTATCTTGGAGAAGGCCAGACCTAAAGCTAAACCTGGTGAGGGGAATGGGGCTCAAACCTATAAATATAAAGGTTAGAAACCACAAGTTTAGTTTATAGGGCGCTTGTTGTGCTAAAAGCTTGTTATGACTTGACCGATGTTTGCGCGGCTAAGAAACCTGCCGATTCAGGGTACACTTATTTCTCATGTCCATATAGGTAGTATGTTATAATGGACTATTTTCTGGTTCCTACCACCATGCTTGGGAAAGTAGGAATTAAGAAATTACCTAGGCTCTTGTTGGACTATAATCCTTTAATTTTGGATATTATGGTTAAAGGTGTTGTTAAGGCCCTACCCAAATGGACATTTGATAGGAAATTGCTTTCCAATGATTTGTTTGTTCAACATATAAGGCACTGATTGGTAGATTATTTCATTACCAATCACTATAGCGCCTCTCGGGCAACGGTTTGGGAGAGTTTAAAGCCGAATTATGGGGGAGAGTTATCAGTTTTGTGGGACGGATTTGGAAGCAACAAAATTATTATTCAATGGCCTGATGGAAAGATTAGCAGCCCTGGAACAAGATCATACTTTAGCAATAAGCAACAGGCAGGAGGAGTCTGAATGGCAGTTGCAGTAGGAAATCGTGATGGCAGAAATCAATAGCTATCATAGCAAAAGGATTGCACAAGGGTTTCAGGCACATTGGAATGAAAGCTATGAGTATGGTGAGTCTGTGGGAAAGCTATTAGCCCTCCCCACAAGGCAGAAGGTGGCTAGTAATAACATTGCAGGAATAAGCTGGAAGGATGGGCTGTATGCCACAAATGTAAATTATATTCTTAGTATATTCAAAAAATGTACAAGGAATTATACCAACAGGATACCCGTAATATAACCTTTCTGGGGGAGAGGAAAATGAAATTCTTGAGGGATTGATTATGCAACAAGGCAGGAGTTGGAGGCAAACATTACACTCAAGGAAGTCCTAAATACCTTGCATTTAATAACCTCAGGAAAAGCGGCAGGCCCTGACAGAATCCCTCTGGAGCTATACAAGTATGTCAGGTGGAGTTAGCTCCCCCACTTTTGGATCTATTCTTAGGCATATACCATAATGGGCTTCCTCTGGAATCTTGGCAGGGAACATATATAGTTATTTTTCAAAAGAAAGACAAACCTCTGGATAACCCAGCCTCTTATCAGCCGATTTCTCTTATAAACTCAAATGCCAAACTGTATTAAAACATTTTGGCAAGCCGTCTAGGAAGGATCATAACTCACCTAGTTACCCCATGGCAACATGGTTTCATACCCGGTCGGGGAACCACTGACCACATAAGGCGGACCATAGCTTTGTTTAACATAAAAGAAACAACAGGAGCTAAGATGGCTTTGATTCTCCTGGACTCAGAAAAAGCCTTCGACCGAGTGTCATGGCAGTCTCTATGGGGAATTTTGGCCCAAAATGGGTTTGGTTCACGTTTTACAACGGCTATTCGGGCAATGTATTTCAATCCATATGCCAGGCTTCAAATCATGGTAAGGGAATCTAGGGGAACAAGACTGGGTTGTCCCTGCCCCCCAATTTTGTTTGCTTTATACATCAACCCGTTTATTAAGCAAATTTTGCAAAGTCAAATAATAAAGCCTGTGTGTTTCAATGGATATGATACAAAAGTATTGGCATATGCAGATGACATCACTATTCTCACCTCGGATCCGGAGAGTGCAATGGAAGATGTAGCGAGTTTGGCATGGGAATATGGCGGTAAGTCAGTGTATCTCCTGACAAAGGAAAAAACACAGATTATTTGTACCCCTACCATTGTCTTCTCGGATCCCTGTAAAAAGGAGGTGGTGACGTATCTTGGGGTTAGGATAAGCAGTAGGGTTGACTCTATATGGTCGATCAATTTGAACCCTCTAGTAAACAAGATGAGAACGGATTTAAGACGTATAGACAGGTTTCACCTATCAATCATTGGCAGATGTAATATGGTTATACTCCCTAAGTTACTTTACTTATTTTGTTCTATTCCCCTTGAAGTTAAAGGTTCTTTGCTTAAGAACTTAGACTCCATCTTTATCAATTTCATTTGGCACTATAAAAAAATCAGACGATCTTTAAAATATTTAACCCTTCCGCAGGAACGGGGAGGCTGGGCGGCCCCCAACTTAGGGTGTTATTACTGTTCAGCTTTTCTATAGCAGATGGCGATCTTGTTTATACCCATAAAGACAAACATAAATACTAGGGACCAGGAATATGGAGCTCTCATCCCCACTATAAATGAGCTTGCAATCGGAAGGGCAGCATGGGGGGGTTTTCTTTGACAGGTTGAGGCCAGTTATTATTAAAAAACACGATTTAAGTGCTTAAGAGCGGCCTGCAAAGTCTGGGGCAAAGTAGCTAAACTTCTGCAAATACCAAGATATAACAGGTATACTCCAGTGTGGTAGTCTCCCCTACTTTAATCAATATCATATGATGCAATAAGGAGACAATGGGAGCAGTGCGGTATTATTTAGATAGGAGATATTTATTTGGCTGAGCAAAGATGCCTATTTTCAGATTTACAGCAAGATTACTGAGTAAGTACTGGCTCTTGTTTTAAGTATATATAGATAACAACATTTTTAAATCAAATTAGAGCCAAATTACTCTCCTTAGGTAACATTCCCCTCCTGGCAGCTGTTATCCACCCGGAGACTCGGCTAAAGCATATGTATAAAATCCTAGTGGATTCTATGCCGGATGATTTAGAGAAGGTTGAAGACAACTGGGTTTGGAAGCTGGGTGATGGAGATACAGATCTATATAGGTCAATTGCACTAGGAAGGACGATTTTTTTATCGGCCCACTTAAAAGCCCAGCACTATAAAACAATTTTCGATCTTTACTTTACTCCAGCAAAGCTATTTGGGGGGGAGGGGTAAAAGGGAAGATAATAAATGCCCCAGGTGCATGCAAGGCCCAGCTGATATGATACACATGTTTTTTAGCCATGATAAATTGGAAACTCTAAAGCAAGGGATGGAGGATTTTCTTCAGGGAGCGAGTTTCTATTACTCTACTTATGATGCTTCTGGATTATGATAATAAAGATGCACTGGACACAACCCAAAATGAATTTCATTTTTATCCTGGTTGCAGTAGCTCAGCTCCTTATAGCAACCAGATGGAAGGATCCTGACCCCCTACTTTCGAGCTTGGTTGGGTCACCTACTTGGTATATATAACCAAGAAAGAGCCCTATATAACTGTAAGAGGAGGCGCCCTAAGAAAAGGGGCCAAAAGATCTGGTCCCCTTTGACCAAGTTGATTTCCAAAGACTTTGGCAGTAGGGTTTGGTTTGTTCATGACTCTTAGGGGGTGGAATGCTTGGGAGTGTAATACCTTGTGGTTTTAATTTCGAAATTACTATGAGCTCTATATTATTAAGAAAATGTTCCCAGTTGTAATTTATTCCACCTCTTTTAAGAGACCGGTATAATTAATTGTTTGTATAATCCATTTATATCTAATTTAATAAATTTGGTACAAGCTATTTATATGTAATTGTATGAATTTGATATTCATTGCATATTTAACGGATGTATTTTTGCTTTCTCTCAGTGCAATCAATATTTCTTTTAGAAAAGAGATTATTTCAGTGAGACATGCAGTGAGACATGCTGACCCCACCCCACTGCACTCTGTGACGTGGTGTCTCTGATTGACACTCTGCCCTGGGAATTTCAGGGATTAAAACAGAAGCGCCCAGGTCCAGGGCAATCAGTGATGCTCCCCCTCGTCCCAATAGCAAAGGCCTCAAAGCACTCTTGGCAGGCTTAGGGGATCACACCCACAAAGCTGTGAAATCCTCAGCCTACCAAATTCCAGCTGTGCGTTTAGCGCCTGTACAGTTTCTGGCTGCCTGACCTGATCAACAAGAGTGTCTGTCAGACTTTCTTTTGCTCAGCCTGACAGAACTCTTCATCTCTGTAAAAAGGTTAGGGGGCGTGGCCCCTTCACCCATATGGATGGGCCATGGCTGCTCCTCTGCTGCCTTTTTTGCACTTAGGGCAAGCCATTTTGTATATTTTCCCAAGCTTCTGCCATGGCTCTTATCAACTTCAACCCCGTTTTTAAAATTGGCATAAACATTCTAACCTACATCAAAGTTACATGCTCCAAGTACTTTTGTATTTGAAATCATTTTACCATTACAAAAGCTACACTTCCAATCTGGGATTACACTGACGGAAACTTCAAACGATTCAGAAGTTTTGTTGTGAGACCGGTTCGTTTTATGATCTTCACTGTTGAGCTTTTATCAGAATCATTTTATAAAAAGGCTAATCTCTTCCACAGTTAAATTATCTGGTGTGGGTTACAATGCGTGTCCTATTGTACATCTCCATGTGCCACCCAGAAGTGTTGGCATTCCGTGCCATGCAATGTATGGAATAGAAAAGGCACCGCTGTCTTTACATAACTCTTCATAGGGTTTCTATTTTGAGGTTGCTATTGAATTCCGATGCATGCGCTAACTCCTGTTATTGCATGTTTCAGCATTACGAGTGTCACGGTACCTTCTGCATCACCCACAGTTTCCTCCTGGTATATCTCAGTGGGTCAAACTGATGAAAGTTACTGGATGAAAATGTTTGCTAAATAACAATACATGGTTTATACCGTGTGGTAAGCAAAAGATTCTGCATGTATTTCCCCCATTTCCACATTCTGTGCCACTATTTATCCGGCATAGGAACCCCACTCCTCAGTGTGCCTGACTTGGGACCGGGGCTATAGTATTATACTCACACTTCTTACTCCCAAAGTCAGGAATAATTTATTAAAGTAATCATTAATGGTCCCACTTTTGTAGTCTGACTTCGAGACAGCACACGTCATCTCACAAGCCTATTGCAATCTTTAAAATGTTAGTAATACTACATATAGATAGGGCTTTTGAATAAGGCCCCTTCCGCTGTTACTTTGATGTAGTTTCAGTCACACTTCAGTTCAGCTCTCAAGGACAGCATACATAGAGCCGGAGACTTGGTCAGCACCTTTCAGCCACTGGTTTGTGGACAATGTCAGCCACATTTGGAATTAGCCCATAGGATAGCCATTCAATATTTGGCTTGTCAAGCAGTGTGAGGATGCCATTTTACCTGCTTACTGTCTCTTTCTCTACACAGAATGGTCAGTTTGTAACAGGCAAAGTAGTTTGCATCAATCTGTGAACTTCAGCGCTTCATTGCTGCTCACGTTTATTTCAAATATTGCTCTACCCCACCCTCCTTGTCACCTGGCTCCCAAATAGTTTCTGCTGTGCTCTGCCTGTACCGCATGGGCTGTCATTTTATTCAAGGATACCACACAACAGTCAACCTGCACCATATCTTGTATTGAAAAAGATACACAGTACCAGCGCAAACCTTTGAGATCTTGTCAATGTAGTTCCTCATTACTATCACCACCACCACCACTTCCTCCATCAGTACCAGAATCACCATCATTAAGATCAACTCCAGTACTATTGCCAACACCACTATTACCTCCACCATCACTGTAACTAAATTACCACCAACATTATCCCCAGCAACTTTACCATTAGTGTTACCAGCACCATCATTTCCACCACCAACCATGATTACCACCATAATTATACCCACCACAGTGATGTTCCCTTCGATGTATTGTTACTTACCTGCCTATTTGCACTATGCACAGTCACTTTATGCATTTGTTGCACAGTCCCAAGGCAAATTTGAGAACAAGATTTGTAACTGTATTGCCTCTTGTTGCACATTTTTTAAACAACACATTTTTTAAATTAGCTTCTCCCTTAGCACTTGCTGTATTTTGCACATTCCCCTTATGAGTTTTATTACAGTCTATTGCCTGGAGGAATGTTATCAAACCATAAGAAGTGTTTTAAATGAATATTGTGAATGTCATTTTAAAGGGTACTGTGATGATATTGTACTTATATGTATATAGGTCCCTTTTTGGCAATGAGCTTTATGTATTATTCCCCTTGTATATTGATTGTTGGTACTTTGTTTTTATTCGTCTTGTGCATACTTTGATGGTTGCCTTTAACCAAATAAAGTTACTATTACTTACTTACACCCACCACAACCATAACCACTATGACCATGATGGGCAACGCCTCCATTACCACCACCGCCATTACCACCACACCACCACACTGGCTATTGCTGGCCTAGCAATGGTGGTGCTTTCTTAACTTGTGAGGCAAATGCCCTTCTAGATCCTAGCTTGGCATCCAGCATTTTAATCAAGATTTCAGATTCTTGCTCTATAATGTGAGATCATTTTTTAATTCCCTTTGAAGTAACAGAGATTGCGGCGTCCTCTAAATGATTTCTTAACGGAATCAAAGCTACCAAAAAGTGGAAAGCACTAGATGAAGATGTTAGCTTATATTGGAGATGTTGCAATAAATTTATAGAGCACACAGTCACCCTTGGGCCTCCTGGTGTTAATAAAAAGACAAAATATATATGGACTGAAAAGGAAGGTTTTTATGGAAACAAAAAGGTTTTAGTTTTTTCAAAATGGTAAATGATTGAAGCAAAGTTTAGGAGGTATAGTGAATTTGTTCCAAAGAAGGGTTGCTGCAACAAAGAAAGAATGGTCTCCTGTGCACATGTGTAAAAACTGGGGACTTGAAGATGACAACACTCCAAGGACCATCAAGTTCTTGTTGATATATGAATTTGAATGCCCGTAGAGATAAACTTGGGGAAGGTGCTATAAAGAGAACAATGGAGTATGCACAGCACCTTGTAGATGATTCGCTGTTGTATAAGGACATAACAAAGAGATGTATGCACATTGGTAGTGCTATGTTCTCCAAAAGCCAGTCTGGGAAGCTTGGTTTTGAATAGATTGGATGTGAAGAAGTTGCAAGTTTTTAATAGGTAGGTACAGATTGTTACTATAGTCTAGTCTTACCCCAATTACGGTGGAGATAGCCAACGCTCTGCTATCTAAAGTTCAGTAAGTCTGAACTGGGTGAAGTTGGTGGAGATGGAACTTATGAAAAGACACCAATGCTGATACTTGGTCATCCAAGATGATGCTTGCTTCTTTTGGCCAGACCTGATCACAAACTCATAAGTCATTCACACAAGCTGTAGATCATGCAATTGCAATGCAAAATAGCAGCAACATCCAGTAGGACACCGACACTCCAGTACATGTTGTAAAAAGGAATTACAGGTACTGAAATTACAAATATACAGTGCCAAAAGCCCATTGTGAAAAAATGATTTGCCTGAGTTTGGAGCACATTATTAGCTAAAACAATATACAGTGGCTTTAATATCTTACTACAATCTTCAAAGTGCCAAGGTTGCACGTTTATTGAAAGAGCTATTTACAATAATTTTGCAGCTCATTAATCCTCACTGTTTACAATCACCGCTGATCCCCTTACTGTGCTGACTATCAGACTACTTTTTGAAACAAGGTAGCAGGAATCCATTTTACCACTGAAACAGCATGAATGCCTTTACCAATGTAATTAAAATTAGCCAATACTCTTCCTGAATCACAATGCACCTTGAATACCATCGGGCCAATTTCAGGACTAGAGTAAATGATTTGCTGGCTAGTTCCTAGTCCTCTGGTTTACCCTTCAACCATTCTAGAATGGAGGTGCCTAGAGGTGGTGTCTGAGCACTCTAATTACACGATCTGTTGGCTGATTGCAACATTATCGACTACCATTGGTTTCAAGGAGGCTGCGGGCAGCGAAGCGTAGTACTGCATCAGAGATGCAACACAGAACAGCAGTTCAAAAGCGGAGCTGCAAAGAGATGTGTCGCACTGCATCGGTTCTCTCCACAGGCCCACAGCTGAGCTGATAGAGCACCTTCAGGTCCACTTTCAAGGGTCCAGGACTGGGGCGGCACCACCTGGGGGACAAGACTTACAGTAGACTGAGTCTAGGTGCTGGGTTCAAGGTGGTCTGAGACTGTTCTGTCCCGAGGCTTCTGTTCAGGAGGACAGCCAACTGATCCTGGGTTCAAGGGGCAGGTCCAGTCCTCCTTTACCCTGGCAGCAGGACAGCAGGGCAGCTAACTAGCAGTTCTTCTGGCAGAGCAGCACAGCCTCCTGTCTGAGTCTTCCACAACTCCAGAGGTGCGCTGAAGAGTTGCGTCTGATGGTCCAATATTTATACCTAGTACCCACTTTGAAATAAGGGAAGGTTCTATAGGGTGCCACCCCCAGAGGTGCTTTGAATTTCCTGCTTACCTGCTCTGGCCCCAGATTGTCTGGGGTCACAATTCAGTAGTGTCAAACCTTTGGGAGTGTTCTCAGGCAGAGCCTTTGTGATGTGCAGGTATGGTAGGTGACAACTCCTCCCCCTCATCAAGTCAGAGATGGCCGATCCTGCCAACACCTATGGTCCTTTGTTTCACTGTCTGGGAGCAACTCACAAAGACAACCACCCAATTGTGTGACCCAGGGTACAGGCAGCAGACACCAAGTGGTTGAGACAAGAAAATGCCTACTTTCCAAAAGTGGCATTTTTAGAATTGTGACTTAAAATACGACTTTCCTATTTCACAGAGTTTTATATTACAGTTCTTTAGACACCAAACTTGACATTCTTATCTGCTCCCAATCGAACATTATCACTTTATTAATGTGTTAACTTGACTCAACATTATCCTATGAGAGAGGTAGGACTCACAGAAATGAAAAACAAATTTAGGAGTTTTTTACTACTAGAACATGGAAAACTTAAAAGTACACGTCCAACATTTTGAAATACATTGCACCCTGCCCCCTGGGCTGTTTATGGATTACCCAAGGGGTGGCATTTATGTAATAAAGGGAGGTTTGGGAATGACTAGAGTTTTTTCTTGACAGGTTGAAATGGCAGTTCAAAATTCCACACAGAGGCTGCCGTGCCCGGCCCGAGACATGTTTAAATGACTATTTCATTGGGTGGCACAAGTGCTGCAGGCCCACTAGTAGCATTTAATTTACAGGCCCTATGTACATGTGGCTCTACTTTACTAGGGACTTAAAAGTAAATTAAATGTGCCAATTGGGTGTAAGGTTTAAAGAAGAGAGCACAAGCACTTTAGCCCAGGTTGGCAGTGATAAGGTGTGGAGAGTCCCAAAGGCATCAAAAACAGGAGGCTGAAAGGCAAAAATGGGGGAAAACCACACCAAGGAAGTAAGGTCCACATCCACCATTACCATGAACCACTCACAGCATTATCAACTCCACCACCATTACAACTATATCGTTGCCAGGGCCATCATAACCACCAACACCATTATCACCATCACCTAAAATGCAAATATATTCACAAATATATGTGATTTTCAAAAATGTGTAGTACATATAAACTCTCTAAAATACTGTTTCTCATTAAATAAATACATCACCACAAGCATAGGTACATATAGTATTTGACTATAGGTTAAAACATTAATAAATCTATTCTAAGTTGATATGGTTACTAAATATTTATATAAACGCCTTAATGTTTTTTGCCAGGATACTGTGTGGTGTTAGTTTGCGTTTTGAGGAATAATGTAAAATCATAGTTGCTGACTTGCTTTTTAAACTCACTCCTGCCCTTCCACCAGCCCTTTTTTCGAGTAAACATCACTGTTTAAAGACATGCAGTAAATAATTTCCTAACGTAGTTTCAACAATGAGCATGTGTCGCGGCTGCTATACATCAGCTGAGCTAAAACGAGAGCAGGGCCTGGTATTTCACGGGCAATTGTCCAAACTGAAACACTGCCTGTGAAAACATGATTTGATTCATTCAAGCTCAGGTAGTTGAGGATAAAATGAAACCGTGTGAGTGTTATTAAATGGAATATTGATGTCAGCCTTCAGGGTGCTCTAATATTATCCTTTCTAGCCATCCAGCAGTGATGTCAGACCTTCAGCTCCCTCTTTGTTGAAAGGATGATGGGTCAATATCACTCACCGCCTGGCGACAACAGGGAGATGTCCTAGAGAGCCAGCTCTTCCAATTTTGAAAAAAAGGATTTCTTATCAATGTAAAGTGTTGGGTAATCTGTAAGCCTAGGCTGGATAGAAAACATCTTGTCTTCTTGGTGATGGTTCTCAGCTAAAGTAAAGCTTTTTGATACAGAAAAATAATAACACTGGATCACTAAAATGTACAGAATGTTCTGTAATCGTTGGTTCTTGTCTCAGTGTTCGCCATTCCTGCAGCAGAGAGCGGATTCAAATTTGCAGTTTTTGATATGTGTATTATTAAACCAGCAGCTTTGCTCATTGATGTGTTTGAATGGGTTTTGTACATGCAGATTTGCTGTATGTGAATATTTTACGTTCACTGCAGGATATAATTGGTTTTTAAATCTCTCTCTATATATATGTATATGTATATAGTGTGTATATATGGTAGCTTGTGACGTTTCATTATCATAATTTTCCCAAACCACACTCCAGAGCTTTACCACTCTACCATCATCAGAGCCACTACCATTGTGCAGCAAGGTTATCTAAATGAGGTAGCAAAATTATGCAGGACATTCTCTGGCAAATATATATATATATATATATTATCTACTGGCGGTCGCCAGTAGATAGTTATAGTTAGGACCGTGTTTCCATAGGAAATCCGCAACATTCTATTTGGAATAACTTTGGCGCCGGTTGACGAATCCTCGCGAAATTTTCAAAATAGGTGGGGCGCTCCGCTCCGCTCTTACCCTGAAAGTCTCGGGGGGATTCGTCAAGCGGGGGCTTAGAAAAAAGGGGGGTCCCAAAACGCGTTTTCCCCATGCAATATCACTCAAATGTTACAAATTTGTGTCTCAATGTGTTCACTGATGTCAGAAACAAAAGCATAAAGTCGCTGAATCGCACAAATCCTTTTTTTAGGTGACAACGATGCAAAGATTGGTAGGATTAAAACATGTTTTGTCAGTCATCTGTGGCACATAAAAGAAATAAAAATATAACATACGACTTGATTATTATCCTGGCAATCAGCTGCACAATTTTACGGATGAAAAGATTCGATATGGATAATATTTTTTTAAAACAATACTGACACACAGAAAACAAAAATTGATTGTATACCCATTGTTCCGTGTTATCAGATTTAAAACTTGATCACAGAAGCTGAACATTGAAATGACATTATCCCAGGGAATTAGGATGGCCCACAGTTCTGGTTTGCAGGTCTGCTTTTTACCTACTTTCAATTAATCGCTAATTAGAATCTACCTTCCCATGCCACAGGTCCACTGCAGTTGATGGGGAAGGCCTTGGCTTGTAATCATTGCTGAACAAGACTTCTGGAAGGATATGCACCAAACATCTCATTGTAACTCATAGTCACATCTTGCATCGTATTTACCACATGCACTACAGATAATGTCAGGCTGATACATGGACTATTTGACACATCAGCGGGCCATTGCGTCAAGTACATCAATATAGATATTTGTAGTCTCAAAGCATTCTGATATTACACTGTCCCTGTGGCCATGATGCTGGGAAATCTATGTATCTTTTAGTAAAATAATGTTATCCACCGACTGTTTCCCTATTTACTGTGTGCATCAAATATTACAAACCTGAAGTGGACATGCACTTAAACCACATGGGCGTCAAGTACAAGTAGGATGAATTTACATGTGGTGATACCAAGGGAACGGAATTTATCTATGAACTTAATCACTCTATAACCAGTCAAATCTGCTTAAAGCGATGAATAACCGTGCAGACCCAGTTTTTCTGGGTGATTTTCCAAATGGTATTTCTCTTTCCATGGAGATTAACACTCTCATTTAGCAGCTATGATCTATGGGCTATTGCACTGATCACCTGATATAAACCCATGGTAAATGAGAGTTGGGAGGGCAGCAAATGGGGCGAGGGGTGTGAAGAGCGGAAGAAGCAAGGGAGGATATGGCGTAGCAGGGGCAGAATTATGTGGTCCCACAGACCTTAGAATGGGGTCGGGTGTAGGCTGGTGAATAAAGCCCGGCTGCCACATCCCAAAGTGATTTTATCAGCCTGATTATTCAGGTGTGGGCACTCCAGGCCAATTAAAATTGGGCAGAGCAGTGGCCCACCCAGGGATACTGCTCTCCTCTACATTTGTAATCCGGTTTAGTAACCAAAATTAGGTTTCTTACTTTTAATAGCACTAGTTACCATTCTGCAGTCAATGTGAGGCAGTAACAGGAGAGGGGTCGATGTGGTGATCAGTAGTAATGAATAATGACACGCAAGTGGTAACAAACAAGCTGTCAAGAACATATGATATGATTTGATGCACAATCAGCTGCAGGGGGCTAAATCCTAAACAATAAATAGATATTCCGGTGAACACCATTATATGTTCGGATTGGATTCGGAGCAAGTTCAGAGAAGACTGGCATACACATATGGCCTGCTGGTATGTTTTGAAGAACTTTGGGGTATATTATCAAGGGCTAGCGATATTTTTCTCGCTTTCGGACGAAATGCGACAATAAAAATATTGCTTTATTTACAAGAGCACGCTAACGCGTGTTTAATGGGATTAGCGCTGGCTTCAACATTGCATCGCCTTGCGTCGCTAATGAGATGCAAGGGAGGCGTGTCCCGTGAAACAACATGGGATATTATCGCTAACCCAGCTTCTCTCTATTTACAAGTGTATAGCTAACACGCATAGCGATATTAAAATCAGCGCTAACTGGGTATTTTGCCGGTTTGTAACGCCTGCTATCTTTCTTACTAAGACATATCTATAATGGGAGGTGGATTGTTATGCTGAGTCCACGTCTCCCTCTCTACAAGGTTTTCCCTAGCGTGGTTTTCTATCGCTGGAATTCTGGCGATTTTGACTCTTTCCGCCGCTTTTACCTGGATTTCTATCTCCTCGGCGATGCGCGTTGGTAATAGTGCGCTAACCGGGCGATAGATTTCAGCAATAGTCGGCGTAAAATCTTTACACGCTAATTGCGGCCAGTGATAAATATCGCTGCCGCTTGATGATATGCCCCCTAGTAAGGTACATTGGTGTTCTCCATTGTGAACATTAAAGAAAACGTTGAACTGTATGAGCTGAACAATTGATCGCCACTGGAGAGCACATTTATAGGGATAATCTGATAATTCCTGCGCATGTTCAGCATGAAGTGGGTAGCTTTGTTGTGAGTCCTTTGCAATTTCAAAATTGTTTTGGCTAGTATGCCAGATTTTGGTATCACAATAGGCCATTCCTAAAATACTAACTTAGAGTATTAGTCAGTAAAGGTAGTACGCCTTGTGGATTAAGTGATGAAAGACTTTTTTTGCCATATTGTTAAAATGAGGAATTAGACATGTAGAATGAAAGGTGACTCCATAGTCGTGTTCTTTGTTAGAAGGCAGAAGTTGCGTTCCTGTAGAGATTGGGCATTTGATCCAGAAGTTAATAGTGGTTGGGACCACCTGTAGGATTTCAGACATGAAAGCATTTAGCCAAAGCATATTTTAGTTTTACTAGCACCAAATGTTCCCTAGACAGGGACCCCTCTATTATCGTTGGAGTTTTCAGTAGCTTCAAGTGCAGCGGAGTGCAGATCCCTGTCGTACACAACAAATGATGGAAGCATTCTCAGAAAAGCATATGCAAAGCATGACATGATATGGGCCATTTTCCAGGAAGAAAAAAATATAAGAGAGATCAGTCCCTACAATTGGGCTTCAATGGCAGACTCATCTCAAGGCATTTAGTCTTTAGTTGTGCCACTGCTTGAATGTGCTGAGCTTGTGCACTGAATCATTTACACATGTCATCTTGTCATGCAGCAAGTTGACAGGATGTTACTCTGCTTCTTTTAAGACATTTAGGGGCTCATTACGATGTCGGGCGGAATTGCCTCCAAGTGACACCATCTCAGAATCAGGATCGACCGACACGCGGTTGGGGATTTCGACCGCCCGGTTATGATGCGGCCGAACACCGTTCGGTCAGAGTCCCATTGATCCCTATGGGAGCTCATGTTCCGCCTGACAACTGGCCCTAACACAGGTTTCTATGGGGAAATGGGGTGTGTGCGGAAAACCCTACACCCTGTCGCATGCACCCCACGGTGCCTGCCACACAGTGCAGGGTTTTACGGAGGGCCCCTTAGGTAGCCCCTCGGTCATCAACCGTGGGCCGTGGGGTTTAGGGAGCCTTGCCAGGTGCCCCCAAAGTCACTTTCTAACATCCTTTCTGTGTCAGACAGGCCGACGCGGAAAGGCTGTTGGAAATCGATATTGTATTCCCGAAGGCGGAATCGATGTCCATAGGTATGTACGACGTGGTTCTGACTGACACGAATACTCCGCGAGTTGGTTGGAACCGGGTCAGAATGACTGGATGGTTTACATTCCAACCGCAAACATCGTAATCGGGCTGTCGGACCGTAAAACAACGAGACGGTCCGAGGGGCTCCAAAATGTTCGGGGAGATTACGACTGTCGGGCGCATGCTTTCTTCCCGACATCGTAATGAGCCCATTAGCTGTATCAACTGATTTTGTCCAGCTGGTCCTCATGGATGCACTAGCTTGCTGGTCACTGCTTGTGCAGCTAATTTCAGTTGCTACATTTTCTGTGGTTGTTGTGTCTAACTGCTACATCCTTGAAGACTGTACATCAGGAGTGAGCTTGGGATGCCGCTATATATGGAGCTCCTGTAAGGCTCCCTTCAGGTTTTCTGCTCTGGGGAATCAACAGTTGTTTGTGACTGTCTGGTTTGAGTTTAGTTATTGAGCTTCTCTTGTCCATGAGGAATATGCTTTCATAATCACACTTTTGTTTTGCAGCCAGTCCAGGGCACTGATGTGATTGAAATGATTAGTTTGAGTCATTTGATGCTTTTGTAGGTGGTGAAGCAAGTGTCTTAGTGGCATGAGTTGATAATGGTATGAGGTGTGCTGGATGTGACTGATGTCTGCAAATGTAGCTTTCCATTTAAAGTATGTAGGAACATATGTTGATTATAAATGTGTCCATCCCTAAGCGGGCTAAGATTCACGGCTGCTTTCCAGTTCGGTTCTATTGCTGTCATTTCAGCCTGCCCTCAAAGAATATGTGTATTGAAGCTTGGTGTCCATTCAAGGTTTGTCCTGGTGCTGTTGTGTGTTGTAGTGGTATCGTGATTACTGGTCCTCCTTATTGCTGTGTTACAGTTTCCCAACTGTGTGTCCTATGTTGCATTTCTACTTCGTCATCAGTTGTGATCTATTTCTTGGTGGATCTGCGGAGAGTGGCTGATTGATTTTAATATGAGAAATACAAACCGGAACAGCCTACTATATGCACAAAAGTTCCACACCTTATTCAACATCTCCTGTAAAACCAATCACTATGTGTTCATAAAATAACACTATGAGACAACGTATAAAAAGAGAGATGAAGAAATGTGCTGAAATTCTTAAATCAGAATTACTCAGGGGCTGATTTAAAACTAGCAAAAGAAAGAATGTCAAGAATAACAAAAAAAAAAGAAGCATTTCACTTTCATCCGAAATTGAGAATCCAGCGATAAACTGAGCTATTCCTTATACACTACAAGCGAAGGAAATATAAAGGAAAATGTTAGAGAGTGAGCCGGCATTACAATGTACAATTCTGCAAAGAAAATTGTTTATTTACACATCAAAAGAAACTCAAAAAGTACTTGGTAAGAACAGACATCCGTAATCGAGAACAGCGAGATCCAACCACGATCATGGGAACTCACCCAGGTCTGAACGGCTCGAGTTGAAATGGAATAAATAGCTAAGGTCCCAGCATCAGGAAAACGTACAAAATGAATACACACAGAATGTGCGATACTGAAGAAATACTTTATCAAATAAAATCCCCATGTTCCAAAGTTCATGTTGACCAAACCACACAGCAGTTAAAGACACGGATCGTACTTACATTTTTACTACATGAAGTGGAAATATTAAATCAATTGTTGTACACCATTGGTTTGAAATGGTGTATCAGATTTGGGAAAAAATACATAAATAAAGGGAATGCTGAAAATACTCTTACAAAGGGAGGTTTTTGGGATGGAGTGCCTAACCCGAGCTGAAGGAACAACCGTGGTCATGTTTTGTGTAAAAACAGTGGGAAAAGCAATGTGAAATACAATCCAGATATGGAAACACTGGTATGACATAATTTACTTGCATGTTTAAATTTGAGAGTGGCCGAATGGGATGCTATAATTGCTCAGTATAAGGCTGGGCTATGTATGGACTTCATTGCCCACAATTCCCGTTATTTGAACATTGTAATCTAACTCCAGAAGAGCAGTGATCAATATGAGACGTGCAGGAAACAAGAGTTACGCCTTGTGGCCTCGTGAAAGGGATGAGCCATTAATCATTGACCATTACAGGAATGTGATACCGCCATGAGGGTTTCCGACCCACACGTCTCCCATAGCGTAAGTAATTTCCTTTTATGAAGAAGAAAATCTCGGCATTTTCTGGGCATGGAGCAATGGCGCCCTTTCACAAGTGCCGATATCGAGAGCGCAGCAAGAAGAGAAAATGCCATATGTTGTGAAAGAAAACACAGAATGGCAAAAAGACAAGGATGCTTGATTCATGGACGCCTAATGGAGAGGATGTGAGTAGAAAATTAAAGATGGATTTTATTTTTTAAATTTATAAGTGGTTATTGACTTTGATGCTCCAGAATGCTCCCTCTGATAAATGCTGCTTTACCAGTTTGTTTAAACTCAGAGAGTAGTGTTTCTTTACATTGTCTTCCGTTAACGGACAAATGTAAATGTATGCCCCTCCTAATAATTTATTTGTATAGGGAACGCTATATAAAGGGTGAGTGTTTCACTATTTCTCTTTTCAGAAACTGCCAAACGTCAGTGTGCGAATCAGAACCGTTGGTTCCTAAAGAACCCCTGGAAAGACGAAGTTGGTCATAACATAACGTTCACCCCGGGGTATCTTAGCACTGAATGACAGATGTTTATTGTTACCCAAATCAAGAGCACTCATTTTACAGACCTCAGAAGGATGGACGGCTGAATGGACCTGCCAGGATTTGAATTTGCGACCAGGAGGTCGAACACAGGTCCTTACAGTGCATGCTTTAGTCCACCAAGCCACCAGACCTGACAGTTGTCATTGTGGGGCTAGTACCAGGCAAACTCACCCTGGCCTGTTGACTGATTCAAATGAGAAGCATGTGGGATAATTGGCCACTTTGTAGTAGCACCAGACGAGCAGAAGGGCTTGTGTGTGTAGGTCAAAAACATAGTTTATGTGTGAGTAGTTATTTCCATGTTTAGGTAAGATGAATAGGAGTGACTGCCCTGAATCTGTGTGCAGAATGAGGATGTTTGCACTGGTGTGCTTCGACGTGGACAGATTGATAGCTATTCTAGATGTGAAGCTTTATTTTGTGCGGGTTCATACTGTGCTTTATTGAGTTTGAGTGAGAGGATTTGTGTGGCAAAAGTGTCAGAGTTCTTCAGTCATGTGATGGTATGAGGCGCAGATCTAATGCACAAGACTCCAAACACCAGAAGCGATGTGGAAGCTCACCTCAGGTTTTCTGATGGAATAAGCGAATGCATGACTGACACAATACACCACGTGACTGAGCACCAACTATATCATACCTACAGAGCACAAGGACTCTGGAACTCTGATACATTGACCCAGACAATTGTGTACTGAATGTACAATCTAATACCTCCAGTGCTTAATGTGAGCTGGTGGTTGCAGGTGGGACCCACCAGCCCTCTGTTTTGGGGATCAGAATTATTTTCAAGTATCAGACTTTGATCCAGAACATGGGGGAAAAGGGTAGCAAAGATGAAGAAGGAAGAAGAGATAGATGGAAAGCAATGACAAAGAGAGAAAGCAGAAATAAAAAGAAATCTACAAGAGTGAGGTATAGGGGCAGGGAGAATATATTGGTGAATAAAAGAGGCGTGAGGTAAAATCAAGAATAGACAGGCTTGCTTTTGGCAAAACTGACAGTCGACATAATTAGGCCTGCCACACAATCTTTCACAAATTAAGCACTGAATACATTTGAGGCTCTCACTGCCGATCCAGCATTGAAGGTTTGATGTGTCACAGGCATACCACTAAGAAGCAAATTTCACTTATAATATTTACAGTTGTATGAATCTAAAAATTACTTCAGTGGGCCAGTAACATTGTAATAAGAGGAAATGAAGTACATCTTTGGAAGTAACAATTAGGCACATGCCCCATTTACATCCAGCCAAGGTTATAAATGGGGCATAAATGGCAGAGCCGGAATAACAAATGCCAGCAGCTATTTCATCTGTACCTCTTCTTTGCTTTGTAATTTGGAAAGTAAGTGTTGAGATACATTTATCTGGCAGAAACCACCTCCTAAAGTTATCTCTGAAAATTTCAGGGAGTTGAAATGATCTAACATGACCTTCTCCTAGTATTGCCCCTGCATTTCCCTGCAAAACCAGAAACGTTTCCCTTATGGTGTAGCTGAAAGAAATGCATGGTAACTACATTTTCCTGCATTAAAGACGAGTTACCATACATTGTGTCCACTCTGTAATATTAGGGTGAAATCTCTGGTGTCACAGGCTGATTCAGTTGTAGGTAGAAGTGATATATGTAAAATTAAAAAGGGTATTTGAAGTTAGAGTAGAAATATTAGGTTTTTGTAAAATATGTTTTTGAAAAGTAATCTTAGCAAAATATGTGTTGGTAACTATTAGACCTGGCGTCAGTGGCGTGGTTTCCCCTGACTCTTTGCCTTCTGACCTCCTGTTTTGCGAACTCCATTTTTGCTGGCTTTAGGAATCTGGGCACTTTACCACTGCTAACCAGTGCTAAAGTGCATATGCTCTGTAATACGGCAACATTGGCTTATCCACAATTAGCAAATTGCATTTACTAATACGTCATTAGTAAAGTGCACTGTATGTGCCCAGGGCCTTTAAATTAAATACTACTAGTGGGCCTGCAGCACTGATTTCTTTCTGAGATGTTTATTTTAATATATGTTTTAATATACTTTTTTAATGTATGTATGTTTTGGAAGTGCTAGAGGGCGCACGGCAAGATGGCCACACCTGTGTGAGGCTCTGCCAGGTCGAGCTGAAATCCGACCATAATCCGCCTCCAATAACTTGCTCTAAGTCCTTTGGGCGCCTATAGGGTGTTGTGAGTGTCTCCGGCACTAGTTGGGAGCAGCTGGTGCCCTGAACACTCCTTGCGTGAGTGCTTTTGCGGTCTTCGATACTCTGACGGCGCGGCAGAGAAAATGGCAGCCGCCGCGTAGCTGTAGCGGCATGTCTCACCTGACTTGCGGTGTGGAGCCCAGTGTGCCTGGAGCTCGCTGCCCTGCGATCCCTGCCATATTGCACTGCTGGAAGGCTGATCGTTCTGGTGGAGGAGTGTGGAGGGTGGATCGACGAGTGCGGGGGTGGCTGCTGGGCCCTGACGGAGCATACGGTGACTGCCTCTGAGTTGCGGATCCTGGTTGAACTGGAGGCTCCCCTATCTGTGGAAAAAAACTGGCACTGCCTGAACTCGCTGACGCCTGCTGGTGCTGGCTGCGGTGAGTGGGGTGTGGCTCTGTCCAGGTTGTGGCTGTGAAGGTGGGTGTGGGCCTGGGCATTGGCCACGGCCTGCGAGCTGCGGCTGGTGCGGGGCTCGGATTTCGCTAGGCAGTAGCGGGTGCGATCAAGAGACTGGACCTGCTGGGTTGGGACCGGCACTTCATTGATTAATGGCTGATTGCACTCCCATTTGTTAGTCTACTGCCTGCCACCTTTGGAGGTTTCTTAGTTATCAGAGCACTACTGAGGGTACATCGTGTGTAGTGCCCATCACCCGCCCTAGACGACCAACGCTTGTTAAAACTGGGACGATTGCCCTGTATAGTAGAAATAACGAGGTGTGCAGGCGTGCGTGGTAACAGAGCCTACACTGGACATAACCTGGCAGATCATAGCTGATTGTGGAGGGCGGATGACCTTAAGCAGCATCCAGAGTTGGGCGTGCACTGACTGGGTGGTAGGGCGGTGTGTTGGCAACTGGTGCTCACGATAGATTTGGGGACCGCTGCGGGCTCCTTGGGGCCTTGCGCTTCCCCCTGTGCTCTACACCCCTCATTTGTTATTGGCTACTGGTGGTTTTTTCAATGGAAGAGGCCATGGGGAGGACAGATAAATCGCAGCCTCGCCTCAATTTTGAGGCACGCAAACCATTTAAAACTCTGCAGAAGGCTGCATCTGATTCAGAGGCAGATGCCCAGGCTGATGCCCCCCATGCTGGACTCCACATTGCTGGCTATGCAGCACAGTCTACAGTCCATTGAGGGTACGATGGCTGCAGTCAACTACTGACTAGACCATATGTCCTCCAGGCGTGCGTGGTAACAGAGCCTACACTGGACATAACCTGGCAGATCATAGCTGATTGTGGAGGGCGGACGACCTTAAGCAGCATCCAGAGTTGGGCGTGCACTGACTGGGTGGTAGGGCGGTGTGTTGGCAACTGGTGCTCACGATAGATTTGGGGACCACTGCGGGCTCCTTGGGGCCTTGCGCTTCCCCCTGTGCTCTACACCCCTCATTTGTTATTGGCTACTGGTGGTTTTTTCAACGGAAGAGGCCATGGGGAGGACAGATAAATTGCAGCCTCGCCTCAATTTTGAGGCACGCAAACCATTTAAAACTCTGCAGAAGGCTGCATCTGATTCAGAGGCAGATGCCCAGGCTGATGCCCCCCATGCTGGACTCCACATTGCTGGCTATGCAGCACAGTCTACAGTCCATTGAGGGTACGATGGCTGCAGTCAACTACTGACTAGACCATATGTCCTCCCAGCTAGAAAACCAAAATGCTCGAATGGGGGAGGTGGAGCAGAGGGTATCAGCTACAGAGGATGGCTTAAGTGAAGTTTCTGAAAAGACAGTCAATATGGAGAAAGTACTAGCCCTCATCCAGGCCAAAAATGAGGATTTGGAGGTGCGGTCCCGGCGCAACAACATTAGAATTACTGGGCTGCTGGAATTTCCCAATGTGGGAAAAATGGAGACCTTCATAGAAACCCTTATCACAGAACTTTTTGGCGCTGATCAACTCTCTAACATGTTTATTGTGGAGCGCGCCCACCGATCCCTTGCCGCCAGACCAGTCCCGGGGGCTCCACTCCCCTTTCATAGCCAAACTTTTGAATTAAAGGGACCGAGGTATCCATATTGAGGTTGGCAAGAGAAAAGGGCACTATAATTCACCAAGGCAACTCACTGGCCTTCTTCCCTGACTTCACGGTGGCTGTTCAGATGGCCAGACAAGAATTTGGCACTGTAAAAATTTCCTGCAAACGGAAGGGGTCCCATATGCGATGCTGTATCCTGCCCACCTACATATAGGTTCAGACGGGGTTTGTCAAATATTTTCCTCTCCAAAAGCTGCTCTGGAGCACGCTAAACAGTTAAAACGCAGGAGACGTGATGCCAGTACTGCACCGGACGAAGAGGAGTAGCAGTGAGATGTACAGATCCTATCTGCACATATATCTTCTCGGACTGCTTCTGATGCATTGTACATTAGCGTGAACTGCCTTCGGTGATTTTTTGTTCACATGCAGAAATTTCCCGGTATGATCTTTGCACCGGATTTTAGCCATGTGCTGTCCTTCTGATGCGACTGCAGGCGGCGATCCTGTCAGGGGTATCGGGTGGCCCACGGACTGATATAAACCCTGCAGAGTGCACGGCGTGGGCATGGCGAATGCTTGCGAAAAAGGCTGAGCTATCCTATTTATACGCTCCATTGCTACCCCTAGCTTCACAACCTGATATCTCTGCGGCACGAGAGACGCCAGCCCTACGTGAGTTGGCTAAAGTGGGTATCTCTTGGTTGGGTGATTTATATAGGAATGGTCAATTCAAAACATTGCAGGAGGCACAGAATGGTATGGATCATGGCTTTATGTTTGGCTTTACATTCGTCAGAGTCCGACAGGCTATTTGTGCGGCTTATCCGGAGTACCCTGTGGAGCCCACTACTCTACGGGCATTGCAGGCGATGCTGTCGGGAAAGGGGTGTAAGGGCTTAATCACTAAACTTTATAATGCTTCCTTACGCGAGCGGGGATAGGGTGATCACCCCTCTTGTATACACTGGCAGGCAGCGTTGGGTATCACTCTTGCGCCGGAGGTCTGGACGGCGTGCTGCCAACTCACTGGTCGTCTTACAGCTAACTGCAATCTCAGAATTATTCACTTCAAATTCCTACATCAGATGTACTACACCCCTTCACAACTCTGTAGGTATGGTCTGCAAGAGACCGCTAACTGCATGCGCTGTGGAATGGCGGATGCAGACTTCTTACATGTGGCATGGATGTGTGCGGGTGTATTTGCTTTTTGGACTGCTGTGGTGAAAATGCTTGCTGATATCGTGTTGGAACCCGTTCACTGCACTCCTGAAATATGCTTACTGGGTTATGTTAAACGCCTTAAACCCTGTAATAGGCGAATTGTTGCAGTTTCTACTTTATTTGCGAAGAGGGCTGTTGCGCAATGTTGGGGTGCCAAGACAAATCCTACGGTCAAGAAATGGCTTTGTGACTTGCTTTGCTGCAGGGACCAGTTGTTGATATAAGAGGAGGAGTTACCAGAGACTTCCCGTCCCAAGGACTTCTGGGCCCCGCTTACAGCATATCTGCTGTCCCGACCAGACCTGCTTTGAATCTCTAAAATGTTTGCATCCTTTATCTCTTTAGACCAATTGATTTTGTGGAGGTGTCTGCCCGCTGATCTGGTTTATGCTGTTTCCCAAATGTCTCCTTGGGGTCTATGTGCTTATTTTTCCTGTTCATAGTAGCGAACTACATGTAAGCGCCTATCCATTGCCATTATTGTTATTGTCTTATATATGATAGTTTACTGACGCACAGGTATTTTCTGAATGTACTAGACCCATGATCTCGTTCTGCCTGGGGGGGGGGGGGTACAGTGGGTTCGTATGATACCATTACTCTGTACCAAATTTGCATTTATTGGCTGCTTCTATATCTGTTGAAACCAATAAACATATATAAAAAAAAAATATGTATGTTTTAATGTATGTTGCGCTTCACTGCTTTTTTATGTAACCAACCACCACGGTCAAAGATTCCCTTTTATGCATTTGTCACCCCTAAGGTAGTCCCTAGGCTGCCCTATGGGCAGGGTGCAGTGTATTTAAAAGTTAGGACATGTACTTTTGAGTTTTTGAGTTTTACATGTCATACTAGTGAAAAACTGCTACATTTGTTTTTCACTACTGCAAGGCCTATCCCTCCAATAGGTTAACATTGGAATAGCCTTATAATACATAAGTGTAATTTCCAATTGGCAAAAGATAGAGATCGGGGGCCAGATGTACGACCAAGAAAATAGCGCATTGCAAATTGCGTCTCTTTTGCAAGTCGCAATTTACGAAGGACAATTTACGATATACAACAGTGTATTTCACACTGTTTGCGATTCCCAATGTTGTCGCAAATTGCGAGGCTCATTAATATTAATCAGCCTCTCGCAATTTATGAGCCCTTTGGGAATGACAGC
This sequence comes from Triturus cristatus, assembly GCF_964204655.1. Lineage (NCBI taxonomy): Eukaryota > Metazoa > Chordata > Amphibia > Caudata > Salamandridae > Triturus > Triturus cristatus. The sequence goes on from NC_140583.1 coordinate 350,912,427, forward strand.
CCTAACAGGGATGATGGCCTGTTGGGTAGAGCAGACCACCATGTCTGGGACTGCTTTTTAATAAAGCAGCTTTTCTTTTTTTTTTTAAATGCAGCCCGTTTTCCTTAAAGGAAATCGGGATACATTTAAAAAGGAAAAATTAAATTTTTCAGTTTCATTTTTTAAGGGCAGGCAGTGGTCTCTGAGACCACTGCCTGTTTTTAAAAAACATGTTCCAAGATACTCACAAAGGGGAAGGGGTCCCATGGGGACCTCTACCCCTTTGAGAGCGGTTTACCACAAACTTGAAGTAGGTGGTAAACTGCAAGTGTTTTGCGGCCGCAAATGCGGTCGCAAAACACTAGTACATAGCATGTTGACTCGCTTTTAGGAAGGGACGCCCCTTCCTAATAGCGAGAGTCACAAATGCTATTTTGTGAGTCAGGGACTCACAAAATAGCATTTATACATGCAATTAACTTTTTTTGCGGCCGCAAACATGAGGTTCTCACGTTCGCGGCAACAAAAAAGGGTCGTACATCTGGCCTTTAGGGTTTGGTGTCTCTGGACTCACAATTTAAAATCCCAAGTTATGGTGAAGTCTGATTTAAAAAAAATAAGTCTGAAAATGCCAATTTAGAGAGTTGACCTGTTCTTAATTTAACCATTCTGTGCCTCTGCCTGTCTCTGAATACATGTCTGGGTTGGGTGACAACTGTTCTTTGCGCATTCCCTTTAGACAGTCACACAAAGGGAGCAGGGATGTGACATTTGCATCCTGATGGCCCATCACCAGGCTGATGGGTCTTTCTGAGGTAGTGTGGGAAGGAGTAGCTGACACTTCTACCTGAATAGGGCTGCATACCCCCCTGTAGTGAATCTGGAGCCAGAGCAGGTGAAGCACAGGCCTCTTTGAAGTATCCTCCACTTCAAAGGCACATTTGGGTATAAGTACTGGACCCATGACACCACCAAATCTGAATTTTTCTGCAACCAAGCACATTCTGCTTGGAAGAAGAGATGCTTTACTGTAGGAAGGACTGCCACTTTGCTAACTGCATTGCCGTATTGGCCTGCTGTCTTCTGATTGCTGTGCTGCAGAAGAGACTGCCACTTTGCTACCTGCTATGCTTTGTTGACATGCTGCCTCTTGCGGGTTGCCTGGGAGTGAGAAGGTCTGGACCTTTTCTCTACATCCTTAAACCCAAGTTTCACCAAGGGCTTGTTGGCTTGCCTTCTCTTCTCCAAAGTCTCAGGGTTATAAAAGACTTCTGCAACTCTGTTGGTGCCATCTGTGAGTCCTACCCTTGCCTGAGGTGCAACCCTCCAGTACTGAGCCTCAGAAGTGGGTTCTGCAAAAATTAACCCAGTGGCCAGTTTGCACTGATCAATACCAAACAGTGCCAATTTGACGACACAGTTCTCGACGGCGTGGTTCGCTGACGATGCAGCACCGATTCGGAGATGCCGCTGCAAGGCTTGACTTTGACACAGTGCAGATCCTTCTGCACCTACTCCGAGGCTCCACTCTGATGCATTGACCCAACTGTGGGAATCGGAACTGATGCAGGGAGTCCTCAATGCAACACTTGCTCCATTCAAAGGTACTTTTGGATTCTACGTGGATTCTATAGCCGCCCTATCCTCCATTGCGGTCAGCCTGAGCTTTGGATTTATAGCTGTCTAGCATGACCTAACCAGTGTTTTGGGGATTTAACCTTTCAAAATTCATATCTGGAGTTCTACTTACTGGAGTTTTGTCATTTGGGCTTGTTTTACTCAGGTAAATAATCTCTATTCTTCTAAACAGATGTGGAGTCTTTTATGGCGTTTTGACCGTGTTGACTGTGTTTTAAGTGTTGCACAAATACTTTACACATTGCCAATCCTGACTGCTCAGTGCTAAGCAGCCAGAAGTGGGGCACAAGTTAACTTAGGTTGTATATCTGACTTACCCTGATTAGGATTGTGGTCCCTACTTGGACAGGGTGAAAATGTCTGCCAACTAGAGACCCAATTTCTAACAGTAACTGATTTTATCACATGACCACTTTCTTAATTATGTAGGTGGATCATAGCCGAGCTATTGTTGTTGAATACACAACATGCAGATTAGTGGTTAAAGGTTTTGCTGATCTATTGCAAGCAAGAAAGTTACCCCTGAGGAATAAGTTCATTTCCCGGTTGTCAATGGAATGAGCACAATGCCACATTTCTTAGGGGTGTCATGGAAGGTGTTCTCAGTGGAATGAAATAAACTTTAAATATTTTTGTTTGTACATTTCTATCCTTCATTCTTCCAGGGAGTTGTCCTTTATACAGGCAATGCAGTGGTGTATGGAGAGTGAACATCAAGAACTGAAAAACTGATTTTCATAGTTTTACATGCATACTTTTTGCAATTCTTCAAATCCTTAGAAATGTGTAAATCTAAAAAGTCATAGGTACAATTCTACAATATATAGATTTATACATTCTGTGTGCCAATGTTTTACTAATAGAAGATTGCTTAAAAAACCTTGGGGAGTTAACCTTGTTAGTTCAGATGCACCCACAAGGAGATGATGGACGGAGTACTGAAACTTCTCAAACACTCATCCCCACTCACAGATCTGGGTTGAATCCATCATCATTCTTTAGCTCACTTTGCAACCCCAGTTCAGACACAGCTATGCAAATTAGTCTTGACCCTGTGCCTCATGGGAACAGTCCAGCCCGAACTGCCAAGTCATGTCTTCCCTGGACCGGAAACAAGCATCCTGGGACCGGTTTGGGGCTAATAGCCCTCTTCAGCCAGGCTAGCTTGTATCCAGTGGCTAAGTGAGCAAGGGACCCACATCTGGGCATACCCTGTCAACTTAGGGCGAACAAAGCAAACACAAGGAGATGATGGACGGAGCGCTGAAACCTTTCAAGCACTCACCCCCAGTAACAGATCTGGTTTGAATCCATCATCATTCTTTAGCTCACTTTGCCACCCTAGTTCAGACACAGCTATGCAAATCCGTCTTGACCCTGTGCCTCATGGGAACTGTCCAGTCTGAACTTCCCAGCCATATCTTCCCTGGACCGGAAACAAGCATCCTGGTACCGGTTTCGGGCTAACAGCCCTCTTCAGCCAGGCTAGCTTGAATCCAGTGGCAAAGTAAGCAAGGGACCCACGTCTGGGCATACCCTGCCAACTTAGGGCGAACAAAGCAAACACAAGGAGATGATGGACGGAGTGCTGAAACTTTTCAAACACTCACCCCCAGTCACAAATCTGGGTTGAATCCATCATTATTCTTTATCTCACTTTGCCACCCTAGTTCAGACACAGCTATGCTAATCAGTCTTGACCCTGTGCCTCATGGGAACATTCCAGCTCAAACTGCCAAGCGATATCTTCCCTGGACCGGAAACAAGCATCCTAGGATCGATTTCGGGCTAACAGCCCTCTTTAGCCAGGCTAGCTTGAATCTAGTGGCAAAGTGAGCAAGAGACCCATGTCTGGGCATATGCTGCCAACTTGGGGCGAACAAAGCAAACACAAGGAGATGATGGATGGAGTGCTGAAACACTCACCCGCAGTCACAGATCTGGGTCGAATCCATCATCATTCTTTAGTTCAGATGGACCGTTTGATAAAAACTCTTGAATCACTTTAGATATTAGGTAAGAATCTGTTTCAGAAAGATACATGGCTTATGGAAAGGAAGTTTGAACAGTATTGCTGAATAATTGAGTAACCTGCCACAGCCTGTACAGGCCAATGATCTGTTGTGATCTGCCACCATGGGTGTAGAAACAAAGATATTCGACCCCTCAGGATGAAAGGAACTGGTTTTACACTAACTATTGGTAACAGCGACTATTGTTTGCCCTCCATTTTTTGATCTTGGCACTTTTGTGAATAAAAAGTGTGTCAATAATTGTGAATTTCACATTTGCCTCTGTTGTTTGTAAACTGGGACCAGATACCAAACTGGAATAGATTAGCAAAATGACCCACTCTTCTGCTGGTACAGAAAAAAAAACATTGGTCAAAAACCTTTCTTAACAATAATTGGGCCTTAGCAACAGAACTGAAAGCGTTGACACGTATGGAGATTTCCTTTCCAAATTGTTTCCCAAACAAAAGACCCTTTGACACCGGACTTTACTGTGAAGACACTAATTCTCTGAACTCAAGATCTAGTTTCAAAAGATACTTGCATCTGTCTAAGGGAATGGGAATGGCCATATTAGCGTTGTTAATCAAACAAATGATGCTTGGCTCCAATCTTAATTCAGTAATGTTGATTGAGGTTGAACAATCTAATGCATGCCCTGCTACTTCAAATTGTTTTATAATTGGACCTACAGAATCCAATAATCCAATAATTTATCTTTACAAGCCGACAAGCTTTGTGAATTCTTTTGTGGGGGTTTTCCCTTACTTCATGAAGAACATTAATAGCTTAGGGTCTACGGTAGTGCTACCAGTATTTGATCCTTAGTAACAGGTTGAGAGCATTCATAGTTTAATTTGTTCTTTATTATTTGGTCCAAAAGGGTTCTTTTATTTGCCATTATGTACCCTTCTACAAGTGGAATGGTAGACTAATCAGTTTATAACAGGTGAAACAAGAATGAGGGATCAAATCAATGCTCCTCTACATTGTGGAAAATCTCAGCATGAGATTGAAAGTCTTTCTTTTCTATGGAAAAATGTAAATCCCTTCTGTGTTTATCATTAGTTGGTCTGAGCAAATTAGGTCTGAATTCTTTTACTCATCAGAGTCTGAATACTGCAAATAGGCTACTGTGTCTGGATGTTTTTTTAACTGATGTTTAGTATTAGAATGAGCATGAAATCTTTCTTATGGAATTTGTCTCTATCACTGTGAAAGAAGATCATTTTGCTGGCGATTTGACAAAATCTTCCAATGATGGCCCACCTGTAGTCCTTGTACTGACATCTTCAGAATTCCTGTCAACAGGAGATCCTGCCATTGCTATTGACCCATATTTCACTTTAGCATTTGGCATCAGGTTTTTATCTACCTTAGGCTTAGTTGGAAAAGTAATACGATATCTGGAATCTTATACATGCTTAAATGGTCACAATACCCCTGCTTCCACCAGGATGGGTCTAATGATATCTTTAACATTTCCCTTTATGTCTTGCACAACAACTCCCATGGAAGCATTCACTGCAGACTTCATAGAGTTATTGATAAACTGTTTCAGACCATCTCTGAAAATCTCTTCTCTTTCATCCTTCTCATTTTGAGTATGGGAAGCAATTATAAATGAATTCTACATCAGTGGTTTAGCTGCAAGGTACATAGGTTTTGTAGTTCATAAAGGTTCGATTAGTGTTTCTCCCGTTGGCACTAACTGTCTGCTATAAAAAATAGACAACATAACCACCGCGTAATTGGAATCTCTGTCCTTGACATAAAAGTGTGTCCTTAGGGCATGCCTCACCCAGAAAAGAATACCTTGTGTTTCAAATACTTATGCCAATGATTTTTATAAAATTAAAATTCATGTAATTCGCTGAAATAAATGTCAATATTTATGTGTAACCCTACACCAGGAAATGTTCTACTAGTGAAAAGTCACAAATGTATGTTTACTGTTAAGCTGCAATGCACGTCAACTTTTCTTTCTTTTCTCCACCTGAAATATAAATTATATTGAGAATTTCCTTTCCTCTCACCGCTATGAAATATGGAATATTTTGTATTTACTTTATACTTTTTATACTTTTTTGCAGTAGGTGTAGGTATTTAAATTTAATGTGGGCATTTTTTGGGTAGCCCCTACCTTTTGAATAGTCCCTCTGGCCCCTTGCCCCTAAACCTACATTTGTGAAAAATATGCTATACCTACAGGGTTTCCACAGTCCTAATTTATGTTTCAGGTAATACATGTCAGTAGTACCCGACGCAGTGAGTCACACCTCCTAAGTTGAACTCATCTGCTTTGTAAATAGCCTGTTGATGGCAATATGGTCTGTAACATTATTGATATTGCTGAAGTAGTTTAAAAAGAGGGCAGATCTTTTAAATCTCAGAGTGGTCAGTACCTTCTATTATGAATTTACACTTAGTATGTGGAGAAATTATTAATAGTGTTTCTGGAAAGGGGATGCAATACTAGAGGAGATAATATGCACAAACAATGCAGTCCAATTTAGAATTGATAGGGTCGGGCAATGTCTAGAAAGCCAACATTTCTTCTCTCTATAGCTTTGTGGAGGAACATTTACTTGGCTGCCCAACAGAAATTCAATAACAATGTGTCAATTATCCTATAGTTCAGACACTTACTTAATCAAAATCAATAGAGTGTAATTCACTTACTTGAACAGTGAGCACAGTTAATATCATTAACAAAAGTAATTTCTTTTAGAACTTGAAAAGTATTTGTTTTAGTAACAACATGTGCCTCTACAAAAACAAATTCCTGTTATTTTTTATTATCCCCATATTCAATTTACTTTACATAAAACATTAGAGAGAGTTGTACATTGAAAATGTATAAATGTTATTGTTATCAGTACTTATAAAGCACACTGTGACACAACGGGTATCCTGGCGCTAAGATACGTATGCCCTACCCATCGTAAGTGCAGTGGGAGAGACAGAGTTCCAAAGGACTATTGGAGGACTAGGAATAATATTCTGGGATAAAGCCAGGTCTTTATTTTCTTCCTAAACTGCAGCAAGTCTTCCATCTGTCTCAAGTCAGTTGGAAGTTTATTTCAGAATCATGCCGCTGCAATAGTAAAGGCACTTTCTCCTGATTTTATTCTTCAGAATCTGGGAACTCTCACCAATTTAGCTGAGGAAGAGCGAAGACTGCGGCTAGGGACATACCATTCAAATTTGTTCTGCAGCGGTTTAGACCCCAGACCGTGCAGAGCTTTAAAAACAATACAGAGAGACTTAAATTGTATCCTCTGTGAAACTGGAAGCCAATGAAGCTCCATAAGCGCCTGAGAGGCTGATGATCGTCGTGACCTCATTAAAGCTAATTTGGCCGCCATCATCTGGATTCTCTGGATCTCCCAATCAAATACCTTGGGGACTCCAACAACAGGTCATTGCAATAATCTAGCCTACTCAAGATGACACTCCTTACTATCAGTGTTCTAGCCTGAGTTAGTAACATTGGCAGAATCTTTTGAAGCACTCTGATAAGGGCGAAGCAGCTCCCAACTGTCTTATTTATTTGGGCTTCTAGACTCAGCCTAGCATTGAAACTGACTCGCAAATTACGCATTGTCTCAGAGGGTATCAGTGGGGTGACCATGGGGATAGGCCAGGAGCCAGGTGGGAGTAAGAGTGGAACTTTCAGACCTGCACAGCATAGGATTTCCGTCTTGTCTGCGTTAAATTGCAGGGAATTATTTTTTAGACAGCGTGCAGTGTCCTGCATACAGGCATCAAAATTTTCCAATGATATCGATTGATTCCCCTCTAGTGACAAGATAAGTTGGGTTTCATCTGCATAGTTCACAAGATTTATGTTATGCGACTTAATGACAGTGATCAGAGGGCTCATGTAGACATTGAATAATATCAGACTGATCGCGGACCCCTGAGGGTCTCCGTGCCGGACATCAGTAAAATCTGATTGGTAGGTGGGAAGGGCTACTGCCTGACGTCTGTTAGCTAGGTAAGATTGAAACCACTTCAATGCCATGCCCTCCAACCCAACTCCTTCCAGCCTTTCCAAGAGAACCTCATGATTCACCGTATCAAATGAGGCAGACAGGTCCAGCAGAATCAATATAGCTGACTTTCCCCTGTCTGCTCGCATTCCAAGATCGTGCAAAACGGTCACCAGGTCAGTCTCTGTCCCATGTCCTGGACGGAAGCCAAGTTGCACATCTTCTAATTTGTTATTAACCTCCAGGAACTGGGAGAGTGTTTTGCTGACCTGACTCTCCGTGATCTTCACTGGATAGGGTAAAAGGAAGATGGGTCTGTAGCTTTTTGGACATGCTGGATCAAGAGTAGCTTTTTTCAAAGAGGTGTTAGTTATTGCTTGTTTCCAGCAGGTCGGTACCAGCCCACTGCTCAAGGATTGGCTGCAGATCATGCGAAGTACCGGGAAGAGTTCTATACCTAGTTCTTTCCATATTATATGAGGTACTGGATCCATAAGCGAGCCAGAGGAGACACTTAAAGCTCTTGCACTTGATACCTGTTGTATACATCAAATACCACGGTTCGTACAGTAAACATTTACACAGGACACAGTCTTCCAGATTAAAATATATGTTGCAGCTGTGCAAGTAGTGGAACAAAGTAAAGAGAATTCTTCATATATGCTTTCATAATCACTTAATAATTTAGGTGATTATGTTAATGTGAAGCCCTATGCAAACAGCAGATCTTCATGCAAAAATCTAGTATAGACTAGGCATATCCTCCAGAGAGCATCGAGAGAGCTCTAGTCAAAGCTCTTGGACGTTGGATTAGCAAAACTGGGATTTCCAGGGTCAGAACCACTGCAACGTAAAGTGCAGGTTTGTCATACTCCGTCTGTCTTTTCTATCCTAGCTTATTTCACACTTCAAGTAGGGGAGGCGAGGGGGTGCTACAGGGTGCACAGCAAGATGGCTGCATTATAGCGCAGCTCTGCTGGACGGAGCCTAAATCCAGTAAAAATCCTGCTGTTCCCGCTATTATAACCTCACGAAAACAACGAGGCTCGATCGAGCAATGACCCTAGCTGCAGCAGATAAGTGAACATTGCCGCTGGCCCTCCAGATTAAAGAGAAAACCGGAGTTTCACAGAGCGGGCCTAAGCTTCCAAAATTGCAGCACCGATCGCCTGAAGTGCTGGAGCAGGAAGTGCGGGTGGACGACGTGGCTTGCATCGGAGCCAGGCAGAGAAGGCTCGAGCAGGCACCCTGGGCTCTGTCAAGACGGTGGCTATCGGTGTGTGTCAAAAAAGGATGAGCAGCCCCGGTGAGTGCCTCGGCTAGCACATCGCGGCTGATACGCCCCCCGGGCTTGTGCAACTCTCTGTGCAGAGACGGCCATAGAGTGAGAAACACATTGCTAGCACTGGGGAGCGACTTCGCAGTTCAGACGCTCCTGATAAGGTACTGTCGCTGCTGGGTTGAGCGTCTGCAGGGTACCTGAGCTGCGACTGGGTGAAGCGGACAAACACATATCTGACACCGAGGACGGATTGCAACAATTGTCCGCAAAACCTCTTGCCATGGAGAAAGTGCTGGCTGTGATACAGGCCAAGAATGAAGACTTAGAAGCCAGATCAAGGCGAAATAATATACGTATAACTGGCTTGCCAGAATCCACCAATACCGCCTCGAAACCTACATCGAGATCTTGCTACCGATGATTTTTGTAGCTGAATATTTGTCCTGAATGCTGATAGTGGAGCGAGCGCAATGCTCGCTGGCTGCCCGTCCTCCACAGGGCGCACCCTTATGCCCCATCATCGCATGTCTACTGAAATATAGGGACCGGGATACTATCCGCCGAATGGCCAGGGAGAAGGGTAACATCGTCCCTGAAGGGAACTTCCTGGCCTTTAACCTGGATTTCACGGCGGCCGTGCAAGCAGGGAAAGAATACCAACCGTCAAAAAAACTCATATCGGAAAAAGTTCCATATGCAATGCTTTACCCGGCGCGGCTTCGCTTAGACCTCAATGGAAAATCGAAGATTTTCGCAACGCCAAAATCCGCGCTGGACTACGCGAAGACTCTAAAGCAGAAAAATCCGAAATCCTCTAGCCTAGCGAATGACGACAATGATGGATCATTGCAAGAAGGACCGTAATGACAAACATTTGTGTTCGTTTGGGATTCAGTCTCTAGCAACAACGTTTTGTTTTTCCCTCTCCACAAACTGCGCACATATGCTTTAGACTCTACTCAATCTTCAGCTGCTTTTTGACCCGAAGACCTGTATTTTCTACATACAGATAAGATTTTGATATTATTTCTGGGAATGTTATTGCCTGTCTCATTTTCAACTATATTGTTGTTTATGCAGGAATGTTATTAATACTGTTCTCTGTCCACCTCCCTTTCAATCTGGGAGGATACCTGTGCTCCGGCGTTCCCCGATGGGTGATCCCCATAGCTGCTCTGCAGCTCTGTTTTACCTTTGGGTACTGTTCTAGGTGGTTCGGGAAGGCTTTGGCAGATTGGGGTTGCTGAAGTGGGTGGAGGTGAGTGTGGGAGGGGTATTGAATGGTTTGTTCATGTGGCTAAAATTTGCTCGAATCTCATATCACATGCAGGGCAGAAGGGTACAAATGCAATGTCACTATATATGCTGTAAGGTCATGTTAAATGTTACACATGGATAGTGAAAAACTCATTTTATTGACATGGAATGTGCAGGGGCTCAACTCACCCAAACAAATACGCCAGGTGCTGGCATATTTAGATCATCACGAGATAAAAAACACCTTCATCCAAGAAACACACCAAACCCGTTATGCTGAAGCGCACATAGGGTAAAAATGGGCCACTCTCTGTATTCATCTTACGCTAGGGGAGTGCTAACGCTCATCAAAAAACCCATCCCTTTCACCTTGATCAAATGTTGCACTGACGATGCAGGCCGTTATGCCATAACACATGCTAAACTGGCAGGGGAACTAGTCACCCTAGTTAATGTTTATGGTCCCAATGTATAAGATCCTGAGTTGTATGAAAAGATAATAGCCATAATGCAAACCTGGCCAGATGCTATGATAATATGGGGGGCGACCTTAATACTCATCTAGACCCCAGTATGGACAAATCAAGCAGTACAGGGGAGCAGTCGCCCAAGGCGGCCATAGTTATTAATGAAGTGATGACAGTTCTATGCCTGTCAGATGTATGGCGCCTGCGTCACTCGGACAGACTAGAGGGCACACACGTTTCACCTGCACATAGTAGTTGGTCGTGCCTAGATTACTGGATAATGAGTGACCGTGCAATGACCTGGATCTTAGAAGTAGAGGGATTACCAAGAACTCTATCTGATCATAGCCCAGTCAAGCTCACATTGTGCATCCCACAGACTGTCAGTAGGCAATTCACCTGGCGATTCTGTTCCAAGGCGCTACTAGATCCACTTTACACACACACACTATTCGTGAAGCCATCACTCAATAGTTCTCACAAAACAAGGGGTCTGAAGATAGCGCAGCAATCCTCTGGGAGGCCTTCAAAGCCATGATTCGGGCACATGCATCAGCACGACAGCGGGTATATTGAAAGATATTAGAGGCCAATTGACCAAGATTGAAAACACCCTGTCCCGCCTTAATATGAAATATGAATATGAAAGCTCCCCTAGCACTTCTCTCCTTGCACAAATTAGGGAGTCATTAATAGAATACAATGAACTGGCGGACGAAGAGATTCAATACCGGTCAAGGAGACACATCGCCCGTGCATACGGGGAACGGGGAAGACCGGGACACAATCTAGCGATCAAGATAAAGTCCAGGGAAGATAGATACACCATTACCAAAATAACTGACAATTCTGGTGCAGATCATTACACCACAAGGGATATAGTCACGCAGTCCAGGACAACTTATGCAGATATGTACACGTCACAGAATAGGGCATCTACTGCAGAAATGGATGACTAGCTTTCAGACATTGCTCTTGCGTGGTTATCAGATGGACAGCGGGAATACCTAGGTCAACCTATAACTGAGGAAGACATCCGACAGGCGATTAAAACTCTCCCTAATAAAAAAGTCCCGGGCCCCGAAGGGCTCACTTGCGAGTTTTATAAGCAATACGCTTAAGAACTGTCACCTTATTTACTCGAAGTATACGCTGACGCCCATGAGGTAAGCACTTTACCACCAACTTTCAGGGAGGCCCTAATCATTACCTTGCTTAAAAAGGACAAACTGCCCTCCTGTTGCAACTTGTACCGACCGCTGTCGCTAATAAACATTGATACGAAGATACTTGCAAACATTTTAGCTACTAGACTAAAACCACTAATGCCCAATTTAGTTCTGCCGGATCAATCTGGATTTTTTCCTGAAAGATCCACCTTGCACAATCGGCGTACCCTCTTTGCTATGTACAACATTCTTGACCCAAAGTTGAGGGAGGCGGCCATGATGCTTGACGCGGCCAAAGCCTTTGACTCCATAGAATGGGGATATCTTTTTTATATACTCCAACGAATGTGGTACCCCCCAGTTTTTATCACTTGCATACCGCTATTGTATACCGACCCCACTGCACGTATACGCTTTGAGGGCACCACCTCATTCCCTATACAGATCAATAGGGGGACCAGGCAGTCCTGCCCTCTGTCACCACTCCTATTTGCGATAACACTAGAACTGCTAACTTGTGTTATCAGGCAACGACATGGAGAGGCGGCACTGCTCTTTGCTCACCGCCCAGGGAGCATATCTCTTTACGCAGATGACATGCTGTTATTTGTAAGAGAACCGCATAACTATATGGAACTAATCCGAAGAGAATATATACGATTTTGTCGATTTTCAGGCCTCAACATAAACTAGTCCAAATCAGTGGTGGTGCCGCTCACTGAGGTCACTTCCCCTCATGAACTCGAATTTCCCCTGATATGGTGGGTAGAGCCCATTGAATATCTCGGGGTGTGGGTCCATCGCAATCCTGAGATAGTCACTCGAGAAAACTATGGAACAGCATGCACACAATTAGAACAGCAGGTTAACAAACGGCTGCTGTTGTCATTTGCTGACCGCATGGCACTAAAAAAAATGGTCGTGCTGCCCAAGTTCCTTTATTTTTTTAGCACTATCCCAATACAGCTTCCCACCATTTTTTTAAGACAGTCCGGTCATTATTAATCAGGCTGATATGGGGAGGAATACAGGCTCGAGTGAGTTTGACGACTCTTACGCCAGACTACAAACATGGGGGTTTTGGTGTACCTGATCTATATTTATACTATCTCAGTGCTCAAGCTCAATATGCTCATTATTGGTATAATACACATGATTTCATCCCGCATGTGGCAATTGAGGATGGAGAGGCACATCCCATCCCCCTGAACTCCATACTGACGCACACGTGCAGGGGCACACCCAAATTAGAATTTAACTCAATTGATGCCACTATCACAGCCTGGCAAGCATTTGGCCGTAGAGCAGTGACACTTCCTCTATACTCCCCACATCTACCCCTGGCATATCACGCAGGGGCATCGGTCACTTACAAATCGGTTGCCATGCATCTCTTGACGTTAGCGGGGATTGATAAAATGCAGGACGTCTTCCCTGATGGAACCTTTTTAACGACCGAAGACCTAAGATATGTGCAAAACCAAACACCACTATTCATTTTCACCTTATATAGGCTGAAGAAAGCACTACAGGCATGCTATCCTACATTCCCGTCTGAGCCCCCTATACTACAATCGTTACATGCATTAATCATCAGCCCTACGAGACACAAAATGGCGACCAAGCTGTATAGAGCCGCAAGAGAAGAAACACCGTTACCACACAACCGGGTTATGGAACAGTGGAACGCGAAATTAGACCCACAGCTCACACAAAAAGATTGGAAGTATTGCTGCCAGATCTCTAGTGCACTCACATCCAACGGAAACCTACGAATCATCCATTTCAAATATCTACACCAAGTTTACCATACACAACACAGTTTATTTAGACACGGCTTAAGAGATAATGACATTTGTGAAAGGTGTGGGAAAGCAGGTGCGGACTTCTGGCATTTAGCATGGGAATGTGGAAGGGTGGCGGCGTACTGGGTTGTGGTTATCAATACACTGCAAGACCTAACTAATCTTGAGCTTAGCTGCACTCCTCAGGTATGCATGCTAAACCTGGTACCATTCCTGAAGGGAAATCTGAGTAGACTAGTGAAAATAGCATTATTACTAGCCAAAAGAAGGGTGGCAATGACTTGGGAAAGTAAAGCTTGCCCCACCTCAGAGCAGTAGATAAAAGATATATGTAGAAATGGGGTAATGGTGGAAGAAAGAAAACCAGCAGCGTAGGGTGGACTCAATGTAGTTTATTGAGTAGAGCTGTAACAAAACACCATCCAGCATCAAGCCCTGCAACGGTCAACTGACCAGTTGCTTACATTCTATGCTCACTTTACATTCCACATTCCAGATCTGGTAACTTAGGAGCAGAGGGAGAGATTCTGCCCCAGAACGAGGACACTACAATATGGTTTACTGTCGTGACACCTTGTCTCTTTATGAGGAGGAGCTCCCCACTAACTCCAGGCCCAAAGATATTTGGGAACCCTTGTTACAGCATTTACGATCACAAGAGCAAGACACACCGACTGGCTCAGATTCATAATATCAATGAACTAGGACTGTCTCATGTATAGTAATGTATCACACTATATGTCAGAGATATCTGAGAATGCATGCACTATTATACAGCATAGCCACTAGTTGTTTTACGTTTTATATGCAAATTAAAGCGAATTCTGATGCTATGTATGTAACCTGCATAAATATAAATAAAAAACGTTAAAATAAAAAAGTAGGGGAGGCAAGTTAAAACAGGTATTGGAGTATCTATTTGCTTAAGGTGTGAAAGTGGTAAAGTTGGGAATAGTTATTCATCAATGCTACTTTATTTTCACAAAAGGCATGCTATATATATATATATATATATATATATATATATATATATATATATATATATATATATATTCACTGAAAAACTATAGGTTTCAGGGGCGTTATAGTTAGGAATTGGCATTTAAAAAACCTTAGAAATTCACTGAAAAACCCAAAGGTTTCAGGGGCTTTATAGTTAGCTGGACATTTCCCTCGTACAGAACCCTAGAAATTCCCCTGTTATAGTTAGTTCAGCTAACTATAACTTGCGCCCCCGCAATGCACTGCTGATGACGTCACATATTACATCACTCATGACATGGTAAGTGACATCACTGATGACATCACTGATGATGTCATCCATTGAGTATGTGTTTCTGAACAGTTTTAATATGTTTAATATATATAGGGAAAGGCCTGTTGAAGAATAAGTGGGTGTACAAGTGTGTGAATGGGTGATTTCCTAGGTGCGTAACTGACTCTATAAGTGAGTCATTAAATGTATCTTACTGCAGACTAGTGACTTAACTGTGTGAATGTCTGTGTCTGTCTATCTGTTGGTGTATAAACGGCTGCATGGTTTTGTGAATAGCAATATGAGTGTCTATATGGGTTATTGATTGGTTGTCTGAGTATCTGTATGGGTGCCTGAGTGTTTGTGTGGGTAGGGTGTGTGTGACTCTATGCATAGATGTGTGAGTGGGTGATTCTATGGGTGCATGGTTTTAAGAGTGCATCTGTGATGGACTGTATGGTTGGGTGAGTGTATGTATGGGTATGTTAGGGATTGAATGTATATCTCAGTGGTACATGTGTGACTAACTACATATGTGAAAGGCAGTATATATGTGTGTAAGAGTATATAAGTGGGTATATGTGAGAGTGTGTGATTGTGAGAGTGGCTGTATGGATGAGTGTGTGCTTGTATCAATGATTCTATTAGAGCGTAAGAATGTGGTACTATTTTTATGAGTAAGTGAACTTGAGTGTGTTTAACTGAATAGGTGAGTAAATTGGACTGTGTTTAATTACTTGGACGACTGACTAGGTGTGTCAGTACCTCAATGGATGATTGGCGGTGTGTAAGTGTCTATATAGGTGTATAAATGCATATGATAGTCTTGTACGGAGTGACTGTAAGTATGAGTGACTGTACAGGTGAGTGAGTGGAGGTGTATGTAGACCTAAGAGTTAATGAGTGGGTATATAGTTATTGGTATTGGAGTATCTATGATTTTCAAAATGGCCGTCTGAAATTTTGAGTCGGTGTATCAAAGGTTATATTAGGGTGTGAGAAGATGCACTAATTTATCACATGGATGATGTCATCAGTGATGTCATAACTGATGTCATTTGAGATGTCATCAGTGATGTCATCAGTGATGTCACTGACCATGTCATGAGTGATGTAAGATGTGACGTCATCAGCAGTGCATTGCGGGGGCGCGAGTTATAGTTAGCTGAACTAACTATAACAGGGGAATTTCTAGGGTTTTGTATGAGGGAAATGTCCAGCTAACTATAACGCCCCTGAAACCTTTGGTTTTTTCAGTGAATTTCTAAGGTTTTTTAAATGCCAATTCCTAACTATAACGCCCCTGAAACCTATGTTTTTTTCAGTGAATTTCAAAGGTTTTTTAAATGCTAATTCCTATCTATAACTTATCTCTGAAGATATCATGAAAAGCATTCTTTTTTAAAAGTAGGGTGCACATTAGTTTTGTGGAAAAGCATCTTTGTGATTGGTTAAGAAAAAGCAGTTTCAACGTGGAGTACATATCAAAGGATAAAATTTGCTCAGATCAACCACACCTGCTACTTGCATTTGAAAGGCGCTGTTCGAACTTAAAACAATCGTCAACTTTTAACCTGCACGTGTCGTTAAATATTCAAGAAAATGTTACAAAAAAATATCGTTAAGTTTTAAAAAATTGATGAACTTTTAACCTGCACGTGTTGTAGAATGTTCTACAAAGTGTGTTGATAGAATACGTTGCACTTCTGACTTCTATGTGTTGTTCAATATTTAAAAAACGGTTCATATGGAAAATTAAAAAGAAACCAATAGAGAAGTTTTGAAACAAAAAAGAATCAAGGAACTATTCTAATTTATTCTTTACATGTATTTATGTGTGCAGCAACAAAATTATAGACACAACAGCACTAGGAAGAGGAAGAAGCAGGGAGTGGGGGGGGAAGATGGGCAGAATGGCACACATGCACAATTAAGTACAACACACACATAGACTAACAATGGCCAAAATGAAACACACCAACAAGCAGCACAAGTCACACAACCCGCCAACATCACACCACTGAACGAGCATAGAAGTGAAAACCACTCTGCATTCATACAGGATGTGTACAAAGGCCAGTCGTTAGTGTTGTGGGATGTCTGCGACCGTGGTCATCATGGATGAGATGCCCAGCATGTGGCACATGGTCGAGTTCACTGTGTGTTATGTTGCCAAACGGCTGCACCTCCCTCCCACGGGCCCCCACACTTTTGTACGGTGCGCTGTTGTATCTCGTGCACTCGTACAGCACACCATTGTAATGCCTATTTGCGCATGTCCTGCTACATTCCAACTACAACATCACAGTGCCGTTTGGAGGTGGTGCATGCCAGTTTACAACATCAACTGCTGCGGCTCTTGTAGCAGGCCACACCAGAACACAGAGACACACTTACCGCACTTCCTGTACACGGACATGTCCGAGACACCCCGTTCCCCTTGCCGGATAGGCACACCCCTGCACTGACCTGTGAACCCCAGACCAGCACACGCCAGTTATGCATGCAAGAGGATGCGTGCGTAGCTACACATCCAGGCTCACTGCCAACGCTGAGGTGACAGCACACTGTGATGTTGCAGGGCTCGTGCCTATCATGCTAAGACAATGACCACAGGCACACACTTACTAAGATGTGGGTTTGGGGGGCATTGGCGGTCATGGAGTTGTTGAGATGAGTCTTCTGGCCCTCATGGGTATCCCTGTATCATGCTCATTGACTCTATGGTACCTGTGGGTGTTCTGGTGTGGCTCTTGGCTGTGTTCCCTTTCATGGTGCAGGTAGTTGTCCTGCTTAACACCAGCAGAAAGCAGGTGTAAAATCCCTGGTGCTAACGTGTCTTATCGCCGGAATTTGTTTCGCATTGCAATTGGTGTGAAAGTTGTGATGTGATTTTTTTTCGTGTGCAGAACATTATACGAACTGAGCAGTGTATCTCATCAAGATCCAGCACCTGACACACTATTCCCAATCAATATAAATACAATGAGATTTCTTAATAGATTTTGTGCGTACACTGTAAGTGCAGCCAATACCTAAGTGCAATTCAATACAGGATTTTAGTATTTAGAATAAATCGGAAAGGTGCACCTCGTGTCTTTTTGCACGCACGGGAACGGCTACTCTCCATTTCATTATCAGCACTTTAACGGAAGTAACGTTGAGATAAATCTAACACACTATTCAGAAGTTGGTGCAAACTGCAGATATCACCAGTATTCCAGCGATAAGTCCCCCAAAATATAACACCATGGTGGACTCCATCAAATAACAGTAATAAGAACAAGAAAGAGTCACACAACAGTTAAGAGAACAACCAAAAACGTTATTAATTTTTTTTTCAAACTTTATTTTTTACAATAATAAATATATAAACGAAAAACTATTTTCAAACTTTATTTTTTTATTAACATATATATGAACAATAAACTAATAAACAAAATGTAACAACAGTAATAAAAAACAACAAGGCGGAACACTACTGTGGGGACAATGGATGTCGACGACAGACCTGGAAAATAAGAAAGATTGTTAAAAAAACAACAACATGGTATTCTCAACAAAATACCACAAGAAACAAATCACAGATATATAAAATGCATACAGCTAACAAAATTTTATAAGTTTAACTTACAAAAACTGTAAATGTTGCCGCTTTAAAATATTTACCGAATCTGAAGAAAATGTTTTGCAGAAGGCACCACACAAACAACGTTTTTCTTCAGTGGTGACGACATTTTTAACTTTTTCCAAGGATCAAACACATACCAATGCCACCTTCGTCACTCGCAGGATTTGCCAAAGAGTTCTGTTACGAGGAGATCCTAACAAAAAATACTCGTGCGGCACAGCAAGTATGATGAACCACCTAAGGACCCTTCATCCAAACAATCTTGCACGAGAAGAGTGCAAACAGATGAGAAACACTCCTGTTCTGTATCTGTAAAAAAGAATCACAAATAAATGTATATTAATAACTTTCAAATTTATACTATTCCATTACTGTACAAACACATTTTATATAAAAACTGACTATGAAACTATAGCCCTGAACCACAAGTGTGACGATCATTAAAACACTACATGCATAGTGCATACTACTTTGAAGCAGTTCATGCCCTAAAGCCTACCTCACTAAAAGACTACATGCTAACTGACTAAATGATTACAGTAGTATAAGGAGACACACTTGGTGACTCACAGGGTGTTTGCTAGAAGAGTATGAATACTAACTAGGGAATAGAAGGTGTGAAACACAACTGTGTAGGTGATTAGAGGACTGCATCCATACTGCATAGGCATTTAAAGCAGTCCATGTGCTAAGGCCTGGCTCACTGCATGACTACTTGGGTACTGACTGAATGATTATCGTACAGCAAGGAGAGTGCCTAGGTGAATTCATAAGTGCTAGGCTTTTCGCAAAGGGAATAGATTAGTACTTGATACTGAATGGGTCACTAGAGGAGTGCAAAGGCAGTGACAAGTGCTGGACTGTATGGATACTGACTAGGACATTGAAAGTGTGAAAGACAAGTGTCTAGGTGATTAGCAGACTGCATGCATAGTGCATAGGGGTTTGAAGCAGTCCATGTGCTAAGGCCTGGCTCAGTGTATGAATACTTAGGCACTGACTGAATGATTAGAGTACTGCAAAGATAGTATCTTGGTGAATTTATAAGTGTTTGGGTTTTAGCACAGTGAATGGATTAGTACATGGTGCTGAATGGGTCACTAGAGGACTGCAAAGAGAGTCACAGGGTATTTCCTGGAAGTGTATGGATACTGACTAGGGAATTGAAGGTGTGAAAGACAATTGTGTAGGTGGTTAGAGGACTGCATACATAGAGGATAAGGGTTTGAAGCAGTCCATATACTAAGGCCTGGGTCACTGGATGAGTACTTGGGTACTGACTGAATGATTAGAGTACTGCAAGGAGAGTGCCTGGGTGAATTTATTAGGGTTTGGCGCTGTGAATGGATTAGTACATGATGCTGAATGGGTCACTAGAGGAGTGCAACGGCAGTGACAGGGTGTTTGCTGGAAGTGAACGGATACTGACTGGGGAATTGAAGGTGTGAAAGACAAGTGTGTAGGTGGTTAGAGGACTGCATGCATAGTGGATATGGGTTTGACGTAGTCCATGTGCTAAGAACTGGCTCAGTGCATGAATACTTAGGCAGTGACTGAATCATTAGAGTACTGGAAAGAGAGTGTCTAGGTGAATTTATCAGTGTTTGAGTTTTGGCACAGTCAATGGATTAGTACATGATGTTGAATGGGTCTCTAGAGGACTGCAAAGGAAGTGACAGGATGTTTCCTGGAAGTGTATGGATACTGACTAGGGAATTGAAGGTGTAAAAGACAAGTGTATAGTACGTCAGAACACTTTTATTTGAAGCAATCTATTTGGTACTTAGAAACTGACTAAATAATCAGACTACTTCTAGGACAGTGCTTAGGTAAAACTTTTAAACTTTCAGTTCTGCCACAGTGAACAGAATAGTACATGGTACTGCACCTTAGTGTCAAACCCTGATTCATTTTATCAATGCATAAGCAAAGACTAGCTTCTAATGCTACTAAAACTTGACAACATGAGAGGTTTTAAATTAGTTATCTGTCAGCAAATACACGATGTTACCAAATGCTTCTCTCACAGTGGTTCTCAAATGCACACAGACTCACAGTGTAATTCTAGACAACAACCACTATACCTAGGATTTTACCAAAAACCATTCACTACTGTGGAAGTGGTAAGCGAACTGCATACAATCTTCATATTTCAGGACTGCACTTTTGTGTCAATGCCTGACTCATATAATGAAAGCATAAGCCATAACTGTCTTCTAATGCTACTAAAACTTGACAACATGACAGGTTTTAAAACAGTTATCTGTCAGCAAATACACAATGTTACCAAATGCTTCTCTCACAATCCTTACCCAAATGCACACAGACTCACAGTGTGATTTTAGACAAGCAACACTATCCTAGGAGTTTACCAAAACTCATTCACTAGTCTGGAAGACTTAATGGTACTGCACACAATCTACATATTTAAGTACAGCACATCAGTGTCAAAGCATGACTCATTTAATCAACATATAAGCAAAGACTGGATTCTAATGCTACTAAAACTTCTCAACATGACAGATTTTAAAACAGTTATCTGTCAGCAAATACATGATGTTACCAAATGATTCTCTCACAGTGATCCCAAATACACACTAACTCACAGTGTGATTCTAGACAAGCACCACTATCCCTATGAGCTTACCAAAACTCATTCACTACAGTGCAAGTGGTAAGGGAACTGCACACAATCTACATATTTCACAACTGCAATTTACTGTCAATGCCTGACACATATAATGAAAGCATAAGCCATAACTGTCTTCTAATGCTACTAAAACTTGACAACATGACATGTTTTACAACACTTATCTGTCAGCAAATACACGATGTTACCAAACACTTCTCTCACAGTGGTTCCCAAATACACACAGACTCACAGTGTGATTCTAGACAAACAACACTATCCCTTGCACTATATCAAAACACATTTCTTCATCTAGAAGTAGTACTACATTTTAGTATAGAAACATAACATAACTCATTTCACAAATTCATAAACAATGACTGGTTTCTAATTCTACCAAAATATAAAAACTGCACAGTTATCTCTCTACAAACACATGAAAAACACAAATGCCAATCACAGAATGGTTTCTACATGCACACACATTGTAGAGAAAAAAGTACTCCCTACACTTTAGCAGGAAAAATACATTAGTCTGATTAAAATCAAAATAGTCCACATACACCCCCTCACAATTAAATAACTCATCTTTCAAGTTCTTTGTAGATTAAGGAGTATATCAATCACTCACCATATTTTATTTTACAGAATCTCTGCACTGTGCACCTCTCAGCAAAAGCAAAGAATGGAAAAGTTTCCCTTTCATTTTCCACACATATACATGTAAACATCAAATCACAATCCTTCGCACATAAACTCAAAAGCAAACACACATTTCTATTGGTTAAACATTTCAACCCTTTCCAACTGAAATACATTTCAACCCTTCCCCCAATCTGCCTTCTGCCTGTTACCATAGAAACAGGTCATGGAACACTGCACTGAGCTCAAGGGTCACAAGTTCAGCACACAATGTTCCTACACAAGACAGGAAGTGTGCTTGACTTTTCAACATATCAGCTTATCATATATAATGTTCCTTACAATCTGTTTTTGTTAACCAATAACAACCATACCTTTTAAAAAACAAAAATATACACCCTACCTTTCAGTGTAAAAAGTAGTTATACAACCAATGATTTCTTGTCGTTTTTCAAAAAACGTTGCCGTGGACCCACCGCAAGAGAATCCGTGCATCCAACGCGATAGGATGTGCGCACCGTGCGCGCATTTCGCCTTATTTTTTTTTTAAAAAGGGGGGCCACAGGGGGTCCTTCTGGGACCCCCTAAGCAGATCTAGAGGGTCAGAGTGTTTCCACTCTGCCCCCTTTATATCTTTTACACACTTATTCCCCTTCCATCTTCAGCCTCGCTTCTACCGAGGCAGAAAATGGCCGCCAACAGTTCCTGGTTTCGAATGTAGAGAGACGCTCGACAGCCAATTAGCATTCAGCGCGCGATCGGGAGGGTGCGCGCTCCGTTCGGGGAGGGTGCGCTTACGGTGCGGGTACGGTCCGCGGATCCTCCGCGGCCATAGATATCACTAACTTTTTTACCCTCATTTTCTCAGGAACTACTCAACAGATTCACACCAAATATGCAAAAGGCACGAGTCCAAACTGAGGACTACTTCTTTGCCAAATTTGATGTCATTCCGTTCAGCGGTTCGGGCTGTAGCTGCGAAAGCAGATCCTATGGGAAATTGCATGGGGAAAATGCGTTTTGGGACCCCCTTTTTTCTCGGCCCCTGCTTCACGGATCACCACAAAACTTTCAGAGAAGGAGCGGAGCGGAGCTGGCCAAAAGTTTGGAGAATTTTGCGAATATTCGTCAATCAGCGCCAAAGATATTCCCAATAGAATGTTGCGGATTTCCTATGGAAAAGAGGTCCTAACTATAACTATCTACTGGCGACCGCCAGTAGATAATATATGCCTTAGTACTGAGTAGCGAGAGAACATCTTGCGCAAACACCACAAGGGGATGCACCTTCAATCCCAAGGCAACAGATACCCCCTTTTTTTTCTTTTCTGGAGATGATCACCAAGAAAAAGTAATATAGAATTCCTCTCAGCTACTGCATTGTGTAAGGGAACATGCAAGGCATGATCCCCACCATGGCTGGGGTAATGGTAATCTAAACCGGGATCTCAGAAAATCTTAACATCAATGATAAATTAATTAATCGTCTAGCAGCATATTGTCAGTATGGATTTTGTAATCTCCCACTAGAATCACAATTATTATTTATTAATTTCGGCTTCACTACTAAGAGTACATCATAAAGTCCCTCTTGTCAATCAGTGCCACTGTCTACTCGCAATTCCTCACCCTACCATCTAGCCCATGTGGGGTCATATTGTAAAGAAAATATATCATATCATTGCACAGTAGACCAACTTATCACAATATTTGCAGTAACATGTCCAGGTATACATGCCAGAGAGTAGATAACAATTTTCTTAGTCATCGAATGATAGGTGGCATTTTATGTATTTTCACTGTTTCTAATCATTTGAGAATTAAATGGCATGCGGAACATGATGGCGATGATCGTGTGGTGTTACTCTTGCACTGAGCACTTTATTAGTCCTCTGTTAATGTTTATGGCTGTGTGTGTATATGCAATAAAAAAAGACAGCCCTCGAACCACACTGTGATCAAGGCAAAAACCGAAACGCATTGGTGGCGAGGTGTTTCTTGCAAATAAACAATTTAGGCATCCTGAAGACTCCTGGTAATTTCTGTACGCTGTGAATTTTGGTGATATATATTGTGGGCCGCCGCATGTCCGAAGCTCCAGATTTCTCGACTTTGTTGAATGGTGATATATACATATAGAAAGAACACAGCCGAGAATTAATTCCCTTTTATATGCATCCAGCTTTCATTCCACACATCTCATTGCTAGCATCACTTATGGTGAGCTAATACGGGCCAAAAGGAATTACAGTTTACCCCAAGACATATTATATTCAGGCAAAGAGGCTATGACTTGAAAACGATCAAATCTGCATTTGATAAGGGCAATATGATGAACATATTCTGTTTAGGCCTTCTAAAAAATCTGAAGGGGCTGGCATATTCTGGCTCATAACCACATACAGCAACCAGAACAAAGAACAATTCAAATGTTGTTAGGAACAACAGGCATCTCCAGGGACAACAATATTTCTGGGCTTGAGTGCAATCTGTGCACATCATACAACATCACAACAAGGTGAACGGAGCAGAATATTCAACTTATGTATGCTGTTTAATATGTTAGCTACAATGGAGTAGAACATCATTAAATGTCAATCTCTCTATAGTGAAATTTGTATTAATCTGTGATGGCCAAATATCTAACAGGATTGTTACCTTGCTATAACAAGCCAGTCAACAAGCTTATGATGTGATTTCAGAAAAAAATCAAACCAGACTAAACCTAATTCGACTAATTCTTTCTGTCTAAATTGTTTAATCTAATTTCATAATTTGATTGACCTTCACCAGACAGACAGCACACTTGCTGCAAGCCATTTCAGGGAAAAATGCTTTATTTCAGGTCTGTTTTTCAGCATCCTTATGTTTATTTCCATTTTATTTTTTCGTGCTACTCGAAATTCCTATTTGGTATATTGCTCCCAAATCCTATTCACTTTCTCTCATTATTGATGAATCTAGTGTGGCTTCGGTTCCCCTTCTGCCTTATGCTCCCCCTTATATTCACTGTCGTGTTACTTGTGAGCTTTCTCACCCCTGTTCCTCTGGCTCTTGTTCAGCGTTTTTTTGTTCCTGTCTGTCCTCTGATCCTCTACCTTTCATTCATGAACCTCCTCATTTATACTTTTTTTCTGCAGGTTTTACTGGAGGGACCTCATTGTCGCTCTGTTACTACTACTTCCTATGCTCCCCTAACATGCTCTGCTCATTGCTCCCTATAATCAATTTTTTTATTAGTAAATAAGAACATTGCAAAACGAGTTTTAGTTATTTGTTTTTGACAAGATGATACTAGTTACGATGGTTCTTACTAAGAATAATTTAGGCCCATTACGACACTACAAAATCCCGCTACTACAACTGTAATCTCACCAGAGATTATAATGAACTCTGCAAACTAAACTTGTTTATATGAACATAAGTCAAAAGTTGATGGATTTATGAAAAGGCCACAAGAATATGAGTAGGACTTCTGTCTCCTTATCACTAGAAGCTGATGAATCTGTGAGGGATCCTTTGAAAAGATTGAACTTGAACTGAATATACAGTGTTTAAGTGTTGCAGCATAATGTTTACCGGTGCCCAATGCCCACGCTACAGTTGTCATTACTTAAGGCTTGGATAGAGTGACTCTGAGTGTTATGAATGTGACGACCTTGTCAGGGAATCTCTTATCTGCAGGGAGATGTATACAGGCATAATCCTCGCCCGATTTATGGAAACAGTAGACACACACAGCTGTGGAATTTCCCATTAGTAGATTATTAATTTTGTACTACTACCACGTAAATCCTATGTATATGATGGTGGTAATCATTATAGGTGTAATAGCCATCAATAGAAAAAACAAAATGAGTATTAGAAAACCCTAAAGCATTTTACAGCACACATCCCTGAATAGATTAGTCTAATCCCTATCTAATACCTATATATACTTTACCAGACTCATGTTTATTTTATGTCTATTAGTAATTTTGCTACCTAGCATATATCAAGCTGTGTAACTATGCCTGTATACCTCAGAAAGCTGCCAGGTCTGCAATTGGATAATGGCACTTCTGCATGCACCTTCTGGCAATCAGTATTCGTGTCTGCCTCTCCCAAATTTCTAGGTCTCTTTATATTGTTTTCTCCTAATATTCTCTTTATAGAGGGAAGGGAGAGATTCTGTGTAGCCTCTCATATCTACACAAACAATATCTCTATTAGAGACATGCTTGAGATGTTAGTAAAAGTAACCATTTCTGCTTCCTTCTTTCTTCTGGATGGCCTTATTGTGCTAATCAGTATATGTAGTCTTCTTTGAATAGAAGACTCTTTTCTTCTGTCTTTGTGTTATTTTTATTAGCAAAACTAATGTTAATCAGCAGTTAAATTAAACGCTATCTTGCAAACACCATTATTTTATTATTACAAACACCACTATTTTAGAATATTGGGTTTCTAGGTTTTAAGAATCATATATACTCACTGTAGATAATAAGTGTCTCTCATGTTACGTTCAATTAAACCTAGCTTGCAGGTAGCATGTATATGTTACCAGGAAAGCCCTGGCACACACAATAGATCATTAAATCACTTTGCTCCAGAGTGTCTATGAAGGCACCTGGGGGGGAGGGGGTACTACCAAAAGATTGATCCGGTTTGCCACCAGAAAAAAAGAGGGGGGAAGAGAAGTCTATTTCAAGATCCCCAAAAACAACTCATTGGGGAAAGGGTCCAATTTACAATTTGCCACCAGAAGAGCTTCTTTGACAAGTGTAAGCCAAAGAATCCCAAATTCTATGAGTGTTTAAGTATGGGCAATACAAGGGGTATCACAAGTGCCCTAAAAGAGCACAAACTCCAACTGGAGGTTAAATACCCAGGGTGGCAAGCACAGTGCTTGGGAAGGAGTTTGTCCCAGTAAGTTGGGGAGGGGGGGAGTTCAGGCAATGTGTAATACCATCAATGGGTAAGACGTTGAGACTCTGAGAGACACAGGTGCCAGCATGACTTTGGTGAGGAGTCGTATGGTGGCCCCAAAGCAAGTTACACCAAATGCATTCTACCAGGTTATGGTGGCTGACAACTGGGAGGGACACTATCCAGTGGCCAATGTTCCATTTGAGTGGGGGGTGGTCTCAGGTGTTCTGAAAGTTGCAGTGAGCCCTGCCATGACCGTTTGTTAGGGAATGACCTTGAGCACATTACATGGAAGGAAGCTGTGCTAAAAGCACACATGGAAATGTTAGGGTTGCTTGAGTGGATATGTGCTACCACCACGCCCATGGCTGTCCAGGATGGGGAACAAGGAACTCTGATGCCTGGAAGAACAGCTCAGCCATCTGTCAAAAGAGGAAAGGGTAAGGGGTGTGAGAGACAAGCTCCTGAGGGAAAATCAAAAATGAGTAACATTTGTGGTTTCCAAATCTCTCCCATCTCTAGGCTCTGGTGCCACTGCACCTGCCGAACTCTTGATAGCTGTGCTCCTGTTGGTCACCTTAAAAAGGAGTTATATTTTCTCTTTTCTTTTCACGGTCTGAAATACAAGGCGCAACTAATTTATTTTTGTAGCTTTATTTATCATTTTTGTAAGAAGTACAAAAACACACACAAAAAACAACCCACATTGTGAGCGCGTTTAGAGAAACCGTTGACTATAATAAAGTTGCAGGTAGGGCCATTTAGAGTACATTGGTATACACAGAATAGCAAGGTATTGTATATGTCACAAACCACACCAGAGTGTTTAGAAATGGAGATTCCACCTAATATAGGCTTTGAATGCCTCTCACAGGCCTGCATAGAAATCAAATACTTATTCAATTTGAAATATGCAACAATGGCAGTGTGAAGGTCGGACTGAAACACAACATCAAGCAAGGCATTACACGAGAAACATCAGCTTCTCTCCACTCCTCCTAACATGGCATTACCAATAACATCTCGACTGGGTAGTGATCACAAAGAGTGTATGGGGGATTGGTCACGCTACCTAGCTGTGGAATGCCCATAGCCTAGAGTAGCCAAAAATCTACGTGGGTCCTTGTGGTATGGGGTGGGGGGGCAGAATAAAATGTATAACCAGGGGTTTTGGCATAAGCCAAACACCAGGCATCTTCAGCACATAAGTGTCGTAAAGGGCACCAAGGACCTGCAGCGGTTGTATCAAGGGGAGTCCTGGATGTGGCGTCAAGAAGGGGGTCAAGAATGATGTTAAATTCTTTCCCTAGATATGGTTGATGTCTACGTGGCCCAATAGTGACACCAAGACATGCAAAAAGTCCAGAGAGTCCGTGTTTGGGGCGTAAACATTAATAAGCAATATGCATTGGCCTGCCTGTGTGCCTGCGCCCGCAACATACCTGCCATTGACATCCGTGAAGGGGGCTGTGATGGATCTATGTATCAAAATGCAAATACCCGTGAATAGGTGCTGTAGTTGGAGAAGTATCGTGCAGACTCTAAGAGGAGGCAAAAGAGTACAAGTTCCTAGGGGGTGGGGAGGTAGAAGGGTCTCCTGCAAGAACACAATTTTTATGCTGTGGCATGTAAGATATTGCAACACCTTTTTGCCCTTAATCAGATTATTTATACCTCTAATATTCCAGGATAGTAATGAGAGCTCAACTACAAAGCCTCAGCCCTCACGTGGTACCATCATGCAATGACTTGTAAGTGGCCAAACCCATGTACTTTCAAAAGGATGGAACCTTCCTAGAAAACAGAGAAACAGCTGAACTTCCAAAAATCTACACCCCCCACTCACACTGGGTACTTAAATACCCTGCAAATCTGTGAGCACTTTACCAACTAAAAAACAAATACCCCAATAGTCCTTAAAGTGGTGTACACCTCAGGATGCGCACAACGCTGCAGTGATTAAGCCCCTGCTATGGAACTTCAATGAAAACAGCAGGGTTCTGAACAGATCATTAGGTGTAGTAGGGTTTGTGGGCCAATCATGTGGTTGAAGCGATAAGGTGATTCCCAAACGCGGCTGGTGCAGTCTGAACTTTCAAGGGGTGAGAATTTTAAGGCAGTCCATGGCACTGATCAGTCAGGTGGAAACAGGTCTGTGCTGGCAGAGGTGTGTAGGTCCAGTGGCGAGTGAGTAGGTGTCGCACTGGGGAAAGGTAGCTTTTCCTTATTGTACTGCTTTCAGATGGCCAGGACACCCGTTGGAGTGTTAAAGAAGTGGGCGTTGCCCGCAAACGGGCCAGGCAAAACATGCAATATGTAAATCTCAATTTCTGTAGCGTGGTCTTGACCTCATCGTATTTGTGACAAGGGTTTTGCACCCCCATTGAAAAGCTGAGGAGAAGGATAGTGGGGAGCCTTGGTGTTGTTCTGTCCAGGGGCGTAACACAGGCCCTCGCAGCCCCCGCGGTGCGGGGTGCCCCCACCCTCCAGGGGCCCCCTCACTCTCAGAGGAGGGAGACGGCTGCGCCTGCAAGCAAGCCTCTTCAGCCTCCTCAAGTCCCCATGAATTAAACTGTGCGCGCACACCACGGTTACGGCCTCCGAGTCTTCCCTCTCTTTCTGTCTCGCTCCTCACTTAGTGAAAACCGAGACTTCAAGAAACGGGTATTACCCTCTCTTTCCTCGTTTCGTCTATTTGCTCCCCTGTGAAATGGATCCAAAAAAGAATAACATTTTTGCTGGAAACGTCTTTTTCTGACACGAGTTCAGCCTCGGGGTGGAGAGAAATAAAACATTCCAAATGTGAAAAATAAATAACTAATTAAAGCAAGACAGAGTGGTTGCAAGGTGGCTAGATTTATTTATTTACACCTAAACACATTATAGCCACTTTACAGTGTTTGCCAGTGAAGGGATACTTTTGTTTACTCCTCTCTTTGAACAACATTGTTTTCCCTGTGTGGAAAAGTGCACCTTGCCTGGAGGTAATGAAATACCTGCTTGATGGGTGAATTGGAAAACAAAATGTGTACAGCGACTGTGTGTTTACGAATGTGGTCTTTTTAAACCCTACTGCCTGTGTTTTGAAAGAATATAAGCAATGGGCACTGAAATGGGTCCCTTCCAGGCCCTGTAGTCATGGCCTTACCTTTTCATGCAATAGCACTCACTAATTTCAGAATAATGAGTGTAAAAGGAAAAAGGTAACCATGTTGTTCCTGCTTACATTTCACATGCTTTACTTAATCTTGCATTCTCTATGAGTGTTTGCTTTTTCTAGGATGTTGTTTTTTAGGCAGCATATTGCTCTTGTCTAGTGCATAATTAGAATTGAGTCACATCCAGGTGTTTATAGCGGGTCAGTGCAGTGCAAGTTTCTCTCAGTGGGGCAGTATGGTGGTCAGTGGGGGAGAGGATGTGGCGCTATGGTCAGAGCTGCCGAAGTGGAACTGGTGAACCAGGTTCAGCCTTAACGACCAGGCTCCCAGACCACTCTCCTGAGGGAGCACATTCCTGTGCTACACCTTAGAAGGCACCGCAAGATCTTAAAAGCTCTGGTGTCTTAGCACCAGCAGGTGGACCCTAGCGGTGGCAAGTGTGGATTAACCTTGAAGGCCTGTCCACCACTATCCATGAAGTTCACCCCCAGTCTTGGGGACAGACCTATGAAGCAGCACACCATAGAGTGGCAGTGACTCTGTCACTGAGGTCAAAGTACCCTTGAGCAGGGTGGTTCTAGGGCAGTGTGACCGCACCGGGCGCTAACTTCAGGTGGGGGCATCGTGTTTGTAAGTATATTATGGTTTTAAAAGCACTTGCTGCCTCCTTCCTGGCCTCCAACATTTTTGGGCAACAATAAAAATGTCTTGATAACTCCAGTGATTAATGTTCTTAGTAGAGAGAGATGGTGTTTTGTCTAGTGGAATGTTTGACTCATGAAAAGGAATGGCAGAGGTGTAATGTGCATGATGCTAAGAACATGTGCCATGCAGATCACAAAGTGCACATAATGTGAATAGGTCAGTGGGTTACTGTTTTTGTCAGAGAGACCCTATTGTTACTTGCAGTTAATAAGTTAAAATCCTAACATGGAACAGTGAGCTATTAACTGTCATGTAAGAGCTGCATGCATGCAAGGTATAAATTAGAGCGTTATGTTTTTTTCCCCAGTCTTTAATTATCCTAATGTTGCAAAAAAGGGTTTATTTGGGTAGAAATCAATCCTGATTATTAAAGAGAACCCCTAACCATGGTATTATGTTTTTAATTCTGAGTTTGTGTTTCTGCAGACCAATCACTATTAAACTATGCTGCCTACTAGTATGGTTGTCATGTGACTCCTACACCTTGTAGTCCTTTGTCTTATGTAACATTTCCTACACAGTGATTTACACACATATGAATGATTGTCTCTGTGTAATATGTGTGATGTAAAGTGCTCTGATACCCTACACTGGTATTAGTGGTGCTGTAAATTTTCTGATACTTTATTATTTTGAAATTTTTACACATGCTAACAGTCTCTGCAAAGATTTTTCATTATTAGTACTAGTGGAACATACAACTGCAGCAATGAGAAAGGTCACCAGTCAACCTTTGCAAAGGGCCCTCCACTTCACAGCAGTACAAGTCACATTTTTTAGTAACTTTTGATGTGTTTCAGCTATAAACAATTTATTAGTTAAAATCGTCAGATTATGCAGCAGATGATGTATTATGTGGCAAATATTGCAAAGCCATAGTTATGTGGAAAACATTTGCAAACTAGGATATTTTGCCATTCATGTTTGAACTCTCTCTCTAGGCATCTTGAAGCTGGAAAACTCCTGCATCCATCCCAAACTGGGTTTCGCCCCTCTCAAGGGACTGAAACAGCCTTACTGGCAGTCGCGGAAGACTCTAGAAGGATTCTTGATGCAGGTGGTTCTCTAGCCATGATATTGTTAGATCTCAGCGCGGCATTTGATACGGTTAATCACTGTATCCTAATTCATCGACTCAAAGATCTGGGTGTGACAGGAACAGCCCTGAATAGGCTGTGCTCTTTCCTTGAGGGTAGATCCTTCCAGGTCTTCGAGGGCGAGGCCATTTCAAGCCCTAGGCCCCTTTATTGTGGAGTGCCTCAGGGGTCGTCCCTGAGTCCCACTCTCTTTAATATTTACATGGCTTCTCTCGCGGACATTGTTCGACCCTTTGGGGTGCATATAATTACATATGCCGACGGCACTCAATTAGTGGTGGCATTTAACTACAAAAGCAGTTCCCCTATTTGTCTTGGCCCATGCCTCGAGGAGGTGATGAGGTGGATTTGCCATTCCCATCTAAAACTGAATGGTGATAAGACCGAGCTTATGTTGCTCGGTAATCTCTCCCCCTCAAGGTTTCCTCTATCTGGCCAGCATGTATGGGCCCTGTGCCTGTCCCCAAACCTGAAATAAAGAGTTTAGGTTTCTGGCTTGATTCTGAGCTTAACTTCAAATCCCAAGCAAGGAAAGTTGTTGCCTCCTACTTCGGTATTCTAAGACTGCTGCGTAAAGAGGTGCCTTTGCTACCCCCTCAAGCAAGAAAGCTTGTGGTTCAGGCACTTATCTTATCCCGCCTGGACTATGGCAACGCTCTTTATCTCGGTGCTCGGTATTTAAGAAACTTCAAATCATGCAAAATTGTGCTGCAAGGATTCTTGAGGGTACTCCAAGCCGCCAGTCAGCCAAAGCTGCACTTAGGTCTTTACATTGGCTTTCTATTCAGGAAAGAGTCCACTTTAAAGCCCTCTGCACCACCCATAAGATGGTAGGGGGTGTGGGACTGGCTATCAATTCTTCCTTTGTCCAGCCCTACCAAGCCAACAGGCGGTTAAGTTCAAATGACCTCCACCTGGCGATTGTTCCCAGAATCAAGAGGTCCAGAAGTGGCGGCCGGCTCTCCTCTTACAATGCCGCTAAACTCTGGAACTCCTTGCCGCTTCAGCCACGTAAAGAGCCAGACCACACCGTCTTCCGCAGGAGGCTCATAACTGGCTTTTCCCTAATTGATTGCCACTGCTTAGTGCGGTTTCTGCCCTAGCGCTGGGATGCCTTCGGGTAACCATGCGCTTTATAAATGCTATTTCATTTCATTTCATTAATTTCATTTCATTTCAACTGCTCTTGTGGAAAAAGGGAGGAGAAGTGCTGATGACAGAAACTCCATGGCTGGGAGACAAATGGCTTGCGATTCCACTTTTAAGGATATTTGGGACATTCCATGATTGGAAATGTATCCCACTTTGTGAATGTATTTTAATGTTAATAACACATATTTAACCTTAAATAAACATGTGTATCTATTGGTTAAATTAAATAATGTAATAAGCTGTAACCGGTTAGTGAAATGGGAAACAAATACAACAAATTGGGATATTATGCTCTTTCTGCCACACCTCTCACTCCGCCCACTGACTCAATCCATTGGTTATTCCCGCCCTCTGATTCTCCTCCCACAGTTCCCCTACTTTTTTCCCCCACTTCAACCACTGCCTGGCACTAACATGCATTAGAGACAACTGTGGGCTTTTACCACTGGGGCTCTTAGAGAATGACACCTCAGGTCCATTCACGGGGGCTAAACACAGCACGTTTCTGGGTTCTCAGCACAACGTGTTTGCTATTTGACGCCAGACTTCTGCAGCTTGTGTTGAGGAAATTAAACATCCCCTTGTGCTTGTATAAAATATAGCTGCCAAGTGGCATTGGCACCATGTCGTGTCCATTTGTAGCTTTTATACAAAAACACTTTCAATGCTGGAATGTTTAACCCCTTACTTAGATGGTCACAGCACAACTCCCAGAATGCAAGGCGCTGTTGGCTTAAAATCCAGGCCTGGCTGGCGGTGTCACACGTGACGATAGAGCCATTTGGAGGCAATGGTGAATCTGTAATTGAGCAGGCGTGTCTATACTCTTAGTAAATTGTAAATACCGCCAGTGTTGACACACTGAGGTCTGAGGCCTCTGTTTGTTATGAAGTAAGGCCCAGTCTGGTGGTTCAGGTCAGTCCTTGTAAGGGAAGCTGCTGGACTTGTTTTTACCATGCACTTTGAAAGTATTTTCACCTTGATGCAAGAAGAAAGTTGGATTGTTTTACAAAACATGCTTGATTTTTGTATATTGCTGGACTGGTGATTGCTTTATTTTGCACTTTGAAAGTATTTGCACTTTTTCTTTTGCTTTACCAACTTCAGTTTGTATAGATTGTCATTAGGTACTTGCTGATATGGTTTGTTTTTATTCTACATGCAGTGTTATTTATGGTGTTGCTTGCATTTGTTTGTAATACGTGTACCTTAAATCTTGTATTTAGCATTGTTTACACTACAGAAATGATCAATTAAAACAGACAAACATCTGCATCAATGTTCTGAAGCATCCAAACAGTGTTGTTCCTCAGCCTTGTTTGCCTGCCTGTTTTGCAATGCTTACTAATAAAGACATTATGATTTAAATTGCTTCCTCAGTTCACGTTATTATCATGCACAACCCTTGACAGTCGCTAGTGTGTGGCTGCAGATAATTCACCAGTCTATTTCTCTTGACTTTCACAGGATACTGAGTTATAGCTTGTGTACTTCTCATGTATATTGTCAGTCGAGTTTTTATGGAATTGCTGGTTTGGGTTGGTCTTTCAAAGTTTCAAGGTATTGTCAATTCTATTTCAGACCCTTCATAGTTGTTCTTTGTTCTTCAGCCATAGGCAGTTCCTGAGACAATAGGATCACTGATTGTTCTGATTGCTGCCTCAGTTAAATAATCTGCTTTTGACAGTATTGTTACAAATGGCATAATTTATATGTTGAAAGCATTTCCCATTTTCTCATTAGAACTTAGAGAAAGACAATATAGAGGCATTTCATTTAAATGTTGGAGGTTTCAAATCAAAATATGTCATATTTCTGGGTGGTAGGGCAAAGTGGTAGATGGTGGGCCGTGCCGCCGGGGGAGGGGGCCCCCTCCTTGTGCTTTGCAGGGGGGCCCCCTCAAGTTTCGTTACGCCACTGGTTCTGCCCCCTATTACTTGTCAATCAGAGTGCAGTGTTCCGATCCCAAAAGTTGAGGAGGCAGGCAATAATAGAGCACGGGGATTGCTGCGGACCAAGCGAATGGAGGGCGCGCTCCACTACAAATGTGGGTGTGAAATTTTGGTGACCAAATAGGTCAGAAAAGAGGTGCTCATCCTGTGTCCATGGGTTCCGCAACTCCCAAGATGCACAAGTTGTTTTGGCTGAATTTGGCCTCAAGGTCCTCATTCTTGATGGCCACGGTCTTGGGAACGTATTCAAATTTCTCTAGGCACTTCTTCAGGGTCGTTGACTCATCCTCCAAGGTTGAGAAGCGCTCCTCCGCCCCATCCAACCGAGCATTCTGGTGGTCGAGGCAATCCTCCATGTGATTGTTGCAGCTCATAAGAGTGTCAAACCAAGCATATATAAATTGGAACTCCATGCAGAGTTCCACCAGGATTGCTGCCGTGCCAGATGTGATCTTTTGGACTGTGGCGCCCACCACTCTCCCCTCCGTGTCATTGGGGTCCCTGATCTCTCTGTTTCCCTGGCCCGTTTGAATGGGAGTTTGTGCTGTTTAGGGTCTCCGTGCACCATGGTCAGTGAGGAACTGGTTACTGAACATGTCCTATGCGTCAAGTGTGGGCAAATGCATGGCAATTGCTAGATATCTGCTGCAGTGCTGGTTGTGATCAGCACAGTCCTCTGGTTGCATGTGATGGCACTCAAATCTTTGAAGGGCTGCGCCGAAAGGGGGCAATCAGGAGCTAGGGTGGCTGCACCAGTGCCCACTCCGCCTGCCACCCCAGTCTCCGAAACCAGCAAAGGAAGAGCTGCTGTCTGGGACTCACAGGCAAGTCAGGTTGTTGGCTCAAACAGTAATGTTGCCCCCTTATGCCCATACAGTCCAAGAAGCTTGGCAGCAGCCGCCAATATGTTATAGGTTGCTGCAGGTCAAACGCTGCTCCGGGGGACAATGAGGAATATACAGCCGGTCAGATGGGACCTTAGTTGGAGTCCGCAGGTGTCTGTCTGTATTTCAACCACCCAATCCACTTCAACAGGGCTATATGGCTGGAGTAGAAAGGCCATCAAAGGCCAGTATGCTAGTAGCAGTAGCACAGCGACAGAGTTATCCAGGTCCCCGACAGCACCGCAGTCATAAAACGGCCTGCCCACGACAATACCTGCAGTATCGGCATTTGCCGCTTACCAGAGCAGGGACGTAGTGACGCAGTGGCAGTGCGTAATTACGTTGCATGCCTCAGCATCGTTACTCCACTCCATAGACCAGGTGCCCTGTTTGGTCACAGTGCTGCCTCCAGGTTTCACATGTGACACAGTGGGGCTCAGTAGCGAACAGCCCACATCGCCACAGGTCCTCCATTCAGTGCTACCCCCACTGGAGAATTATTTAAATCTTCTCCGTCCTGTTCCACGCATTGAGCTGAACTCATGCCATGCCTTGGATATGGAGTAAGGCCCGTTCTGACAGCGTTAGGGTGTTACAGACACCGGAGCTTGACTGTCGTGTGGCCATCTTGTTCGCTGGCGCGGCCACACCTCCTGCAAGGCACAGCTCTTGAGTTCCGAATTTGAAATTACTACTGTCATAAGGTAAAGTTTGCTGCCTTTCTTAGGGAAAGTGCACCATTTTGCAAAAAGAGATTTTAAAGAAAAAAAACAGACGTCGGCCATCCCTGTTCCATTAATTATCATAATAATTAGTAATCAACCGTAGAACATAAATCAGATAGAATTCGGTTAGTTATTGCACATAAAAAACACATAATTTGCGTTGATTTTGCTCTAGAATTATGTACTTTTTATGTCGAGTGTTGCAGCTATTTTATCTACTACCCTGAGGTTTTCTAGGTGCCCTGAAGCCCATTATACGTTTTCTCTCGGGAAAAAATGGTTAGAGTGAAATATAAGTGGGAAAATGTTGTATTATATTGTCGAACTCTATTATGGCTAATACCTGGAGTGACTAGTGAACCCAGAATCTATATCATCATCAAAGTAAATGGTACATATACTATTCTATACAGACGCATGGTGCCCTTTTCAATGGTCAGTAACAAGACCTCTTACAATACGTTTCAGACGATATCCCCTGTCAAAGGTTTTTTTTTTGCATTTGAAATGTACTTCAGAGGTATCTCCCTGTGGTGATGTTTCAGGTGTGTGGCTGCTTTACACCAGCGGGGTTTGACATTACACTGCAAACAAAGTGTGAATTTCCGCTCCGCGGTGTCTCTCTAGCACCTGGTGCTATTTCAGGCTTTCCCGCCAGAGATCAGAGGAAAGCCTCGCCGGAGAGCCTTCACAGCATCAGTATTCGCCACGTGCTTGAAGAGTTCAAGGCTGTCTAATCTCACACGGTGGAAGTGTGTGTAGCACTGAGATCTTTAATGTATACAAAGAAGGTGCTGACAGAGGCCCGGTGGATCAAACGTGCTGCTGTTCAACAAAGCTACGCGCAGGAAACTGACGATTAGAACATTGGATTGATATGATATCAAGGCTAAGGATACGCCACTTATGTGGCATTTGCATCCAGTTTTCCCAGGCGTTTGTACCATACAACTAACAAAGGGACATGAAGAGATGCCCCGGTTGAGTCTGATCATTTAGTTGCACTCACCATATGTAGACATGAAGTTCACCATTTCCACATTATCTGTGCTGCTTTCAGTTCTCCTCATTCAGTTTCATGTTTCCATTACATTAATTGTACTTCCAGCTCTGATGAACCCATGCTATTAGCTGATACTATCTGTCCAGTCCAAGGCCTCCCGCTCTGTCGCTCCAGTATGTTACTTCACATTTCATGGCATCTGTTGCACAAATTCAGTGTATGAAAATTCCGAAGTCATTGATGTTTAATGCACCAGCCAATATGGTTTTCATAGTGGCTTTTTGTGCCAACTGATGGAATGATTTCCACTTCAGCTTCCATCTCTTACTGTTTGCTTCTAAAATCTGTCCTTTCACATTTTTGACCCTGAACAAAACACGCACTGTAAATCGAAATGCAATTTCACAATTCTTCACCCACCGCTTTTTCCTCGCACATAGAGATTTGATACTCCACAATCAATTGCATAATATAAATATTTTACACCCAAAAATAGATTCTAGTTCATATGGACCAAAAAAGCTATTAAATGCGCAGCACCTGGAGTGCAACACAGTCCCTGGCATCTTGCCAAGGTTAATTGATCATCTTTCATTTGTTGATTGCTGTAATCAAGCATTGGAATATATTTGGCCCATATGGTATAATCGACCCCATGAGATGGAATAAAAAATTAGCTAGCATTCGCGCCAAGAATTTTCAATTCTATTAAGGACACGGAGGCGAGGATTATGCTTCTCTTTATTATTTATTGCTACTCACAGCAGCCAATGAAAACTTTTCTAATGCAAAATAAACTACATTTCCCATGATGCATGCACCACATCACTTCCTGCAGAGCCCCATAAGAGCCAGTAATACCGGAACCAGTCCTCTTTCTTTGCTCCGAACAATAATTATAACAAAGTTCAACAACAGCCTTCAACGTGGAAGAAACCAGACCAGCTGGGAAGAACGTCAACTTCAAACCGGATTACGACTAATCCATCTTCTTTTCGGATCCTGAAAAAACAACCCGTAACTTCTGTATAATCAGAGTATATATGTAAAACGGGTGGGCAATAATTACAAAACTGTTATTTAACCGGGTGGGATAATCCTTGCCTCCGTGTCCTTAATAGAATTGAAAATTCTTGGCTCGAATGCTAGCTAATTTTTTATTCTATTACAGGACTGGAGGCTTCGTATTATGCTAGTTTAACGCTGATTAAAAACAACTGAGGATATGTCACCCACCGGTTTATAATAAAACTGTTTAAATGTTGACTCAGATGACCAATCTGCAGAATGCATGATATCCTGTACAGTAGAACCCAACATGAAGGTCTTAGAGGCCATAGCGCCTCGAACAGAATGTGCACCAAAGACCTGAGTATCTACACCCGCCACCTGCATGACATTTTTTTGCCATCTGGCTATAGTAGCCGCAGTCACAGGTTTGTACGGTTTCTGCAGAGCAATCAACAATTGTACCACACCATCAGGCCTGGTAGGCCTGGTACATTCTTCATAAGCCTTGAGGCATTGGACCACACAAAGTTTAGCATTGTCGGGAAAAGCATGATAATCCACACTGCGTGACATGGTTTTAGTTCTAGACGTAATATTAAACGCAACTCCCTCCGGAGTAAATACTCTACCTGTAATATCAAGAGCTTTAACATCCGAGGAACGTCTACAAGCCGCTAGGCATAGCAACATGGCCAGTTTGGCCGATAATTGTTTCCTGGACAACATATTGTTGTCGGGCCATCTGTTAAACAGTGAGAGAACCAGCGAGACGTCTCACAAGGAAGAATACTTTGGTTTGGGCGGATTAGCTACACTGATACCCTTTAGCAGTTTGCATATTAAAGGATGCATTCCGACAGGTTTGCCCTCGATCTGAGTGTGGCCCGCCGATATGGCAGAACGGAAATTATTAACAGAGCGATACGCTAAACCTTCCGATGCTTTTTCGGACAGGAAGTTTACAATAAAGGATAATCCTGCCCCCACGGGATCCACATGCTGTCCCATGCACCAACGAACCCAGCATCCCCAGGCTGAAGAATATCGCTTCCTGGTAGAGGGGGCCCACGCTTGGTTGATAAAGCCTGAAGCTTGTTCAGAAAAACCCCGGCATTTGCCAACGCTGCCTGAAAGTCTCCAGGCCATCAGAGACAGATGCCCCGATAGAACCATCGGGTGCGTCTCTCCATGAGGGCCCTGGAGCATCGTCGAGGACCATGGGATCCTCCTGGGGAAGTCGCAACTCGCCTCCAGCAACAACGGGAACCAAGGCTGCGACTTCCACAAGGGAGTCACTAATATCACTTCTGCTTTCTGGCGCATCACCTAAGTGAACACGCGAGGAATGAGAATGAATGGTGGAAACGCATAATTCAACCTCTGAGTCCACTCCTGCGCAAAGGCATCCGTCGCCAGAGTCAATGGGTCCGGCCTCCAGCTGAAAAACTTCGACATTTGACGGTTCAGCCTGGAGGCAAACAGGTCGATCTCGCAAAACCCCCATATCTCCTGCAACCACCGGACCACCCGTGGGAGGAGTTACCAGTCGCTGTAGTCCCTGAGGTGGCGTGAGTTCCAATCCGCCACCACATTGGACTGACCCGGAATGTATTCTGCTATAACTGAAATCTGATGACTCAGGCAATAGTGCCAAAAGGCTTTCGCTATCTCCACCAACATCGAGGACCTGGTGCCCCCCAGTTTGTTGATGTACTGTACCGCCGATATGTTGTCCATCCGAAGAAGGATGCAACATGAGACCTGCCTGGGAGATAGTGTCCGGATCGCAAATGATCCTGCGAGGAGTTCTAGACAATTTATGTGAAGATTTAACTCTTCTAGGGACCAATGTCCCCCTGTGGAAATATTTCCGCAGCGCGCTCCCCAACCCCAACGGCTGGCGTCGGATTCCATGACCACCTCCGGTAGAGCGACGAAAATCGCTCTGCCTTTCCATGCCTCGACATGGGCCAACCACCACTGCATCTCCTCCCTCACTTCCTGGGAAAGAGGGACTACGTCCGTGTATGAAAGACACTCCTGCAAGTGTTGAATTTTGAGTCGTTGAAGGGCCCTGTAGTGTAGGAAATATTGCTTGAATGGACGACGCAAGGAGTCCCACTATCCAGGCAATCCCCCTGAGAGAAACCATTTGTTTGGTCAGGAATGAGCGAAGCTCTTTCTTGATATCCCGAAGATTGAAATTTGGAAGACTGAGCTGGGCCGTCTGAGAGTTTATGATGAACCCCAGGAAATCTATTGTCTGCGTGGGGCACAGAACCGATTTTGGTTCATTGATCACGAACCCCAGGTTCTGCAAGATACGAATGGTCATGCGCAAGTGCTGAACCGCCAACGCCTGAGACTGCGCCATGATGAGCATGTCGTTTAGGTAGACAATCATGCGAACCCCTTGTTCCCTGAGGTAGGCTACGACAGGTATCAGAACCTTGGTGAAGCACCACGGTGCTGAGGAAAGTCCGAAAGGAAGGACCAAAAATTCGTACCACCGGTTCCGCCATTGAAATTGAAGGAATCTGTGATGGGGACGATATATGGGAACGGACAAATAGGCATCCTTCAGGTCCAGACGGACCAACCAGTCCCCCTGCTTCAATAGGTCTGCCAGCAGATGGATGCCCTCCATCTTGAAGTGCTTGTAAGTCAGATAGTGGTTGAAATCCTTCAAATTGAGTACCAACCTGTAACCACCGCCTTTCTTCTGCACCAGAAAAATATTGCTGCTGAAACCGTGAGGGCCCTCGTCGCAAGGAGCTATCGCGTGTTTCTGCAGCAATTCTTCTATTTCTGAATCTATGAAATCGCATTCTAGTTGGGAAAAAGAAAGCTGTCTGGGCGGCTGAACCTGACCAGGTGTGTGAAAGAACTCTAGCTGGAACCCCTGAACTGTCTGCAAAACCCAGGCGTCCTGTGATAGTTGAACCCAATTGTGATAAAACTGCTGAATACGTCCCCCCAATGGAAGAAGAAATAAGTCTGGAGCTCTCACCCGAAGGTTCGGTGTTCTGGAATCCTCCCCGATAGGATCCCTTGTTATAGCGTCACTTGTTGAAGCGCTGCCTGGTGGGGTAGAAGGTGCCACCGCGGGTGGAGTCCCACTCTCCCCTGCCACGTCCGAAATATCCTCGCTGAGGACCTTGGGAGAATTGACGGCCAAACGAGCGTCCCCAGCCTCGTCCGGCCCTGTTGAAAACCCCTGCCGTTTGATTCCTGCCTGAGCTTTGTCCAGGGTCGTGAAGGTGCCCACGTATTTTGCCACATCTTTGATGAAGCGGTCGCCGAATAGGTTTCCGTCCGCCAATGGGCCAGGCTCCGCCGCCGCCAACTCCGTCAGGTTAGAGTCCATGCGCATCAGGATGGACTTCCTGCGCTCCGTGGAGATTGCGCAGTTGGCATTACCTAATAGGCAGATAGCCCGCTGGGTCCAGCCCGCCAATACATGGGAATCAATAGCGGTTTCCGATTCCTGCGCCTCTAGAGCCATCTCCAATATCTTGGCTAGGGGACCGACCACATCAAGAAGCTTGTCTTGGCATCCTTGCCAGGCGCGATCTATACCCTTCTTGGTGTCCTTGGCAAACTTTTTAAGGAAAGTTAGCAGACTGGAGTCAATTTCTAGCGTTTCCGCCACCTTGTCCGAAAGATCTGGTCGGGGACATTCAGACCGCAGTCTGTTGCGCACTTCCTTGTCAAAGCTCTTGCGCAAAATTCTCATGGAGGTACGCTGCCACCTCCGGGGCAGGCAATCAATCCGAGGATCTAGGGTGAACAATATCCGAGGGGTTGAAGGTGAAAGGCGTAGGGGCCGTCTGTGGAGTCTCCACATTCTTAACCTTCCGAGACTTCTTCTTGGGAGTGTTGCAGGGATTCTGCTTATACACAGAACTATGCGTAGAACCCCAGGACCTCAGTGAGTTGTGGTGTACCAGAAACTCACCTCAGAACCCAGAACCCTGTATCCGGCTAGCATAAGTGTCCCATTCGTTATCCGAGATTTAGCTCGGCGGTCCCAATGAAAAGACAACCCAGAACACGCGACTCAGTACATACTCAGGAATGGTGGGAATCGGAAATACCTGTTCGTATATTATTCTCACATCAGTCCACAACAAGAATCAACAGAGACACGGTGAAAATAAAAAGAGTTTATTTTTATAGACCACGTGTCCTAATATGCAGTACTTTGGCTAATACAAGCAGACAAATGATTAAAATCAAAACCATCAACATAGTCACAATTCCATAGAATATAAAAGGGGTGATCATGTTATAATGACAGTGGATACTACCACTTTCCCTTTACTAAGAAGCTAATATTATTATTAGTCTAACAGAAGGTCTCTTAGGCTTGAATAGGGGACCCCATACCTCAAAGATCAGCTTAGTGAAATCACATCACAGGAGCATCAGGAGTCTTCTCGCAGGAAGGCTCGTCTTCGGTCTGAATAATAAACATGATGTCCGTGATATTAAAAGCACCAACTTTCAGGTATGTGCAGCTGCTCGTGTGTTATGACTAAATAGTGGGTCGATCAACCTAGAGTGGAAAACATGCATTGTCTAACAACTCAGACTGTTTGTCACATCGTGTGCAGACCAAGGTCGCTTCGCAGAGCTCGGGATGGTAACAACAGATTGCTCTCGTGTGAGGCAAAACTCGAGTCAGCAGTTCGTTTAAGCAATAACATGTGAACGCAGTGTCGTGTGCAAAAGCAGCAAGATAGCTTTCTAACTTCTAACGTGGTTATGCTAACTTAACAATGTATGTACGTATTAAGGGAGTCCTTACTACATGCCCCCTTGATCGAAGCACTACTTAGTATGCAAGAAAAGAGAGAACGCAGAGTTCAAGCGCGACAGAGCAGAACAAGGCGTATCCAATTTAAAAAGGAACAGGTCAGTTCAGGCAAAGTTCGAACAGGAAAAAAAAAACAAAAATAGATAGAAAAAACAAAAAACCTCAAACGTGCCGTGGGAGGTGAAAAAAGAAAAAACGCCTCACCGGGCAGAAGTGCAGACGTACAGGGACAGTTCAAGACACGTGAGGAAAACACTGTGGACGAAAGTTCACTCAATCCAGAAAAGTATATGCAGCATATGTGGCCACTGCTTCCAGCAGAAAATCATTGGCACGGCCACTGAAGGTTTCAGCCATCCAGTTAAGTAAAGAAAAGGAACATACGTGTTCTTCTATCAGCGGAGCCTCTAGCACCATCGGAGGGCAACCAGCGTGTACTTCCAAGTAACTCATATTCAAGAAGTCATATGCCGCTCTCACGATGTCCCAATTACCCAGGATACCATGTGCCGCACCGCAGGCCATAATCCGAACACCAGAACAGGCAGACTCGTGAGACACTAAGGGCCTCATCAGTCGATCAAAATCCGGGTCCGGAGACACCATGTTGGTTAAGCACAAATCCATAGGCCATTCAAAGGGACAATCTAGGCAGTGGAAGACAGGTTGCACGCAGGTGAAGTAGGAATACCGGAAGGATAATCCATATGCCAGGCTCAAAGTCGCCAACGGCAGGACACCATAGTAATCAAGCATCCTGTCACGAAGAAGCTGCAGACGGGACAGGCTGACGTGTGGCACAGAAAGAGCAGCCATTCCGCAAGATGAAAAGTAAAAGTAGCACACCTGCCACTAGAGCCAGAATTAACGGGACACCTCCAAAGACGCTGGAGAAAATAGAATGAAAAAATGCCGGAATCACACCAAAAATAGTTTGGAAAGAGGTCACGAGGCCCGAGCCCACAAGTTTAAAAAAATGAGCCAGGCCAGTCGTGGACGAGGCATTGAAAATTGTTTGGATCAAAGCACCAAAATGCAGGGGGAGGTCAGTATTCAAAAGCGCCTGTACCTCGGTGCGCGTATTTGCTACGTGAAGGACAAATGTTTCCCGGGAGGGAGTCAATGGCACCTCCTTTTGGGACAATAGCGCTCTTATTCTGCTCATTTTGTCGAACTCTGCTTTCAAGGTTGGAATTGAAGGCCAGATAGAAGCATCCAGCCTCCCATGCGGGGGTGGAAACAGGACGTTATTGCAGCAGACAACCCTCTGTGTTACAGTTACTATATACGGGATCCCTACTAACATCCCGCAGCAAGCTTCATTGTTCAAAATTAAATAACTACCGTTTGCAAGCAGCGTGAAAGATGGCGTAATCACTGGTACCAGGATACCTTTGAGGACGCAGGCCAAGTTCGGAGCGTGTACATTACAAGCACCGTGCAATTGAATGTGCCTACACACAACAGAATGATCAGGTGACGTTGTACATTCTTCACCCTTCAGATAAACCTCAGTACCGTCCCTTGTACATCTATACGTAAAGGGGAGGGACCAGACTTCATGTATGAAAGCGGTGCCCAGCTGTTCATATCTACCCAAAGCATAGTGTTTCATACAAGAGGTAAACTTAAAAAGCGCAAACGGTAGACTTATCAATCCGTGTAAGAGCCACACAGCGGAATCGACTTCCGCAACAGAAAAAGGTAACGGCTCCAATTTCTCAATATGGAGCAAGGAATATGTAGCAT
Organism: Triturus cristatus; assembly: GCF_964204655.1. Classification (NCBI taxonomy): domain Eukaryota; kingdom Metazoa; phylum Chordata; class Amphibia; order Caudata; family Salamandridae; genus Triturus; species Triturus cristatus. The sequence continues at coordinate 350,957,351 of NC_140583.1, forward strand.
CCTTCATGGACATGAACTGCTGTTTGTCAGTAAGGTTAAAGGGAAGAAATAACGATGTTGTATTCAGATAGTCCCAAGGGACCTTCCCTGCCTTCAATGTTTGTAATGTCCATGCAAACTGCATAACAGAACGCAACTGGTTTTGACCATGATACAACACAGACATATCATCCTGCACAATATCCACAATTGAAGATACAATATTATCTAATGTATAAATGCGAGAAGAAAGAGTGTTAATGCTGTTATCAATAACTGCTAATACTTTTTCCATATTAGCCTGATCAATAGCTCTCAATCTTGAAGCTGCCTCAATTTGCGACAGTTTCCATACTTCGTTGTAAATAGCATACGCCCATCTCTTGGATCTGCCACCCACAGGACCTTTAACAAAATCATTCAAATCTATTTTGTCATGTAACTTTGATAAATGAACTTTGACAGATGCCAAGGTGGAATGTCGCAACCAGGACTGACATAATTTCCCCACAGAGTATGTAGTTACTGTATGTGACGACTCAAACCGGGGGGCCACTCGATCTTGAATATACCCCGGTTTCAGTCCTAGAAAACTACGTTGACAGGTATCAGAACTGCTTTGCCAAATTAACCATCCCTCACTATTAAATTTCGAAATATTGAAAGACGAATTGGAAACCAATAACTGCAAAGCAGGAAGGGACAGATCTGTGTGATTATTCCAACTTGGGTAAGCACCCAGATCCGGCACAGAAGGCGAATTTAGTTTTTTAGAAGTGGCCAATCCGAAACAGGTGGTTTGGAAGATGGTTGCATTTAAAAACAACATATGATTTGGTACTAGACAGGCACGGTGTAAAGCTTCAGTTCCCTGAACCTGCCACGGTTTGGAACCCCAAACCGACTTAAGATCAATAGTAGCCTTCCATAGATCATAACCTTTGATTGACAACTCATCCATAAAGGACTTAGAATATAGCAATTTGGTGTGTGTCAGTCTAACCTTGGAGGCAGACTCAGGCTTAACTTTAAAATAAAAGGATGCCGGGGCTGAAACACTGAAATCAGTAAAATAAGTAAACTTATCAACTAATGTGTGTGAACTGCCAAACGAGGGGGTGGGACAATGTTCCCACTGGGTAAAATTTACAAAATTTCTAAACGAATTCGATTTATGCAGGAAGTGATTGCCATAATGTTGAAAACAATACTGTTCCGCATAATTAGCCGCATTTTCATACAAATCCTCTGCATCAAAGGCGGCATAATATTTCAAATCTGAAAACAGTGCTTCAATGGCGTGTACATCCCAATCATCAGAACGTATGTTCTGTTTAACTACATCACCCATAGAAACACGAAATACATTAGGCACATTAATGACCTCTGTAGGCCCATGAATTTGAAATTTAACTGCATCCCATGCGATTCCATCCATGACGGGCCAGGCAGTAATATTCACAAAAGTCTGGTCCCTTTTCATGATGTGGGATGAGGAGTGGGGGGCCAAAGTTCCATTGATAAGTCTAATTGTCGATCTCTCTTTGAGATAATGGCCATCCACCAAACGGAAGAAAACTACAACAAATCCAATGGACATAAACAAAAAAATACCAAAAAGCATCAACCAGATGTATGTCCAAGGAGCTATCAAAAAATGTTTCTTAAACCAGCTCACAAAAACAGCAATGTTTGATGGGGGAGTTGAGGGCAAAGAGTTAGTGTCAAAGGAAAAACGGGACTGGCCAAGTGCTGTAGATTGTAAAACAGGCGAAGGTCCACGTGTAGGATAAGCATACTCAGTCTCATCGGACAAACCACCAGCCGGTGGTATCAGCAAGGGATCAGTAACTGAATGCATCTCGATTGCAACATCAGACAAGGTGGTAGAAGCAGGAACCATCATTGAATTTCTTTGCATTGTCTGGCATGAAACTGCCGGAGTCATACTAAGAAGTATCGGCCACTCGCTGAAGTTTGACATTGTCAATAGAGATGTACCTGTTTTCTTTGCGACCAGGAAGTGGAGGTAAAATGACTGTTCTTGTACCCTGCACTCCAAGCACTGGAACTGGTGCACGATAAGAGGGGCCGAACTCCTTCTTGTTCTCCACCTTCTCACGGACCAGATCACCAACTCGGGGTAGCCAGCCGACTACCGGAATCTGAACCTCAGCTTCAGACGTGGAGGGCAAATGTTCTTTCGAAAGAGAGTCTCTGGCTTCTTGTAGAGTCTGCAAAACAGCACAGTGATCATCTACGTCAAAGGGTGCGGTCGACGCCGCAATGTCTAGACCATCAAGGTCTGGAACAAACATTCTGATTCCGAAGAGCATCATGTACGGGGTCCGCCTACCCAGAGACCTTCTAGGGAGATTATTTAGTGCACGTTGGACGTTATACAAATGGGCTAGCCAGTTCCGGCCCGTGCCTAAAACACGTGCTGTCAATGATTGCTTTAAGTCACGGTTCATTCGCTCCACCACACTATTACCCTCAGGTCGGTAGGGAGACGAAAATTTGACAAGGACCCCCAAATTTTTCATAGCCTCCTTGTAAGCCTTAGAGGCGAACGCAGGGCCCTGATCAGAATGGAAGGTACCACACGCAAAAGTTCCCACAAAGACACGCAAATCCCTGATGACAGTCCGCGAGTCAGCACTCCTTTGTGGCCATACCCATAGAAAACGTGTGCACGAATCCACTGCAACCAAGATGTATTTGTACGCAGTATCAGAAGAAAAAGGACCGCAGTGATCTAAATAAACACAACCAAATGGCTTATTAGAGATGTACAGCTGTGTCTGTGGTGGGCGCGCAACAGTAGAAGGTTTAATCTGTTGGCAAATGTTACAATCAAGAACATAAGCGCGCGCTTGTTTATATAAACCAAACCACCAGTAACGTTGTTGTAGCAGAGATATTGTAGCTGACACACCGGCGTGGGCTGACGCCAACCCCTCGTGCGCAGCCAAGATCAGTGCTGGTCTGCAGTCCGCGTTGGGAATTATTCTATCACCAACGTCGTTAATCCTCACTAATGGGACGTTATCAGGACTTAAATGATAAATATACCGAGAGGGAAAACCCTTCGGGTAATCTCCTCCCTTCTCTGTAGCAGCAATAGCTGCCAAGATGTCATCATCAATCTTACTTTTGGATCTTGTAACTGCTGCCACTAAGTATGTAGCCACTGCTGTTTTCGCTGCCTCATCAGCTAAGCTGTTGCCGACAGCATGGACACCAAGCCGCTGGTGACCAAGAGTGTGAATAACACTTACGAGAGGGAGACGTTCTTTAAAGTCCGCCACTCGAACCCAAAGCGTTTTATGCTTAATTGTGCTACCTTTAGTGTCGCGGTAATCATTCTGAGACCAGAAGTGTAAATTGTCATTGTAGGACTGGACACAGTAGAAGGAGTCACTCACTATAAGAGTAGTGACTCGGGGATCAGCAAACTCCAGTGCAAGCACCAGAGCCCGGAGCTCCGCCAATTGCGCGGTACAATCACCCAATGACTGCGTATGCACTGCTTCAGATTGGAATTCACCATTTACGAATGTACCTACGACAATTGCGCAAGCCGCAGAAGAAGCGTGCTTCGATCCAATTGCGGGTTGCGCAGACCCGTCAGTGTATATGACACAATGGTATTCTTCGAGCGGGCGCAAAGACAGAGGTGCCGGATGAACGAATTCATACTGCAAGTACTCTTGAGTCTGTAATGAGGCATCAAAGATGTAAGTGACGTCTGGCGACGTCAATGTTGTAGCCCATTGTATCCACCGTGGATGCAAAGCTTTAGAATTGGGTACACTTGCTTTAGTCACTGCCTCTAAAGCAGGATATGGAGTTACAACCAGAATCTGTTTCCCATGCGACAGTGCGCGTTCCTTGAGGATCGCCATCTGCACAGCAGTCAGAACTTTTTCGACCGTGGAAAAACGTAATTCAGCAGAGGTGTACAAGTGGGATTTGTACGCAATGGGGACTGTGTCGCCCTCATTAAACGTCAAATACGTGAACCCCACCGCGCCTGGTACTATTCTTATTACCAGGTTAGTGCGGTTATCACGTGTTAGCAAGTATTGTGAAGCAAGAAGGTCAGCCTGTAAAGACTGTAAAATAGCAGAGTGTTCTAGCTGCCAGCTAGATTTCGAAAACGAAGGCTGTACCAAGGCGTAAAGCGGCTTGATACGCTGGGCATAATCAGGAATGTACGTACGGCCGAAATTCAGAAAACCCAGCAGAGATTGTAATTTCTTCAGTGTCGTAGGAGCACTTAAGCGTGCACACTTTTCCAGAAAGTGGGGGGCTAACCCCTTACCCTCATTGTTGAGCTCGTAGCCCAAAAACAACACCGTATATTCTGCGATGTGTGACTTCGCAAAATTGAATTTGTAGCCATAGTCTGCAAAACTCACGATAATATTGTCAACGCGAGACAGATGCGGCATCAGCTCATCATCCGTAAGATAGATATCGTCAACATATGAGTATGCTTCGGGGTCTATTCTCTCTAAAAGAGAAACCACGCGAGCAGAAAAGACGCCAGGGCTATTTTTGTAACCCATGGCTAATCTTGTAAACTGTTTTTGTTTTCCGCCTGAAGTAAACGCTGTCCACTGGCTACTCAGTGTGGACAGGTTGTGGCTAAAAAAGCCATTGGAAATGTCAAGTGTCGTTTTAAATCTCTGACGCACGAGACTGTCGACCAAAGCCGAGCTATGTGTATTTTGTACCGCGCAGGTCCGGCAGTGGGAGTTTAGGTGCCGGTAATCCAAAACTAAACGGTACGAGCCGTCAGGCTTCGTTACAGTGAATAAAGGGTTATTCATAGGGGACACACATGTTTCAATAACACCCTGATATTCCAATTGTTCAAGGATTGCCGCGACGTGGGGTCTCGCTTCACGACGCATAGGATATTGAGGTTGAGGCTGGGGCATAGACCGCAATGGAATCTCATGGCAGGGGGACAATCTGTCCCATCCCACCTGAGTACGATACACCGCCGGCGCAAGCGCAAGCGCCCACTCCTCAGCATTCACTTCAGCTTGGTCCTTAGGCACTGTGTGCGCAAAGGACGGGAGGATTACTTCCTCCCCTCTAGGAGCCTCTAAAATGAAAGCTGGGGGCCAATCTGCCTCCACTAGGAGGATATCATAGGTGGTGGTCAGATTATCCCAAAAAATCCCTTTTATTGTACGTTGTATGTCACCCTCAATTAATAAGACTATTTCATAAAGTCTATCAGGGGGAGCCACTCTGGTGTCAGCTGTTTCCACAGTAACCGATATATCAGTTGCTGTCACCGCCAGAAATGGACGCAGAGCTTGACGGACTATGGTAATTTCCGCTGCGCTGTCCAGGAGCGTCAGCGCCCATGTCCGGTTCCGAAGCTGTGTCCGCACTATCTGAGGCATACCTTGCCGTCAGAGCCGCCACTTTCTTCTTCTGAAACGGGGGTCTTTGTCGTGCAAATTCGTCCTGCTTGCCTTTACCCTCAGTCTGTCGGGGCTGGTCACGCTGTTGTGGAGCACCCCGACCTTTGCCACCGCCTCCGCCACCGGACTGTGTAGCCGATGTTTCCTGTGAAGAACGAGGAGAGCGCTGTTCAGAAACCTGAAATCTATCAGGAGACTTTATAGCAGCACGATCGCGCAGATCATAAGTGCGTTCACTACTTGACTGTACGGGAGAGGCAGGCCGAGAGCCCTGTTTCTGCTGCTGCTGCTTCCCCTGTTGTTTAACCTGCCATTTTTGTTTAGGAAAAAAGGGCCGGTCGTCCTTACCAGACGTTTCTGCCTTACCCTGCTGTTTTAGATCGGGATTCTTTATTACAGGCTTAACTCCTAAAGAGCTACGACCCAAATCCCGATATGCCTCTGCGATTATTTTCGCAAATTCCTGCGGTTTGTCCTCCTCAGGAATTCGTTTCAGTTCATTACGAACCTGGAAATGCAAAGCATCACCCTTCAGGTTACCAATTATCATGGTAGCCACCAGGTCAAATTGCCCGAGGAGCCGCATCCCTAACTCTATCGCAGACTCCGCACCATGGTTCTCTTGAACTCTTTTGATTACGGAGGGCAGCTGCAACATAGACGGAGTGCCATAGCACTGCGCGTACGTCGCTGCAAAGACCTTGCCCCAATTTGCACAATCATCAATGTGGGGGACCAAGTCCTTAGGCAAACTAATGGTGAGGATCCTGTGTTTCTCCACAGGAGTAGTATTCGGGTAAACCGCTTCTATTTGGTCAAATTTTTCAGCAAGCCAAAAGGGGAAATCATCCCTAGTTTGGGGGCGCTTGCCCATAACAGAATTGACCATAACAGGACTAATGACCACCGCGTGATGATCAGTAGGCTGTCCCGCAACAGCAGGTGCCCCCGCCTGCATATTGCGCGACACATACTGCACTAACGCCCTATATACCGTAATGAGGGCAGTGTGTAGTACACGCAGCTCAGCCACCGTCACCGTGAAGTAACAGGGATGAGGCGTAAATCCGGCTAGTACCGGCCAAGTGGCCCCTGCAATTGATAAAGGGCCCATTCTCGGCGGTATAACCACATGGGGAAGGGCGCCATTAAACCAAATAAGATGCTGCCAAGCAGATATTGGTATTTCCTGTGTCCTATACGGCGTATAGTTCGCCGGCACTGCAGCGGCAGTGTAAGAATGAAAGGTGTCATCATCCCCCACCGCTGGAATCGTCACCCAAGAGTAGAACAACTCATAGGGATGAGCCGCATCGGCTCCCACTACAAAGATGACGTTCATACCAGTGTCCGGTACCCCATACTGCGTCAAATGACGTTTCAGAGCTGCACGGCTATGCGCCGCAATATCCACCGACATTAGGACAACACACACGTGAAACTATCAGTAGCACAAGGGTTCACTAACCTTTTTAATTATCAAGCTTGAAAGAACCTATATCAATAGACCTAGGTAGGTTTAAATCCGTCAGACTTGTTATCCGGAAACAAGAATGAGGGTGTTGTGGACAAACGCGAGCACTACTAAGGCGTTTCAACTCATAGACCAAACGTTAGGTGCGCCATGTTGCAGGGATTCTGCTTATACACAGAACTATGCGTAGAACCCCAGGACCTCAGTGAGTTGTGGTGTACCAGAAACTCACCTCAGAACCCAGAACCCTGTATCCGGCTAGCATAAGTGTCCCATTCGTTATCCGAGATTTAGCTCGGCGGTCCCAATGAAAAGACAACCCAGAACACGCGACTCAGTACATACTCAGGAATGGTGGGAATCGGAAATACCTGTTCGTATATTATTCTCACATCAGTCCACAACAAGAATCAACAGAGACACGGTGAAAATAAAAAGAGTTTATTTTTATAGACCACGTGTCCTAATATGCAGTACTTTGGCTAATACAAGCAGACAAATGATTAAAATCAAAACCATCAACATAGTTACAATTCCATAGAATATAAAAGGGGTGATCATGTTATAATGACAGTGGATACTACCACTTTCCCTTTACTAAGAAGCTAATATTATTATTAGTCTAACAGAAGGTCTCTTAGGCTTGAATAGGGGACCCCATACCTCAAAGATCAGCTTAGTGAAATCACATCACAGGAGCATCAGGAGTCTTCTCGCAGGAAGGCTCGTCTTCGGTCTGAATAATAAACATGATGTCCGTGATATTAAAAGCACCAACTTTCAGGTATGTGCAGCTGCTCGTGTGTTATGACTAAATAGTGGGTCGATCAACCTAGAGTGGAAAACATGCATTGTCTAACAACTCAGACTGTTTGTCACATAGTGTGCAGACCAAGGTCGCTTCGCAGAGCTCGGGATGGTAACAACAGATTGCTCTCGTGTGAGGCAAAACTCGAGTCAGCAGTTCGTTTAAGCAATAACATGTGAACGCAGTGTCGTGTGCAAAAGCAGCAAGATAGCTTTCTAACTTCTAACGTGGTTATGCTAACTTAACAATGTATGTACGTATTAAGGGAGTCCTTACTACAGGAGGGGAATCATCAGGGGTGTCCGATGAGGTGGAACCAGGTTCCGAATCAGTATCCTGAACCCTCTCCCTCTCTGTCGCAGGACGCGGGAGTGACGAGTAAGAAGCAGAATGAGGCCAGGACTTAGGCCGTGGCTCCTCTGCCGGACCTTCAGCTGGGGTAGTGAAGCCATGATGCTTCGCGAACCTCTCCAATTGCCTAGTAATAGGCTTCAATGCAGTCGCCAATGCCTGCTGCACAGTTCCCGGAACTGCCTTTTCCAGGGCCTTGTTGACTGACTCCTGCACGGAAGCGTCCAGGGCCTCAACAATATTATCCTCGATGGAAGGTGTACCCACTTCCTCCTCGTACAAGGTGTCATCCTCCTCATAGTGCACCCAATTTTCCATGGTGGAGCCAAATGTGTAGACGTATTTGCTCATAAGGCAACAGTAAGGAGGAGTAACAGGGGGGGAGCCAACCCACAGCACCACAGCACCGGTACCTAGCTCCTCAGCCAAAGCTGTATTTCCATTATTACAGCCCACAGGGCGTAGTGGAGCAAAAAAGAGCAAGAAAAGTCCAAGGAGGTGTGCTCCCTCCAGAACGAAAGAAAAACGACAGAAAACGGACAGTTACGACGTGCGTAGCCCAAATCCTACCAAAATAGCCCAATTGGGCTACGCACGTGGAAACCTGAAACAAAAGCGAAAGTGACTGGCTCCCAGCGCACCGGCTTATTAGGAGAGCCTTCGCGCTATGTTTAATAATGATATGCACCCACCGAAGGCGGGGCGGTAGCGTGCTGCTTTAGAATCGAAGCGCTCAACGCGTTGACATGCAATATGCAAGACGCGCTTGCTAGAATGCCTTAAATCGGTGCGATGCTCCCACGCATCGCTCGCCGTACCCAGGGAACACCGCTAAGCCCTGAAATATTCCCGCTCCCAGCGGGAGCTCGGTAGCGCCCAGGGCGCGAAATCCAGCTCGTCCTGCAAGTCGGGCAGTTGTGTCAGAAATGCCAAGCGGCGTTAGTGAAGACTTTAAACCATATAACAAAGCGCCGATGCCAGCAAATAACGCATCAATCGTTAAAATAAAACATTTAGCATGTCAATAATCGAGAGCTCAACTTATCTGTCTGCGTGAGCAGCAAAGAAAGAGGACTGGTTCCGGTATTACTGGCTCTTATGGGGCTCTGCAGGAAGTGATGTGGTGCATGCATCATGGGAAATGTAGTTTATTTTGCATAAGAAAAGTTTTCACTGGCTGCTGTGAGTAGCAATAAATAAGAAAGAGAAGCATAATACGAAGCCTCCGGTCCTGTAATAGAATTAGGACGGGTTTTGGAGTGTAGCAGAAATAAAAAAACGTAAATGCTTAGTTTAATTTCACGCAACATGTAAAGTATTAGTCCTTCTTTATCAGAAGAATGTTTATTTTCACTAATCATGCTCATTCATGTTTACAGGACAGTGTTCTCAAGTAGCCCTTATGTCAAATACTGAAAACAATAATTAAGTAAAAATATAACACCAGAAAAATCCCAAACCAATTTAGAAATATAGAGAATATTCTAATACATTAAATGACACCAAAATAACAAAATCCAATAAATAGAACCAGAGAGGATCATTTTAGAGTTTGGGTTAAAAAAAACGCCCAAAATATCAAAAGCCCCACTGTGGGTATCTGGTCGTGCTACACCAGGTCAAAGTAAAAGTTAAGCCGACCTCGAAGGAGTGCACAAAGGGACCAGGTTTATCCTGGTGGAAAGTTTGCCTTCTTACTTAGAAACTTTTATGGCGAAAAAGTGGTTGTCTAAAAGTTGTCAGCTGGGCAAGCTGGATCAGAGGAATGGCTTCACGACCATAGGGAGCCACTGTGCAAGGTCCCAGAATCAATAGGTAGCTGTTCGGCATTAGGCCTGGAGAAGCTGTTGAGGAAGGTAGTTGGCATTGGTCGGGCGCTGCTCAGCGTCAACTCCAGTGAAGCTGTTGATCTGGTGCTGCTCAACGTTGAATCCGGCAAAGCCATCCACGCATGTTGTCGGTGTCAATGCTAGGTGTCAAATCTGATGCATTTTGGAGTTAGGAAGGGAGGAGTACACTCTGACAACAACCAAGGAACCAGGACCATGAGACAGTACTTGGGAGGCAGCACTCACCCAACAGAAGCGAGCACTGGTACAGCAAGTTAGAATCTGTCAGCTAGCAAGCAGAAAAAGGCCTCATGGAGTCACTAGTGGGGTCCAGGGTTAAATACAAGCAGGTCCAGCATTCCTGCAGGTCCTTCAGACAGCAGTGAAGTCCTTCTTTTGATTCATTTCAGGTCCATGAATGATCAGATAAGACGTCGGTGAGGTTCACTTTTATACCCAGTGCCATCCTGTGGGTGGAGGCGAACCTTTGCCCCCTCACCCCCCAAACCAGTTCTGGTCACTTCCTCACCTCCCTCTGGGTTTGGAACCAGCCTGACTAGGGAGACAAAAGGGAGGCAGGGCTAGGTGTGAGGTTCATCTGCCAGTGACAAGGTAGGCAGCCTTTAAAGCTCAGTAAGGGGCTGGGAACAGCCCATAGGCTAACCTGCAAAGGGAGGAATTCCCCCTCCCCATGCCCAGATCCCTTTGTCCATGTTCTGGGATCAATACACATCTCCCCATTGAGGAGCCTCAGAGGTTAGGGAACTGCTGGATACTGGCAAGAAAGCCTTTTGATTTTAGACACCAGAATGGCAGCTTTCTAAAAGTGTAATTTCTAAAAGAATAATATAAAACCCATCTTGCCCCATTACGAGTCCTTGAACTTTTTTTCTAACTACTTTCAAACTAAGTTTAGCATTTTTAAAATGTAATAGTGTAAACCAGCATTAACTTTTAGAAGAGCCAGCCTTGCAGCAGTGAAAAATGACTTTTGAGGTTTTTCGCTGGCAGGACATGTAAAACATTAAATATACATGTCCTGCTTTTTAAAGACAATGTACCCTTCCCTAGTGGATTTTAAGACCTACCTTAGAGGTGACTTCTACGTATTAAAAAGGGAAGGCTGAGGCCTTCAAAAGGTTCATTTTGCCAGCTTGAAATGACAATTCAAAACTGCACACCCAGGCTCCAGTGGCCAGCCAGGAGATATGGATTGCAGTGGTGCTTTAGTGAATGGCACAATGAATGCTCCAGCCAACTAGAAGCATTTAATTTACAGGCCCTGGGTACAGGTTGTATCGTGTACTAGGGACTTATAAATGTGCCAATCAGTTGTTTGCTAAGTTTACCATGTTTAAAAAGGAGAGCACAAGCACTTTACCACCAATTGACAGTGGTAAAGTACACAGGGCCCGATTCACAGAACTAACTTAAGACAAAATCCTAAACTGACTACCATTTTGGTATTCACAGAAGGCACTTACTCATTTCGGTATTCACAGAAGTTAGGTGTCCTAACTTTAGGACTCCTAAATGCCTTCTGTGAATTCTGAAAGTCTTAAAATTAGGATTTTTCTCAATTTAGTAGTAGTAAAGTTAGGACTCCTAACTTTAGGACTCCTAAATGCCTCTGTGAATACCGAAAGCCTTAAAATTAGGATTTTTCTCAATTTAGTAGTCCTAAACTGTCTGCCAAACTATAAATCTGGCCCATTGGTTGTAATACGAGTGACTCAATCAGTTGCAACTGAACAATAATCACATAAGATGTTTGAATTAAGATTTGTTATTCAAGTGAATGTTTTACTTTGTATTTCATGCATTAGTGGTCAAATTGAAACATTTATGACAACTATTAGAACACAAACGTCTCAAAAACATTCAACATAAACATTCAACTGAAAACATGAGAAAGGTAAACGATCACCAATGAATGCGTGTGAAAATGTGTTAAAATAAGTAATAAAATTGTATCCGTGCATCTCAGTTCGCACTGTTGTTGTGTCAGAGATATATTTGTTAATTAATTACCATTCTATTGCCATTTAGGTGCTATAGAATCAGAATAACATAATTCTGTTCGAGCGGTTTTGCTTTCGGCAATGTATTTTGAGGGGCTGGTAACAAACCATCCTTATGGACGGCAATGGATTCTTCATATATTTAAATAATACCCAACACCTTCGTTGGTAGATACCCTGGGCCCTCCTGTTAAACAATAGGCATGTTTCAACCCCTGATGGTTGATCAGTCTCTTGGGACAAGGGACTGGTGTTTCCTCTTGTTCATAGGAAAATTAAAGGATGTGCTTCCAGAGGTCCTATAGTGTGAGTACAACTTATAACCATAACTTAAAAGTAAATTTTTTTAAATATAACACTGATGTGCACAGTAAAAGAAACACACCTTTTATTTCACAGAACATTCACATGTAGCTTTTTTTTCTCCTGTGTACAGCAGTGTGTAGCGTCTTCTAAATAAAAGAACGCTAGAACTCTTTTGGTTCCCAATATACACCGTAAGCTTGTGATATAAGCTATGGAGAGATGAGTTGAAGGCAGGCTTAGAATGTGGATTTCTGACTTACACGCAGTGGAATAATGTGTACAACTATTCTCCGTGTGTGGCGTGGTTATTGGCGAGTACCTGGGCTGGCGGGACGCTACACAATGGATATGCTTTACACAAACTATTTGACTCTGGAAGTTAGAAAGGGCAGTATTAATATTATGGCATCCATGTGCATTTATCGAATATAAAATTACTAGTGAATAACATTTGAATGGGATGTTCTGCTAAATGTGTATAGTTGTCTTTCGTAATAAATCAATGCATTTTTTATAGCATTCGATGCCTTTTATATGAATGTGTGTTAGAATAACTAGATAATAATGCAAGAAAATATTCTGTCTTTACTGGCCACATACTGTGCTTTTGCATGACAGATAATTTGGTTCTCCCCTGCTGTATAATTCTAGAGGTCCTGACTATAGCAAGTACTATAGAGGCTTCTGAATTTGTCCATGAGCAGCAGAGCTATGTTTTGCGGATAACCACTGCTTAGACAAATGATCTTACTTTAGAAAAACTGTATGTAAATTAATCTGATGTAGATTTAATGGAAATCTGGCATGGCTCCAGTCCCAGTAAACCTTCGATAGTTACCATTGATGTAATAGTGGATGGTTTTACTATTGTGTACACCATTGAAGATGAAATATAAGCACAGTTTTTATCGTGTTATCTTACAATGAAACGCTTCTTTTTGCAGATTAATTTTGATAGTGATGGTGTCTGCGTTTGCTGCGAAATGCAGCATCAAACGTCTGGCTGCAGCAACCTTGGCGAAACCCTTAAACTGAATCCACTGCAGGAGTGCAATGCTGTGAGACTGACATTGAAGGTGAGGACTTTGTGTTCATTATTTGGTCTTCAAGGTCTTGCTTGGGGTTCCCTTGATGAACGGGCTTCTTTTAAAAAATTAGGTAGATCAATTTACAGAGACTCACACTATTTTACCTGCAGTGTACATTAATGTTAGAAACTGTTGAATTATTTTTTGCGTTTTCCAGTAATAGGTTAAGTTAAGGAAACAGAATTGAATACATCATGGCGTGACTGCACATTTTAAAAAGCATTTACAAACACAGTTGGATTGATTGATCTTGCACAACCATCTCTCCAAAATGTGGGGATCAACAACACCAGCCTCTACCCTCCAGACAGAGGCATGGCATGCATCTCACTCATACTTGGCACACAGTTCACCTGCAGAACATTCAGCCCTCTTTCAACTGACAGACCCCTGGACTTTTAATTAGTTGCATTTGCCTCTCTGCAAGCTGACCATCAGGGCCGATGGCTGTTGGAAGTCCCCTCTGATTGGTACCTTGATGGTGAGTAGAGCCGAAATGAGCCATTGGCCTGCGCACTGTGCCACGATTCCACCACCTCCCTTGGCCAATTTCCCTTCTCCCTCCTATGTCCCCAAGTGTGCTACTCCTGTGAGCTCTCTGACAGTGCCACACTTCTATCAAAGTCCGTAGCTGATGCACAGCCTGCCCCCAGTCTCCCATCTCCTCACTTGTTGAATGCTGGGACTTCTCTGCAAGCCGGTACCTTGGCTGAGGAACTTTAAGACTCCTTGTATTCATTAAAATGAGACAAGTGCTAATCTGCGGACCTTCATTGACGAATGCAGCAGGCCCCACACTCTGTCCTGGGGGCACTACCTCCCCTGCCCCCTATCTCTTCATGGAGGGCTCACCACCTGTGTCCTTCCAAAGAATGTCCACAGGCAGGGCTTCAAACAAGTGGTGACACATACTCACACTGCCCCTTGCTCCGCACCGGCAGTCACACAGGACTGGACATCCCTATATAGGAATAGATTACTAGCTTTGGTTGACTGACAAACCGTCCAAATCCTACGAGAGCAAGGACATTTAAAGATCTAGTTCTTGTGGCGAATGTGAAATCTTTTGTAGGCCAAATGAACCTTCATAGCAAAATCCAAAATAGTAAGGTGGAGATGCACCTTGGATAGAGCCTTGGATTTTGGAAATACTCTTTGAGCACAGGTTGAGAAATTTGAAATTTAAATGAAGGCATCTGTCTTTCTATTTGGGGATCAGCCAAAAGTTCTCGTGTCAGCTGCCTCTAGCCCTAGAATGATAGAGGTGAGACATGTCTGCTGGTCGCTGAGAGAGCCATCCAAATGGAACTGACTATAAGTTTGGCACAGTCTGACGAATATGCCTAAAATTTGGCAGCCACTTAGTATATTCAGATTATTATAGATTTTTTTAACTTGTGCATATTAAAAAATCGAGGAAGTGCTTAAAGGGGGACAAAAAAGTATTCATTTGCTAATACGTTTGACATAGTGTGATAACTCTGCACAAAACGTGGCAGAAGCTAGGAAGGATTACATCTCTAGATACGGCAGGCTTTGTAACAATCCATGGGAGAAGCATATATTAATGGGGCAGGTCAATTACATTTTCATTTGCTTATGACTGTGGTGCTGTTTGAACAATCAGTGTCATGAATGGCAAGTAAGTAAAGAAGATTGGGTTAATAGTGGTCCAGAATAGGGAAATTATCGCACCTCGTATTAACGTTTGTATCCAAAGGCAATTTAACAGTGGGCAACACTCCATTTCAATGCTTAATGTATATTCAGAAAAACAAAAAGATGCTACAGCAGTCCCGGCACCCTACTACCCAAGTTTGCGCCTGCCCATTAGCCATGCTAATGTGTACAATATGAGCATAAAGAGGAACTGCAACGAGTGCTCTCCCAAAAAATCACTTAATCCAGAACAATAGTGGATAGTTGTTCATATGACAACATGTTTACATCATTCTTGTACTAGTGCTATATTATTAGAACACAGTTGATACATGTGAGTACATATAAGTCCAGACAATGATCTGTTATGATAAAGAACACAATCCTGTTTACATTTAAAGATGGTTTATTTTGAAGAAATAACACCTCCAGAAAAAACTCAGCCGACACTTGTTTTGTCAATCTTGACTTTTTCAAGGCTGAAAGAATAGGTATATACATGTTGTTGTTGTAAAGCACAAATTGTATACAACTAAAATACAATTAGATTTTGCCAGATGTCATAATCTCAACATAGAGGCCTCCTCAATACTTAAAATGAGGTCATGACACAAAAATAGTGAAAACGAAAAAAGGAAAAAATGGGAGAAAAGAAAGATCCTTTGTGAGACCCCGATATCCAATGTGAATTCCTACTAATATGTACAGTCATGAGCGTTTGCCGGGTGTATAACAATTCTTACTTGTCACCAATGCATGGCAGCAAATAATAATAAGTGAACCCAGTGGTACACAGATAACAGAATTTAAAAACCCACCAGGAAAGTAGAAACGTCACTGGTGTAATGCAATTTCTTCTAAAAAACTGTCGCACCTTATCCATAAGAAAAACATCACAGGGATGAGAATGTTGTCTCATATACAAAAATCCGGGCCCTCCACGTATCTGTAGTAGTAAAAAAGAAGGCCCAGCACTGTAATGCACAATCCTTTTGATCTTAGCTGGTAATACTGAGTATGGCATATGCGTACAGTACTTACTATAGTTGAACACAATAATTTTCTGAATCACTTGCTAGTCAGAGTCCATATGTGGGGCCTTCAGTAGAAAATAATCACTTTCTAGAAGTAAAGCATACGACAGGTGCCTTAACTGTTATTGTAAAGTGAGGACGTCATAATTAAGGATTCGTAACCTACCAATAATAGCACCCATCCCCAAGATGTGAGAAAAGGAATCCTACATTTAGGAGTGTGAACAATATATATTGTAAGGAGGAGAGACCTGCATGGTTGTACTACGTGAGAACAACCATGCAGTGTCAGATGGTTAAGAATACTTAGATGCAATGCATGATAATTCAATGATTGTCTGTGGGAGTGCCCCGAACGATGTGAAGCGCAAAGAAACCCATGCAGTGTTCATTTTCGGGAAAGTGGTGGTTGCGTAAAGAACAAAAATACAGGTATTTACCCAAGACAAGAGTCGATAGCACCTGCCAAGTGTTTTAGAAATTGGCTGCCTTAATAAGCGTCAAAGAGGGAGTCCACAGTTAGCTCCCCTGCTGTAAAAAGTCAAAGGAACTTATGTAGATGAGGGTTATACCCCAGATAGGTCACATACATAAGGGTTGAGCTGTTACATTAAGTCCTGACTAAGCTCACCCCTAGGCTGAAGTAAGAATAAACCCGAGCCTGTTCGTTTGGTCTAAATAAACGTGATAACGATAACAGTTATTTGACCCCCAGGCGGTAGGCAGTGATTCCCCGCCACACTCACCCGGTCTACATTGCTGAAGGACGTGCAAAGGTACCTGATCCTGTCTTCCCAGTACTACAAACGCAGACGCTATAAGCTGCTCGCGCTAAGAAGCAAAAGTGGCACGTGCCTGCAATAGAGCATTGAGTATCTAACGCAGAGGTCTTCAAACTTTTGGATGCCGAGACCCCCCTGTCAACATTTTGAGGCGTAAGGACCCCCTCTTGACAAAAGTGTCTAAACCTGTTGACTAAATTGCGTGGGATGAAAATGTAAATAAGGTTATGTGATGCCGCGTATTTTGGGATAGCATTGCTTCATTATTTTGATATTTGTTACACACAGTAACGCTGAGGAAAGATTTCACCCAATCAGTACCCATTTATAACCAAAATACAGCAATTATCATCAGAAATATTTCAAGTCAACCTTTGTGAAGGGCCTTCCACTCTGCAGCAATACGTGCTGCCACATTAGAAGCTCACCTGGCCCTGACCGGAAGAAGCAGGGGTCCCTTAAAACCCTGGCGGTTTTGTGTAGAGTTAAGCCTTTTACCCATGCAGCTTTCCTCTCACCACCTCCCTTCCATCCCTCTCTCCTCTCCTAACCCCGGATCCCTCTCTCACTTTGCAGGTCATTTTCTTTCACCCCTTTTTACAACTTCTGAACTCTCCCCATTCAACCTCTCACTTCACCTTTAATCACCTCTTGCCATTCTGTCCTTTCACTGCCCTCATCTCTAACAGTCTCTCACATTTATCGCATGGCCTCTCTGGCCCTGTCACCTCCCGTGCCCCTCAGCACTTCTCATTCACCTCGTCTCTTCATTCAAATTTTTGTCTATTTGTATCTTACACCTCTCCAGTCCCCCCATTCCTCTTTCACATCTCCCCTTTGTTCTAACAGAAGCCCTCACCTTTGGATCACACTCACTTCTTGCGTGTCCACACTTCTCTTCGGCAATTCACATTTCGCCTCATTCCTGACCTCTTCAATCAAATTCTCTCACTCCCTTGCTGTCCTCTCTCATTTTGGGTGCGGATGCAAGTTCAGAATGAGATGAATGAATGTATGATTACTGATGGGCTTGTTTGAGTGAGTTGCATATTGAGTAGTGAGGGGGACAGGTGAGTGAAGTGTCACATGAGTGCAGAATGAGTAGTGTACTTGTGTGACTGCAGGTTGAGGTATAGTGTGAGCAGGACAAGTGCATTGTGAGTGCAGAGTGATCACTGTGAGTGCAAGGTGAGCGGGTGAATGGTGCAAGTGCATGGTGATCAGTGTGAGTGCATTGTGATCGCTGTGAGTGCAAGGTGAGCGGGTGAATGGTGCAAGTGCATGGTGATCAGTGTGAGTGCATTGTGATCACTGTGAGTGCAAGGTGAGCGGGTGAATGGTGCTAGTGCATGGTGATCAGTGTGAGTGCATTGTGATCGCTGTGAGTGCAGGGTGAGCGGGTGAATGGTGCAAGTGCATGGTGATCAGTGTGAGTGAATTGTGATCACTGTGAGTGCAAGGTGAGCGGGTGAATGGTGCAAGTGCATGGTGATCAGTGTGAGTGCATTGTGATCGCTGTGAGTGCAGGGTGAGCGGGTGAATGGTGCAAGTGCATGGTGATCAGTGTGAGTGCATTGTGATCGTTGTGAGTGCAGGGTGAGCGGGTGAATGGTGTGAGTGCATGGTGATCAGTGTGAGTGCATTGTGATCGCTGTGAGTGCAGGGTGAGCGTGACAATGAAGGGCGAGAATGAGGAATGAGTTGTCTGAATGCAGGGTGCATTCCCAGACCCATGAAGTAACTCAGCATGTTATTGACGGGGGCGTAGACTTTAATATCTAAGTTAAACTATTGCGGCATTAATCGGGGATCGAGGGTGAAAGAAATAAATAATGTGCTGATCCTGCAACAAACTTCCAGTCCTATGGTTAGGGTTGCCAGCAGATTATTTTGGTGGCCCAGTTGGTACAAAAAAAAGAAGTCACCTAAAGCGGTATTTTCGGCGCTTATCTGTGCATACTTCCCAGGGCCGGCTTTAGTGCTGGTGGTGCCCTGTGCGACAATGTTTGTTGGTGCCCCCCACAATGACCACCCCCACCACGGATTCTCTCACTAGCACCCTTTAACAGTGACCAAGTCTCCATAACCCCACACTCTCAGATGCATTGAATTAGTTATATAGTGCCACTCATACCAGTGTAGGGTGTCCGAGCACTTTGCATCACACACACATTACACAGAGACAATCAATCATTAGTGTGTAAATCAGTGTATAGGAAATGTTACATAAGCCAAAGGACTAAAAGTATAGGAGTCACATGTCATCCATACTGGTTGGCAGTATAGTTCAAGAGTGCTTGGTGTGGAGAAGCACAAACTCCGAGCCGAAAAAGAAACAGCAAAGTTGGGGGGTTAATTTGGCTAGAATTGATTTCTAGCCAAATTAACCCTTTTTGCAACATTAATCAATGGTCTAATAATGTATTCTTTGTAGTGTGCATGCTGTTCTAGGATGAAAGTTAATAGCTCACTATTCTATATCAGGACTTTAAGTTATACATTGCAAGTAACAAAAGGATGTCTCTTTGAAAGCAGTAACCTGCTGATCTCTTCACATCATATGCACTCTGTAATCTACTTTGTACACGTTCTTTGCAGCAGGCATATTAACCCTCTGCACTAACATCACCCAAGTCAAAACCTCAACTATACAACATTCTGATCTCTCTCCAGGAAGATAATTAATCACACGTTATCTTGACATTTATGTGAGGCCTGGTGATTGCCGGGGAAAGAAACGCTGCAGCAGGTGCTTCAAAAGCACAATAAACTTTCACACATGGCGCCCCCAGGAAGCCAACTTTGTATTCCTTTCCATGAAATGCATTCTCACACTACGGCAGTGAATGGAAAATCCAAATGTAAGGAATAGGCACAGTGGAGACCCAGGGGGTACTGGAACCAGCAAAAAAACCTAAGCCTCTGTAACCAGTTTACAAAGGCATGTTAAATGGTCTTTAAAGACCTGTGAAAAAACACGGGGGTGCCGGAGATAGGACTCCAGACACTGCCCAGCTGAGCCCCCAGCAGCTCAAGTTTCACTGCAACAGCCGGGCTGAGACACAGGACGGGGGAAGGGGGGGGCTGAAGCCCTTGGGCCTGGGCAGAAGTGTGACTGGGAAGGCGCGACCCCCTTTGCATCACTCCACGGCCCCCCTGGGGGTCGCGCCCCACAGTTTGAAGACCCCTGATCTAACGTATGGGCCACACCACGGATACGGAAATCGGCGCCATGATTGGCAGTGAAAACATTGATCCTGAACTGTAACTTATTATCGATAATATGAAGTAATCAGAAATAAAGTTGAGAGTAATAACCTGTAAACGTAATACTTCCACTCAATAATTAATGTAGAGCAAAAATAACGCATGAGATTTGCGCCCAATTTTAAAACAAAAATGACGTGTATTTAGAGATTTGTGCTTCTGATACATCATAAATGACGAGCGCCATGTAATGGTGTCCATATTTAGTGTAAAAACATATTGTGGCCGTAGTAAAAGTGATGCTTATAATGATGTGAACACATCCTGAATGGTTAAAGTAAAAGAGAAGAGAAAATTGCAATAACAGTAAAATGATAGAAATCGATTACTTATATAATGGTAACCTAATGCATGATATACATTTGCAAAGATTAAAGCAGTCATTTCTCTGTATGTACAATGATGCATGATATCTCACACAGTATACCAGTTGGTTATGTATAAAACCCCTCATGTCAGGTAGTAGATATGAAGTAAGCATAAAGCTAATATATCCTTGCTACTACATCCTAGCAGTGTAAGAGTCATACAAATAATCACAAGTTAGGTGAAAGTAATCTGATAGTAGAGTAATAGCTGTGTAATACATGATATACATTTATAATACTTCCGATACATAGATTTCTGTAACAATACAATGATACATCCCACATTACACAGTAGACCAGGAGGTTTCGTATATAACCCTCACGTGGCAGATAGCCAACATACAGTAAATATAAAATAAATATCCTTGCTATTACATCTTAACAGTTTGAAACACATAAGGAAACTCCAAAATTGTCGAGATATCTAAGAGAGATACCAGCTTATAATGCATGCATATCAATATCCTCTGTATTTCATCCGATACACAACGTGAATATTTAATCCTGCAAAAAACATGCAATTCCTTATCTATATTCAAGCCTTTGTTTACAGATCTTAGTATAATTAACCATTTGGTTTCTAGTTTTCTGAGGGCCAAAGTCCTATCCCCCCCTGTGGATTGTCCTCAGCCAATGTGATGCCATGAAACCTAAACCGAATAAGCTCAGATGCAGTGTGTACAGTATTAAAATGTACGGCAAACAGATAGTAATTCTGTTGAGTATTGCTCTAATATGTTCCGGTATCCATTACTTCAGAGGCCCGATCGTACTGCCCACGTAGATCAGACCGCAGTGACAGATGATGCAATAGACGACAAACGTAGTGTTATAATTAATGAAATGTTGTATATGGTGACCCTGTGTAGTATCGCAACACAAACTGAGCATTTTGTCTGCCGCATATTGACATACGTTACAAAAAGCGCGTTTATAGAAACCCTTGGGTTTCTTGGGCAGCCAAGACACTGTCTGATTTGTGGTGATGGGCGGAATATAGCTGGAGCTAGGATGTTTCTAAGATAGTGCCCCAACTGTAAGTAGTGCTTGGTTTCTTTGTTATGTATTTGGTTAGGATGTGATCCAAGGTCAAGAGATGCCAGTGTTACCGCAGGATCTTGAAGAGATCCAGGCTATGTGTGCTAAATTGTGTAATTATTGCCAGATTGTGTGATTGGTGCTTCTTGTTAGTCCTAGTTCTGAAAAGTGTTTGTCGTGATCTCTTATGAATTTTAGATTCCGCCTTATCTAAGACTCTCTTGTCATAACTAACCCTGGACGTAGTGGGCGTAGTGGGGCTACGTGGAGCATCACGTAGTGTGGCCAAATCTACGCACACTCGTGCACTCCGCGTAGTCCCACTACGTGCCGCCCGCCTCCCGCCCGCCCTCATTTTAAAATACCTTAAAGTGGTTAAAAGTAAGAGAATGTCTTACCTGAGGTGCAGCGTCCCGGGGCTCCCTCTTCCTGCTTCAGCGGCAACTTCTTCCTCACAAATGCGCAGGCGAGGGTGCCCACGCAGGTGCATTTGTCATGAGAAATGCACATGCAAGGGCGCCCGCGCATGCGCATTTCTGAGGAAGAAGTTGCTTTTTTGGAGAGTGCTAGTTGCAGTTCCTCTATATGCTCATAAATGGCATGTAGTTAACAAATGATCTCAGTGCAGGTTTATTAGTTTTTATGAAGATCCAATGGGGATAAAGTTATGGGGGGGTCAAAAATCGTTTGATTTACTACCACCTTTGGTATCATTTGGTGGGTCTGCACAAACTTTGGTGGGAACATCAAATGTTTAAACTTCTTGCAGATCCACCAAGTGAGGGGTGAGTTAAAAGGGGATGTAAAAACATATCCATTTGCTAATGCAATTAACACTGTGTGAAGAATCTGCACAAAATATGCCAGAAGCCTGGAAGGTTTGTTGTTTGATTGGTATATCAAGTCTTGTGCCAATCCACAAAATAGAGGCAAAGTTAAACGGGCAGGGCCGTAAAATTGTGAATTATATGTAATTTTAGCAATGCTGAATCTGTTTCAAATGTTGCAAGCAGTAAGCAATTTACATCCAGTGCATATATGTAAGTTTTGTGTAGCTCCAATGGATACAAATGAGTTAAAGAGGGGCGCCAAAACGTTTTTGTTTTACTAATTATTTTGGCACAGTCTGATGAATCTGAATTAAATTTAGCAGAGACTTCAAATGTTTAGCCTGCTCTTGGTTTTCCTAATTTTCTCAGTCCCGTCCACCCCCATTTATCGGGGGAGATTTAAATGGAGGTGTTCATCTGCTAATATTTTAGCACTGTTTGATAAATCCACGCAAAACTTTGCAGGGCTTTACATTTCTTAGCTTACTATTGTCTATGTCAAGTTTTTTTTTTTTTTTTTTTTTTTTTTGTTTTTCAAAAACCTTTATTGGAAAAAATTGCACAGCACAGTTACGGAGTTCCACAATAGCTAAGGATTAAGATCAGCAATACAGTGCAGCACAGCAGAGGCAATCGTAAACTTGTGACACTTGGAAACAATGCCATGGGGAGTTGTCATAAAGCATACGACAGAGAGAGGCACCATGAGTAAAGGAGAGAGGCAGGGAGGATGGAGGGTGGCGTGAGCAAAGGGGAAGCAGCTCATTGACCTACACCAGCGGCCGCCGCGGACTGGGTGCAGGCGGGGAGCGCGGGAGAAGTCGCAGGATGCTGGGAATCATGGCTTGAAAGGTAGGTGACAAGTGGGCCCCATATATCAAGTTGACGAGACTTGGATGGTAAAAGGTCCCAGAACTCAGACAGGAGGGTTTGTCAACGGGACGCATCCTCGAGCCAGAGGGCTACCTTAGGCGCAGGCCTGCGACCCCAGCACATGGAGAGCCTACGCCGCGCAAGGACCAGCAGCATGGCAATCAAACAACGGGAGGCATCCAGGCATAAGTTAACAAAGCCTAAGAGGCAGAGCGCGGGGTCAGGTTGAAGCGGTGATGAGGTAATTTCCGAGATAATAGCGCAAACCTCACGCCAGTATGCCGAGACCTGGGGGCACAGCCAGGCGAGATGTGAGAAATCAGCGGCGGGCGCAGAGCAGCGAAAACATCTGTCACTTGCTACAAGACCTAACTTATGAAGTTGGGCGGGGTTCGATACAGCCTTTGTATGTATTTGAAGTGTATAAGGGGCAAACGATAGTTGGGGGAGAGGCGTTTGATCTGAGTGCAACAATACAGCCAATCAGCTGGAGAAATCTGGATTCCCAGATCCTCATCCCATGCAACGCACGCCAGGTCGGTGGAATTGGAAGACGCTGCTAGCGTGTGAGCATAGATTTTAGTAACCAATTTCTTGGGAGAAGAAGAGGCATAAAGAAGAGCAAGAGTGACCATCGAGGGAGGGGGCTGTGGAGAGGTGGATTGAAGCTTCCTGCAAACAGCCCGGAGTTGGTATATAACAGGGTGTCCATTGGGCCAGAATTGGTGGCAAGCAAGAAGAATGTGTCCCACGGATACAGGTCCGATATTGTGGAGAGGCCCAGACGAGCGGTGTGTTTAACCATCCCAGACGACTACAGTGGAGAAAAAGCGGGGTGGTGGGCAATGGGCATCGTGTTCGCGGAAAGCATATCAAAACCAGAAATGTTATGAATCCCGTCCCAGGCCCAGCGCAAAGTTTCGACGTGTCGATTTCAGTGCGTTGGAGTTTTTCCGGGACGAATAGAGCAGTTGTGAATGGCCACGGGGCAGCAAGGTCCGCCTCCACTGCATCATGGGGTTGGAACGGAGTGGGGTGGAGCCAGAAATTGAGAAAACTGGCCTGAGCACAGAGCATAGAGCTTGAAGTCCGGGGCGCACAGCCCGCCACGCGACATCGGAAGAGTCAGGCTGTTATATGCGATCCTGGGTTGCCATCCGTCCGAAATCCGTGTAATAAGCAAAGAGCGAACCTTACGAAAAATATGAGCGGTGAGAGGGATGGGGATGTTAACGAAGAGATATAAGAACTTCGGAAGTACCACCATTTTTGTGATAGCTATGTGCCCAGCCGAAGAGAGAGGCAGCCGGTTCCAAAGAGGGATCTTGGACTTATGGCGACAGCGAAAAGCATTGGGGACAGCGGACAGCTCTGCCGAGTACCGCGCCCAATAGGAATGGGCTCGGAGATCTGTCAGTTGATGCGGAGAAGGGTGGTAGGAAGAGTGTACAGAAGTAACACCTTGAGTATAAAGACCTAGCTGAAGCCCGGGCGGGGAAGAAGATAAAACAAGAAGGGCTATTCCAAGGTGTCGAAGGCCTTGTTTGCATTGAGCAGAGCTACCACTGCCGGAAGCGATGGGTTAATTTGATGAAGAACTGAGAAAATGGTCCGGAGGCTGTGGGAGGTTGCGCGAGAATAAAACCGGACTGGTCAGGGCGAGCAATGAGCGGCATGAGAGGAAGGAGACGGGAGGCAAGTAACTTAGCGAAAATGTTGTTGTCTGTATTGATGAGGGATAGGGGTTGGTAGGAATCACGCTGCTCGGGTGACTTGTCTGGCTTGAGGAGTAAGGTTAACAATGCTGTGGGAGGTGGCGCGAGAATAAAACCGGACTGGTCAGCGCGAGCAATGAGCGGCATGAGAGGAAGGAGACGGGAGGCAAGTAACTTAGCGAAAATGTTGTTGTCTGTATTGATGAGGGATAGGGGTTGGTAGGAATCACGCTGCTCGGGTGACTTGTCTGGCTTGAGGAGTAAGGTTAACAATGCCTCACCCAGCGATTGGGGGAACTGGCCCGTTTCGAAGGACTCGTTATACATGGCAGCTAAATGAGGAATCAAAAGCGGGGCGATGGCTTTATAAAAGGAGGTCGGTAGGCCGTCAGAGCCAGGGACCTTGTCACCGGGCATACTGTTAATTTCCGCTAGAATCTCCTCTTCAGAGAAGGGCTCATCCAGGAATTCCCAATGTGAATTACCAAGCCAGAGAAGTTGAAGAGTATCAAAATATTGGTCGAGAACTTCGCACGGTGGTACCGATCCAGGCGTATATTGTTGTGTGCTAAATGCAGTGAAGCGCGCTTTAATTTCTTCAGGGAAGGTAGTGCGGGCAGGTCCGCCGTCCTGAAGGGCAGTGATGTACGATACTGCTCAATGCTGAAGGAGGAGATTAGCAAGGGTTTTTCCAGGGCGATCGCCCTCACCGAAGCGACGCACCCGCTCCTCTCTGCCGAGAAACACCAGTTCTCTATTTGCCTCGTCAGCAAATTCAGTTATTTTCCCGCATATCAGTGTACGGTTTCTGGGCGTGGGAATCGTCTAGCAGTTTAATCTCCCTTTCAATTCTGTCCAGAGTGCTGCGTATAGAGCGTAGGGCACCAGATTGCTTGGAGATACATTCCCCGCGGATGACAGTTTTAAACCACTCCCAAAGTGTGGATGGGGAGTCCACTGAGCCCTCGTTGAGCTCAAAATAGTTCACGATTGCAGTTTGTATCTCGTCGCAAAAGACCGAGTCGCGTAGTGCATTCGGGGGAAGCTGCCAGGAGAAGGCTTAGCAGGGAGAATGTGGAAGACAGAGGGATAGGCGTACGGGAGCATGGTCGGAGAGATTGCGCGCCATATGATCAACCGAGGTTAGCCAGACCAGAGCGTCCAGAGTAGTGATCCATAAGTCCAGTCAGGTCCAGCAGCCATGAGAACCAGTGACACATGAGCCCTCACGCGCAGCGGGGTGGGCATGATGCCACGCATCGTACAGGGAGTTGTCCAGGAGGATAGAGCTGAGGAGTGAAGCCGCGCGCGGGTGGGAGAGATGAGAGCCAGACCAGTCCAAAGTGGCGGACAGTATCACATTAAAATCACCCCTCCCAGAGGAGAGCAGCAGGGCCAAAGGATGAGATGTGGTGCCAGACTTGTGCAAAGAAGTCCTGGTCGTCACAGTTAGGGCTGTACAGCACAGCTAGCGTCAGAGGCTGGGCCTGCACGATGTCGTGAAGTATTGCGAAGCGCCCCCCAGGGTCAATGAGCACTTGAGAGGTCTTGCGCAGCAGTATGGATACCCCCGTGAGTAGTTGGAGTAGGAGGAGTGGATTTCACCCCAATGTTGGGAAAGGAGTCTAGAGGCTGTGGCCGGTAAAAGATGGGTCTCTTGTAAAAAACAGATGTCCACCTTGTGCCGAACGAGGTGAGCATGAACCAAACGAAAGTGGGAAGAGGTGTGGCGCCGCAGCCAGGGCGACTGACTCCGGAATCTGGGGATCACGGTTCGATCCCCGGCTCCGGCAGCAGGTTAGCCCAGCACCATGTAACTCTGGGCATTAGCTTGCTTAATCTTCCCGACGGCCCCCAGCGCCTAGAGACCCTTACGGGTGATTGTTCGCGCTTTACAAATGTGGATTTAATTAATTTAAAACGTGCCTTGCGGTGGTCATTGAGCCCATGGACATTCCAAGTCCAAAGTGTAGTGTCAGTCATGGTGCTGCAATAAGGGAGGGAGTGTCCAGAAAGGGTAAAAAAGAGGCCAAGAGCTGCGTGCATCTGTAATGAGTGGTGCAATGGATAATGAGATGAGAGGGCAGTGTAATAACCATGGAAGCATATTGACATGGTACAATCAGAAATACTATGAAGTCCTCGAGAGAGGCCAGCAATTCAAACATTACTATCCCCTCAGCAGGCATCTGAGTAGCATGGGAAAGAAACCTGGTCATGAAAAAGCCAGAATCAAGAGCCTGTGCAAAAGAGAACAACATGGCCTCGTAGGGAGGCCACAGACCCCAAACCCAAAACACCCAACCCCCCGAACCCACGACCAAAACAAAAAAAAAACAGGAAGTCCTGCATCCCCATACCCACACCAACCCCCCAATCAGGCTGAGATACCACCTAAACCCACCCCAGGGACCCACAACTAGGAAGGGAAAAATCTGTGTCCGTGATGGGAATTATCCTGTGGGGGCATGGCGAAGCCCAGCAAACACCCCTGCCAGAGAGACAGTGTGGCCAGGCCGTTAGTGACAGCAAACACCAGGAATGAACATCAAGGAGTGAGGAACATCACGTCAATAGCAAAGAGGTGAGCGAGAATGACCCAGGAGGCAACGTGAACCCAAAGGTCTCAATGCAAGTTACAAGCCTGAGCAACAACCAGTGCAAAAAACATAACATCTAAGCTTGAGAACAGTTCAGTCATTGTCACTGAGATTATCATCAGCAGCTGCTTGGGAGTTGGCAGGCGAAGAGCGGTGTGACCTGTCAAGCTTTTTAGCAAACACCAACGCCTCTCTTGGATCCGGAAAGGTAAGAGTCTTGGAGCCTTGTTTAATGCGCAGTTTAGCCAGGGAAGCCAGTGAGTAGGAGATCTCGTGTAGCCTGTAAGAACTCACGGCGTGCCGCCTGAACCGCGATGGTGTAGTCATGGTAGAATGAGAGGGAGTTACCCCGGTTACGGATTTCCCCTTTTTCTCTGGCCGCCCGAAGGATGGCATCAAGGTCCCTGAAGTTCAAGATTTTGGCTATGATGGGGCGGGCCGGAAGGCCAGGGCCAGGACGAGGGCCGAGAGAACGGTGGGCCAGCTCAACAATGAAAACAGATGAAAGAACATCGCCAAAGAGCTCATGAGCCAATTTTTCCACATAGTCCTCCATGCGACAGATGTGATAGATTCGGCACACCTGTGATGCCAAGGTTACTCCTACGGGAGCGCGCCTCCAAATCTTCGTTCTTATTTCAGATAACATCCAGTATCTTGTCCATCTGCAGCAGTTTCTGGTGGTCTTGGGTGGCGGCGTCCTCTGCGTCAGACACCCTGGTCTCAACATGAAGTAGACTGGCATCGTGAGAGTCAACCTGAGCCTTCGCCATGTCCAGGCGGGCCGACAGTTGGTCCAGCTGAACCGCTATGCTGGTGACAGTGGATTTGACATCCAGCATGACGGCCTTCAGATCGTCCTCACAAGACTATGCCATTTCAGACGGGACCAGAGGGTTACCCCCGTCCGCGCCAGCACCCTATTAGCGCATCTGGCAGCACTTATCGAAGGTGATTTTGGGCTGCTTGGGGTCAGTTCTCCCCACGGCAGGACGCTGGAGAGAGGAGCAGCCAGGCAGCAGAAGATAAGCCACAGGTACGGAGAGAGGACCAATGTACCCAAAGGGTGGCGGACCAGCAAAGGAAAAGGCAGAGGCTCAGACCCAGCAGGCGGTTGCGACGACGTTTGGAGGCAGAGTACAGGTGGGCTGGTTGTGGGAGAGGCGTGAAGACCGCAGGCGACAAGTCTAGCACCAGTTGGCCTCAGTGGATGGCCTGCTGACCCACCTATTCGAGGGAGAGGCGGTGAAGTCCGGCTTGAGGGAGGTGGGCCAGAACAGTGTGGGCAACAAGCAGGGCTGCCGGAGAAGCAGCAGAAGCTTGGGACCAGGAGGAGGGGCCGGCGGGCGGTAGAGATTACTGGCGGCTCCCGCTGGTAGTGGCGGCAGGCGGCAGATGGAAACTCGGTGAGTGCTGGGATCTCCTCAAGGGGAGCACCCCGTCCAGGGGGGTCAGGCCGCTGCAGAGATGAAGCCCATATGCCAGTGAGACCGACCCAGCAAACGATAGAGGTTACCCCAGTGAGCTGGGGTCGCAGCAGGAGGAGGGCAGCACGCAACAGTGGGTCAAGGAGAGTGCGCCGCCCGCGTCGCCAGGCCCGATGGGGAAGGCCTGAGCGACGAGCGCCTATGAATGGAGAATGGCGCCTGAGAGTATGCAGGCCGAGCGGTACGGATAAATGCGCCCCCAAACCCACCACAGTGCGCCCCCACGGCAGCAGCACCTACCGGCTCCGATGGTCGAGGAGAGGAGGCGCAGCGTAAGGCATTGGTCCAATCCGCACCAGTAGTCGGCTCCGAGGAAGCCGGGACGGCCGCGTCCACTGCGGAGCCCTGGCCCAGGGCATACACAACGGCGGAACTCGGCCCAGCGACGTCCCAGGAATGCAGGAGTGGGCTCAAACCTTGCCCCAAGGTCAGGTGAGTGGCGATGGCACGGTTCTGAGTGGCGGTGAGTGAGATGTCCGCAGGATGATAAAGGATTTTTGGCATGGCCGGCAGAGCCCACTCAAGGTGCGGCCATTTTGCAGCCGGCTAAGCCATGCCCCTGTCTATGTCAAGTTTTGAGCAGATCTGTTAACCAGGCAAGCCCTACAATCCACAAGCAACTTCTGCTGAGCACATCCTAAGGTGTTTGAGTGCAGGTAATGGACTAATGCTGTGCACAATGCAGGATAGATGAATGACAGGCTGAGCGCAGTGAGGTTTTGGCAACCATGGAAGGTTTGGCACAGAGCCAGTCAAAAGGCCTTCTTGCTCACTATGAGTTGGGCAGCCACATCGGGATGGCAGCAGGACCCGCTGTGGAACTAGAAAATTAAACAGATTTTAAAAACAATAACATTAATTGTATAAAGTTATTATTGCAGTAATAGCACCATGGTAGTTATAGGTAAGACAGAGTTTTCTTAATAAGTTTGGTGTCTTTTGGCGGATCTGCACAAAACTGTCCAATAACTAGATTACTTAATATTGAATTCTTCATGAAAAGTTTAACTTCAGTCCATGAAGTAAAACAAAGAATATGGGGTCCCAAAAGTAAAAGTTGACATGTTAACTCACATAGGACGTTTTTCCAAGTTAGATCTCAGAGTGGTATTCTAGAGTATTTGAGCTGACCTTGCAATCTGAAAATAGGTGTGGGGTTCCAGGACAACCAGAAGTTACTGAGCCCCAATAGTTTCAAAGGAAGGGGGGGGTATTTACCTATTGTGTTCTGAAGCCTTCATACCATGAACATCAGACTGGGGACCAAGTATCTAGTATTTAGAGAATTCGAGCCATCCAAGGCTGACTTCGGGATGTGCTGTGGGCTAGCAACTCAAAATAATACAAACCAAGCATATGGCACTCAATAAATCAACATTATTTGAGCACTTTCATATTAAAAAGAAAAAGTTTTTTAATGTACGCACAGCTAAATGCTGCATGCAATATTAGAAATAAATTAAAAAAAACGTACATTTGGTAAAACAAAGCGTTGCCTTTCGTAAGGGGTGACACAATAATGACCAGATTCTAATCTTCTAACAAGGGTTGTGGTAGAGGGTTAACTAACAACGAAACCGTTGTCTATTATGGCAATTTGTGGAATTTCATGCAACAAAATACCTGCCTACTTGTTTAAACACATGATATTTACAGTACACCTTTAAAAGCATTTTGCTTTTCGCATTTGATTTTCATTATAGAAAAATGTCATCCTGCAGATGTTAACATGGCTTTTCATCTTCCTCAAAAAAATTGCCACCAAGCTTTACCAATCTCCTTAAGTCATAATAAAATAGAGAGCCCCACAAACATAAAAATTAGGGGGATGGGGCGTAATTGGAGGAGTTTAGTAATTCTGCGTTACTTTTGTAGCGCAGAGTTACTAATAAATTCCACTGCTCCGCAAGCGGAATTAATCATTCAGCACTAGCTTTTCTGGGAAATCCAATTTGATGCACGCCATCTGGTTCCATTTTAACTCGTTCTCGTTATTGAGTGGGGCCAGTCTTGTTTCAGGTTCTTCTGGTAGAATTTGCACTTGTTGTTGACTTTTTTCCCAGGAAAATCGAGCTTGCTATTATTGCAATGATAGTGCCACACATTGGAGATGTGCATCTTTACACCCCTCGATGCAGTGGCTGAGGGGTTTATTGGAGACAGGCATGGTCTCCTGCAACACCAATTACTGCAGTCTTTAAAAAAGCATAAATGTGTTGGGTGAGCAAGGAAGATGAGATAGGATCATCCCGGAGCTGAAGGTAGCTGGTAGTGGGCTGTAGACGTAAGTAATCCGGCCATGATGAAACCTTTAACAAAAAAGGAAAGCACCGGTCTCGCTGATGTGGGTTGTGCTCTAATGACAACTACTCCAGTTATATTTTTATCCAATGCCTTCCTGTTGCTTGAGTTGCAGCCAAAGAGAGCTAGAATAATGTGCTCCAATCAAAGCAGGTGCTTCACTGAGGGCACATTTGAAGGCAAAAAACATGGAATACCATCACGGAACAGCTCAATGACGCCCGGCAATGCAATATATGCACTTCATGGTACAGCATTAACAGCTTGCTGTTGCTACCAACATGAAGCTTCAGCAACGAACATCTGTGATGGCCGACAGGATCTTCGCACTACAGTGCAGACCATCCGCAATGCCTGGTCTGCTCTTAAAGTTATTTCCACAACCATCGACCGACGCTCCCCCTGCTTCCCGCGGCCTTTTACACCACAAATGGAACCCTTCGCACTGGTCTTTGAAGGTAACCCTTTCAGCAGGGCTAACCTGGTACCCGTATCCGGCCAGCACTCCATAGCATTCAGACTGAACTTTTGACTTTCACCCGGTCTTGCACAACCCCATAATGGTGAGTAGCGCTTTGTGCTTTTAGACGTTTTACTTACCTCAAATCTTTGAAATTGCCTATCTCCAGTTCTACCGATTGGATGTATGTCATTTTGGAGTCATATAATTTATTAAATATTACTCTATTTCTTTTTCAATTGGTGTGGGATTTTTCTTGCGTTGTGTTTTCACTTATTTACTGTTTGAAGTGTTGCATACATGCTTTGTGCATTACTTCTAAAATAAGCTGGACTGCTGTAGTGCCAAACAACTTAACCACAGGTTAATCTGGAGTTTGCAGGTGACTTCACCCTAACAGAAATTTTGCTTGCTGCTTGCAAGGGTTTCACACCCGTCAACCAGTAACCCCATTTCCAACTGATTGCTTTGGTGCCCTAACTTCTCTGGGGGTAAGCACAATATCATGGTGCTATTTGTGGGTGTCTTACTCCTTTGACTCTGACATGCCCCCTTCTTCTGGGATGCATGTGTGCTCAGCTGTGACTCACTCCTTGCCAGGTGGGTGTGCAGGGCAGTTGCTTATTCTGCTTCATGGTAACTACCTGAATGCCTGAGGCAAGGCGGTGGTGCAACTAGTTCACATTATGCTGGGAGGTTGGGGGCATGCCTCACTCCATGCTGCAGTTGTGATGCTTGTGTGTAATATCTAATGAATGCACAATCACACTGATGCTAAATCTCAATGCTTAATCTTCCAAATATGTGGTTGCACTTTAGTGTTCACAATGCAGATAATGCTTACATCCTGAGGGTAACCTC
Source organism: Triturus cristatus (assembly GCF_964204655.1). NCBI lineage: Eukaryota > Metazoa > Chordata > Amphibia > Caudata > Salamandridae > Triturus > Triturus cristatus. The sequence continues at coordinate 350,989,929 of NC_140583.1, forward strand.
AGGAGAACAAAGCTGAACAAGAGCAGACACTTCATAGTGGATAACTCAGTCCTCATTACAGTAAATTGCTCAGGGTTTGGAGTGTATTGCTCCAGTGAACCTCCTCTATCCACTAGGGGCAGAAGCTAGGGCCTCCTGTACTAGGAACATATAGTGTTTACCACAGCCTATGACACGGAATGGTCCTTCCCCTTAGTCGCAAACTTTGGAGACTGTCTATAACTTTACAGTCTCTACACTAGGTATGTGTGAAATTTGCAAAATTTGCTTTTGATTAATTACATGAAATTTTGGCAGAATTATGCATAACTATGTGAAATGCGAAACCCTCATTTCATGCTATCTCCTTGCGTCAGTTTTTGGGAGCGAGTGTGCATTTCAACAAAGATAGGGAACAACAGTCACTTGAGTTCTGTTATTCCAGTGTGTTTATGGTAAAATTTTACTGCATATGGCACGATTTGAGGTACATTTCTATTGCAAATTGTGTGTAATTACGCAAAGTGCGCTCAGGCAGAGCCTTTGTGATGAGCAAGTGTGATAGGTCACAGCTCCTCCCCCTCATCATGTTAGAGATGGTCCATTTAGCCAACACCTATTCTTCTTAGTCTCACTGTTTGGGAGCAATAAACAAAGTCCAACTGCCAGCTACTCCTAGTCATGTGACCCAGGATAAAGTCTGCACGCACCAAATGGTTGGGACAAGAACATAAAATGCCAACTTTCTAAAAGTGGCGTTTTCAGAATTGTGACTTAAAATCGTGACTTTACTGTTAAGGAGGGTTTTAAATTACAGTTCTTCAGACACCAAACTTGACCTTCCAAACTGCTCCTAATCGAAAGTGATCACTCATTAAATGTAATAAGTTAACCCAATGTTATCCCATGGGAGAGACGGACCTCGCAGTAGTGAAAAACGAATTTAAGAGTTTTTCACTAGAAGGACATATAAGAATTAAAAGAACATGTCCAACCTTTTAAATATACTGCACCTTGCACAATGGGCTGGTTAGGGCCTACCCCAAGTGTGACCTATATGTATTAAAATTGAAGATTTGGGACTGGCAAAAAGTTTAATTTGCCTGGCCGAAATGGCAGTGTAACCTGCACACACAGGATGCAATGGTAGGGCTGAGACATATTTGAAAGAATACTTAAGTGGGTAGCACAATATGTGCTGCAGTCTCACTAGTAATATATAATATAAAGGCCCTGGGTACATGTAGTACCACTTTACTAAGGTATAATTAGTAAATTTAATATGCCAATTGAGTGTAAGCCAATTTTACAATGTTTAAAGAAGAGAGCACAATCACTTTAGCCCTGTTTGGCTCTGTTCGGGATTGTCCTAAAACCAGCAAAAACGAAGTCCGTAAAAACAAGAGAATGAAAGGAAAACAGATGGGGGAAAACTATGTCAAGGAAGACAGACCCAACAGATTTGCTGTGTTTGTCTATGCCCACACATGCCTTCTCCTTCCCTGTCAGACTTTAGAGGGGTCTCCTGATGAGCTATGGAGACATGACTCTTCTCTCTTTGTATTATTCAGACTGAAAAAAACGCATTAGCAGCCTCTAAAATTCACAATGAGTCCCCATGCACCAGAAACATATGCTAAACTCCCCTGTAATGTACCTAATATGTTATGAGGCATTTGATATGCCAGTTGAGAGGCACAACAGTTGTTGAAATTGAGACAGGAAACTCAAGAGCTGAGTTTCATTAGTGGGAGACTCAATACACCTTCTGCATGAGTGTATCAGAGCATTCAGCTAAGGTAAATGTCTTGTTAGCTGGCCACTAGTACATGCACTTAAAACTTGCCACTCCACCAATCTAGATCCTACTCTCAAATCAACCCAGCAGTTCAGGCCAGCTTGCTTTAAGGAGCAACTTAACTGGTCCTCCAAAAATTTGGGTGTACCCGGGGCATCTCAGATTGGGGCTGAAGATGTATAATATGGGATACTAAAGCTCTTTCTGAAGTCTACCCAAGTTCTTAACGCTGTTTTCAAAACTTTCAGCCTAACTTTTTTAAAGTATTTTGGATCCCCATATTTGAACAAGAAGTGGCTCTGCCCCAATCCACTAAGCATTGCCTCATATAGTTTACCCATTGAGGATCGATCTGCTTTGTTGGACAACATCCGAAAATTCTTAAAATGGAATGCATAACAATACATCTGGAGGTCAGGCACTGCCAGCCCTCCTGGCACCAACTTTCTTCTCAGTTTTTTCCATGCAATCCTGATCACCCTTGAGGCCCAAATAAAGCTTCCAATTTTTCCCTGAAGTTTAGCGTTACACTCTTTGAAGAATGTAAGAAGGATAGAGTTAAACAGAGAAGTACATTTTGGGAGAACAATCATCTTAACCAAATTAACTCAACCAAAGATGTTAAGTGGCAAATTGGTCCATCTCACTAAAAGTTTCTCTATCTCTTGACATACTTTTTTCCAATTAACCTTCGGGGTGTCCTCTGAGTTATAAAAACTCCCAGATATCTCATCTGCAATTTCACCCCCTGATTAATAGTATCTGTGTCCCAAGCCATAACCTCGGTTTTATCCACATTGACCACATACCCCAATATTTTACCAAATTCCACAGCCCTCTCAATCAATCTGGTTATTGCAAGTTGTGGGTTCATTATGTACAATAACATATCATCCATATACAGGGCTAATTGGTCTCCAACTCAACCGACATGAATGGGACAATAGAGAAAACTGTTCCAATCTGGTGTACAAAGGATTCAATATAGAGATTGAAAAGGAGGGGAGATAGAGGACAACCCTGCCTTGTACCTCTGGTAATCTGAAAGCAGTCTTATAGTTTTGCATTTATCAAGACTCTTGCAATTGGGACCCTATACAGATTTTGTATTGTGCTCATATTTTGAGGAAATACAAAGCTCCTAAGGGCTTCCCATAGTTACATCCCCAATTAATTCTATCAAAGGCTTTAGCCGCATCCAAAGTGTTAGACCTGGCATCGTTGTCGTGGGTTTCCCCTGCTTTTTGCCTTTGCCTCCAGTGTTTTTCCTGTGTGTTGGACTTCGTTTTTGCTGGTCTAGATGCTTTGGGCACTTTGCCACTGCTGTTCAGTGTCAAAGTGCAAGTGCTCCCTCTGTAAATTGTTGTCATGGAATAGTATTTATATAATTGGCTTATTTGGTTTACTATTAAGTCCTTAGTACAGTACACAGTGTGTGCCCAAGGTACCCCTATAGCAGGGTGCAGTGTATGTGAAAGTTAGGACATGTCCTGATGTGTGTGGAATGTCCTTACAGTGAAATTCTGCCAATTTTGTTTTTCACTATTGCAAGGCTATCTGTCCCATACGATAGAATGGGAGTTCATTTATAACATCTCATAAATATAACTTCCCATTGGGACAAGAAAGGGGGATAAAATTTAGTATGCCTGAACTCAGAATATAAAGATGCACCTTTTAATGAGGATGATTTTTGCATTCTGCGTTTGAAAATACAACTTTTAGGAAGAAGGTATTTTCTTGCTTAGCCATCCTGTGTGCCTCTGCTAGGTTTGTGTATTGACTGTCTGGCTTTGGAGTGACAGGGGCAGGGGATGTGCATTCTGTTCAGACAGCCACTTGGGAGGGTGAGGTGTGTCTTGCCTTTCCATGGTGAGTCAGGGTTGAGCTGAATAGACCTGGGTTGCATTCAGAGTAGGGGGAGGAGATTTTGTTCACACCTGAATGGGCCAGGTCTGCTTTGGACAATGCTGTCTCCACCCGCTGCCAGGAAGCTGCACCAGAGAGGACAGAACTGGCTGTGATTGGGCAAAGAGCTTCTCTGCCACCAGAGAACAAAGGAATTTGTGCTATAAATAGTGGGGCTCACACCCCAGACTTTTAGATTACCTCCGGAATTCAAGAGGAACCTTTGCCAAGGAGAAGAGCTGGAGAAACTGAAGAAGTACTGCCCCTTTGCTGTGTGCTGTCCGGGGTTGGCCTGCAGTGGTTGTTTCTACCAAAGAAAGGACAAGGACTTTGCTGTGTGCTGTTACCCCTGCTTGAAGAATATCTCCAAGGGCTAGAAATAGAGCTTGCCTCCTGTTTTGAAGTCTCAGGGATACAAAGACTTTACCCCAGCTCCCCTGAACTTCCTCGCAGCGAGTTATGACCTGCCAAGAGGTGCCTGTTGCTGTTCTGGGTCTCTGGAGGTTTTTCCTGCTGTTGGGAGTTGGAAAAGTAACACAACGACTAGAAGCGTGACACATCTGCACCTATTTCCACAGCATCACTGACGAAACCAACGCATCACCTGCCCGTTGCTGGAGAAATCGCTGCACACCACATCGAGCTATGGAGTCCGAGATCACCGCACTGATTCTGACGCAGGCCTGCTGTGCGGCTGCAAGAATCAACACATTGTGGGACCTCAGCTGAAGAAACCAACGCAGCGCCGCTGTCACCGCCACTTCGAGAATCAACGCATCTCTGATCCTCACGCATCGCACCGTGATGACAAGTCTACAAGGACATAGGCCGATGTAAGAAACTGACACATCACCTCCCCGTGCAGTTAGAAACTGACGCTTCACTTCCCCTTTAGTAAGGAAGCGACGCATCACCTCCCCTGCTTCTCCTCTGAACTCAGTATTAGTATCCAGAGGCAGCCCTGTTTCTGAATCCACCAAGACACGTATCGTATTCCTAGCTTTATCTGCTCTGACTTTCCAAGCCAAGAGCGAACTACATCTCTCACCATGTGAGAAGTGTTGCAGCTTCCTAACTCTCCATTTATCTTGCATTCTCTTTGCTAGCTGACTCTCATACTCTGCCTGCATATCCCAAAATTCTCCTCGCAGGATAGATATCCCAGCTGAACCCTCTGATGAAGCATCCTGAAGTTCAGTTTCTTTCATCTTTATTTCAGCTTGAAGTGTCTCTTCTTTGCTTAGTATTTCTTGCCTCCTTCTAATCATTATGGCGCTGATTCAGCTCTTAAGTATGCCTAATAGGTATCCCATACTATTTGTGGGCTAGCAGAATTTTTATTGAATACAAAAAACTTAGGGGTTTTACCTGCCAAGTCTGCAACAACCAACTCATCCAACAATGATTCTCTATCTAGAGTCCACCTTCTCTGTCCCTGTTGTTTGTGAAGTCTTAGGTGTAGAATCGCGAGAGAATGATCTGAAAGTAAATCTTGGCCTTGGGCCAATGACTCTACTTCATCATATAGGGAATAGTCGACCAAAAAATAACCTATCTGTGAATCATGTCAATATTTCTTGCTATAAAAAGTGAAACCGTTGGTGGAACCCATCTTCCTACTCTAAGTGTCTAACAAATTCAGTTCTGCCATCATATCTTTCAACTTAAGCAAAGTCTTAGGAGTACTTGCATATTTAGCTCTCAATGTTCTATCTAGGTCTTTATTTAATAAAATGTTAAAATCTTCCCCTAAAACAATGGGGACAGGCATTTCCAAAAGATGGCGTTGCAGCTAAGGTGAATGTGACCTTAGATTTGCACTGCAGATGGAGTAAATTATATAAAAGGAACAGACTCAGGTCTTTGTACCATGTGCCAATCTAATGTTACATTTTAACACATTGTAGATAACGTCACAATATAAAAACACCTTAGATCATACAATTTACCTCGAAGCAAAGATGTATTCCCTTTTAGTATGCAAATAATTTGCAAGGTATCATGCTCACTGTGTGTCAGGTTGTATAAAGTTTAGACTAGGTCTGATATGCCACAAGGCTTTGTGTGTGCAGTTGATTGGCTTGTCAAACAACAGCCCTTCCCACCAACATACGGATGTAAATTTGTGCTTACACCTTTCATGTGCGAATTACCCTGTAGAAACATATGTGCACTGGAGGTTAAAGCTTGAAGCCAATTTTTAAAGACCATTACAGTTCATGAAATTCTATCTGAGAGTTTCATATCGTAGCAGTAGTCAAAACCAGAGGTCTAAAATGGAAAGCTGGGTTTTCATGGGTACAATCCATCCTCCTAGACTAAGTTTGCTTTTTTGCTGGAGCACAGTGCAGATAGGTTTGAAAGTGGTTCCGTGCTTTTGAAAAGTCCCAGTAGCACTTAATGTAAAATATGGATAGTCCTAAAGCCAACACATTTTGGTGCCAGATGCTAATTCACATTGAATGTTTGGTAAGACACCTGGGGCTGTATTACGGAATGGTTTGCGCCCAGCGAAAACAAATGTGCGCTGTGTGATCTGCGCTGCATCCCTTTGAATGTTCATTTATGCACTGTATTATGTTGCTGCGGCCCAAACCCCATCTATAATAGGAAACCGTTTGTGCGCCCACACGCACTGGAATGTTGCAGCCAAAAATGCATTTACACCAGCTCTAATACAATATGCGCACAGACACAAACGCACATAAACACAGAGCGCAAAGTCTGCGCCAACATCGCGGTGCATTACAGACAGATCCTCCATAATGCCAAGGGGTGCATACTACAACGCACAGCGACAAATAGCACTGGCGCACTCATGTGTAATATGGCCCTAAGCTGGAAAGGCTCTGCAATCTCAGGTGCTATTCAGCTAACATCACCCAGAAGTTTTTTTGCTAAATTGTGACTTATTGCTTCCCCGAAGGATAGATAGGCTAGTCACCAAAGATGCAAAGCTGATCTTATAGGGTTTCTAGGCATGTTACCTGTAAGAGCAGGCTGACTCACAACCCAAACTGTAGAGCAGAAGGTCTCATTGTTGCTGTGGATAGAACCCAGGGGGCAAGCTTTCCTATGGATGAACTCTTGCAAAGAAGGAAAGCTATATTTATTGCTAAAATAAGTAAAAATATGTAATCCAAAGCTTAAACCTACACAGGACAACTATTAAACCTAATTGGTCAATTTGTCCCTACAGAATTCAATCGAAATATATAAAGAATAGTGCACTTTCTGTTTATACTTCATGTCTGTGATGGAAGAAAAGTATGTAGCTATTGCTTGGATGTAGTTTAGGTTGAGTCTCAGGCACCTAGTGAAAATGTCTCCCTCAAAACATTAGGGGCAAGCCATTGGCAGCTAAAACATAAGTGCCAATAGTTGACCAAGGATGTCCACATTAGTGGCTCCAAACTTGTTGGGTTTTGACAGAGGGTTCTTTCTGGAAGAATTCTTCCCTGCTGTATAGAAAAACATATCTATGATGTGATTCTCTCAGTGGTGCTCCTAGCATTATGAAAGAGAGGGAGTAAACTAACTGATGGACCTGGCCCTCTCCGCAGGGTCACTCCCAAACCTAAAACGTCACCCCTCCTTTTTTGCTGACTTTGTTTTGTTGGCTTTAGGCCTCTATGCACTTTACAAGTGTTAAAGTGGTCCTAACACATGGTAAAAGTGGCATAACTTCCTAGTTTATTCTTCTCACAGAATCCCACATTCACTCATTTCCGAAACACATTCAATTGAGGTATGGCCAGCATCCTACCATGTTACTCACATCAGACTGTCCTCATGGTGTAATTATCTATCCCTCTCCTACACACCCCATATCCACTGCAGCAGCAGTGGTGGATGCTCCTTCTCATACCTGGCGGCCAAGACTTGGAACGACCTGCCCCTGTAGCCACAGACCTCCTCCGCTCTACTAGGATTCTGAAGGGCGCTGAAGACCTGGCTAATCGACTCAGCCCCGGCACCTGGATACACTCCTCAGGTGATTAGCCGCACTAGCCCCAGCACCTGGATACCCTCCTCAGGTGATTAGCCGCACTAGCCCCAGCACCTGGATACCCTCCTCAGGTGATTAGCCGCACTAGCCCCAGCACCTGGATACATTCCTCAGGTGATTAGCCGCACTAGCCCCAGCACCTGGATACCCTCCTCAGGTGATTAGCCGCACTAGCCCCAGCACCTGGATACCCTCCTCAGGTGATTAGCCGCACTAGCCCCAGCACCTGGATACCCTCCTCAGGTGATTAGCTGCACTAGCCCCAGCACCTGGATACCCTCCTCAGGTGATTAGCCGCACTAGCCCCAGCACCTGGATACCCTCCTCAGGTGATTAGCTGCACTAGCCCCAGCACCTGGATACCCTCCTCAGGTGATTAGCCGCACTATGTAAATCCACTGGTCTATAGTTGGATCTGAAAATGTTTAGCTTTCCGTCATTAAGAGCCTGGCAAGCATTTAGCTAGCTTTATGCCAATGTGGGTCGAATTTTTTTTATAAATAAATATAAGTAAGGGAATGTGGATGTCCCTACCTGAGGACGACTGAATCGGAGTAACATGAATAAAGATGAAGACGAGTGAGAGCCTAGGTGGAACTTAAAATGTTGGGTTGTGCGATGGAAACCTTAAGTACGGCAAAGGTATCCGCATTGACTCCTCAACATTGCGTAAAGCGACAGCTACAGTTTTAACGCATGGAGGACGCAATGCATTCCCCAGAGTGTGTGTCAATATAGGGCCGCCAGGCAAGAAGTGCTTTTGTCTAAGAAACGCATATGCTTGATATGTATATGTAATTATCATGCAGGTTTATCACATATATTTATGAGATCAAATTGTGTAAGTGAAATGGTTACACTCCATGTATTACATTTTAAAATTGACTGCGATATGAAGTCGAGTTTGACTGGTATTATGCTTTTAACAGGAGCTGTAAACAGTGCCAAGCTGGCTGAAGCTATGTCATTAGATTCCGTTTCAGCTGCTGGACTTTCCATTTAGCGCCGCCGAGTATGTAATCTGGGCTGAAATACATCTGTCCTTGAGTTCCTAAGTGAGAGGTGTATATAGAGTGTAATTTCATGGGTGAAAACCCTTAACTGCTCATTACCTTTCTTCACATTATTTTGGCTTTAGAAATGAATCGCTGTAATTGAAGTCAACCATGGGTAACAGAAGTTGTCTTTGTATAACTGCGAAAAAAGGCAACCTGCACAGTTAAATCAATATTAGTGTTTAGAACGTGATGTTCGGGCTTATTAATCACAAAAGTGTTTTAACCAAAATATGTGTTTATACATACGGGTGTAGAGTTTGCTTACCCGAGTTTACTTTGGGTACCTCAATCTCTACCACTTCATGTCCCTACAACGGTTGGTGTAAGGACTAAGGGTGGGCGGAATTTGCGAAAGTGACTTTCGCAAATTATTGCGAAAATGTTAAAAATCTCCGCAAACACGCTGAAATATCTCGAAGATGCGGAAGTTTTTTTCCCGCCCATTCGCGGTATTTTCTGCGTGGTCGCGGCCCGCCAACTTACCCATGCGATTGCTCGCGGGCTCGGCCATCTTGTTTTCACTCTTCTCGCGGTGCATGATCGCGAGAAGAAAGACGTGATCGCGCGACCAATGACATTACTGCGGGCGCGAACTGTCGCGAGACAGCGCAAATGGCTACCAACAATCCAACATCTCGTGGAGAACGTGACCGGATCGGGAAAACTTGTCGGCGAACGTGGGATTCAGGTAAGGCGATCGCGCGCTCACGAGAATGTATTATTTTACAGCGCGAGCAAGAAACAAATTATCGCTAAGCTGCGGAATGGGAAAATTTTGACATTTTCGCGCTCTCCGCGGAACGCGAAAATGTCAAATTATCGCAATTTCCGCGAGCGGAACGGAAATTTAGCCCAGGCCTTGTAAGGACCCAAAATCATTCTGTGCTCTCATAGTGGAGCAGTGCGAATGGCTTCAACCCTCAGTTTTATCCCCAAGTAAGGAAGTAAACACCCAGGCTGTACTGGAATCATCTAGCGGGCCCTTTAAGTGTTGTGCTGTGGACTGTGGCAGCTCTCTCTGGCTAGATACCACCTCATGGCGAAGGAAAACAAATGAGAGTTAGGTAGGTAAAGCTGTTCTACACATCTTGCCTTCCCACAATACACCGGTGTCATTTGTAAACTGGAGAATTCAGAACTTTACATGGGTTTTATCTCTTCTCTCATTTGAGTAAGCATTTCATTATAATTTAAATATGAAATTATTTTTACTCAGTTTGAAATGTAACCTCTACATTTGCACACACAGCATGCATTAAATCGCGAAACATTTCAAATTCATGGCCGCCTCTGGATGCTATCTGCCCAACAGAGTCTCTCCCAGCATGTGGAATGAGCCAAAGGAAAACACATCCACCAAACAGGAAATGCTGGGAGGAACAATGAGACCCTGTGGCCAAGCACCTTTAACAATTTCCCCTTTTCAGATTGCCTAGCTTCTAAACCCAGTGTAATGGTTTGAAGCATAAAAATTTGCCAAAAGAACAAATTCTTCCATAAAAAAATACTCGAATTGAGAACAGCACTAATATCGTAGATTCCTTTAATTATATACTCAACAGTATGAAGGGGGTCAAAAATTGGCTTATAGGTGATTCACCAAAAACTTCATTCCCTACTCGTTTCAAACAATAAGAATATCATCACCAAGATGGAGGTCATATGTTTGATGACAAAAACCCATCGACTGAGGAGTAAAGCAGACAGGCAGGAAAACTCCTTCCCTTGGTTTCAGTCACTGAGACTGGTTTCTTTTGATTTCAAGCTTCCATTTACAAGTGCCACAAAGAAAATCAGGTTACATTTGGTAACATGCTGCACTAGCCTCGGTACTGCAGAAAGTCAGCTAATGGAGTTGAGGTTGGGCTTGCCCATCATGCACCCTTTTGCCCAATCACAAGCAAGGAAAAGGTACAGCCCCTCGAATACTATTCTAGGTTCTGGTTAGGGAAAAGATTATGAACCTGGCGCTCTTGCACTGTTAGCTGGAAATTTGAATCTATGAGCCCTTGAAGCGCAAAGCAAATGCGTGTTTCGGATAACTTCCGGTACGTTATATTTTCAGCAATTTATTCCTCCTGTGTATGTGTGATTGCGTGCCACGTTTGCGTGCGTGCACTAATGTGGGTGTCTGAATATGAGTTTGCATGGGTAAGAGTACGCCAATCCCTGCTGGTGTTATGCATTTTTTTCTTTCTAAATTGGCTGCCACAGGTACATACAGCAAAGGAAGCCTCTGATTCATTGTATAAAGTGAAATATGTTAGAATAAAAATATCCATGTGAGTTGCCATGAATAGGTTTAGGTGGGCGCGGCAAACGGATGGAGGGACACTTAGGCTATGAGAAGAGCCCGCTAATGAATTCTTTTTTTTAAGTTTAATAAGCTTTATTGAAATATAAAATTCAATAACATACATTAAAGGCCTAAAGAATAACAATGCATAGGATATCTTGTAAGTAAAGTAGAGTAGGCAACAAATCAAAGTAGAAAGCTGTTTACATTTTGGGAAAATAAGGGAGAGGAAAGAGGGGGAAAGGGAAATAACGGGGTAAAAAAATATATTTATAATCATAATCAATAAATAGAAGACAACATGCTCCTAAAAATCGTAAAATATAAAGAACAAAAAACTGTTGAGTATAAACTTCGCTAAATAGTAGAAGAAGAGGAAAGAGAAAAGATAAAACAAAGAGGAAGGAATTCAAGGGAGTTGGAAATTTTCAGAACGATAATGAGAAACATTATTAATTGAATCCATATTTAAATACATAGTTAATGGCAAACAAAATACATCTCTATTAACATGAGTATTGTATTGGGAGGCATAAGCAACATCTAATCTATGGTATTGACATACAGTATTCCACCACAATTTAAGTGAAAGTTTGGTCAAACATTTCCAGTTCATCGCAAGTTGTTGAAACGCTAAAGCCAACATAGGATCAAACAACCCTTTTTCATAAGAAGGTAAAGGAATGGATTCTGATAAACTTCCCATGAAGAGAAGAATATTAGACAAAGGTGTGTGGATCCGAAAATGTTTTGATAAACAAGCCCAGATTTGCTGCCAAAAGGAAATAACAGGGGGACATGAAAAAAGGAGATGTGAGAGACTTGCTAATGGAAAGTCACAGGACCAACATTTCTTATCTTCTATGTGTGTGAAGTTAGCTATAGAAATGGGAGTAAAATATAATCTGTGATATAGAAGAAACATAGATTGAGTGGTGGAAGCAGATCTTGAGATCCCCAGCGACCGAGCTCAAATCTTATTCCATATATCAGTGCTCCATTGAAAACCTAAGTCTGATTCCCAAGCAAGTTCCACTTTATTTTTGTCTCGTTCTGGATTCGTGGTGTAAAAGAATTGATAAATTACGGAGGCTTTTGGAGTCGATGCTGAGATTTTAAGAAGTGAGTCTTGAGTGATTAAAGCTTCATCAGAAGGAAGGAAATAGAAAATGCTTATAAGTAATTCCATAAGCATGGAAAATTTATATAAAAAAAGAACGAGGGCATTTAAATGTAGCTTGAAAATCAGGGAAAGAACGAGGATAAGTGCCATCAAATAAATCGTTAACCCAGGCGATCCCCTTTACTCTCCATGAGGCCCAGTATAGAGGTCTATTATTAATGGTTATAAGACGATTATGAAATCAAACAGCGTGAGAAAAACCAAACAGATTGTTAAAAGAACCCTCACTCACCAACCTAGTTGGTGACATGCTTCATCATCGGGTTCCCACCAAGGAAGCCGAGTGCCTCCCTGGTGTGCTACAACGCCTGAGTTACAGCGGAGCTGGTTTTTTGATGGAGTGGTAGTGCAAAGCGTGAATTCAAAAGGTGGATGGTTTTAACCGATAACAATTTTTATTCTAGGTAAACCAAAGACCGTTAAAAGTCAAGTGGGACGGACAAAAACTGGCTGGTTAAGATAACCAAAGGTTGTCTGATTTAAGATCAGTGAAACTGGGTGGTCAACATGTTTCTGCTTGTCGTGCCAATTAGCTAAGCATTCTTCAGGACCAGTTGAAATTCCACGGCGGTATGCGCACGCTAAGGCGCACCCTAACCTGTGGAATATTGGTAAAACTTACGGTTCTACCGAAAAGCCTCCTGGTATTTCCTGGGCTACTTAATTCTGTTAGAAAAAAAAGGAAGAAAAACACATAAACATATACATGTGGCCTGTTGGTTAATTGCCAATTCAGCAAAAATTTGGGTGAAAAATAAATTTGGTAATCCTGTGCTGTGAAGAGGGAGTGGGTGTCTTAACAATTGAGCCACTAATGCCCGAAGGGCGAGTATCCTCATCCTAAAATATATTTGTGTTCCAAATCGATCAGTAATCGAGGGAACTGAGCACACGTACACTGCCTGCGTGCGAAGAACGGCAATCTGTGATTAGAAATATGCTTAAGTAGTGGCTATTCGCCGATGTATTGTTGGTGATAGCTGACTCGTGGAAGTGATTTGCATGCCGCTCAAGCGCCTATAGTTTGTACTAAGCGCTGAGGCACAAGTGCATGCGCAACCAAATCAAATGAGGATAAAATAAAATAAAACAGTATCATGAAGAAAATAATGGTCTGCTTACTCGTAAACAGTGTACGATATACGTCATGGGTCCGAGAGGGGGGTAGTGAGCTATAGTATCTAGAAGGAGGTAACAAGCACATAGATGAGTTAAAGCTTGGAACTCCGAATGAATTACCATTGGACAAGAACCTCTGTGCCCCAGCAAGGACCCGGACTTACTTCCATGGTCGCACACTCCCGCGGTGGACCTGCCGGTATCCTACTCGGCCCGGATGTTACTGAGTTGTGGACCGAGCCGGAAGTAAGTAGCTGGTAGAAACGATCACGTGACCTTCAAAGCGTGCACGTAACGTCTCGGGTTTCTGACCTAAGTGCGTGGAACACTAGAACGTAGTTGAAAGAGTGAACTTTATTCGGCTATCCCGAGGACAAATAAACAAAGTCACGGAGGGGTGTGAAGTCTATTCCCAAGCAATTACTACGATCATTGTGTTACCCGTCTAGCGTGTTTAAGTCTACACACTAACATCAATGAGAAATGGGGGGTGTACGTAATTCAGAAGCCCAAGCATGATATTCCCTTGGGTTTTGAAAAGGCTAAAAAAAGGGGGAGAAACAATTCAGCTGCCCATTTTGCCAGTTATGGTTGGAGACTAGGCCAAAGGGAGTTAGTAAGGGCATCCTTAAAGATATATCAAAGAAAGGCGAACAGCTAGGTATCTAGCGTGGTGGGCTAGAAAGTCAAGGGAAACAGACTCTCCGAGGCTGGGTTGGCAGTGTTCCTAAAGATTGCTGAGTTGGCACTTCACTGCTTGAGTACAGAGTTCCAAGGGATATTTTCATTCAATCCTACTCGATGTGTTGACAAACGGTAAATCCACCGCTGTTCCTTTTCAAAGAGGGATTGCTGTGTATTGGGACCTGGATTGAGTTTCTCAATTGTAGTCCATCTCAAATCATTAGTGGTGTGATTCAGAAGTAAGAAATGTTCCGTGAGTTTGGTACTGATCTTGCGATACCGGATGATACTGCGGTGTTCGCAAATGCGCTGTTTAATTTTACGCCCAGTCATACCCACGTATCTCAAGCCACATGGGCAAGTTATTAAGTAAACCACATCCGTGGAATTACAATTAGTGTGGGTTTTTTGTAACCACTGTTTTCCTGGTTCCAGAGCAAGATGTTTAGTGGGAGAGGTAATGTGGCAAACGCTGCATGAACCACAAGGGTGGTGGCCAACCACTGGGGGTAAACCCCATTCACTGAGAACTGACTGTTCTGATACTTTATCCTGTGTTCTGGGGCGGGTGTGTACCAACGCATCATTTATACTTCTCGCTCTCTTGTACGAGAACAAAGGTTTTTCCCAATCGTGGTTGTTACTTTTTAGAATATTCCAATGTCTCTTAATGGATTTACTCACTGCATTGGAAGCTGCTTTGAAGGTGGTCACACATGTGAGTGGGATTGTTTCCTTGTCATTTCTCAAATGCTCTTCTAGTAGTGCATCCGAGTTTTGGTTTCCGGCTCTTTTGCTGCTCTTTTTCAGGATTTTGTCGGGATAGCCACAGTCCTTCAACTTCAAAGTCCTGTGCTTGTTTCTTGTAAGTGGAGACTTCACTGCAGTTTCGTCGAAGTCGTAAGTATTGTCCGAAGGGGAGATTTTCTCTTAGTGGACGTGGATGATAGCTAGAAAAGTGCAGCAGATTGTTCTTAGCCGTAGGTTTGTAATGGATCCTAATCTGCAGCTTGTTGCCTGTTTTAGTAATAACCACATCCAAAAAAATCATCTCATGTTCATCGTATGCGTTGGTAAACTTCAGGTGGAAATCGCATGTGTTAATCCACTCAAAAAACTCAAGAAGAGTGTTTTCAGGTCCTTTCCAGATGATCAACACATCATCAATGTATCTTTTCCAAAGTGATAAATTTGACAAAAAGGGGTTATGTGATGACAAGATGTATTTACATTCAAAATCATACACATACAACCCGGCCACACTAGGCGCGAAGGTGCTACCCATAGAAGTACCTGTGGATTGTAAAAACAGTTCACCCTTGTATTCAAAATAGTTCCGCTTGAGAGCAAGAGTGGCACAGTCAACCACAAATTCACGTGGTGTTATGTAATCCCAGGTGCTAGATTCCAAAGTGCTGTCGATAACGTTAATAGTATCATCCTGTGGTATGCAGGTATAGAGACTTTCTATATCCAAAGTAACAAGGAAAAAAGATTCCTCTGGGATAGTAATCTCTTGTAGTAGTGCAAGTAAGCTCTTGGTGTCCTTTAAGTAAGTACTGGTAGCCTGGATTAAAGGTTTAAGGAAAAAATCACAATAACGTGATAATGGCTCCAGTAATGAACCGATGCCTGATACTATCGGTCGGCCGGGCGGCGGTGTCCTGTTCTTGTGCGTTTTAGGCAGCGTATAGAAGTAAGGGATAATACCTTTGCTGGTCGTCAGGAAAGTTGCCTCATGTTTGGTGATGTGACCCTGGGTTTCAGCCCTGCTGACTAGGTTGTGAATAGTGGTGCGGAGCTCTGGCGTTGGGTCCGAAGTCAGACGGGTATAGCTGGTGTGATTACCAAGAAGGCGTCTACATTCCATGTCATAAGCATCCGTGTCTTGGATAACGACTCCCCCACCTTTATCTGCTGATTTTATCACAATGCTGGAATTGGATTGTAACGAATGTAATGCTTGAAACTCACTGGTCTTCATGTTCTTATAGATGGTTGGTTCAACGAATGTTTCAATGTCATTAAAGACCGCCTGTTCGAAGGCTATGATCTCCGGTGGGACCGCATAGGGGGGTGGTGTAAAGGTAGATTTTACCCTAAGCCCTGTGTCACTCGTATTGGATTAGGTATTGTCAGTTATCTGTTTTTCGAAAAAACTCTTAAGTTTGAGTTTACGAAAAAATTCCGAAAGCTCGCAATGTAGTTTGAAACGATCCAGGCGAGCCGTGGGTATAAAACCCAGTCCCTTCTCGAGGACTGAGAATTCATCATCCGTCAGGGTTACCGAGGAGAGATTGGTGATCAAACTCTTGGATTGCTGGGGCCTGCTCGCTGATCCCGAGCCTTGCTGCGTGTATTGTCTCCCACTACTTTGTCCTGTTGCCAATGGACTTGATTGGTGTCTCTCCTTCTCCCGCGTCCTCTCCTGCCCCTCTCTAAAAAAGGGGGTCGGTACATATTTTGTTGGAATTGGGGATGAGGTAAATAGGTTGGATTCCAACCCATCAAAGGGTGAAAAGGTGGTGGTTGGAACGGGGCGGGGTAGCCACCTCCGTTGGTTTGTTGAAATGGGTACCAAGTCTGGTGTTGTTGTTGTCGTCTGTTTCTACCTCTTCCCCGTTGGCGTGACTTATAACTGTCGCCACTGGAATCCCTTGTAGTGGAACCATCAAATGAACTATCAGTGCTGTAATCATTCCTTACTGGGGGGGTATAATCCAGATTCGCATATGGATAGATCTTTGTATAAGACCATTTGGCAAGGTCCTTTTGACATTTTTGTGCTTTCGATTGAGTTAAAGAGTCTTTATACTCATTCATTTCCTTATTCAATTCATCAAGTCTTTTCTTGTAGCCGGTTAGAGTGGTTCTGAAATGAGACTCCGTGAGTTGGATCTCTACCATGATAGCCTCTGAGAGTCTGAGAGCTGTTTTGACAATGAGCACCAACCAATCGCGGGTACAATGCCAAGCAATCTGTGCCCATTCCTTTCTAAACTGGGCATCATCTAGAAAGATGCGTGGGGCATTGGTAACCAAAAGACCCTTTGGTGCTATATTGTTTCTGAGATATTCTGTAAGTATGGTGCCATGAAGGATAGTCCGAATACACCCTCTTTTTTGCTCACTTAGTTTATCCCATTCTGTAGTTTGTGAGATTGTCTGAGCAATAGAGGGGTCTGAAAAGAGTGAGGGGTCTGCCAGTAAGGCATCCCCCTCCTCATCGGAGTATGTGAGACCAAAATTTTCCATGCTACTGAAGAGAGGGGAGTCGCTATCAGAGAACAAAAAGGCCCTCGCAGCTGTGCGCTGCAGAGTATCACAGAAAAACAAAATGAGGGAGAGGGAAAAGGTCACTCTTGTTCCCCCTGATACGTTCGCATAAACAACAAAAGAGTGATTACTATTAGACTGATAAAGCTAATAAAATCAAACAGCGTGGGAAAAACCAAACAGATTGTTAAAAGAACCCTCACTCACCAACCTTGTTGGTGACATGCTTCATCATCGGGTTCCCACCAAGGAGGCCGAGTGCCTCCCTGGTGTGCTACAACGCCTGAGTTACAGCGGAGCTGGTTTTTTGATGGAGTGGTAGTGCAAAGCGTGAATTCAAAAGGTGGATGGTTTTAACCGATAACAATTTTTATTCTAGGTAAACCAAAGACCGTTAAAAGTCAAGTGGGACGGACAAAAACTGGCTGGTTAAGATAACCAAAGGTTGTCCGATTTAAGATCAGTGAAACTGGGTGGTCAACATGTTTCTGCTTGTCGTGCCACGCTTGGGCTTCTGAATTACGTTCACACCCCATTTCTCATTGATGTTAGTATGTAGACTTAAACGCGCTAGACGGGTAACACAATGATCGTAGTAATTGCTTGGGAATAGGCTTCACACCCCTCCGTGACTTTGTTTATTTGTCCTCGGGATAGCCGAATAAAGTTCACTCTTTCAACTACGTTCTAGTGTTCCACGCACTTAGGTCAGAAACCCGAGACGTTACGTGCACGCTTTGAAGGTCACGTGATCGTTTCTACCAGCTACTTACTTCCGGCTCGGTCCACAACTCAGTAACATCCGGGCCGAGTAGGATACCGGCAGGTCCACCGCGGGAGTGTGTGAGCATGGAAGTAAGTCCGGGTCCTTGCAGGGGCACAGAGGTTCTTGTCCAATGGTAATTCATTCGGAGTTCCAAGCTTTAACTCATCTATGTGCTTGTTACCTCCTTCTAGATGCTATAGCTCACTACCCCCCTCTTGACACATGACGTATATCGTACACTGTTTACGAGTAAGCAGACCATTATTTTCTTCATGCTACTGTTTTATTTTATTTTATCTTCATTTGATTTGGTTGCGCATGCACTTGTGCCTCAGCGCTTAGTACAAACTATAGGCGCTTGAGCGGCATGCAAATCACTTCCACGAGTCAGCTATCACCAACAATACATCGGCGAATAGCCACTACTTAAGCATATTTCTAATCACAGAATGCCGCTCTTCGCACGCAGACAGTGTACGTGTGCTCAGTTCCCTCGATTACTGATCGATTTGGAACACAAATATATTTTAGGATGAGGATACTCGCCCTTCGGGCATTAGAGGCTCAATTGTTAAGACACCCACTCCCTCTTCACAGCACGGGATTATCAAATTTATTTTTCACCCAAATTTTTGCTGAATTGGCAATTAACCAACAGGCCACATGTATATGTTTATGTGTTTTTCTTCCTTTTTTCTAACAGAATTAAGTAGCCCAGGAAATACCAGGAGGCTTTTCGGTAGAACCGTAAGTTTTACCAATATTCCAAAGGTTAGGGTGCGCCTTAGCGTGCGCATACCGCCGTGGAATTTCAACTGGTCCTGAAGAATGCTTAGCTAATTGGCACGACAAGCAGAAACATGTTGACCACCCAGTTTCACTGATCTTAAATTGGACAACCTTTGGTTATCTTAACCAGCCAGTTTTTGTCCGTCCCACTTGACTCTTAATGGTCTTTGGTTTACCTAGAATAAAAATTGTTATCGGTTAAAACCATCCACCTTTTAAATTCACGCTTTGCACTACCACTCCATCAAAAAACCAGCTCCGCTGTAACTCAGGCGTTGTAGCACACCAGGGAGGCACTCGGCCTCCTTGGTGGGAACCCAATGATGAAGCATGTCACCAACTAGGTTGGTGAGTGAGGGTTTTTTTAACAATCTGGTTTTTCCCACGCTGTTTGATTTTATTAGCTTTATCCGTCTAATAGTAATCACTCTTTTGTTGTTTATGCGAACGTATCAGGGGGAACAAGAGTGACCTTTTCCCTCTCCCTCTCTTTGTTTTTCTGGTATAAGACGATTATGCCACAAAGGAGAATGTAAAAAGGTGTTTCTGGATATGAATTTTGACTGAAAATAGAGTCTTAACAAAAAACAAGTGTGTTTAAATAGTGGAAGAGATGTGAGGGCATTTTTGGCAGTAAAAGAAAGAACTTCATTGGTCAAGAAAGGAGCAAGCAAACAACGTTCAATAATGACCCAAAGAGGGGTGAAAGGAGAGGATTCCGTAAGAAGCCAATGAGTAGCTTGTTTTAAGCTGAAAGCTTTATGATATAATCGAAAGTCTGGAAAATTTAACCCACCTACAAGTCTCGGTTTTCTAAGGTGGAGTAAAGAAATTCTGAATTTTTTGTTCTTCCATAGAAATTTAGAAAGAAGAGAGTCTATTTTTTTTAAAGAATGTGACTGGGATATGTATAGGAATCATGGAAAAGAATAGGAGTAATCATCATCTTAATGGAGTCAAGAAGACCCCACCAAGAGAGAAAAAGAGGATTCCAGGATAAGAAGAGTTTGGAGATACGATCTAGAGCTACATTCATGTTCAATTTAACCGAGTCAGTGATAGAATTGGAAAACCAAATACCAAGATATTTTATTTTAGAACTATTCCAATGAAAGCCAGTAGATTCAAATTGTTGTTTGAGGCAAAATGTTGTAATTGGCAAAACTTCTGTTTTATCAGGGTTGATCTTATAACCTGATACCGCTGAGAAATCAGAGATTTCTTGTAATAACGAAGGAATAGAAGAATCTGGATTGGAAATGAAAAGCAAAATATCATCAGCATAAGCAGATAGTTTCAGGTGGTGATCGCCATGTGGAAATCCGGAAATATAGGGATTTTGACAAGTACGGGAAAGAAAAGGTTCAAGAGAAAGAACAAACAGAAGGGGGGATAACGGACATCCCTGCCTAACACCGCGATGGAGTGAAAAATGCTGCAAGATTTGACCATTCACGATGGTAGAAGCAGAGGGGGTAGAGTAAACAAGAGAAATAAGAGAAATTAATTTGGTACCAAAACCATGCCATTTAAGAGATTAAAAAAAAAAGGACCAATCTACCCTGTCAAAAACTTTTTCCGCATCAATGGAGATCACCGCAAGAGGAAAAGATAGAAAAGAAGCTTTATTAAGAACATTAAAAAATAGACAAGAGTTATCCGAGGTTATTCTGCCTTTAACAAATCCACATTGTTCGGGGCCTATTAAATGAGGAAGGAAGGATTCAAGGCGCAGAGCTAAAAGTTTAGCAAAGATCTTATAATCAACATTTATCAAGGAAATGGGGCTGTAGTTTTTACAACATTTGGGATCTTTGCCTACCTTATGAATAAGACAAATAGAAGCTTCTAGAAAAGTGCCACCTGCTGCACCTGTGGAACAATAATGTTGGAAAAAGGATAAAAAGTTTTGGTAATAACAAATTAGAAAAATGAAGATAAAATTCTACAGAAAAGGCGTCAGGGCCAGGGGATTTATTCTTCTTCAAAGAATTCAAGGAGGAGGAGATTTCCTGTAGTGATAAATCAGCGTCAAGAGAGGTGAAATCTAGATCAGAAGAGGAGGGAGAAGGAATAGTACTAAGGTATTCATTTATGAGGGAATTAGTTGGTGGTGACTCAGGAGTGTATAGAGCACTATAAAATTTTGTAAATTCAGCTAATATATCTTTATCTTTGAAAAGGTGTTTACCATCGGTAGATTGAATGGACTCAATTAATGTTTTCTCTTTTCTAGATTTTAAATAATTAGCAAGAAGTGAGCCAACTTTATTGCGGCCACCGTAATATATGGCACTGCTACGAAGCATGGTAAAGGAAGCCTTATCAGTAGAAATTTTATTAAATTCCATCTTAGCACGAATAAGTTGCTGCAGAGTAGAGTCTGATGAAGAAGTATAAAACTGATGTTCTAAGTGCTTAATGGAAGGCAATAAAGCTTTATGTTTATTAGAGGACTGTTTCTTTTTCTTAGAAACAAAATCTATAATAAAACCTCGAGCAGTGGCTTTAAAACTATCCCACACCGAAACAGGAGACACAGTGGTATCTTCATTAATAGAGAAAAATCTTCAGCAAAGGAGGTGAAAGAAGAGGAAAAAACGGGATCCTGTAGAAGATAATTGTTAAATCTCCACCTAGATGTTTTAGAGTGAGGAGGAAGTAAATCGAAGTCAGCGACCACAGGAGCAAGATCTGAAATTAAAATGGGCTCAATCGAGGAGGAAATAAGTTTTTGGGCCAAGGGTTTGGAAAGAAATACATAATCAATCCGGGAAAGGGATCCATGTGGAGGAGAGAAAAAGGAAAACTCTGATTGGTCTGGATTGCATAGCCTCCAGGCGTCGATCAGTTGAGTCTGTGCGATAGTGTTAATAAATTGTTTGAGAGTTTTGTGTGGAGTGAAACGTACCTGGGATTTGCGATCAAGAAAAGGGTCTATAACTTGATTGCAATCACCAAGTATAAAAAATTCATTCTAATTTTGAAAAAACTTGTCTGTAACAGTAGGCCAAAAAGAGGGATCGGGTTTAGTTGGACCATAGAGGTTGAACACAGTGAGAGGGATATTATTAATTAATAGTTTAACTAGGATTCACCTACCATCGGAGTCAATATCTTGTGTGACAATAGTGCATTTCAATTTTTTATGACATAAAATAACAACCCCGTTCTTTTTTGTGGTGTAGTAGAGACCAATACTGAGCCAACCCAATTACGCTTAAGTTTGAGAGCTTCAGCCTCAGATAGATGAGTTTCTTGTCACAGAACTAAATCAGGCTTATATGAGGCGAGATGAGAAAGAATTCTCTGCCTCTTTATAGGATTGTTAAAACCTTTTACATTGCATATAATAACTCTGAAGGAGAAAGATTAACATCATATAAACAACAGTTTAATATTGAGAAAAGATGTAGCTGAGCATAAAATAAAAAATTAGCAATTGAAATGGAAACAGAAAACAATGAACAAATGGGAGTAAGGGGAAGAAGATAAGGAAAAGAGAGGGAATAGCCAATGAGAAGGAGAAACAAGAATGATCAATCCATTAGAAGAGAGGAGGCTAAAAGGAACAGAGGGAAGAAGGGAAAAGAAGAGAAGGCAAAGAGGAGACAGTACAAATCCAAAAAGGATGACTGAGAAGACATACCTGATGGGGATAGAGGAAGTTACACAAGGGCGAGGGTGACGCACAACAGGAAGAGACACCCAGAAACGGGAACTCCGGACTACACCAGGACAAGAAGAAGTACGGAAATGGACCAAACAATTTGGGAAACAACAAACTACCCGTGAGAATATAAAAAGGAGATTAAACAAGCAACGTAAAAACTGGACGAAATAACATTCCTAAGACAAACTGACAAAATATAAAGATGAAAGAAATATATATCAGATTAGACGTTAGCAAAATAACAGCATCATAAAATCCAACAGCAACCATAGAGAGGACTGCATAAAAATATAAAGAAGATTATAACTGATCAACCAGAAGAAGGACCTGCAGTGTCCATGTTGCTTGTAGTATGGGAATTAATGAATTTCTTAAGTTCTGCCGGATCCTCAAATGATGAAGTGCTATTTTGAAAAGTCACTTTAAAAATGCAGGGATGAAAAAGGCCATAACGAGCTCCAAGGGAGCGAAGAGGTGCACGAAGATTAAGATACTCTTTCCGTCTGGCTGCCTTAGCATTGGAAACATGTTGGGATAGAAAGAACCTTTGACCAAGCCAAGAAAGTTGGACTTTAGCTCTAGCTGCAGAAAGGACTGAGAACAAATCAGTGAATTTCAAGAAAAGGATAATGACACCTCTAGGCCTGACTGATGAAGCAGAGAGTGGAGGATGAGGACCAAGCCTGTGAGCTCTCTGGATGCTGAGGGACGTTGAAGATGGCATTTCCAACAACTTTGGCAAAAAGGAAGAGAAGGAGGAGACAGGATTGTCTCCCTCTAAAGCCTTGGGTAGTCCATAAATACGCAGGTTATTCCTCCTGTTTCGATTTTCCAAATCCTCAGTGTGCTGTTGGAGCCTACGCACCTCCTTCTCCAAAGAAGTAAGTCTCTGAGAGTCGCCTTGAACAACTGAGATTTGCTGCTCCACTGTAGATATACTATTCTCCATTGAGAGCCACTTTTCCTCTAGGGATTGCATTCTGTTGTTCATTTCCTCAACAACCGGACGTATAGCACGAATCTCCTCTAGCAGCATTTCCATGGCTATAGTAGGAGATGTCCTATCCGGAGAAGGAGGGTCATTCTTCAAACGTTTAGTGGCTGAAGATAAAGGAGAAGGCTTATTGGTCACAGACTGTGCCAAAGAGGCACGGGGAGATGCAACCCCAGTCATCTCCGTAGTAACAACAGATGGAGGCACCACTGGCGATGTGGATGAGGTTGAGCTCAATATGCGCACCTTAGGGATAAAGACAAATTGTGGCTTACGCAATTTTCCCATAAAAAGCAAAACATGTAAAGCTATGATCGCCACTCAAAAAAGACAATCACTGTGACAGAGTTCCTCAAGAGGAGCGGCCTGTGGCATTGAGTAATAGAACTGAGGAAACATCAGAAATGACACAGTGAGAGTTATCTGAAAAAGTAGTGAATGTAGAAAAAGCCATCCAAAAAGGTTATGCAAGTTATTTTCATAAGATGCGCCAAAACAGGTGGAGCCATGACCATCTTTCAAAAAGGGTAACAAAGGAAAGTTATAAAGCGGTTGCTATGTCAAACTGTCTCAGGAGGAACAATATATGATATCTGATATGACATCTAAGGGGACAACAGAGATGACGGATTCAAAACTTATGGCAGATTGGAGCAATAGTAGCAAAAATTATTTGGGAAAGGCATGAAGGATCCAAAAAAGCCATCGAATTGTAAAATAAGCATCCAAAGACTGTATGCAATTCAATAGTATAGCTGACCAGGCAAGGGAGACAAAGTAATGGGCATCCTGAGGCAGACGGGTGTCAGAAGAGGAAATGTCAATGATAATTCATTCCAGAGGGCATTTTCACTTGGGAAAAGCGAGTGGCAGGCATTACACTGTGAAATACCTCAGGCGCTGAAGGCGAGACGGCAGTAGTGAGCCTTGCGTGCTGGGACCGAATAGCCGGTCTACATCGAAAATGGCGGACTCGCTGAGGAGAATCCGTCGGCGGCAAGACGAAAGAGAAGCACAACACCCTTAAAGTAGAAAAAGCGCTTACCAAAGACGCGGCATGTTCCGGTTTCAGTTGAGCCGGTTTCTGGTGAAAGCAGGTGTGGGAAAATGCCTCATTTAAGTCCCGAGAAGTCCCGATGTAGCGGAGCCTCTCTGTCAGGCGGCCATCCCGTCAGGCGCCGAAGCCACGCCCCCGGCCGCTAATGAATTCTAACAGTTGTAAATATTTTTCAGCAGAGCAGAGCAGATGCACAGTATTGCCCTGTGTCCAAACAGCTCCCCTTTCAGACTCAAATCTCTGCATAATCCGCATATTGTCTCACACAGGCACAGGTACAAATTTGAGGAAGAAAAATACTTAAAATTACTTCTGGTTTCCCTAAAACGACACCTCAGACCCTGGAAAAACACTAATACCAGCCATGTCATTTTTTCATAATTTTATTGATAATGTAGGCATTCTTTTAAATGTGGAAGAAAAACAGTTCATTATTATGTGTTAAGGTAGCTTAGTGAGTTAAACACCTGCTGCTCAGATCAAGGTGCAACTTTCAGTTGACATGTTGCTCTGGCAGGTTCAAGTCGTCAGCCTTTCATCATTTTGAAGTTGTTTCAATGTGACCCCTTGAATAAAAGAAGAATAAATACATGCCAACATTTTGAGCCTTGAAAAAGAAATCGGAGGAAATTGATGTTCACTATTGACTGACTCTGAAGTGGGGGACATTTTAGGTGGGAGACCCCTAAAATAAAGCCTTTTTTGGCTTAGAAATAATTTGTCTCCCGCCTGAATCAAGACTGTTGGCACGGATGATAATCAGACATTACTTATCAATCATGAAAAAAAGTAAATGTTTGAAAACTACACTATTCCGACTTGCCCTCGGTTGAACACAGCACTGACTCGGGCTGCAACTGATGAACATTGGATACTGACAAAACCCGGCTGATCATACTCATTTGCTCTCATCTTTCTTTTTTCCAAGTACCTGTATAGCTGTCAAAGCTGTTTTCTAAATGTGCAATGTCAGGTGGCAAATCATTTTTAATAGTAATGATTTTATGATGGGTATAGTCATAACCAATTAATTATTAATGTTGCACTTTCTTTGTGTACTTAATCCAACCTTCTGAATGACACCTCCGCTGCGAGTTCCGATGTAGGCCTGCTAGAACACTGGTGTATGAATCTTTGTTTGAAATGATTAAAAAATGTTTTTGCACATCTCCAGATTGTGCTATTGCTGTGGAAGTTAATGCCCCAGTTACTTACAGGTAATCTGCATTACTCCAAATCCAGGTAAATCAATCAGGATTTATAAGATGCAGCAGTTCATCCAAAAGGGTACCCAGAAGCTTGTAGGTCCCATAGGCTTATTCGAACAGACCGGTCTTGGAGCCATTCGGAATTCCGGAAGTGAGGTGATGGTCCGGAGGTGCGTGGGGAGTCTGTTCTAGGTCTTTGCTGCAATGTGGGAGAAGGAGCATCCTCCACTACTGCTTCGGTAGCTGCCGGTAGTATGGGCAAGTGAAATGGAGGTGGAGCGTAGGCTTCTCGATGGTTGGTGGAAGTTCAGGCAGTGGTTAATGTTGGCGGGTCCTTGGTTGTGTAGAGCCTTGTATGCGTGGGTGAGCAGCTTGAATTGGCATCTATTCTGTACAGGGAGCCAGTGGCAGTGCCTGAGGTGGGTTTGTCAGGGAAGGCAGAGGATAAAATCAGGATGATTTTAAAAGACATTAAGAGCTCTCAGAAGTAAGAGATCCCCCCCTGCGAATGATAACAATGCCATCTAGTGTAGTATTCCTTCAAACAGTGCTATTACTGAACCTTTTATCCTCCGGAATGACAAACCACTGTCTTTTGATATCTCCAAAGAGAGGCTAGACAGCCTCGATCGAAACTCTATGGAAGCCTTTCACACTCTGTATAGGACCATTAAGTCTGGATCCCCTTTGGACCTTCTTCCTCCCAATCAATGGAAAAAATGGGAAGACGACTTATCACTCCCACTGTTACAACTCTGTAACCAGTCCCTCAAATCAGGCGAGGTGCCAGCATGCTGGAAAAAGGCCATAGTCAAGCCATTGCTTCAGCCTACCCTACAATTTTAGCCCACTACAAACCAATTTCTCTCCTTCCATTTCCAATAAAGATTTTAGAGCAATATGTCAGTAAATGTTTGTCCCACCATCTGGAGGAGTATTTATTGTCAGAGGATGAGTTATTTGGCTTCAGACCAGGCTATGGCACCAAGACTGCTTTACTCTGTGCCACTGATGAAATTCGTAGGATGGTCAACAACGGTCAGCTGATGATGGTTGTCCTTCTCGATCTGTCAGCAGCCTTTGACACATGAACCACCACACCCTGCTCATGAGAATAGCCTCTGTAGTTGTTGTTGATCTCATGTCAAAATGGCTAAAACCATACCTACAAGATTGCTGCCTGGCTGTTGCTTTGCCCCCTTCTGTTCTAGTTTCAGAAATATTTCTTATTGAGTCCCAAAGGGCTCTTCACTCACTCAGATTTTGTTTAATGTATATATCAGGCCATTGATTTCGCTTATCAAAACCTATAAGATACTCCGCTGATTTTATCACTTAACAACAATCAGTTTGACACTATTAGCAACTTTCAGACTTCTATAACAGACATTTCAAATTGTATGTGTGTAAATTTGCTGACACTAAATGGAGGTAAAACAGAACTTCTTTGTTGCTCTCCTAGTAAGGTTCCGGTGCCTATGCCCTCTAATTTCTGGCCTCACTCCACGGAGACTACCCTTGGTTTCTCAGGGAAGGTTTGCAACCTTGGAGTTACTTTAGATGAACATCTTTTTCTCGAAAAGCATGTTAATGGAGTAGTAGGGGTTTGCTTTGCACTTCTTTGGAGCCTTAGAAAGCTCTTCCCAATGTTACCTGTTCAAGCCCAATCTGTAATTGCTAGTTTTGTAGAGTTTAGCAGACTGGAGTCCTGTAATGCCCTTCTCTTGGGAGCCCCTAAGTATCTGATTAAGAGACTGGACAGAGTTCAGGTTGCTAAAGCCAAACTGACTCTAAATAGATCATGGAATTCTTCCGCCTCCAGTGCTCTTGGTGACCTTCACTGGCCAATGTTGAAATAGCTCACACACTCCGATTTTAACCTTATATTTTATAAGGTATTGCCTTCTGAGCTAAGGTGTGACCGAATTATTTAAAAGTAGCGCTCCCCCTTAGGGAAGCGTCCCCTTGTTGCACTGCTGGATTCCCGTTTGGGAAAAATCCATCCAATATCGTAATCTTGATCCAAATTAATAAGACTTCACTTGATTGCCTTTTCAATTGGTTCCGTTATTGTATTTCTACATTTATGACATTACAGAATTTCATGTCTATACATTAGTCGGTGGATCAATTCACAAATTAAATCCTCGAAGTTAGCAATCCCAATGCATTTTGGGCTAGATAGCTCTTTTTCAGGGGATGTTTAATTCTGAAAAATAATGGAATGAGGTGAAACAAAATGACAAGGTTATAAAGACTGTACCCATCACCAGGGGGCACATGTGATGGCGTTCATGAGTGGTAAGTCTTGTGCATGCTGCTTTTCCAGTGTGTTAATGGCTGGTTTAGTCAAGGTGGCTGTATCAGTGAACATTGTCGGTGTGTAATCAAATGTGCATGATTAATTGTGTTCATCCCAAGTGTGGGTTAAAAAATCAGTGTTGAACAAGGAGCAAAAGAGGATAAATGGTGCAAGAGCAACGTATCATGTGTTGCAGGGTGTCTAAACTACATGGAAGAGCTCCATGTTCATTCATGCTTGAAGCGAGTAAAAATAAACTGGTATAAAACAAACAACCAAAAGAGCATAGTTGGTGAAAGAACATTGTATGATTAGTAAGTGGAAATGGTCAAAACCGCATTGAAAATACTCCATGCTCTCTCATGTTCGGCATGAAGTCTGACATTGACAAGATAATCTTCCCTACTCTGAGTCCAGGTCTTCCCGAAACAGTCCTCACATGTGAGATATGATCTCCAGTCCGCAGACTAGTTCCCTAGCTGACTTATATTACTTCTCTAAATTTGGCAGCTGACTACCTAGCCACCCCTATAAAAAGGAAGGAAATACTACATCATAGCTTGTTAATTAACTAAGCCATGAAAGACAACCAACGTGAAAGATATAATCAATCCCACCCTCTGGGAAGGACAAGGCAAGATATAGGACTGTATCAGGGAAGAACTGGAGTCACAGTAATGAAGAGTACTGGTAAGTAACCGGGGCATTTCCCCCTCGGCTGCCTTCCCCGCTCCAGTCCTCAGATGCAAGACAACACACAAGCATACCACATTGATTATATCCATGACCTGGAGCAAAAACATTTTAAATACAACTTTAATGCTTGCAAACATTAAACACTTTATGCTATAAATGAAAAAATGTGGAATTATACTGTCAGACATTATGTTACTGAAGACAAAACGTGATTCACAAAAGAGGATGAGAATCCTCTTCCCCAGTTGGACCCTATAATGGGATAAAAAGGTCCGAGGAGCGCTGCTTGTTTCTACACTGCAAATATCCAGAAGGGAGGCCCACTTGAAGGACGTCCATGAAGCTAAAGTGCCTCTAGTCAATCTTCCCTGAACCTGCAGGGGAACAGACTCACCTGAATACCCATAACCTTTAATAATGGCAGACGTAAGCCATCTAGAAATAGTAGTTGACAATGGACGAGAACCTTTATTAGGAATACAAAAGGTAACAAAGAAGGAATCCACCTTTCTAAAAGGCTAAGATTGCTACAAGTAAATGGACAATGCTCTATACAAATTGCCGCCATCTTGGAAAGGCTCTAAGAATCTCTCTTGGTGCCATCGCGCTGAGCGCTCTAGTGCTCAGGCGGAGGTGAGGGGAGGCTCTATTTAAATCTCGCATTGGTCGCGCAGCGGTGACGCGCAGCGGTGGTGCCTGACTCGTGCCGGAGTCGGGCCAGAGTCTTGCCCGTCTGCGCTCGTCCGCGCTAAGGAGGCGTGAAGGCGGGAGACGCTGTAGTATAGAAGGTAAGAGTAAGTATTAATCATACTCTATATCAGGGATGCCTTCTGCCTCTGTAGTATCGTGTTGTGGATCGCTTCCTGATTGCCATGTAGCAGCACCCCTTGATACTCGGCCTGTCCCCGTGTGTTGTAACCAAAACATGGTGGCGTCTTCTACCAATCCTATAATAAAGTCTCTGTCCACCACTTCGGTATTGCGAGGTGGTCTTATAAATGCCCGCTCGCTTTGTAAAAACACCCAAAATATACATGATCTCATCATTGACAATGAGCTCGATTGGCTCCTGATTACCGAAACATGGCTTAAGCCTTGGTGTAATCCAGATTTAGCCATAGCCCTCCCGCAAACCTTTTCTATCCAGCGTTTGGATAGAGTAGAACAACGGGGAGGGGTCCTTGCCATTATCTTTCGTAGCTCATTAAAATGTTCTTCACATGAGCTGGTTGATATCAAAGGAGCGGAAGCATTATTTTTCTCATTGGGTATTCATGACTCATTTACATTTTCGGGTGCACTTATTTATCGGCCTCCTGGCCCCCCGAAGGAGTTCTTAGATACTGTGGGAGAAGTCTTAAGTGATCTATCGCTCAGATTCTCTAACTTTACTATACTGGGCGACCTGAATTTACATCTTGACTCCCCTAATGCCCCAGGAGTGGACTATTTTATGGACATCATTAATATACTAGGACTCACCCTTTTGACGCATCAACACACACACTCGGGAGGACACTTATTGGACTGCGTCTGTTCCAACTTCATTGGGCTTGCAGTTCAATCCCCTTGTCCCCAGATCTGGTCCGATCATTTTTTTATTCCATTCCACATTCCTTTACACCAAAAAAACTTGGGTGTTACCACAAATAACTCTTTAACATCTAATTTGATATGTAAACCTAATTGGAAACAACTATCGAGTCGATCCGATGTGTTGGATACTTGTGTAACTTGTATTCCAGTGCTAACAGGTAACACCTCTATAGACTATCAAAACTTTTGTGATTGGTTAACCATGGTAGGCCAGAAATTAGGCCCTACTAGCCTTAAAAATCCTACTTCGACCAAAATTAAAAGGAAGGCCCCCTGGTTTACACCGGAGTTGAGAATAGAAGTAGGTAAATTGAGAAGATTAGAACGTCGGTGGCGTAGACAGTATGAAGCCACAGCCCGTGAGACATATAAACGTGCTAGGAGAAAGTATCATGCAGGCATAAAATCAGCTAAAAAAGCATATTATTTTCAGGCCATAATTATGGCCGACCAAGAGCAAAAAGAAATCTTTCAGATAGTTAAAGATTTCATGAATCCATCAGCCCTCCTGCAGGAAATTCCACATCTTTAAATCTCTGTAATGCAATCTCAGATTATTTTGAGAATAATATTCTCAATATTGTGAATGGTTTTCCCCCAGTGTCTTCTACCTTAGGAGATGGAGAAAGAGTGGAGAGGGTGAGCTCTCTAATATGCCTGGATACCTTCGCTCCCGTCTCTCTTGAAGACTCCTCTAAAGCTATCTTAGCCTGCAAATCAGGATCCCCTTTCGATCCATGTCCTCCCCTGGTACTACAAACCTTGGTAGAAACTATGAATCCTATTATCAATAGCATCATTAATTCATCCCTAGCCACGGCAGATGTTCCTAATGACTGGAAGCTTGCCGCTGTTAAGCCGCTTAAAAAAAAAGCCCTTGCCGACCCTACCACTCTTTCTAATCTACGCCCGATCTCCTTACTGCCGGTGATGTCCAAGCTGACTGAGAGATTCGTAAATAAACAACTTACGAGTTTCTTGGAAGTAAATAATATTTTACATCCAAATCAGTCAGGGTTTCGGTCAAACCACTCCACCGAGTCCGCCCTGCTGTTTACAGCAGAGACCCTTCGCATGGCCATGGACCAAGGAAAGGAGGCGGTCTTAATTTTACTTGACCTGTCGGCAGCCTTTGATACGGTTTCACATTACATCTTAGTGGACCGGTTGGCTGCCGCAGGAGTGGCTGGGACGGTTCTGGCTTGGCTGAGAAACTTTCTCAGGGACAGGCGTAAAATTACAGTGCTGGGTCCCTATCAATCTGAAGCTAAGGCTCTCAGTTCCGGAGTCCCCCAGGGATCAAGCTTGAGCCCTATACTTTTCAACTTGTATATGGTTCCCCTGGTACAACTGATCGCCTCTTTTCAGATCAGTACTATTTCGTATGCTGATGACACTCAGCTCATTTTAGTACTGGATAGGGAGCAGCCTGGTGCTGAGGAAAATCTTAAAGAGTGTCTAGCAGCAACAGTTAAGTGGATGACTGACCTTATGCTGATAAGACCGAAACTTTGCCATTTGGAAAGCATAATTTGTTTTTCCCGAAAATCTGTTGGCCTGATGATGCAGTAGCCCCCCTAATACCATCACCTCAGCTCAGGCATCAAATTTGACAACCAACTGTCTTTTAAACAGCAAGCGGTTGCAGTAGCTGGCACTTGTTTCCACATAATAAAAGCTTTGAGAAAATTCTTTGACCTCCTGCCTTTGTCAGCTAGGAAAACAGTCGCTGTGGCATTAATCACCTCCAGGTTGGATTATTGCAATAGTTTATATGCTGGAGCAAACAAATCGGTTCTCCACAGATTGCAAATAGTCCAACATGCAGCGGCCCGCCTAGTATTACGTCTGCCGCGTAGGTCATCAGCCTCAGCAGCATTGAATGTGCTCCACTGGCTTCCCATTGCCAAGAGGATTCTTTTTTAAGATCCTCTTAATTACTTTTAGGGCCTTCCACCACCAAGGACCCAAATACCTACAGAGTGGATTTAAACGTTATCATCCGGTACGCTGCCTAAGGTCTGTGGGGCAGAATTTGCCTGTTACCCCCAGATTCAAGCTAACAACTAAAGGTGGTAAATCCCTTTTTGTGTTGGGTACCAAGGCGTGGAACAAACTTCCCCTCTTTTTACGCTCTATGTCTCACGAAACCCAATACAGGAAGGCATTAAAAACTTGGCTATTCTCGATGACTGATGTTGCATGCATAGCAATGGTTTAAGTATGTAGTGTTTAGTGTGAAGTGTGTCTTCTCCCACCAACCCCGTCCATCTGGGTTGGGTGAGCGCCATGATACTCCTTGGAGTGATAATAGCGCTATAGAAATACATTTTACATTACATTACATTACATTACAAACTATGCATCTGAGGCGGGAGCAGAGAAAAAGAAAGGTAGCTCATTATCATCTGTACAATGAAATTAATAAGGAATCTTAGACAAAAGTGCATCACTTGGAGAAAGAACCACCTTATCCAGAAAGAAACTGATAAATGGTGAAACTAACAGAAGAGCTCAAATCCCACTGGCCCATCTCCCTGAACAAACAGCAACTAGAACAAGCATTTGCAATGCAATAGGTCTCGCAGCTACGCAAGTTTAACCTATTGGCATTGTAAATGACTATGCCTTTTATTTATGTTTTTAAAACAAAAAAAATAAAAGGCTTGTTATTTGCAATGTCAATAGCTCAAACTCGTGTAAATGCGAGACCTATTGTATTGCAAACGTTTGTTTTTATTGTGACACTCGGGTCATGTTTGGCACATTTTAATTCCGTCAGTGAAACTCATTGCATTACTCATGACGGTTTGCCATATGTTCGTAAGCTTTTGTGATATTTTTGTAGAAGGACCAACACGTATTTAAAATCAAAGCAGAAAAGAGATCACCTCGACCCATTAAAGAAAAAAAGCTCTTAGGTTATAGTTTGGCCAAAAGTCTTATCAGACACACTTCAAATTAGATCGCACACGTGTTCCTACACTAGTCCCTTTCGTCAGAAAACATTGAGGGACTACCAACATTCAGTCAGGATTATTCATCCCACACAATTTGAGATCCTGCTAAACCTGTGAAGTAAAAAATAATAAACGCATCTGTGCTTTCAACGATTAGCTGAATAAAAAAGCTTCAGAGAAATGATGATGCCATAGCATCTCGAGACACGCGTGGAAAGGACATAAGGACCTACGGCAATGTGCATTTATCAACATTAAGTGCTTTCATGAGGCTATTTGGGTTAGAACTCGCCATGCACTTACGCGATCCCAGGTTTTTAATATCAGACTTTGCACTCTAATGCAGGGGAGGACACGGGAGTGAACTGCCAAACGGAAAGATATAATAAATGGAAACGTTTTTGAAAAATAAATGTGTGTTGATCTCCGACGTGAAGGCAATAATATTTAAAGGGTGATGGTCACAGTAAGCTGCAACGTCCACGTAACCTCCATTACTCAAATTCAGATGCTGATCAGAAGCCCTACAGCCGAACCCCATCTGTTGCACACGCATGACTCGAAGAACATAAAAGAAATAAACAACGTGTAGAAAGATACAGACACGGAGGTCGAACCTTGCCAGACCCCAGACAACAAGCGTACCTTCGGCCAGTGTGCGTGTGTGGCCACCGATGTAGGAATCAGCGCCGCTGCTAAGCAGTGTACGGTTCTAATAAAAAAAAAAACGAGACCTATTGGCTATGCAAAGCGGCCGCGAAAGTGATCGCGATCACGATCAAACATCAAAGCGAAAATTAAAATAATCGAGGTAAAGCGCGGCGCCCGCGCACATGCAGTGTAGGTCTAGGCTGGCCTGGTAGCACTTTTTAGAGCCCTCTCAATAAGTTTTGCATGCGCTGGGTCAGGCGAGACCTAAAAATAGTAATGACTTTTTTAAATTTTTTTTTTTTTTTTGCCCGTACTTTCTCATAATGTCGTTTGGTTATTTTCTACTCAGTTCTTACTTCCCATGGTTCATCTTTTGCAAGCAATGATGTTTCTCCGTCACAATATTTTCTATTCTATTTTTAAACTGTGTAATACGGCTGCACAAAAGTGTGTTCTCATCAGAAATGTTAAACAAGTACATTTTCCAAAATGATTTTAAGTATATGTTAATGATCGCCAACATTTTTGTGTCTTCTCTTATATGCTAGATGAAAGCACTTCACTCACCGTTAAAATGCATTTGATTGACCCAGCATGACAACTTTTCTGTAAGAACAAGCATTGGCTAAACCACTGAATATTGCCTTGCTGATGTGCAGCATGGGGATACTGTGCAGCATAGGCAAAATAAAAGAGATTAAAAAGGGGCAATGATGCAGCCACATTATTCTGTAGTGCATTCATCACCAGCCATGAGCGTGCCCATGGAATGACGCGGGTGCAATTTCCTTTCTCTTATTTTTTTAAATATTTATTTACTGAAATAAAATGGCAGACATCATGTAGATTGGTAAATAAAAAGTGCATTTTATTTGGGCAAAATTACTTCCTGGGCCGCAGAGTGGGCTGGCAGCATAAAGCATTTGCTGGACACTCCAAAATAATTTCAATAATTTATTTTATTTACATGACTGTAAATGAAGTTAGGAAGCAACAGAGGATTGGGTGGAATGGGGAGGAGACAGTGGGGAGTGGGTCTGGCGGGCGAGGAAGCAACTTAAGTGCTCAAGTACTTTTTGGAATTTGGCCTGGCAGCAAATGGCAGCTGTGAGGCTCTCCAAATGAAGTAAACATAAAACTTTTATTTCAAGGACCGCCAGGGGGACAGGACTAATAGCCAGGGGGACGGGACTAATGCAGAAACAGGTGTGGAAGGTGGTGGGGAAGGGCATTTTAAAGACAATCAGAAGGGGGATGGATATTTGAGGGGGGTTAAGTAGGCACCCAAAAGGAGTCATGAAAGCACATTCCATTTCATGGAGTGCTTAATGAAAGTAAAATAAAGTAGTTCAGTCAGTGTGAGCCAATGGAGGGAAGAATGTCAGCCAATCAGAACGGTGGCAAAGAGGCTAAGCTCCAGTGGGACAGAAGGGGGTGGTGATGGACGGAGCATCAGAACCAATCAAAAACTCACAGCCAGTCAAGAGATCTGGGTTTGATCCATCACCGTTCTTTAGCCCACTCTGCCACCCCAGTTCAGACATGGCCATATGCAAATCAGTCTGACCCTGTGCCTCATGGGAACAGTCCAGCCCGAACTGCCAAGCCATGCCTTCCCTGGACCGGAAACAAGCTTCCTAGGACCGGTTTCTGGCATTTCAGCTGTCTTCAGCCAGGCTTGCTTGAATCCAGTGGCAAAGTGAGCAAGGGACTCACGTCTGAGCATACCCTGCCAACTTATGGCGAACAAAGTGGTACAGAAGGGGGTGGTGATGGACGGAGCATCAGAACCAATCAAAAACTCACAGCCAGTCAAGAGATCTGGGTTTGATCCATCACCGTTCTTTAGCCCACTCTGCCACCCCAGTTCAGACATGGCCATATGCAAATCAGTCTGACCCTGTGCCTCATGGGAACAGTCCAGCCCGAACTGCCAAGCCATGCCTTCCCTGGACCGGAAACAAGCTTCCTAGGACCGGTTTCTGGCATTTCAGCTGTCTTCAGCCAGGCTTGCTTGAATCCAGTGGCAAAGTGAGCAAGGGACTCACGTCTGAGCATACCCTGCCAACTTATGGCGAACAAAGTGGTACAGAAGGGGGTGGTGATGGACGGAGCATCAGAACCAATCAAAAACTCACAGCCAGTCAAGAGATCTGGGTTTGATCCATCACCGTTCTTTAGCCCACTCTGCCACCCCAGTTCAGACATGGCCATATGCAAATCAGTCCGACCCTGTGCCTCATGGGAACAGTCCAGCCCGAACTGCCAAGCCATGCCTTCCCTGGACCGGAAACAAGCTTCCTAGGACCGGTTTCTGGCATTTCAGCTGTCTTCAGCCAGGCTTGCTTGAATCCAGTGGCAAAGTGAGCAAGGGACTCACGTCTGAGCATACCCTGCCAACTTATGGCGAACAAAGTGGTACAGAAGGGGGTGGTGATGGACGGAGCATCAGAACCAATCAAAAACTCACAGCCAGTCAAGAGATCTGGGTTTGATCCATCACCGTTCTTTAGCCCACTCTGCCACCCCAGTTCAGACATGGCCATATGCAAATCAGTCTGACCCTGTGCCTCATGGGAACAGTCCAGCCCGAACTGCCAAGCCATGCCTTCCCTGGACCGGAAACAAGCTTCCTAGGACCGGTTTCTGGCATTTCAGCTGTCTTCAGCCAGGCTTGCTTGAATCCAGTGGCAAAGTGAGCAAGGGACTCACGTCTGAGCATACCCTGCCAACTTATGGCGAACAAAGTGGTACAGAAGGGGGTGGTGATGGACGGAGCATCAGAACCAATCAAAAACTCACAGCCAGTCAAGAGATCTGGGTTTGATCCATCACCGTTCTTTAGCCCACTCTGCCACCCCAGTTCAGACATGGCCATATGCAAATCAGTCTGACCCTGTGCCTCATGGGAACAGTCCAGCCCGAACTGCCAAGCCATGCCTTCCCTGGACCGGAAACAAGCTTCCTAGGACCGGTTTCTGGCATTTCAGCTGTCTTCAGCCAGGCTTGCTTGAATCCAGTGGCAAAGTGAGCAAGGGACTCACGTCTGAGCATACCCTGCCAACTTATGGCGAACAAAGTGGTACAGAAGGGGGTGGTGATGGACGGAGCATCAGAACCAATCAAAAACTCACAGCCAGTCAAGAGATCTGGGTTTGATCCATCACCGTTCTTTAGCCCACTCTGCCACCCCAGTTCAGACATGGCCATATGCAAATCAGTCTGACCCTGTGCCTCATGGGAACAGTCCAGCCCGAACTGCCAAGCCATGCCTTCCCTGGACCGGAAACAAGCTTCCTAGGACCGGTTTCTGGCATTTCAGCTGTCTTCAGCCAGGCTTGCTTGAATCCAGTGGCAAAGTGAGCAAGGGACTCACGTCTGAGCATACCCTGCCAACTTATGGCGAACAAAGTGGTACAGAAGGGGGTGGTGATGGACGGAGCATCAGAACCAATCAAAAACTCACAGCCAGTCAAGAGATCTGGGTTTGATCCATCACCGTTCTTTAGCCCACTCTGCCACCCCAGTTCAGACATGGCCATATGCAAATCAGTCTGACCCTGTGCCTCATGGGAACAGTCCAGCCCGAACTGCCAAGCCATGCCTTCCCTGGACCGGAAACAAGCTTCCTAGGACCGGTTTCTGGCATTTCAGCTGTCTTCAGCCAGGCTTGCTTGAATCCAGTGGCAAAGTGAGCAAGGGACTCACGTCTGAGCATACCCTGCCAACTTATGGCGAACAAAGTGGTACAGAAGGGGGTGGTGATGGACGGAGCATCAGAACCAATCAAAAACTCACAGCCAGTCAAGAGATCTGGGTTTGATCCATCACCGTTCTTTAGCCCACTCTGCCACCCCAGTTCAGACATGGCCATATGCAAATCAGTCTGACCCTGTGCCTCATGGGAACAGTCCAGCCCGAACTGCCAAGCCATGCCTTCCCTGGACCGGAAACAAGCTTCCTAGGACCGGTTTCTGGCATTTCAGCTGTCTTCAGCCAGGCTTGCTTGAATCCAGTGGCAAAGTGAGCAAGGGACTCACGTCTGAGCATACCCTGCCAACTTATGGCGAACAAAGTGGTACAGAAGGGGGTGGTGATGGACGGAGCATCAGAACCAATCAAAAACTCACAGCCAGTCAAGAGATCTGGGTTTGATCCATCACCGTTCTTTAGCCCACTCTGCCACCCCAGTTCAGACATGGCCATATGCAAATCAGTCTGACCCTGTGCCTCATGGGAACAGTCCAGCCCGAACTGCCAAGCCATGCCTTCCCTGGACCGGAAACAAGCTTCCTAGGACCGGTTTCTGGCATTTCAGCTGTCTTCAGCCAGGCTTGCTTGAATCCAGTGGCAAAGTGAGCAAGGGACTCACGTCTGAGCATACCCTGCCAACTTATGGCGAACAAAGTGGTACAGAAGGGGGTGGTGATGGACGGAGCATCAGAACCAATCAAAAACTCACAGCCAGTCAAGAGATCTGGGTTTGATCCATCACCGTTCTTTAGCCCACTCTGCCACCCCAGTTCAGACATGGCCATATGCAAATCAGTCTGACCCTGTGCCTCATGGGAACAGTCCAGCCCGAACTGCCAAGCCATGCCTTCCCTGGACCGGAAACAAGCTTCCTAGGACCGGTTTCTGGCATTTCAGCTGTCTTCAGCCAGGCTTGCTTGAATCCAGTGGCAAAGTGAGCAAGGGACTCACGTCTGAGCATACCCTGCCAACTTATGGCGAACAAAGTGGTACAGAAGGGGGTGGTGATGGACGGAGCATCAGAACCAATCAAAAACTCACAGCCAGTCAAGAGATCTGGGTTTGATCCATCACCGTTCTTTAGCCCACTCTGCCACCCCAGTTCAGACATGGCCATATGCAAATCAGTCTGACCCTGTGCCTCATGGGAACAGTCCAGCCCGAACTGCCAAGCCATGCCTTCCCTGGACCGGAAACAAGCTTCCTAGGACCGGTTTCTGGCATTTCAGCTGTCTTCAGCCAGGCTTGCTTGAATCCAGTGGCAAAGTGAGCAAGGGACTCACGTCTGAGCATACCCTGCCAACTTATGGCGAACAAAGTGGTACAGAAGGGGGTGGTGATGGACGGAGCATCAGAACCAATCAAAAACTCACAGCCAGTCAAGAGATCTGGGTTTGATCCATCACCGTTCTTTAGCCCACTCTGCCACCCCAGTTCAGACATGGCCATATGCAAGAACGGTGATGGATCAAACCCGGATCTGTTGACTGGGTGTGAGTGTTTGATTGGTTCTGATGCTCCGTCCATCACCACCCCCTTTTGTACCGCTTTGTTCGCCATAAGTTGGCAGGGTATGCTCAGACGTGAGTCCCTTGCCCACTTTGCCACTGGATTCAAGCAAGCCTGGCTGAAGACGGCTGAAATGCCAGAAACCGGTCCTAGGAAGCTTGTTTCCGGTCCAGGGAAGGCATGGCTTGGCAGTTCGGGCTGGACTGTTCCCATGAGGCACAGGGTCAGACTGATTTGCATATGGCCATGTCTAAACTGGGGTGGCAGAGTGGGCTAAAGAACGGTGATGGATCAAACCCGGATCTGTTGACTGGGTGTGAGTGTTTGATTGGTTCTGATGCTCCGTCCATCACCACCCCCTTTTGTACCGCTTTGTTCGCCATAAGTTGGCAGGGTATGCTCAGACGTGAGTCCCTTGCCCACTTTGCCACTGGATTCAAGCAAGCCTGGCTGAAGACGGCTGAAATGCCAGAAACCGGTCCTAGGAAGCTTGTTTCCGGTCCAGGGAAGGCATGGCTTGGCAGTTCGGGCTGGACTGTTCCCATGAGGCACAGGGTCAGACTGATTTGCATATGGCCATGTCTAAACTGGGGTGGCAGAGTGGGCTAAAGAACGGTGATGGATCAAACCCGGATCTGTTGGCTGGGTGTGAGTGTTTGATTGGTTCTGATGCTCCGTCCATCACCACCCCCTTCTGTACCACTTTGTTCGCCATAAGTTGGCAGGGTATGCTCAGACGTGAGTCCCTTGCTCACTTTGCCACTGGATTCAAGCAAGCCTGGCTGAAGACAGCTGAAATGCCAGAAACCGGTCCTAGGAAGCTTGGCAGTTCGGGCTGGACTGTTCCCATGAGGCACAGGGTCAGACTGATTTGCATATGGCCATGTCTGAACTGGGGTGGCAGAGTGGGCTAAAGAACGGTGATGGATCAAACCCAGATCTCTTGACTGGCTGTGAGTTTTTGATTGGTTCTGATGCTCCGTCCATCACCACCCCCTTCTGTACCACTTTGTTCGCCATAAGTTGGCAGGGTATGCTCAGACGTGAGTCCCTTGCTCACTTTGCCACTGGATTCAAGCAAGCCTGGCTGAAGACAGCTGAAATGCCAGAAACCGGTCCTAGGAAGCTTGTTTCCGGTCCAGGGAAGGCATGGCTTGGCAGTTCGGGCTGGACTGTTCCCATGAGGCACAGGGTCAGACTGATTTGCATATGGCCATGTCTAAACTGGGGTGGCAGAGTGGGCTAAAGAACGGTGATGGATCAAACCCGGATCTGTTGACTGGGTGTGAGTGTTTGATTGGTTCTGATGCTCCGTCCATCACCACCCCCTTTTGTACCGCTAAGCTCCAGTGGGAGCATCAAATCCCTAGAAGAAGAAATCGTGGTATTGAATTAAAAGCAAGGAAATGAGTGGTAAGGAAGCCAAAAGATGGCAAGAAATGGGTGTATCTGTAAGCTTACTGAAAGTTTTTGGTATGGTCCACAAGAGGTCTTTCGCATACACTCAAAAATGAAAAAGATCACCTTCTGTGACAGTAAGATCGCCCTGCCCAGGACCTCTCCTCTGCGACTTTGCAAAGACGACGAGAATATGAGGAGGTCATTAAAATATTAACCAAACAACGGGTTCGCTACAGATGGATCATCCCGGAAAGCAAAGGTACTGAACTTGCTAGAACCAGCCAGTAGTGGTCTGATGAATTCATTGTGCAGGGTTCAGTTGGCTGCAGCTTCCAGATTCCAAAGGGCAAATGACACTTCCTCATCCTGATTCTCACAGATAATTAGAAAGCAATTCCTGAAAGGACTCTTTAGGGCTTTCCCTCCAATAAAGTCTCTTCCAGTTCTCCTGTGCTGCCTTTGTTCAATTCCATCCATACGGTGCACCTGAAATTGCTTCCATGGAAAACCACATTTATGCTTGCCTTCACCTCAGCAAGGAGAGTTGGAGAATTGTAGGCATTCACTGCAAAGGAGCCAAAGACAAGATGATTATAAGGGCCAACACAAGATTCATGACAAAAGAACCTCCAGATTTTGACTTGAATTAACCTGTCCTACGATCTGTCTTTCCTATTGATTCTCTTCTGTGGAGAGATCATTGCACTCTAAACACTCAAAGTCCTACTAGGTATCATTAAAGATGGAACAAGAGTTTAATAAATATGAATACAATCTAATAAAAAAATTGCTCAAATACAATTTTCTTAAGGAGGCAATATTTGTTGCAAATATTTTGATAGAAACAATGAAAATTAGCAATCATAAAGTATACACATAAGGTCTACCTGAAACAATCGTGCTCTGTGGATAAGGTGATCATACACTGTAAGTGACAAAGACAACAAACCAAGAAAGCCAGTTAACGTGATCAGAAACAAGACAATAGACAAAAAGCATTTACAATGCAATAGGTCTCGCATTTGCGCGAGTTGGAGCTATTGGCATTGTAAATGACAATGCGTTTTATTTATGTTTCAAAAACCAAAACATAAATAAAATGCATTGTCATTTACAATGTAAATAGCTCAAACTCGCGTAAATGTGAGACCTGTTGCATTGCAAATGCTTGTTAATTCTTTTTCTGCATTAAATGGGTTGGACATTTCAATTCTTGGAGACCTATACCCTCACCCACACGCCCAGCTGCATTCATCACAATGTAGAAGACGTTTTATACTGGACCTGTGCAATCAAATGGGGGGACTTTCAATGAGAATGCATCACTAGCCCATGTCTTTCTCCAGGGCTCTGGTGTAATGTGATCGGTATTTAAATCCAGGGCTAGTTTCAGTGGGTCGTCCAGTCAGCAGCATATTATATTCAAGATCTACTCAGGGCATCCTTTTTCTGACTGCTGATTTTTAGTTCGCAATTGTGCTTCCTGTATGCATTCACACCGATTGAGGCTGCAGGGTGTTGTGCCTAGTGCAATAATTGCTCCTAAATTGCCTCTCTGGAACACTTGCTATAATATTGTAGTGAGTGCACAGTTTTAGGAACGGCTCACCTTGGCCACCCTGGTTTCAGTCAGCAGAATTAACAGTTCCATTTACCCACTTGTGCATGGCTCACAATCACAAGCAACAGGCATTCTAGTTCCTTTGATGACGTCTTCATGTGTTTTGAGACATATTATGACATCCTTCAGCAAACGGTCCCGTTAAGAGGCCGGTAGATACACACGATTAACTTGACAAGTAGCTGCGGCCATCTAAGGTCCCCGTCTCTTACGCGTACTCCCACTGTGCCATCACCCCAAAAACATTATTATAAGAAAAAGCCGAGTTTAAATTGTATGCAGACCCCGTATTTTATGTGTCTCCTTACTGAGAGAAGAGATCGCATTTTGGAAAAAGGTGGCTTGCATAGGACAATGACACGTTCTCGAATAAAGAAAAAAAAGAAAGAACACAGCCCCCATGGCACGGTGGAGAGTCAAGTACAAGAGATGCTGTATTTATAAAGTGACGATATTTGCCACACAAAAGTAGCTGCTGTTGCCCGATTCACAAAAACAACAACCATCTCTCTCTGGCACTCTCACACACAACAAACACACAGAAAAGGAGCATTAAAGGCTCCTTCCTGAATTTCAGAGAATACCTCGGAGTCCCCTATAAGGAACCCGACCAGACCTTGTTAGAACTCACTCAAACCATCATGACTGCAGCGCATACATTGACACCACCGTGCCGCTGCCATAGCTCATTTGCGTGCGAAGTGCAACAGCGGCCTGGTGAGAGGCCACAGCACCAGGAAGGAAGGAACCAATGCAGACCGTGCTCACACCCTCCCTGCCAGCGGACTTTACTGTCTTTACACTCCCCCATGCTGGGAGAGCCGCTGGCTGAGGCTGCAACGCGACGACTCTCACGCGCTTGTGCAGCATCTGGTCTGCTGAAGCTTGGAAGGGACCCGAGTGTCGGAGTCACGCGCTCCCAGGCCTGGATGCTAATCACGCACAGCTATACAAGTGGC
The DNA here is from genome assembly GCF_964204655.1 of Triturus cristatus. Classification (NCBI taxonomy): domain Eukaryota; kingdom Metazoa; phylum Chordata; class Amphibia; order Caudata; family Salamandridae; genus Triturus; species Triturus cristatus. The sequence goes on from NC_140583.1 coordinate 351,033,174, forward strand.
CACTGGCTAAGACTGACCACATGCACTATGAAAAGATAAAACAAGCATTCGGCCGCGCGGCCGAAAACGAAAGTAATAGCGATCGCGATCAAAGCAAGTGATCGCGATCGCTTGGACGGGAGCGCTGTGTGGCAAGCACGCGAGTGGTGCGCGCGCAGCAGTGATTGGCGGCTGCGCGCGTGCACGTTCACGTGCACTGTAGCTTTAGGCCACGGCAGCACTTTGAAAATGCCCAGTTATAAAATGTCTCTTCGAGCCTTTGGCTCACGAGACCTAAAAACGACCTTATTAGTAAGAAATGTGAAGTCTACTGACTCAAGTGTCTCAAATAGAAGACCAGTTAAAGGCTTCAATACCAAATGTAAGTCCAAAGTTGGAGTTGGGGAGCAAATCGGGGAACGCTGCAAAAAGAAGTTACGCAGGAGGCAAGATGCCAAAGGGGCCCTGAAAATTAGAAAAACAGCCCATTGATAGAGACAGCTAAACCCAAAACAAATCTATCACATAAGAAATTAAGAATCTTACCAGGTTCACACAGTGTAGGTTGTAAATGTTTTGAAAACACCAACGTTCAAAGTTATACCAATGTCGAGCATACACTTTTCCAGTAGCTGGGCACCTTGAAAGCTGAATGGAATCAGCCACTTCTTCGGAACATCCCTTCTCAAGGAGCATTACCCTTTCAACAACCAGACTCCCAGATTCAATTGGCTGAGAAAGTTCTGAGAGGGGATTGGCTGACTCAGAGGAGAGGAATAAAGAGGAAAAACCCAAGCCTTTGCCATCGCCAGCTGGCGAAGTAGAGGAAACCACGTTCTCCGAGACTGCATGGGACAACTAGTAGGACTTTGGTCTGATCAGTTTGAATTCTATGCAAGACTCAAGGAATTAGGGGAAAGGGAGGATATGGGAAGAAAACAATACAGAAGACCTTGAGGCCAAGTGATTGAAAATGCATTTATTGCCCAAGCTGCCAGGTAAGGAATCAGCAAGCAAAAGTGAGAAAGATGGGCATTAAGTCCTCTGTAGTCCACACAGAACCTTAACTCCTTCTTTCCGCCTGCGAGTTAGGTTTGGGCACCAGCACCACTGGGCTGGCCCATGGACAGTCAGAAAACTCAATTACCCCAACTCCAGCATCATTTTGCCACCTCAGCCTTGATGCTGGATCTGACATGGTCAGACAACCTGTACAGTTTATTTTTGACAGGTAGGCTGTTGCATCCCATCTCCTCCTGAGTTTATTAGACAAACGTTGATCATGTCCTTCAGGGTCTTATTGAACCTCTCCACCGGACCATTAGTCTGGGGGTGTTATTGGCTGGTGAACTTGTAGGTAAAACATCACATTCATCCCACATCACTTTCAGCGGGACATTAAATTTGGGCCCCCAACTGAAACAACCTCTTTTGGGAAACCCTTTTTTATGAGCACACCAAGTAATGCCCTAGCCACTGCAGGGGCATTGATGGTTCTGATGGGTACTGCCTTGGTGTACCTTGTGGCATGGTACAGTACCACCAAGATTTACTTATTCCCTTCTGCAGTTGTAGGTTTTAGGGAACTCACAATGTCTACCCCCACCCTCCTCATAGGGAGTCCAAACCACTGGCAGTGGTCTCAAGGCAGTCTTTGTCTTGCCCCCTGACTCGCGACTGGCCTGGCAGATGACACATGAGCTGTAAAACTTATTTACATTCTCAGATTTATGGGACCAGTGGGGATATTGTGATCCACGGTCAGGATGAACTCTCTATTCTTTTGGGGCACCACTATCCTCCTGGTGGCCCCTTCCTTGAGGTTTCTGGCTTCAGTATAAAGCAGTCCATCTTCCCAGTAGATCTGTGAAATCCACTGTCATCCCCCTCCTCTTGCTCGGAGGCAATCCGCCTCAAGCTCTCAAGGGTGGGACAGTCTATATGTACCTGACAAAACTCCTCTCAGTTCCGGTCAGTCCTGCCAAGTTTGACAGATCTGGCAGAGATGGAATCCCTTCCTCAGAAGTCAGATCTCCTCATAAGGGTCAGCTTCCTCCTGCATCTCTGGTGTTCCCTGTGCTGGCCCACTAGACCCATTGCCCTTGTCCTGGGATTCCTGGCCCATTGTTCCAGGGTCCAGGCACCCAGCATTTTCCTTCCAGATAGTCTGTGACTGGTCACAGCACATACCCACTCAGGGAGCTCCAATATTCTCATATGGAGCCCTCTCTCCACCTCTCTCCTCCTCTGACCACTCAGATGCTTCTAGATCCGTAACCAGTAAACACTGGACTGGGAGTACAAGAGACACTTCTGCTTTCAAAGGGCCTGTCATACGTCCCCATTCCAAATCCACTATACCAAAACTCCTCATGTAGCATTCTCTCTGAGGGAGCAGGGTATCTAGAACCATAGTCACACTAGCCCCTGTGTCTCTCAGATCCTCAACTTCAGCCCCATTGAATATAGGCCTCTGCCTTTACCTATCCATGTTTGAAGGTAAGGCGGCCAGGGTTGCAATATTTACCCCACCCAGGGGCACTAAGGTTGCCTCTGCCACTTCCTTATCCCTCTGGGGCACTTTCAACCCCCAGATTTATACTAGCAATCCCTATGGATGGCCCACTTGTTGGAGTCTTCTTTGTGCAGACAGCATCTCCCTTATTGTGCCCTGACGATTGTAGTCAAAGCACTCTCCCTCCTTAGAGGGATCAGAAAACCCACCATTCTTATCTTGAACCCCCCCTTTGGGTTGGCTAAGTCCACCCTCCCACCTCCCCTCCTTGTTCAGATTTTTCTGGGTCTTTTGAGGACTCCTGTTTTTGACCTTCTTTCTCCCGGACATTCCCCTGGGGGGACCCATCTTCCGTTCTTCTGGTTACCCCCCTGGTGCTGACTGGGAAACCCGGGGTTTCACCCACTCATCTCTTGCTTCACCCAGCTCTCTGGGGTCTGTCAGCTTAGAGTCCACTAGGTACTGGCTTAACTTCTCTTCAGCACAATGTGTCCAAATGTGTACTTTCAAAAACAAATTATACAATCCCTCATATGCGTCTACTTTGTTACCAACTATCCAGCCTTCAAGTGCCTTCACTGAAATGTCCACAAAGTGCACCCAGGACCGTGTGCTCACTTTCTGGGTGTCTCTGAACTTTACCCTGTAGTGCTCTGGAGTCAGACCAAACCTCTTGATGAAGCATTGCCCCATGTGAGGGTAGGATTTTGCCTAATCCCTCTGCAGGTTCAGGAGCCTATTCCTCCTAGCTACTGGAATCAATTCCCACAAGAGTGAACCCCAATGCTTGGGGTGGACTCCCTACATCTAACAGGCCCTTTGAAATTTAGTCAGCCATTTGTCAATGTCATCCCCCTCTGTGTACCAGGGTACTATACTATACCCTTAGGAAGCTTGTGGTCAAACACACCACCCCTGGATATCTCAATCTCTTCATCATTATCACTGCCACCATTTCTTCTTGCTTTCTTCTCCTCCCACTGCCCCTAACTACTTCATTTTTCCTCTCTTCTAGGGGTAACTCCCTTTCTCTTTGGTAGATCCCTAGCCCTTGTCTGGGAGAACCTCCTCTCTCACCTCTGGAAATTATGTATCTACTAATGGAAACAATGGAGGAGGCATTATCCCCACCCTCCTGGATGGTGTGGGTGGAGTCATCCCCCCCTTGAATCTCTGCAGCTGCCCAGCCCAGGCCTCAGGGGCTTAATCAACCCTGCCTTCCAAACCATGTTGGATGGTAGGTAGCCCTCTAGACATTACAGTGTATCCTAACTTCAGCCATCTCGATTTTAGTCAGTCTAGCAAGGTCCAGCTCCATGGTATCCCTAGTTTTGGGTCACAACAACTATTGATCAGACATAGAACAAATTTAGAAAAATTAAAACAATGGATTAGAAAAAAATGTAGTCCAAATTTCAAAAATTCTAAATCAAAAGCTTTGTTCCAAGACAACAGAGGATTTTTAAAGATCTTAACTTACTTTACTGTAAGGTGTACTTTTAAACACAAGTCTGTATCCACACCAGTGGACACCACATGTTGGAAGGTGGGTTATAAGTAGTAGGCACCCACCACTGGCAATAAGGCCACCATCCCAGTCTAGGGTCCCATATAGATCTCAATAAATTATACCCATGCTCATCCCTTGGTAGCTGGGCTGCGAGCAGGCAGGCTTATTTTAGGAGATAGGTATGTGAAGCATTTAAAAACAACAATTCGGTAAGCAAGTCAGACACAGCACACAATAAAAATCCCACACCAATTTCTAACAATAGGAAATATTTCTATCTTAAAAATAACACCAAAAGGACATGGATCCAATGTAGGGAATCGGATATATGAATTTTCAAAGAATAAACACTTTCTAGCACTTAGAAACCATAGCGCCACTCTGGGACATCTGGTCGCGCTTGACCAGGACAAAGTCAGACTTTCATGCCAACTGCCATGGAGCCCTCCCCAGTCAAAATGTTGCCTTCGGGCTTAGAACATTTTCTGGAACTTTTTCTGTCTCAATGCTCTTCACCAGTCCGGATTCAGTGAGGTTTCACTGGTTTAACTTTCATGGCGCTCCTGGTCAAACTCTGGAAGTGGGAGCCCTAGAATGCTTCAGCGGGATGAACCTGGTGGCTGGTTTGGGTCTCGCGGTTGAGTTGATCACCTTATGGAGCCTTATTACAAAGTTGCTTCAAAAATCTCCAAACTTCTGGAACTTCTTCTTGAAGTTCCTCTTGAGGGTCCAAAGTGTCCAAATCACAATCCATGGGTCTGGATGCTCCAAGATGGTCCTTGAAAGGTTGGGGCACAATTCCCACAATGCACCTCGCTAAAACCCTTAAAAGACCACTGGATGCACTCCAGGCAGTGAAATTTTGGTGGTGATGATGCGGGTTAACCTTTGGCTTGTATCGAGTTACACACTTTAATCCTTTGGAAGCAAGCTACATCCACAGTGCTGTGGTCTCAGATAGTGCAGCAGGCAAAGTCAGTCAGAATGCAGGGCCTGATGGTGCAAATCAAGTTCCAAGCATGGCAATCCTTCTTCTTCTCTTAGTTTCAAGCAGCAGATCTGAGAGGCTCTGCAATTCTCACATATTTATTCAATGTTTTCTGGTTTCAATCAGAAGAGCACTTCTGTCCAATGAGGTACAAGGCAACATCCAAGAGTATGACTGCTTTCTCCAAAGTGTGGAATATTTTTCTTCCAGAAAGCACTATTCCTTCAACATTCAACTAAGCCGAAATCTCAGCGGAGCGTGAAGAGCTAACTAAACCAACTCTCAGTATGGGTCACTTCCATAGCTCTCCACCCCCTAACATCTGCAGATTCCTTCCTTTAGCCCCCTATCTGTCTGAGTCAGAGGGGATGGTGGTAGGTGGGCCTCGCATTCCCTGCCTGTCCTATTCTTCCTTTAAAGCTTCACGCGTCACAACCTCTCCCCCTGCTCTGGCCTTCCTGTGTAGCAGAACCCTCTCCAGCAGACAGCCTCTCCTGAGGTGAGCCACTTATCACTTCATCGAACCAGCCTGACTAATCGTCCTAACTCTGACCAATTAGGGAAGACTGCATGAAAGCTGAATTTTGGCTTACAGACAAGAAAGTATTGTACTTTATTTTCTGTATATTTTAGAATAAATTCAACAATGGCATATTGTTGGATTTATCAGTACCATTCTCCTAAGTCCTTGAATAATAGTCAATGCAATTCCTAGCAATATTTATGCATTCATAAACTATTGCAATGTTATTCTATGGGGCTAAGCATCTACAATGGAGAAACTGCAATGTGCAATTTCCCCAACCTCAGGGCATATACAACATCCTTTATAAGGGCCCTGCTTATAGTTACATGACTCCCCACCCCTGGAGCACCTAGGGGAGACCTTGGAGGTCCTGAATATACTAAAGTAGTGTAGATCCTCACTCCACGGTGCTCACAGCTCCAAAGTCAATTTTGGGAGGCAGTTTACTACAATGGGAAGTGAAATGTGCAATTTCTCTATCCCCAGCCCATAAAAAACATATTTTATAAAGACCATGCTTATAATTATATGACCCCTTCCATCACTGGGACACCTAGGGGAGACCCTTGGGGTACTTAATATGTAACCATAGTTTAGATTGTAACTTTTTAAGTGCCCCTACCACCAAAGTCGAGTTTGAAGTTAATTTTCTTTTAAAAGCAGAGCTGCAAGGCAGGGCTGCTTTGAAAATGACCTCAGGCACTCAGCAGTGCACACATGCATGTGCAGAAAGGGCTGCTGGCCTCTACACTGCCATAATCTATTATATACTAGGGAATTATAGTTAGTTTTAATCCCCCTGTTTTATTATCTACAAGGGACTTACAGGGTAGGTTATGTCAATGGTAAGTGTACCCTAATACATAGTGTACTATAATGCATGTGTTTGTTTTCAACATAGCACTGGCCCTGGGCCTGGTTAGACATAGCTCAGGGACAGTCAAAGTCAAGTATCATCAGCAACAAATAGGGGTGCACAGGGCACACAGGAACAGTTAGCAATAGGGGGATATTAGATACATGTGGCTTAGCTTGGAGGGAAAGCTCATTCAATTAGAGAATACGTTTTCTTAAAAAAAAAAGGAAAGGATCAGTTTCTTTCGTTTTACAAATAGCTACAGCAAGCTACCCTTTTTGCACACCAATCGTTCTGTCTTCTGTCAGTCATGAAAGAGAAAGCTTAAAAAGCTAATAACTTGAATTAGAAGAGGGGATTAGTCAAAAGAGGAGAAAAACAATTTTTATCTAAGCTGTCAGAGGTATCAGGCATAGCCTAACAACTCAAAGTTAATTATTCCACAGGACATGAGTAACAAAACAATAAACCAAAGAAGTCATGAGAAACAACAAATACTAATCTAACAACAACCTAAGCAACCAAGTGAAAAATACCCAATGTACCATGGTTTTCAATCCATCTATCATCTGAGTGAATTATTAATTAATTAATTAATGAGCACTGTGGTGCTACTGTTTTAGGAAATATAGAAAAGTGGGGGTTGCCTTAAAGTTAGGCAGACAGTCTAACGTGCCCCCAGGTAAAAAGTAGCTATGTCCTCTGCTGTCCTGGTGGAATACTACCCACCATTTTTAGTCATCCCTACCGCAAAGGTGGGGATCTATGTGCCTTCAGCAGACTAGAGCTTTGCTGCAGTTGCTCCACTGAAGGCACTGAAGCTTTGCTGAGCGGCTGCCTCGTTTAAAGCTCATGTTCAGCAACAAATTTTGTTTTTCAATAGTAAACTCCCAAATGGGAAATTTCCTATTGAAAAACAATGGTCAACGTATTCTCTCACAACAACTTCACATCTATCACGCAGACAAATGACAACTGTGATGAGAGTCAAACATTGTTGATGGCTGCTCATGCACTCAATGGCTGCTTGTGAGGTGTGTCCAGAAGTGTAAATAGCACACCGTCATTCTCTATACAGGCCTCTGGGGAAGGGGTTTGTTTTAAATCCAGGTGCACTGTGTATTGTAGGGACGCACTGAGGGTAAATATAATTTAGTGAGTTTTTCATTCACTCCTGGAGGTGTTTATGTATCTGTATTACTTTTAGATAAGGATAACTGTGGTGATTATCTCTCATTCTACCTCTTATGTATTTTCTGCGTAGACACCATAACGTGAAGTTTTTGGAAGTATTATAATCACATGTAACCGGGAGCGCTCCATGCAGGTAAGAGCAGTGGGGCGGGGTGGGAGGGGGGACTCAAACAGATAACGACGAGGGAGAATTATTTATTTAATTTTCCCTCATGAATGTCTTTCGAGTCCCCCTCCCACCCCGCCACACCACTCCACCGTTCTTACCTGCACGGGCCGCCATAAATAACTGACTGGTACTGATGTGCTCAGCATTGACCTTTATGACTGTTCATCGTCCAAGGTCTTCAGGAGACCTCTGTGAAAATGTGTCCTTCCAATCTAAAGTGATTACAAAAATCCTACATCAAATAGTTTAAAAGAGTTTTAAAATATATAATTGGCGCTATATTCCTTCGAGTCTCTAGGCTTATACCCGAGAGGGTGTTTGTGATGATTTAAATAATGGTAAGGGATCAGGAGTAGATTCTAGCTTTTACTGAGTCGGGGTTTTAACAGGAGGCCCTCATTACACCAACAGGTCCAGGAGTGGTGCATGTCAAGTGCACTAACTATGCACATTTTGGTCACAGGTTTCAGAAAATTCTATGCAGATGACATTTAACTTTCACATATACACTGATAACCAAGGCAACAATTGCATTTATCAACTGATCAGTGTAAAAACGTGATCTTTTACCAGTCCATTAGGGCAAATATCAATTATCGACTTATTCTAACTAGTCCACCTCTGATGCAAAATTTCCCCAAAAAAGTTCAAAATTGCACTGCACTCGTTCTTCACTACCTGATTGTAGTAATCACAGACTCACAGGTGAGAGCTAAAATGTTTATTCTATTCACTAAAAACTGTACATTAGAAAACATCTCCCACCCCAACCATCCTACAATGCCAACATTTCAAATAGTGCGCGAGGTGTCTCGCGTGCACAGACATAGAGGAAAGGATGCCACTGGTAAGAGGAAGACCACGAGGAACGGCACAATGAATGTGCATGTTTTGTTAAACAACATTATGTTTTGTTAAAGAACACGCTGCAGTGATCTCGCCTAGTGCACGAGATTACAAATTTATCTTGGCTGTTATCCAAATACAACAATTTCATCCAGGTGACAGTTTTAGTTTTAAACCAAGAAAGCAATGCTTTTCAAGATGACTTTCCTAAGGCAAAGTGTGTTTGTTGCCTACATGGAAAAGTTCGTAAAGCAAGCAGCATAGAATTTTATGGGTCAGTTTCATTTTAGAGCAGGCACATTTCTTCAATAACGAGGTGCCCTTCTTTGATATCACATGATAACACGTATGTCTGCTCACAGGTGGGCTTGCTTACAGGATTGAGGTGATGGCAAACGCTCCAGCACATCAACCAGATGCAGGCATTTTGCTTTATCCTCACGTATTCATTTTGCACTAGCCTACTACAACTAGATGTTCTTTTTCTATTGCTTGATTGTGCTCTGAAAAACCCTGGGTCTGGAAGTGGCCACAAATAAATTCCAAAGAGTTAAACATTGTTATGGAGGACTTGGGTTTCATAACAACTACCAAGCTGCTCAACTTGATGAAGAGTGGTATCCAGGCAAAGATGTATCCAGGATCTGTTGAAGAAAGGTACCAAGCAACCTCCTCTCAAGAGCATCACGGATAAGGGATGTTCTCAAATCTTTTTCTTGTTCCTTGGCTCCTTGATTCCTTCTGTCACATCAAAAACCAGGGGAAAATGCACAATATTGTATGGGTCACATCCTTTATGCATGGGCACCCATTAGGAGATCATTGTTTATATAAACAGGATGTTTTATAGTGACAAGTCAGTCACCAAGATGCCAGCTATCAGGAGCCTGTTTGAGGGTTCCTCCAAAGTTTTCTTCCTTTTTGGTACCAGGTGGACAGTTAATGATCATCATCTTTCTCCTGTGTCTGAAGTTTATACACAATGAATCTGGCTCCTTCTGTGGGGGTTTTCATTCAGGAAACATCAGTGTTCACCCATATATAGACATTCGTCTGGAGCACACCTCATCTTAGCACACATTCAAGTGGATGTCCTATCCACATGCAGATTTCTTTTAGGATATTCGGTAGAGGTTCAGCCTGGACCCATTTTCCCTAACTCTGCCAATTCCTGGAGATCAAAGGATCGCTGTTTTATTTGTTCATTTAACAGAGTTCAGGTTGAATCAAAGACCACCTGAAGTGCAAATCAGCGCACCCAACAGATAGTGACTGAGATCACAAAGGGAGATGCACTCTTATTTGTTCATAGTGCCATGGCTAAAGATGTGTCCCAACACCTTGGTTCACCATGACCACAACAGTTGATCACCAGATTCTGTCAATTATACACAGAAGTTTTCTGTGCCTTGGCCCATATTATGAGTATTGTATTAGCGTCTGATACTCACAAATATCTCATACATTGTGAATTGTGCTTCTCTAAACAGTATAGGGCTTGAACCCTGGGAACACCAGCAAACCAATGGTGTCACATTTAGCTGAAGGTGATGAACTCACAGAATTGGAGCGAATGTGCTGTAGTCTAAATCCAGCATAGATCATTGCTAGTTCCATGCCAAAATTATTCTAGCCAAGTTTTATGTGACCCATTGGGGAAGAGGATATGCTATCTAGGTTGCTTACAGATTAAGCTCAACTAGTGTTCCTCGTGGCAAAATGTTATTTTTCTGGAATAAGTTACAGTAACTTTCCTCACAGGGAGAATGTCCAGAAAGAATCTAGAGTAGAGGCTTCGACTCTACCTGAGACCCTTCTATGTCCAGAAAGAATCTAGAGTAGAGGCTTCGACTCTACCTGAGACCCTTCTCTGTCACTTGCAGTGTTTAGGGAGAAAAGAGAAACTTAACACCTTGTCTGTGTGTAAGTTTACAACAAGAGAGAATGGACTGCTACTTTGATGTTGTGCCTGGTAATATAACTCTCAAGTGAAGGTGGTAGATTCACTGTCATTCCACCAGCTGACATAACTACTTGATATTATTCCCACAATATTGTTAACCAACTGGTTCCTTTAAAAGATCAGAAGAGAGGCACTGGGGGTTCTTTTGGTGATCCTCTGTTATATTAATATTCTGGTTCCCTTCTGCTTCTATTGACAACAATCCCAGTACGAATGCTTCATTCCATTTCTTTGTATCTCAGTGGTCAGCACTATCACTCCCCTTATTACAGAACGTGAAGCTGCCTGTGTGGCTGCTGAAGGGACTGGACTGTCAAAGAAATTATTTTCCATGTAGATAGCAATGGCTTGTCAACTGTCTGATGCTCCCTCTATTATCAAGGCATGCCTCCAACATTTGTATACGGCATGAACAAAAGTCCTGCACTCCACTGAGAGTTCTCAAATTCTCTCTGGCCTGTGTTATCTGTTTGTCAGATTCAGCCTTTAAAGATCATTTAGTGGCTGCGTGCAGCTAGATTCTCCAGGGTTTCGTTTTTAATACCAGCATTGAATATTTCATTTATTCTGAAGGCTCATCGTTATAATCCTTCTTAACTCTATTTAGAAATTCTAATTTAGCCGTTTAAGCTAAAGATGTAATTTCTGTATAATCCTTGGGATAACTATGGGCTATTTCTATAGGGAACCATATTTGCAGTGGTGGCATTCTTAGGCAGACCTTTTCCTTCCTTCCATGTGAAAATGTTATCCACCATTTACCATCCTCAAATGGTCTGAATGGACAGGTGACGCTGTGATGGCTCTACTTACATTTTCTTTTCACACTGTCCGCTAGAAGTAAGTGCTATGGCTGCTTCTGATGGAAAGGCTGTTTCTGTAAGGGCCTCATGTTTGTAACAATCACTGTTATATGTTGTACTGAATAAATACATCTCTGTAGCATGATGTATGTATTATGTGATATAATATGAGATATGATATTATATGTATATGATATGAGATATTAGACATTTTAAAAATTGTAAAATATTTAAAACATTTAAATATTTCAAAATTGTAAAATCTTATTTGAACTCAACAGCGTGTAATCTGTCGATTCTGGCTTCTGTGGATATCTATGAGCAATTCTCCTCTTTTTTCGTGGATAAGATTCTCAGGATTTAGGAAGGCCTAGCTTCATCAGCATCTCTGTTGTAGGCACTCAGGGATCAGAAAATTTAAGAATAAGTCTTATTGTCCCATGCTGCCTGAATAATCTGGGGGCTATTTGTTTGGCTCAAATTTAGCAAGCTCTGCTTCATTGTAAATCTGGCTCTCCTATGGATCCGGGCCCTTCCAGCCCTATTAAGACCCTTTGCAGAAACTATTGCCCCTGCTCTTAATAAACTCCTCAACAGTTCTTTAGAGTCAGCTGTAGATCCGTCTTGCTGGAAGAGGGCTAAAGTGATCGTTCTCTTTAAAAAGCCATTGGCAGATCCCGTGATCTTGTCCAATTATTGTCGAGTCTCTTTGCTACCTGCCATCACAAAAATGTTGAAAATATTTGTCAATGCTCAGCTGACCAATACTTGCAGGCAAACAACCTCCTTCATTTTACTTAATCATGCTTTCGTCTGCAGCATAGTACGGAAACGGCCCTTCATAAGGTGACGACCTCTGCAAACAAAAAATCTCTTTTAGACCTCACTATACTGTTAAATCTTCAACCCATTTCCTCACTCCCGCACTAAACAAAATGCAGGAAAAAATTGTTAATGGGCAACTAATTTCCTTTCTTGAAACTCAGAATCACTCCACCCCCGTAAATCCAGCTTTAGATGCAAACACTCCATGGAGTCAGTCCTACTGGAAGTCTCTGAAAATATTAAAATGACTGTGGACATGGTAAATAATGCGGTGCGGACAATACTCGATCTTGTTTGATACCAACTCACACTCTATACTCCGACTGCGGAATCTCCGATAAGGCCCTGTCCTGGATCAAATCCTTTCTGACAGGCAGGGGACAAGTTGTTGCCTAGGACCTTTTTCATCAACAGAAAGATCAGTGGCATTGGGAGTTCCATCGGTCTCATCTCTCAGCCCTGCATTATTCAATATGTGCATAGCCCCTCTAATCGCCCTAATATCCTCCTTTGGATTCACCACTATATCTTATACAGATGATAGCTGATGCTATCCCTCAGCAAAGGGTCTATTGGTTCAGAACTAAACTTACAACACTGTCTCTCCAAGGTTATCCTGTGAATGCAAACGAATCACCTTAAATGTAACATGGATAAAATCGAGATTCTGCTATTTGGCAAGTGGAAGCTGTTCTCTCCAACTCAATGGTAGCCACACTCAGTGCCCCACACCCTGCCACAGTAGAAGTGGCAAGGAACCTAGGGATACAATTAAACACCACCCTCTCCTTCTGCCTGCAAGCTCTGGCAGTGGCAGGAATGTGCTTCAATTGAATGAAATCCTTTAAAACAATCAACTATCTTACACTTGCAACCGGGAAAACAGTCACCTTTGCACTCATTACCTCTAAACTTAACTACTGTAATTGTCTATATGCAGGATCATCCAAACAAATACTCCATAAGATTCAGATGGTGCAACATGTCGCATCCAGACTAGTGTTGAAACTCCCCAGAGAGAGCTCCGCTTCCGCAGCCCTAAAAACTCTCCGTTGGCTACCCATCCACAAAACGATCCTTTTCAAGATCCTCCTAATGTTTTTCAGAGCATCTAGGTCTACCACATCCAAATACCTGACCTCCCGGTTCACCCACCACACAACTCAAAGGATACTCAGATCTTCTCACACAAACCTTCTCAAGCTCCCACCCTTTAGACTCAAGACCTTAGGTGGAAAGTCCTTTCAGAAACTAGTCACTAAGGCTTGGAATCAATTCCCTAGAATTCTGTGTTACATTGACTTCGAAGCCATATTCAAAAATCCATTGAAGACCTGGCTTAACATGGCCCTTGACACACTCGGTTAGTCCCTAATCTAATCATTCTACCAATTGCTCTCTGCTCTCCTTTTAGTTCCTCCCCAAATGGGACCATAGCGATTCAAACCTCGCGCCAGGATGCTGAACTGCAAGTGGCAGTGTGTTGTATGAGAATAACAGCCATTCCTTAGTTCACAATTGAAACTGTCTTGGCTGAGGGGAAAAGTGCTGCTCTGATTTTGCTTGATTTGTCTGCGACTTTTGATACAGTATCTCCTACTGTTCAATTTCAGCGGACCGTTGCTCAGTCTGGGATTGATCTAAATCCTTCCTTGATGGAAGGGAATAAGAGATTTGGCTTGCCTACCCCACCCATTCCTTCTCTGGGAAGAGGCTGTTGTGTACAGAGTTCCACAGACATTTTCCTTGAGCCCTACTTTATTTAACTTCTATATTGCACCATTAGTCAAACTGAATAAATCGCATAGCCTTGTGACTATCTCATATGCTGATGATACCCAACTGCTCCTCACCTTTATCACTCTGCCACTGACAAAGTCTGGTCATATGTTGCCACATTTGACAGATGTTCTAGATCGGATGCAGAAGAGCTATCTGCAGTGCAATGCAGATAAAACTGAGATTTTATTGTTAGAGAAGGCCAGAGACCAGTGCAACAACTACAGTTGGCCAGGGATCTGCCCCCACTCTACGTCAGTTGCTAAAAATCCGGGTGTTAAAATAGATGTCGAGCTTTCTCTGGACTCCCAGTTCTTGCCAATAGTGGGGACTTGCTTTGGTCAATGAGAAAATTCTTACACTTCTTACAATTAGAGAAATGCAGAACAGTAGTCCATGCACTGATAACATCAAGACAGGACTATTTGAATTGCCTCGATCTTGGTGTGCCGGAGTACAAGATCAGAAGACTTCAGGTGATGCTAAACGTAGCAGCCTGCTAATCACTTTCAGGTTACCTTAGAGGTTTCAATTTTCTTCCTGTTACGAAAAAAATTCTGTTCAAGGTGCTAATGGGTTCATCAAACTTTCTACAAGTGTGGCCCTATGTACCTAATTTCTAGGACATTTCACTATAAGCCTTCAAGAACTCTCCATCTGCAGTGGCACTGCTGGTAACGACACCTTGATTCCTCTTGGCTAGGTCCAGTGGACGGCCTTTCTCTGTACTTTCCAGTACAACATGGAATAGGTTTCTGGTATCTCTTAGTTCCATCTCACAGGAATAGCTATTTAGGAAAGAGCTTAACACTTGCCTTTTCACTGTTAGCTGGCTTGTGAGCTTGCCTTCATGGATGTAGTGCCAGGAAACTTCTTGGAGTAGCTGCGTGCTTAACAAATTGCCTCATTCATTGATCTGATATGATAAGATATGATATGATACGATATGTGGATGTACCTGTACTTCATGTTATTCCTCATCAGATGAGGACGAGTGACCAGGTGGCATTCATTTTTAGTAATGAAGGACCAAAAGTAGTTGGTTACAACTCAATTTTTGCATTAAGATGCAAATAGCTTCTCCCTTTTCTCAAGCCCCTTGAAGCACAAGGATTTTTTCATGAAATGTCTCAAACTGCATGCCTCATGTAAATTAATTTTAATAATTGGACTGCAACTTGCAAAATATAATGTATGCTGCTCTGTAGGCCAGGTGCGTAGTAACCATTGGTGCAGCACGTGCAATGACAACGGGACCCAGATTCCTGAGGTAGCCCATTGAACCCTGATGCATTTTGCATTTGACTACTACAACAGCAGTGAAAGGGGCCATTTACCTTGCTTGCACCAGGGCCCAAGCCATGCAAGCAGTGCTACTAATGTAGGCCTGCATGGGGCAGCAGACTCCATACAAGTGTCCGGATTTGCTACTTGATTTTATTATGAACTATGAGCATCTTGTTTTCCCAGACAATTATTTGTGTATATCTTTGAAAAGCCTTCTTCAAAGTAGCCCACTGTTCTGGTGGTCATTAATGATTTGCTCCAGGAGCTTAGGATTTGTCAGGTTATTTTCCAGGTTCTGCTTAAGCGTTTTAGTGGGATGCTTGTGGATAAAATAGTCTCTAGCTAGCTGACGCTCCTGGTTAGCTATATTCACTTTCTTCCTTGTTGTAAAAAAATGTCACAGTCCCTAGAAGGACTTGTTATTGAAAACACCATCTAATTAAGCGAGTTTGTTGTTTATGCTATGTTTTTACTTCTTTATTTGAGATTTGTATTCTCTGACTGTGCTGAGATATTTTAAATATTTATTGGGTTCTTGTTTTTAGGTGAGAGAGGTTTCTATCTTTTTCCTTGGTTTTGTTTGTGCAGTTCTCATCAAACCCTGCATGTATTTGTATTCTTTTCAAAGTTTATTTCCAATTTGATTGCTGCCCTAAGAAGGATATTGTTTGTTTCTCTGGCATCTTCGTTTATCTGATGTTTGTTTGACACGCCCTTATATTGCATTCCCGTGATGCATGCTAGTTTACACTTAAAGCTAAGTATATTTTATAGAGCAAGTTGTTAATTCACGTTGACTTGTTTATGTTTTTATTGATATTTTTATTACGTATTTTAGAATGTTGTTGTTTCATTTTGCCCCAATAGAAGGAGTACAGGTCAATGGGTAATAAAACACCCAAGGCACCTATGATAGACATTAAATTAAATGTGCCATCAGTTGAAAGCTCTTACTTACTGCTGCTTACAAGAAAGAATAGAACAGTGATGTAAAGGCGTTCCTAAAAGATAGGTTTTACAAAGACGATAACCCTCCTCGCTGTGAAGTTCTTTACGCCACGGACATCAATGGAATTGACAGCGCTACAGCAGAATTTGTGCTAGGCAGTAAATCTGTGTTTATCACATTGAAAGTGCCGTAGCACTGTGCGCCCTGCAGTCTACTGCCTGGAAAGAAAAAGAGGCAGAGCTTTGATTTTAGAGTTTCATTGGTGCTATGAGGGGCAACTGCCCATAAACAAATTACATAACAAATGCTAAGCATCAGCGGATGTCCCAACACCGCAATTACAATGCAACCGCACTTGGTGCGCTCGCAAGCTCCCATTTCTCTATGGGAGCTTGTGCTGCTGTCGGAAACCGGCTGCAGCGGGAAACATCCTTTAGGATGAAGCCGAAATCATGCTGTGCCTTCATAGCACTGGCTACAGAACAAATGCATCTTTAGCATGCATTTGTTCTGCATGCACGTTGTTACAACGACTAGCTTTAGGCGGGTGCAATGGTGGAGTGGTGTTGGATTTAAAGTCTAACACCTTCCCTACTGTTTTGCAGGTTGGAGTTGGAATAGTAAATTAAACTATTCCAAAATCCAGCTCCCCACTTAGGCAAGTTGTTAAAACAACTTGCGTGAAGAACAAATGCGTGCTAAAGACGCATTTGTTCAAATGACTGACTTCCTAAAGCATGCATGAAAAATGCATGTGGGATTCCGTCATACATTCGACCGCAGCACAAGCTCCCATCGAGAAATGGTGCAGGGATTAACAAGGGGCGCCAAAGGTGCCCCCCAGGTCCCTAACTGGAGGTCGCTAAGGCATGGGGGCCCTTTCCGACAGGCTTTTAATGTCGGAAAGCCTGATATGATAAGCCTGTCGGAAACCAACATCATAATCCCCACGGCAGAAGCGCTGTCCTTAGGGGATTATGTGCAGCTTCCGACTGGCCACCAGGCTCTTTGAGAGCGTCAGAAGCCAGTGGGTCAACCGGATGGTTTAAACTCCGACCGTCTACATTGTAATTAGGCGGTCGAACTTTAAACCTACGGCGTCGGTCAGTGAGCCTCCGACCGATATCGTAATAGGGAACTGAGTGTTAAACGTGTTTTTTTAAAAGGGGGTGATAACTTAAGTCTGGGTGTTCTGAGTTTGCAACAATGTAACCCATTGGTACATTGGAGCTCTATCTGGTCCCTTAATGAATGAGCCAAGTAAGCCCATTTGCAGAGTTGTAATATGTAAGCCACTGTCACATAGAGGGCAACTGTATGAAAATGAGTTGCTGTTATTTTAGTTATTGTATA
This sequence comes from Triturus cristatus, assembly GCF_964204655.1. Taxonomy (NCBI): domain Eukaryota; kingdom Metazoa; phylum Chordata; class Amphibia; order Caudata; family Salamandridae; genus Triturus; species Triturus cristatus. Next base: position 351,050,716 of record NC_140583.1, read on the forward strand.
TTATAATACATGTTTACTGACTTCCCTGTAGATGATGTCTTTGAAAATACTGGGTCCCATGCCCAGTGCCGCAACACATGAAATGTAGGTTCTCCAAGTAGTCAAAGAATGCACACAGCATGGTTCAAGACCACATAATTTCCTGCACCCACAGAGCATGGGCACAGGCAATTCCTTGAGTGAACTGAAGGCAAAAGGCTAAACCTAGGCCATGCTCACTGCACTTTTGCTTCAGATTAATGCGCCAGTTCTCAATTCACTAGGACTCAGCCTATAGCAGCCTTGCCGCTACATTCTGTAAGCCTTGAAGTTTTCTCAACAAGTGCTGGTGAATACCTAAGCATAAGGCATTACAATAGTTAAGCCTTGATTACACCAAGGCTGTGACTACCAATTTATGGAGTTCAAAAGGGATGAAAGGAAGAATTTTCCTAGTCTTACGCAACAGGAGAAAACAGGAGGAGGTGAGTTTATTTATTTATGCATTAAAAGACAGACTAGGATTGAAACTTATTCCCAGATTCTTGACATACGATACCAGAGTAGGAGGAGAACCAAGCATCTGGGGCCACCAGAATTGATAACATGAGACTGAATTCTTGACAAAAAGGAGAACCTCAGTTTTAGCCAAATTAATCATAAGGCTGATATCTTTTATCCATTGATCAACGGCTACCATACTTCCATTGAAGGGGTGTGCCATCTCATCAACATCGTTAGAGATAGACACACAAATTTGTGTGTCATCTGCATATGTTAGTGGAACGAAGCCAGAAAACAGAATTTGTTTTGCCAGAGGGGCCACATAATTATTGAAAAGCGTGGGGCTCAGTGATGAGCCCTGAGGGTCCCCACATGGCTGAGTGAATGGCTTAGAAACATATGACATCAGCAATGGCATAGTCAACAATACAGATCATGGCTTATGTGCATATTACCCTGTTTCTTTTAAAGATGCTGGCCAATTGATAGCAACAGTTAGGGCATGACTGTAGGCACTGCAGTTTATGTCTAATATGTTGTCATTCCCTAACAAAGTGAATCAACTAATGCAGTTCCATTGTCACACCATGTATATTAGATGTCTTCGAAGCTGCAGCAAAACATCCGTTTACACCCTCATCATTTCAATATGCATATATTGCAGTAATCATGAAAAAGGACACATATTCCTTAAATTGCAATTTATACAGGCAAAACAGTAAATAGATACCAAATAGTAAAATATACATGTATATCCTTGTGTCTTCACACATAAAATTAACTCTGTAGTCACTACAATAATTTACAAGTTTTCATAACTTCATACTGTAAGAAGAAACACCTGAACTTAGCAATCAAATCAACCGCACTCTACTATACCACCTCCCAGGTAATGACTATTCATTCACTGAAAAACTACATGACCTAATTACCAACAAGCTAATAGACTCCAAAATTCACCTACTGCTGGGAGACTTTAACTGAGATGGCAACCGCAGGAAAAAGACAACAGTTATAACACTATCCTAATTTCTGCTCAACATAAACCTAGCACTGTTATTGCAATAATTTACCAATCATATACGAGCACCTATGACTAGTTATTATTGATCCAAACCATGAAACTGAGGAAAACTCAATTCAAACTGACTGCCCTATCCATTTTATGATTCCATTCTGTATCACCATAAGGAAACCATGTCTTCTAGCGCAACTCAAGTATAAGAATTGGCTTAACAATCTATCTCTTGAAACCTTAAACATAGCAGTACCTTCTCCAAATCAAGGACAAGGCAATCAATACCTGTTCTTTAGTTGACCATTACAACACCAAATCATCATGGATTCCGTGCCATTTCTCTAAAAACCCCATAATAAAGAAAGGAACTAGTAATGGATGGTTCATTCTCTATTTAAACACAGAAAGAAAAATCTTATGGTCCCTCTAATGTAAATAGAAAAGAGAGCCATCACCCACACTAGCCAAAAACCTAAAATGTCACAGGTGGAATCAAAATTCAACCTACTATACACCAAAGTTTCTTTCCTGAAAGACCAACCAGTAGCTTTTAAACATCATACTAGGAAATGCTCTCACTTTTCGAACAATCAAACTACAGCAGCCTCTAAATCTGTCCATATCACCGATGAAAGATGGTCAAAACTGGCAAACTGTTTCAGCAAAATATCCAAGACATCAGTAATAGAACTGCCTTTACCAGGAGAGCGTACGACAATTACACTAAGCATCCCAACATAGGAACACCATTGAATAGCAGGAATTTTTGCAGCTGGTACACTTTCATGATATCACTTTGTCCCTATGCATCTAATCCTGCCAGATTAATAAACTCATCTCTGCTTTCCACATGGGAATATATCAGTAATGCTTCCCTTACCAAGGGTTTGTCTACACCTCCTCGAAGGAAAGCATTATATTACCTATTCTAAAAGCCATGGACAATTTGTGACTAATTGTAGGAAACTGGGTTTTTGTTGCAGTACCCACCCCCCACACTTTTTGACGGGTATCTTGTGCAACTTTGACTGAAAGTGTGCTGGGTTCCTGCTAACCAGGTCCCCAGCACCAGTGTGCTATTGTTCCACAATTGGCAACCCCTTTAGGCCCCATGTAAGCCCCTAGTAAGTGGTACCCCTGGTACCTAGGGCATTGGACCTCAAGAGGGTCCCTAAGGACTGTATCACAAATTGTGCCACCCTAAGGTACCCCTCACCAAGCTCATGCAACCTGCCATTGCAGCCTGTGTGTCTTGGTGCAGAGAAAACTGAAGAGTCGACATGGCACACGTGCCTGTGTGCCATGAAATCAAACACGTCATGTGGTATAGGTGAGTTACCCCTAAAGCAGGGCTTGGAGCCATAAGGCAGGGTGCACTATACCCATGTGAGGGTATATCCACGAGAGTGGATATGTCCCGGTGATATCCAGTTCACCCTTAAATATTACCAGTCCACAGGGAAGCCATGACGAGTACATGGGCTTGACAATCATGATTACAAGTTCCCCAGCCCCAAGATTCCTTCCCTGCACCCCAAGATGTTTGGTACTAAACATCTCATCTTAATATACCCGCACTGATGCCAGTGCTGGATTTATTAATAAATGTACGCTGAGTGCACCTTAGAGGTGCCCCCTGAGAAACTATAGACTACTAGTATGTTGACTGACTGGTCTCGACCAGCCAGCTAGCCTAAACAGGTTTATGACTCCCTGAGGTGATAACCTTCTCACTTGGATTTCAGGAACAAGTCCTGCTCTGGCGGAAGTGTTCACATCTCCTCCAAGCAGGATGAACATCCCAGAACGGGAAGCTTCAAAGACCCTGATGCCTTTGAAATGCGACCCAGGCCTCTCCAGTTAGTGGAAGATGCCAACACCCCTGTTCTGACCCCACTCTTTTGCAAGAGGACAGGTGGAAACAATTGTTAGATTAGACGGTGTGCACACACCTAGCCATCACCACCCCTAAGGTGGGGCAGCTGATATAGACCCCCACTTGCCCAAATCCTCCATCTTGTGTTGGAAAAATATGCCTCTTACGGTCAGGGCTATGCCCACTTTCCACAGGAAGTGATCATGTAGAGGGTGTAGTCAACCTAAACTTAGGTAGCCCATTGTCTACTACCAGGTACTCTCCTTAATGCCCCTGAATTGAGTATTTAGGCGGCACCCCTCAACCCAGAACTTCAGATTCAAATGGCCTGAATACGGAGAGGATAAAGAAGAGTTACTGAACTTGAGTGCCTGCTGCGAAGTTTAGGCGCGTAGCCCTGCCTGCTGCTTATAGACTCGACAATCGAGCTGAACTGTCTTGTCCTGCTGCTGTGTGCCCTCTAAGAACACCAGGGGACCACCAGCCTTTGCACATTTCACAAGAACTTTCTCGGAGTAGAGGAACTACTCCCCTACAGACCGCAGATACCCAAACTGCTTATTCCGGTCCAACGACTTGCAGATCCCCAGCCCAATCGGCACAGCAACTGTCCAGAAAGAGGTACTCATGCTCTGGACAGTCAGATCTGTCACCCCCCAAGTTTTGTGGCACCAGGATTGACCAGAGCCATGCAGTAACAGTATCCGGGGTACCAGACGCCCTGCAACTACCACCGACATCGTAGAGTCCAGTCAGGACTCCAACCGTATCAGAGCCCAGCAGATGCAGATGGACATCAAGACCCCTGAGACCCACTTTGAGAGTTGCCCAGCAGTCCTGAAATTGCCCCAGACAGTTGTTGGCACCTGACCGCAAGGAGCACCTTTACGCACTGAGGCCGGCCATTCTACCTGCCCTGCACCCAGCCGGCCGTCCTGGGTAACGACGTACCGGCTGTGCTCCCTTGTCCATAAGGACCTTGTGACCCTAACCCACGTTTGAGAGCCAAAGCAAGTACTCTTGTGCAGACTGTTTTTAGAGGTCCCACCTTCCTTGTAGCTCACCAGCTACCAATTGCACTAACTCCCTGCTCCCAGCGGAATTGGGGACGCACCCGATGACCTGTTGGTAGAACATTAAACCTTGGCTTCCTGCTACCCTACACCTGAAAGGTGAACCCTTACAACTGTCTGTGCTGTGTGCTTTACCTACCTGCTTTTTCCTCAAATAGGATGGTATAGTGTGTAACTGTGCTCAACTTTTAACTATCTGCTTATCTTTGAGAATTCATAAGAAATACAGTAATTACCTTTGAACATAGTTCTTGGTTTAGAAATATATATATAAAAATAATTGATATTTTTCTAAATTGGTCTCAGATTTAATCTTGGAGTATGTGTCTCATTAATTGCCTATTTGAGTACAGCAAATGCTAAGCACGTCTGTTGCCTCTTTTTGCACCTAATTTGCTGCTTCCTGCACCCCTGTTGACCCTTTCTGCATTCGTCTTCCCTCTTTCTGTACCTTTCCTGCCTGTTTTTGCAACTCACTTGCCTCTTTCTGCACTTTCTGTGGGTTTTTTCAGTGAATATATATATATATAATAATAGGTTACCTATATTGTAGGGTAGTATCTGTACCTGCAAGGTGCCGCCGTGTGCCTTTCATGCAGGACAGTCGGGACAGACAGAGATGAAGCAGCAGTTCACATGGGGTGTCATGTGTGACTCTCGTGTCAGTTGTGAATATCCTCAGAGTCACACTGCTGGCGTTGGTCCTTTACAAACTCTTACATTTCAATGTGCAGCGTTTGATTGGGACCATTCCATGATTCACTCTTAAACCAGGGGGTAGTGAAAACATATTTTCTGTTTTTTTAACTTTTGATCAATGTGTCCTGCCACTTTAGGGAATATTGGAACAGTTACAGCACACACAGTCAGTGCTGCAGAAGGCTTTGTCATACAACCCTAAAGTGTTCCCTTTCTCTGACATACTTAATTAAGATTCTAAGGTGTACAGGTCATCGAAAAATCAAACCTGACCTGCCCTTTCTTTCTAGTCATTAACCTTTTAACCCCGCAGTAATGTCTGCAGGGTCACAATGAACCTTAGAAGGCCATAATTATTTGTAGTCATTTAAGCGTTTTTACCTTGATACAGTGACATCTGGTCCAATGGCTCTTGATTAACAGGCTTTTCTAATTGAGCACCCTGCTGTGATGCAAAATAGCCTGTATCAGCCCGCCTGCTCGTCAGCTTGTAATGAATGCTCAAGAAATGTGTTTAATTAGACACCCGTTGTCTTCTATTGAACCATAAAAATAGCACAAAGCGAAAGAAAGACAGATAGGGAGCGTCGGTCATTGACAGATACAGGGAGGCATTGAGACAGCCAGCTGCATAGAAATAGGAACATAGATAGGTGAGGAATGCACGTAGATAGGCAGAGACATAGACGGGCGAAATTATTGAAACATCTAGTCAACTGATTACCAGAGAGGCAGATAGATGCACGCGAAGAAATAAGTATATATTCAGTTAGACAAAAAAATAGAGAAAGAACAATGAGCTGATGAACAAAACGGCGAACTTTAGGAGTGGTTAGCAGATAGATATGAGATTAAATAAACCAAGATAAAGAGGGACAAATCCCACAAGTAGCAGCTAAACAGAAAGAGTGAGAACAGGGAGATAAACAGGGAGCACAAAGAGAGAAAGAGAGTGTGCATGGGTGGGCGTGAGAAAGTCAGAGCTTAATCTGAGCAGGTGGTTTCCGGTGCTCGGCACTGGCACTTGTCAACACCGGGACCAATGACAGTCTGCCCCACGATGGCACGGTTTGTCTAATTGAGAAACACACAACAACAGTATATATGCATTCTGATACCTACAACAGTAAACATTCATTCTGATACCTGCCGGACAAGCCATTCTTGTAGCTTTGGAGACTTGAAATATTCTGAAGTGTCACACCTGTAGGAGGTTAGTAGTTGTGCAGGTGCTGACATTGGTAGGGCTAGCAAGGGTGATGCAAGCTGCAGTGGCCTCATGACGACGGCCCTGGAACTTATTTTTTTTTACAGTGACTTTAGCAAGAAATGGATGGATGGGTGGATGGATGGGTGCGTTTGTGTGTCTGGATGCATGAGTGTGCATGGATTAGTATACATCAATAGATATTTAGATAGCTTGAAATGCAGGCAGGCATACAGACAGATACATGAAACAGATTGTGTCGATTCAACCTCTTGCCTAGTATCAGGCTCAATACACCCACTGGCACTATTCCTTCCTAGGGATACGATTATCACCATTAAGGAAAGAAAAACGGTCGGGCCTTAATTTCATTGGAACAGATGTCCAGAAGCCTACATATGACGCATCCCAAATGATCCTAAATGGACCGATTTTCCCTTTTGCAGCCTTGTGTAGCCTGCTTCCGGGATAAACTCACACTAGGTCCTGGTCATCACACCAAACCTGAGACGAGGGCGGAGGAGTGTGGTGTCAATGGCGCAAATGGACGCACCTCCAAGGCATTCTCTGATGCCGTCTGAGAGACAATACCAGTTCTTTTCCGCTTGGATCTAAAAGTGCATCTCCGTTGTAAAACAACTTGGGTGAGTTGAGCAGATCCTGGTCACTGGACATTAAGGTCTTTCTTAAGCCCTGTTTGGGCTTTTCTTGAAGGTAAAACGTTCACTGTCCCCTGTACCTATCTGACCTTTGCCCACTTACGCACTTGTCCATTTGTGGATTAGAACACCGCAGCCTATGCCGCTCTTCATCATTTTCTCCCTTTTGGAAGAAGAGGGTTTGGCAGCACAGAGAAGAATGGGTGTGATCTTAAAGATGTAAATAGGGGCCCTGGGTAGCCAAGAATGTACCACTCATTTTCCGTTAAACATTTTTCTTCCTGCGAGTGGTTGTGTAGGCAGGACTCAGTGCACCGCTTTGCCCAGGGGCTTCCAGTGCTGTTAGACAGGTCTGGTGGCTATCTGCCTAGCTTCTTCTCAATGGCCATAATATAATCTGACCCACTTTTCGTAATGGAAACTTTTTACGATTGGCACGCCCTCGCCCACAGTGAAATAAACATAGACACAAATGATTTCAGAGCAATGTTCACGGGGTCGGGTCTTCTACAATCAAGGATGTTTCTGAAAATATGTTGCTAAGTGTGATCAGGTTTTTAACACAAAATGCATTTTCTACAGCAATTTAAAGAGGAAGCTTATGTCTTTTCCTGTCTGTGCTTGGCCAACACGTGATTCCGGGAGGATCTCTCTGGCTTCCTCTGACTTGAATTATAAACATTTGCAAATAGGCAATGTAAACTGTGAAAATAAGAGCTCTATATCATACCGTCCAAGATTCTTCCTCGCTGCGTCACAATATCCAGGGGGCATATGTATCAAAAACCGTATTAGCGATTCTCAAATAGCGATTTTTTGAGAATCTCTATTTGAGAATTACAAAACGGGATGTATTAAAAAATCCGCACATATTTTGCGAATTCTTAATATTCCTTAATTGCGGTTAGCAAATTGCGAATTCGCAATTAAGAAATACCTTCCCATTCATTCCTATGGGCCAGGAGGCCCATAGGAATGAGTGGGAAGTAATTCTCAAATTGCGAATCGCAATTTGCTAATCGCAAATTGAGAATAATTTCAAAGGTGCAAGGGTGTCATGATGACACCCTGATGCACCCCTGAAATGAGTATGTGTGCGCATATGGCGCACATACATGCCCTAAGGGCATGTATGTGTGCCACATGGCACTTTGAAAAATGCCAAAAATTTCATTTTTCAAAGAAATCGCAAATTACCACCAACTTGAAGTTGGTGGTAATTTGCGATTTCTTAAGGAGAATTCGCACAACTTGGGTGCGTGTTACATAGCATTTAAGGAATCGCAATTTGCGATTCCTTAAATACTTACGCTAAATTAAGGAATCGCAAAAGTAGCAATTCCTTAATAATGCGATGCGAAAATGTCACATACATCGCGTTTTGCGATTTTGTATTCGCAAACGCTGTTTTTTTGCGATTCGCAGCGTTTGCGAATACAAAATCGTTTGATACATATGCCCCCTAGTCTCTAATCTTGTCTCCCCTTGTACCAAACAAAATATAATTAGAAGAACAGAACCTCGTTTCCTTAGACGTGCCTGCGGCATAAACAGGCTCTCTGCATCGGTCCTCAGCTTCTCTCTGCAGCTATGTTGGCATGAAATAAATGCCTAGCGCAAATACATATTTTACTACCTCCCGCCTAATTGCCCCTCACTCAGATTCAAGGCAATGAACGAACGCAGTTCTCTTCTTTCTCACTCAAAACCTCACACTTCAGATGTACAAAATGGCATGCAATTTGTTCGCTAAATGTTTTGGCGTCGGCCAAATGACTAGCTAACCCCTCTTATATTATTGTTATTATTATCATCGTTATTATTATTATTATTATTATATCAGGCACTTGTAGTGGCATGAATCCTGCTATATAGCGGAGGCTTCCATACAATGAGGATGCCTGAATACTGTACATATATCTGAGAACGCCACACTAGATGTATGAGAGGCTGAAATACTGTGTATACATCTGAGTCTATATAGCGGAGGCTTCCATACAATGAGGATGCCTGAATACTGTACATATATCTGAGAACGCCACACTAGATGTATGAGAGGCTGAAATACTGTGTATACATCTGAGTCTTCCATACTGTGGATATGCCAGAGGCCTGCATTCTGTGAATATATATCTGAGTCAGGAAAATGACACACACATATTCAAATGTAGAAAAAAGTATCAAGAAAACTGGGTCTTCTCTAAATGGAGAGAACACATCTTACTGTCATATGTGGAAGAGCTTTCATGGGATAATAATGCATGTGACATGCAAAATCGGCTTGAATGCATGTAAATGTGACTACATTTCCTATCAGGGGCTGTAGAGTAAGGTCTAAGAAAAGTCGGCCATCTCTTTGAATGGGAATGAAAACAAATGTCTGCTCAACCGCCATGTTTTAGACACTCTGTTTTCTGATACTACCAGGAGAGTGAAGGAAAACGTTCTGCTTCACTGGTGAGAATATTGTAACCTGAGCTGCAAGAGAAGAAGACCTTGTAGAGATCCATCTTGGTAGGAGGAAGAAAAAAGTATAATTTGCTTCTGTTCAGGGGCTTTGTTTCGACATATGTGTAGCAACGAACTGAGCGCAAGGCACCCCCCTCCTCACTTCATAAGACACTACCAGTAATAAAGGTATATAGGGTTCCATTGCATGGGCAAGGCTAGACTCTTGCACCTCTTTCTGAGGAGAGAAGCCGAGAAGCAGAATTCCAACTGCTGACCCTATGCCAGCATAAGGTATGCACGGAAATGGCACGTGGTGTGCCATTATATAAGCTTACTAATTTAACACATACATTTATTGGTTACAACCATTATAAACATATACTTGTTATAAATTCGATTTGATGTGTTGCTGTGCTATAACACTTTTTCTTTAGTTCTAGGCTATTAATAATTATGTTAAGTTACTGTACATTTTTATTTTACATTAAAATAGATGTGTTATAATGTTTATTAAACTTTGTTATTTTGCCCTATATATTACCATAGGGAGACCTCCGTCCAGGTGGTGGAAACCTCTGCCAATGTGTAAAAATTGACTGGTAGTAACTATATACTCATACATTCTATTCTAGCGCTACTCCCTGTTTGAGGGGGGTGAGACATCTAAGTTATTAATAACTTGAAAATCTTTGCAGCCGCCTGCTTGCCCTGCTGAGAGTCCTGCCAAAAATTCTCCCATCACTTCCCTTGGTAGAACTCCTCCGGCCCAGTCGTTGGGATTATGGGACCTCCCTGTTCCTGGGGTCACCAGAGTACGTAATCAAAAGGCTGTCTTCTGTACTGACCGCTGCTGCTCACCTTCTTCTTCCTCTTTCTTGCTCAGCTTCAGCCTCTCCGGCGTTAATTAGACTTCATTGGCTATCTGTCCCTAAAAGGATTATTTTGAAGGCTGCTTGTATTTTTCACAGAGCGCCTTATCATTCTGTATCTGCCCTTTTTACAGACCACATTCCGCCATTATATCCCCTTTAATGCCTGCGCTCTGCCGAAGCTCTTTTTTTGCAAGTGGCTAAATTCAAGCTCGTGAACGACGAGCCTTCTTGGCGCAGGCCTCATGCTTGTGGAATGGCTGCTTCTCTCTCTGCTCAGTGTCTGACCTTACTCACTTTAGGAAACTGCTCGAGACTTTGCTTTATCCAAAGTAGCTGTCTGTCTGCTTCAGGTTATTTTGCTAGGTTGCCTTTTCTTCAACACCAGGACATCTCTTCAGGTAACTGAGCGGTTAACATAAATACATAATAATACTAGTCACAGTAGTAATAATAACAATGATGGTTATAATAAGTCTGCACCTAGTAGTACATTTATAGTCGGAAATGGTAAATAGCAAAAAAGTATAAATCTGCACTTGTAAATTTGCCTTTGTGAATAGGACCGAAAGTGTGATATCATTTCCTGTTTAAAGACAGGTCTTGAGGGATCGAAGGTAAGATGACAATGGAGCAGCATCTCCAAAACACTGCTCAGTCGAAAAGACATCACACACACCTCCAAATGAGAAACATAATCACCAGTTCCTGGTGGAAGGAGCCACAAACCACACAAAAAAGCTTAGAGTTGATGGCACAGTAGGTGTGTGGATGAACAAATATCCGGATGGAGAACTAAAAGACTGTGAGGTTGGGGCAAATTCAGATGGTGGTGGCTGTCGGATGTTGAAATGAGCAGAGAAGCAGTTCCTCTCATCCAAAAGGCACAGAGAGGTAGAAAATCAAGTGAACTACAAAGAGGCCCTAGACAAGCAGGACATAAGAAGCCAGTGAATGCAATTATGGAGCAAGTTGGGAGGGGGGTAGGTAGGGTTGGCGGTGCATGTGATTCCGTCAGAGACAAAAAGCAAAACTAGATAACACAGCACCCCACTCTGTTATTTTTTCCATCCCAATCCCCTGTGAAGGCGTAAAAGAAGGATGAAGTTCCTGCAAAGGAAGCAGTAGTGGAGATCAAGTATCTAAATGACCAAAGCCAAGATCAGGCATCATAACACCCAGGAAGGGTGCTAACTGAGCAGACTTCTCAAATGGAATTCCACCCAATGAACTAAAAGGAGACCAGACGAGGGATTGACCTGCAAATGGTAAACCTACAAAGTAATTCGAATTATAATAGAGCCAGTTCAAGCTGTGCTCAGTAAAAAAAATCATGCATGAGACCCCAGGGTAAAGGCGATAAAAAGAATAATTCAGTGGGACCTATGAATCATTACAGTGTCCTCCTTTAGGACACAGTTCTAAGGAGGAAGTGAAGGGGTAAAGGACATTACCAGAGAGGGATTGTGGCCCAGAGCCATCAGCCAACAAGAGGAGCAGCCGAGTTTGAGCCTGCCTTGTGGGCCCTACACTGACAAGCGCTGCCACCGGGGGGGATCACTGAGAAGAGCGGCACACTAGAACATCAAACCTGCGAGATATGACGGTGGCGGGGCTGACCAGCGTTCATCTCCCTCTCCTCCCGTCTGGAATTGTGCTTGCCCTGCTGTGGGGACCTCCTGGGTCCTCGCGTGGGACCATTGATGACATCATAGCCCTGACCTGCGGCCCCTCTTGTTTACTGCCTCTTTTCCCTGGACCTGAATGGCGGCTCCAGAGGGCCTAGTAAGACCGCCGTCTGGGGCTATCTGACACCGCAGGCTGAGCAACACACTGTGCCTGCCCAGGGGAGCCTGAACTGTGGAATGCCCCACACAGGTGCCCTATTGGTGAGCACTGGTACCATGCATTGGGTCCTCGGGCATGGAGGCACAGGAGTGAGCCCACCTTCCCCTACCCTCCCTCTGTTGGCAGCAGAATCCATGAGTACCAGTGTGGAGCCGGGGAGGAGTGCATTAGTAGAGACAAGTGGGCGGCCCCTACAAAGATACAATGCTGTGCATGTCGGATGGTGGCCCTGGAGAATAGAGGGGGCAAAATTGCGGTGCTGCAACAGGTCTGGTCTGGCTGTGGGCATCCCCTGGTGAGTACTGCGGGGTCAAGCAGAGCTGAGGAGTGTGGGGGCTGTGAGTGGACTGGGAGACCGCCCCCCTGAAGATGTTGTTGTGGTGCTGCCACTTGGGCACAAGGCCTAGGACATCTGCTTGGTAACGGAGCGGGGCCTTTAACCCCTTCGGTGCTCATGACGGAACGGTTCCGTCATGAGCCACGGTTGAGCTGTGCTCATGACGGAACCGTTCCGTCATGACCACGCCCGCGCAAGATTCCGTCAGCACAGCGGCGGAATTTGCGCAGCATGGAAGGGGTTAAGAAAAAATCAGCACTGATGACCTAGGTTGAAGGGAGATCAGAGCCCCGAGGCCAAGAGCGCACCACTACCCACCTGCAGCACTGACTATTGGAGATGCGCTGAGAACATTGACTCTCTACTGCACGACCTGCCTGCCTAAGATTATTTTTTTGTTGGCCTACTCACACAGAGCTGGCATGAGCAGAGTGCCTTCTCCTCTGCTGCCACGGGGGATTTAGTCCCATCCACCAGAGCCCTGGGGATAGAGACACAATACTTAGCACTACAAGGGACCTACACTCAAAGATTGAACAATTGTGGGGAGCAGATACTGCACAAGCCTTGCCCAGGGTACCCAGCAACTACAAGACCACAGCGTCACACCATAAATCTCGGTGACTTCACCCTGGAGTAAATCTTTTGCAGCTGATGCTGTCCCCGAGGAAAGCATGTCCTTAACAGCGACTCAGCACTGGTCCCCATATCCCAGGAATATATGGACCACTACCTTTACGGAGATCCGCTCTGAAATCGGCTCGCTCAAGACGGATTTTTAGTCTTGCATTCAGGACATTCTCAGGGAAGTCTCTGAAATTGGAGGATGTGTGGACGACCTGGAGCGGACAGTGAATGGGTTCACGGAAGATCAGGAGATAATCTGGCATAGAGTGGTGGTGCTCGAAGATCAACAGGCCAAATTGAAGGCTAGGCAAAAGGATCTTAAAAATAGAAGTAGCTGGAACAAGATCCATATATGAGGTGTATCCATAGTAGCAGGAGGAGACAATATCATGGCTTTCACCACCAAACTCCTGCATGTGATCCGGAGAGATGATGATACTTCACCACTGGCCCTTGACAAGGCACACCAGCTAATGCCAGTGACTGGTCTCCCCAATCCAACCCAAGACATCCTGACACAGGTTCACTTTTTCACTGAGAATGTATCCGTTCTCTGGGCGCCCAAGGGCAAAGCAAACTTGGTGTTCTGAGGTCATACCATCCAGCTGTTCCAGGAATCTCCCACACACTGCAAAAGCGACGTAACTTTAAATCAATCGTAGACAAGCTGAGGTACCTGGACATTTGCTTCCAATGGGGGCACAACTTCGCTCTCTTGTTCTCCTAGGAGGGGAAATAGAGGTCTATGCTCTCCTTGTCCTACCCAATTGGTGGAGATCATTGCTATAGCCAGGGCATGAGAGTCCATGCTGGTGGAAGCAGGCCTGATGGCCAAGATCAAGCCTCTGGAAAGGTGGGATCATATGGCCCACGCTAGGTGCAACATACGCCAGCTGGCAATCCTGCAAGGCCAGTTGCATTTGCTAGTGCATTAAACTAACCAGGACGAACGCTTTCTCTTAACCCTGAAGCATAAATATTATGAGGGGGGAAACAAAGTGGGAACACTGCTTGCTCGTAAATTCCACCAGTGCCACGACACACATAGCCAAACTCCGGACTGGGGCTGCTACATGGGCGTTGGCGTTGGCTGAATGTGATAAGAAAAGGTAATTTCACGATTGCTATCAGACCCCATACACACAAGATGGCCTTCCCCCGAGCTTGATAAACGCTTACCTGCAGGCCTGTGATTGGTATCCCATCAATCTTAGACACACAGAACTCCACGATGCTCCCATCACTCTCGAGGAGTTGCGCCAGGCAGTTTGGGACTTCCCCTTGGTAAAACATCGGGCCCTGATGAGCTCCCTGTCTTCTTCTACCAGCTGTTTGTTCCACACATGCAGGACTGCTTGATGGGGCTATTTAACTCCTTTACTCAGGTCACTGGCCTCACTCCCACCGTGGCAGCTGCTGAGATTGCACTTATACCCAAACCCTGGAAAGACCCTACATAATGCTCCTCCTATCACCCCATTGCATTCCTGAACACTGATACTAATATCCTTGCCACTCAGTTGAAACAATTCTTTCCTGGCTTTATAGATCCTGACCAGGTGGGATTCATTCATAACAGGCAGGGTGTGGAAAATACTCACCGAGTTGCTCAAACAAATCCCACCAGCATAAGATGAGGGTTTACCTCCTTCGCTTGGCGCTTAGAAGGCATTAGATCGGGCGACCTTCTTGCGAGCAGTCCTGGGCAAGATTGAACTGGGGACGGGTATCATCACCAAAATCATGGCCTACTTTGTAGCATCAACGGCTTCCATTAGAAAATGGGCAGTATACAACCCCAATGCATATTTCCAGTGGCACCTGTCAGGGGTGTGTGCTATCACCCCTAATCTTTGCCTTGGTGGTTGAGCCTTTCACTATCACCTTCTGGGATATAGTTGGCATCCGTTTTGGTGGCCGAGTCGTCAAGATAAGTCTCTTTGCCGATGACCTCATACTCACCATCACCCAACCAGTGACCTCCCGGCCGGCGATCGTTGACTGCCTCTCTGCTTTGGAAGTAGTCTTGGGGTTTAAAGTTAATATGACTAAATCCTTTGTGCTCATTCTCACCATACCACGGCAGGCTCTTCCTGAGCTGTAGGAGTCAGTGCCGTTTTAGTTGGCTCCATGCACAATTAAATATCTGGGTCTTAAACCCATCATTTGATCTGCAACGCTGGAAACCTCTATATGTATCTTGGCTGGGCTGCATCAATGTCATAAAAAGGAATATGTGGCAACACAAAAGACAAGTGTCAAATTCTTTGTTAGTGTGCTAAGGCAGAGGCTTTGTGATATGCAAGTGTAGTACGTGACAGCTCCATCCCTCCATCAAGTCAGAGATTTTCCATCCTGTCAAAACCTATTATCCCTTTGTTCTCACTGTCTGGGAGCAATACACAAAGACCAACTGTCAGTTACACCTAGTCATGTGACAGAGGACCCACATCAGCTACTGAATCCCAACTGGTAGCGCAGTGTGAGTGTGGAACTAAGACTTGTGTCTGGAGACCGGATTGTCTAGTGCAAAGCCCCAGAAATCTTGCCTGTATCTAAGGTGTGTGGTTCCTGTACTGCAGGGACCCTGACACTCATAACCATCTAGTTGGTGGTGAGCATGTTCATAGGTTGCTGGACACCGCATGGCCCCTTTTGTTGATCGCTCCGCATCGCTCTCATCCGACACGCAGACTGCATGCTCAATGCTTATTGCGTGCGGTGTCTGATTCACAGGGTGCGAACCTCGGAGGTGGGGATGTACCCCAAGTAGTGCCTCATTCTACCTCATGCAGCTCTGCTGAACTGGGGCCTTTGTGTGTGTGACCTATCTGGTCTAGTGCAACCTTGTCATTGTGCACCGGACGTTCTGCCTTATTTCCAGGGAGGTACGGAATTTGCAACTCTTAGCTGTACATGACCTGATTTGCCTGGTGCAACCCATCTCAACGTGCACCGGTCATTTTGGCTCATTTCCAGGGACATACAGAATTTGCAACTCCTCATGTTTGCGACCTGACGTGTCTGGTGTGACTGCACCAGATTGTCTGTACCCAACCCTGATTAACGTGTACCAGACGGGGTGCCTCCCCCTATTGAAAGGCTCCCCTATGTTACTCCCCATTCATCGGTTGTTCCCTTTTGACCCTCATCGTGGTGGATCAATTGCCCTTCCCACACCTGGCCCCTTCCGAAGATATCTTGTCACCAGGTGATAGCGAGAGAAAGGACTGGGTTGAAGGAGTGCTTCCGAGACAGTTCGGAAGCGTACAAGAACTGCGTGTCTCCATTGTGTTTTGAGACCTGTGGGCGAACTTCCTGAGAGGCACTTGTTTTCGTCTATATCCTAATTAAAACGTGCTACATATCCCCACCTGCTTCCAGGGGACCCAGACTAAGTGTGACTTCGGCTGCTTGCGGTCTTGCATCCAGGAGGCGGGGCTGGTTACCCTCCATCCACGGGTATAGGACAATCGGGGTGAACAAGAGGGTGGAGGGAGGCTTGGAGCCACAGAGTGTGCAGGTGTTATCCATTGACCAGTGGGGTACCAGTGGCACCACATTAGGGTACAGACTGGCTGATACCTGTTGCACCGTATAGCAGTGCTGAGTGCGTGTGTGTATGAGTGGGAGTGATCATCTGTGTACCACCTGTGATTCATGACACTGGCTGGCAGTGATGCTGTAAACGTTGATTTAATGCCAAAAGCACAATACATTTGACATTGGGTTTACCCACGTGGCTCCGGCCCACGGTGCTGCTACAAAGCATTCTATTTTGATTTATGGACATATCTCTGATATCGTTGTGACCCAGGGTGGACCGAAAGTCTTAAAGTTAGGATTTTTCTCAGTTTAGGAGTAGTTAAGTTAGGACTCCTAACTCTAGGACTCCTAAATGCCTTCTGTGAATAATGAAAGTCTTAACGTTAGGATTTTTCTCAGTTTAGGAGTAGTACTTTACTTTACTGCTCCTAAACTGAGAAAAAACCTATCTTTAAGACTTTCGGTATTCACAGAAGGCATTTAGGAGTCCTAAAGTTAGGACTCCTAACTTTACAACTCCTAAACTGAGAAAAATCCTAACTTTAAGACTTTCGGTATTCACAGAAGGCATTTAGGATTCCTAAAGTTAGGACTCCTAACTTTACTACTCCTAAACTGAGAAAAATCCTAACTTTAAGACTTTCGGTATTCACAGAAGGCATTTAGGATTCCTAAAGTTAGGACTCCTAACTTTACTACTCCTAAACTGAGAAAAATCCTAACTTTAAGACTTTTGGTATTCACAGAAGGCATTTAGGAGTCCTAAAGTTAGGACTCCTAACTTCTGTGAATACCGAAATCAGTAAGTGCCTTCTGTGAATACCAAAATGAGTAAGTGCCTTCTGTGAATACCAAAATGGTAGTAAGTTTAGGATTTTGTCTTAAGTTAGTTCTGTGAATCGGGCCCATGGTTTCAGCTAACTCAAACTTCACGTAAGGATCACATCCCAAGTAATCAATTTTTCTCTTGATCATGGCTGAATTCTCTTTGTACAGTTTTGTAGGATGCCATATGGTGAACCAATGTAAGAGATATCCTTCAGTTTTGATGTATTCTGTGACAAAACTAAAATATAGTTTTATCAATCTATTTTTGGCAGAATATCATTTCACATACATATAGTGTACTGAATATCATTTACAAAAATGTCACCCTATTTGCTTTGAATTTAGAAAATCGACACCCAATGGCACAATATTTTTGTAAACAAAATTGAGGACACAATATTTATGCCAGATGATAATGTAGGTGTCCCTCATCTGTCAGACTTTAAGTTAAGCCCATAGTCTTTGCAGTGGATAGCAAATTAAGTCAATATTAAAAGGCTGGAAGATGTGGCTGAGATGGCCCCTCACATGGTTTGCTAAGTTGTTTTTTTTCAGCCCCACTCATGCCGTGAGCTGATGAGCCTTGTTGAAGAAAGCCAATAGCAGATAAACTCTCAAATCATAGCCACTAAGGTCACATAGTCTTTGGATACACAGTAGCATCATTTTCCAGTGTATATATTTTACCTTCGGACTTAGAATATTTCTGGAGGCCAGAATTAATCAGTGGAGAAATACTGGAGCATATGGTTTCAAAGGCCTTCACAAGGTCAAACATCTTCCCTGCAAAGTCCCACTAACCCTTTGTTTCTTATGTCAAAAACAAGACAAAACCTACTCAGGTAAAGTCATTGAAAAGGTGCCTCTGCATGTGTTGCATGTAAAAAATGGGTTTGTTGGTTCTTGTGAGCCAACATTTTTAAATGTATACATGTAAACCCTGCAAAGTTAAACACTCTGTCAAACCTTAAGTGATAACAAGACTTTGACATTATGAGGCTAGACCCTGCTGCTACAAGGCATAGTGACAATTGATGTACCCTAATAAAACATTCATGTGGCATTTCTAACCCGGGGCCTTGCCCACAGAGTGAGATGCTGTTTTCACCCATGTTCTAATGCATGGGTCTCATGTGGATGGTGTGTGAATAAGTGGAGCCCAATTGAAATATTTCACTTTTTTGCCACCTGGCCAGTTTGTTGACATTTAAGGTGGAAAAGTCATGTGTACCAATTAGAAAAAGCCTAACAGTTACCACCATTTTGAGTACAAGTACATGCAGTAACAGTTGTTTAACAGCTTCTCACTGCTGAGTGGTCAGAAATACCTGCTGCAAAAAACTATAAACACACGAGAAGATAGATGTTGCTACAGTTATGACAATTATATTTAATACATTTTTCTGAAGTCAAAGTGAACATGCTGCAAAATTCTGTTTATTTGCTGAATCAAAAGCTGGCATGAGATCCAGCCTTGCTATGCACAGTTTTTGGCTTTTTAATATTGTGTGTCCAAATTAAACAATAACCAACTATGCTAACCACTATGTAAGTCAGAAATAAGGTTGTGATGTATCAAAGCTAGTTCTTAATTATCTCCCTTTTTAGGTTTAGCTCCAGACAGCTTTAATCGTCTGGAAGATCTCATGTCATCAAAAAGTTACAATAATAGGTACAAAGAATGGGCTTTGGTTCAGGCCTCTTCAACTGCTAGTTTACATGCGTCTTTCATGGTTTGCCATTGCTTGGAGGTGCTATACATTAGGATGATGGCATTTCCTAGATTATTACATTGTCCCATTTGTGTTCCAGTTAGTATCTGGTGTTCAGGCTCTAAAAGTTAATTTATCAGACCAGGGTTGTCCAAAGTTGACCCTGGAGGGCTGGTGCGTCAATGCTTAGCATATCCCCATTTAGATAAGTGTAGTTATCTTAAAAACCTGGCAGGGATCCGGCTCTCCAGGACCGACTTTTGAGAACCCTGTATTAGACTAGTGCCAATGTGTGATCTTTTATATATTTAGTTGTTGCTGTTGTTGACTCTGTATAGTGGGAGCCTGTTAAACAAGCCCGAATGCATATGCTCTGACCCCTATAAATTTGTTGAACTGGCTAAAAAGCCTAAATGAAACATTTAACTTACCTATAAGTTCCTAGTATATTGTAATCAATGTACTCAGGGCCTTTAAGTTAAATGTCACTAGTAGACTGCAGCACCTATTGTGCCACCACTAAAGTAACAAGATAAAGAATGTCTTTAGTTCTGTCCCTGCAGCCTGAATGTGCAGTTTTAAAACTACTCATTCAAGCTGGCAAAATAAACCTTTTGCCAGACCTAAGCCTTCCTTTATAATACGTATAAGCCACCCCTAGGACATGCCCTAAATGGCCATTGGTGCATGGTATTTAAACAGTAGGAAATGTAGACTTACGTTTTACATGTCCTGACAGTGAAATCTCCAAATTAAGTTTTCACTGTGGCAAGGCTGGCTCTCCCACTGAAAAGCACAGGGTTGAATTATAACACTTTATATAGCATAACATCATTTTGAGGATAGCTAGAACCATAATTCAATGACTAAAATTAATATTCATTTGAAATCCAATCAAGTGAGTAAGTCGGAATTTAAATAACTTTTTTGAAAATGCCATTTTTAGAAAGTTGGCATTTGCTGCCTAAAGCCTCTAGTAGCATTTCAGGGGCAATCCCCAAATGTCACCTGGCAGCTTGCTGCCCCCCTACGAGGAGGTGTTAATGGCTCCTCGGTAAGGGAGCAAATGAACCTTGGCTGTGAGGAGGTGTTATTTCCTCTTATCAGGATGGCCTGGGGAGGGGTGTGCCCACCAACTGCACAAGCTTTAAAGGGGCATCCCCTGTCACAGGCAGATGTAACGCACACCGAGGCCTACCCCTGGCTTTGTCCAAGTAGCCAGAGTGGCACCAATTCCAGTGGGAGGAAAACCGGTTTCAGGATTGGTTTGCAGGGAGAGTTTTCTCATTTTCCTACACACACCTCAGGGGTGTGTCCACAGCTTTGCACAAGGAAAGAAAGATTCTGTCATATTGAGGTTAGGTAGAGCGGGGCACTATGGGCTAGGTTACAATACAACACACAAAAAGGGCTGAAAAATTGGGTAACCTCATTGGTTAGGGAATGGGCAGGAGTCTCCACCACCCACAAACTGCCGCTGATCATAAAAGAGGCACCCTCTATACCCTCTATAACTGGCAGACACAAGAACTGCATCTGTTGTTGAACCTGCTCCCATTTGTACCCAGGATAGAAGAGTAGACTCTAAGAGGTAGTTAGTTAGCCTCATGTTCTACTTCAGGAGATCAACAGCTGCAAGAAGCCCAAATCTCTGCTGGGCTCATCTGACCTGTTCTAACTAGATTTTCTCAGGACCCTGTTGGTTGACTTTGACCTGGTCTGGTGGAACCAGATACCCGCAGTTTGGTACTTTGTGCTTTTTGGAGCTAGAAATGCTAAAACGTTTGGGAGTCCTTCTTCGGGAAAACTTTGAATGTATTGCCCATTTTCAGTTAATGTATGTCTTTTTGATGGCAAACAGTATTGATTTATATGTTAAACTTTCAGAAATGGGTGGACTCAAAAACAGCTGAAAGCTCAACTGTCCCAGGTTCTGCCAAACAGTAGCAAAAGAAAGCTTGATAGTCATTTTGTTTATGGTTGGATTTTGATTTTTTTCTTTCATAAATTAATATTTTATGTTGAACTCAGTAGCTAGCCAGCCTATTCCTCCTACTTTAGGAAACCCTACTTAAGATTGATTTGGTGGGTGTCTAAGGAACTAGAGCATAATATTAAAGTAAGACATTGGTACATAGCACTGGTAATTGTAGCTTTAATTTCCACGTATTCATTGTCATAAATAAATCTACCTTAACAACTGTAATTGTTGCTGCACCGGAGAAAAATCAAACATTAATCCGTCGCAAATTGACTTCCAACTATATTTTGGATCTGCAACCACTAAGGGAAGCCCTCCGTCTTCTTTCTCTGTCTTGCTGCAAGCCCGTATTTCAGCCTTTTTTTCAGCTTATCTCAGTAATGATAAAAAAGTCTATATCAGACGTCTTGAATACCTTCCATATCTGCTGCTCCAGCTCATCTAAAACATGGCCACCAGGCTGGTACAGTGCTTACCACTGTCCTAACACATTTCCAGCTATTCTAGATTGCTTCTCTGTCTGCCTGTCAATAAGATGGCCATATTCGAAAATATGTGAATATATACAAAGCTATTCATGTGACTGACCCTGCCTCTCTTGTTCTAGGTACCATAGCTATGCACCCATTCACAGACTACGATCAGCCTCTACTAACCTCATAATGATTCCTGGTATCAGGATGGCTAGTATTGGTATGTGAGCTTTTTCATTCCTTGCAGCCAAACATTTAAACTCTCTGCATTGTATTTTTGGGCTACTTCAAACCATCTGAACTTCGATAAACAAAGGCAATTTGTGACAACCTGGCACCTTGGACCACAGATGCAAAAAGGCCCCCTTCCCTCAAAGTTTACTGTAGTCCAGAAAGGGGCTAGTTCAAGCAGAAAGTTGCATATTCACTAGGTATCCCATTTCTTCTGCACCCCACAGGAAAATATTGAAGATACATAAGGTGATGTGAGCATGGTTTTGCAGATGGCAGCACAATAAGTGGTCTAATTTGGACCACCAGTGATTTAATGCTGATCACACCCAAGGCTTGGTCCTATATGCTGTTGTGCGTAGATAGCAACTTCTGTCCACATTACAGTTATTGAGGACTCCAAAAATGCTCCAATTGATGCTTGAAATCTGGAACTCAAAACATCTGTATTGGAATGGCAGGGCCTAGCTACCATGACCAGAAAGGAGGATCTATGGTAATGCAGTTTCCATTGTCCATCTTAGATAACACGTACTGGACCATTGAGTGTCAGTTTACTCCCTGAGAAGAGTCATGGCAATCTCCTATTACTCTTGAGCTTTGAAAGGGCGCGTGCTACTTACACTGAAATAGGTTAAGTTAACATCTTTAAGGGAGTACTGTGAATATGGTTCAATAGTTTTCCTTAACTATTGATGAGGGAGTAGGGTTCCAACAAAGTGCTCTATGTAGTGGGTAGATCACTGACAACTCTCTGTTGTGGTAGCAGTATCTTGACTGAAATCCTCTGGGGTCACCAACAGCAGATGCTAATAACACAGCACAGCAGATCATGTATCCAAGGTAGTGTTTTGTCATGTTGCATTTCCCATCAATCTCCCTGTGGGAATACTGAACCCCGCTGTGGAGGCAGACATATTTGGCAGCCTGTAAATGTAAAATGTAAATTGATACTTGTATAGCGCACTACTCACGCGCAAGGGTCTCAAGGTGCTTGTACGGATACCGCTGTGGAACCCATCCTGGCTTTCCCTGTGAGGCGTCCACTCCTGGGCACCCCCAAGGTGGAGGCCAGGCATCCTTAGCATTGTGGGGGCCGTTGTGGAGATTAAGCAAGCTATTGCCCAGAGTTGCAGAGTGGGACTCCATGATTGGAATGGCACCGAGGCGAGAATTATCAGGTCCGTGGAATTTTTTTTAGCCCAAGACCCGCCGAGGCGGGGAATTGAACCCTGGTCCCAGGCTAGACCTCTGCATCAGGGTCTGCCGCTCTAATAATTGAGCCACACTTCTCCACAGAAGAATAGAGCTTGCTTGGTGTATTAGGTGGCTGAATAGCTTAGTGATAGTGATAGGGATCAGAGCATATCTTTTTTTAGGTACGACTTAATTGCCGTGGGTGGAATCCTTCTAAATAGTGAATAAATCATATCATAAAATTAGGATCTGGTTTTCATTCTGCAATCAAAAGTCTGAATTCATGTTTAATCAATTCTGTAAAATCTTCAAGAAGTTAATATTTTTATCAGACCCAAAAGTATAAACAAGCTCTATATTAGAGGGTGGGCTGAGAAAAAATAATCAACACACACAAACTTTGCCCAGGCTACATATGTCTACCCATGCCTTCCTCAAGGCAATTTAATAAATCTCAAGGATTAAAGCCCAAGTATCATTAGCAGTGCAATCTAAAATGTCCAACCCCATTTGTCCCAGTGGTTTTAAGGCGCCTTGGTCATCCTTCTACTCATCGGCCTATGCTGATGTCTGTTTGTGTCTGTCTTTCATAGGCCTGGTTAGCCTCATTAGCAGCAGTGGTAGCAGTTTATGTATTTCCATCTTCATTTGAGGACTTTGTGTAATGGAGATGAAAATATTCGTTTTAATAAGCATACTGTTTGTTTCAGAAGAAAGTGTTTTATTTTCGGTTCCAGTAATGACTGCAAACACAGTGCATGTCTCTTTGGATGTGGTGTAGTGAATACAATCTATGTCTCTTTACTTATGGCTGTGAGTTTAAGAAAAGAAAAACATTGAACTGTATACCACTTAAGAAGTCATAGGCAACATTTATAATCAGGATAACTGAAAATGTGACCATTTTTTGTGTGTCTGTTCACAGGACCTGCTGTTTAGTGTGTGCGCTTTGAATATCATCTCTACAATTGTCTGCGCTTTAGCTACGGCAATGTGCTGTATGCAGATGGTTTCTTCCGATGTTCTCCAAATGGTGAGTGTTTTTCCTTAATACAATTGTTTGTGAACGTGTATGATTGATATAGACGATACGCATTCACATTGCATATATTTCTCACATTTTCTTGATATGCAAATACAAAAGGTTGGAAACGACATATGCACAGTTTCAGAAACAGTATGGTTGTGTTAATAGCTCCTGCCTCACACCTCCATCCTCAAGTCATATCAACCTATTGAACATGCAGGGGTTATGGCAGGTACATTTTTTGAAGGTAAAAGCTGATCTACAAGTTGTATTGTATCTAACAAAATCTTTATTTTGGCTACAAAAAGTAACCATAAAAGCACACACACGTTCACATTACAGAATTAGAATGAATAATAAGCTTACAGAAATTCCTCATCCAAGATACGATAACAAGCACAAAATAACAAGTCAACAAATAGATAAAATGACATGAACACATTGTACAATGAATATCATCAAAAAAATGATATGTCAAGAGGGCTCGGCTTCACACCTTCTGAACAAAGATATAATTGAACAATATCAATGAAAATGAAGAACAAGCAGAGCTAAACAAGTCATTAAAAAACACCAAGCTACACTTGAGAATCCCGGCCCAGGTGGCCGTGGGTCTTTAAGACCAGCTCCTGCTTAGAATAGCATCGATTTCTTCCTTGCAACGTTTGAAAAAAGGTGCAGACATTGACACAAAGGGCCTGATTCACAGAATTAACTTAAGAAAAAATCCTAAACTTACTACTTTCGGTATTCACAGAATGCACTTACTACTTTTGGTATTCACAGAATGGATTTACGACTACTAACTTTACGTCCGCACTCGGGCCGAGAGTGGAACTTATGGCCCGGAGGTGGGACTTCCGGCCCGGAGGTGGGGATTCCGGCCCGGAGGTGGGGATTCCGGCCCTGAGGAGGGGATTCCAGCCGGTGGCGGAGATTTAGCCATGGCCGGAATCCCCACCTCCGGGCCGGAAGTCCCAACTCCGGGCCGGAATCTCCGCCTCCGGGCCGGAATCTCCGCCTCCGGGCCGGAATCTCCGGCCCGAGTGCGGACGTAAAGTTAGCCGTCATAAATCCATTCTGTGAATACCAAAAGTAGTAAGTGCATTCTGTGAATACCAAAAGCAGTAAGTTTAGGATTTTTTCTTAAGTTAGTTCTGTGTATCGGGCCCACAGTGAGGGAGTTTAGTTGTAAATAGACCCGGGCATCACCTCCTCTTATACCACTTCGCCTTCAAATTGGAATTAAAAACTTTTTTGTAAAAGCTGTATAAAACTGGCGAAAATAAGAAAAATGCAGCAGGCATTGGGGGGAGGACTCGTCACATGTACAAAGTAAAACTTTAGCAGGATCAAGCTGGCCAAGTTGCCATCTTACAAAGCCTAATCTAATTTGATCCAAAGCAGTTTATCCGTCCACCCAGTCTAAATATTGTTCCAACACAGGGGAGGTTTGGCGCTTCATATAGTCCCTAACTTCACTTTTAGCCATCTAAAATTCCTCCCTTGTTTGATGACACCCGGTTTTGAAAGACTTCCTAATCCAAGCAATGTACAACTTAGTAATGCCAGTAGGGCTAAAAAGTAAGTGCGGTCTCCCCAATTTTGTTCATTTAGTCTTAATAAATTGAAACTGAGGCATTTTCAAGCGCCTAACACTAGATAAGCAGTTGTGGATAACCTCTCTGTTAAGGTTGGATGCAGATTCTCCCAAATAGCACACCACAAGGCGATGGGGGCCAGCTTAATGATGTCCTGCACATACTCCACCCGAGCTCTTGATGAACAAAAAAGGTTGAGCAGTACGGTGTTACAACCAGCACCCTATTATGCTCCCTCTGGAGGGAGAGGGTATTCGGGTACCCCCAAAGGTCCACCCCATGCATGCATGAGAATAACGAGACATTTACTTCTATGCACCCCCAACAGGTAAGCCATCAGTTTGCTCCCACTGTGCAGGGCTAAACTATAGATAACCACTGCCACATCTGCATACCTAAGGGAGGCTTTAATTTTACAGGGGCCCCAATTCCCTCTATCATCAAAAAGAACACCCAGATAAGAAACTTCTTGGGTAGAAGCAACAGGGTGTTTTTGTAAATTAACACTACGCATTCTATGGGGCTTGATGCCACAGGTCATAGTTAATGTTTTAGACCGGTTAGTGACCAGGCCAAGCCACTCCATAAAACTAACAAAGTCCCTAAAAAAATGCTCAAGCTATTATGGAGATTTTGTATGTAAAACAGCATTGTCTACGTAGAGTAGTATGGGGGCCATATTTTTCCCAATGAGGACATCCAGGATTTATTTTGGTAATGGCAGCTTCTATTCCATTTATATATAAGAGGAATACAACTGGGGCAAGGACGCAGTCCTGGCGCACCCGCTCCCCAATTTAAAAATGTCTGTACACTCCCCCAGGGGCACAAATCTGACCGATGCTGCACGGTCAAAATGTAGGGCACGTAAAAACTCCACAAGGCTAGCCTTCACTTATAGTTACTTTCTGTGCATTTCCACATATGATGTTGTTGGATGCTATCTTAATTGCTTTACAGTTTGGAACTTTGTTAACTGAAAAAGATCTATCTGTCTGTCTGTCTGCCTGTCTGTCTGTCTGTCTGTCTGTCTGTCTGTCTGTCTGTCTACCCTATCAGTCTGGCTATTCATTCACCTATTCGTCCACGTCTGTCTCTTTTTCAACCTATCTATCTTATTGGAAATAATAGAGTTAAAGTGAATTTAATGTTTTTACTTACTGTTGGTAACATAGTGGAATGTGTCCTTACGTCCATTTTTGACGCAAGGATGCATTTCATGCTTGAAAAACTCATTTGCCACTTTCTGATCTCTCACGCTATAGTTTTGCCGCAAACAGTGGTGTAATTACACAACATTACATTAGGCGTATTTTGAGGAATTTTGCATAACAAGCACAACATGAAAGTGCCTAAATTACATAAATTGTGCTGGTGTAATTTAACATTTTCCCGGCCTAATTAAAATAGTGAGTGAATTGGCAAACCACATTTAGCTCCTCTTTTGCTATCCCTATGGACAATAATGGATATGGTATAGAGAACATACTGTAGAGATTATTATATCTACATTGAATACAGCGAACTAAGTATACATTATTTGAAAGATGTTTTATGATAATTTGTCTTGAACTATACATGTCACATTATTTTAAACTTCAATTTCTTTTTTAAATGAATGCATCAATCTTAATACTGGATAGAGATCTTTGTAAATTCAGCAAATCAAAAGCGATTTGTCGTTTGACTGCTACCAGGGAGTAATTGAAAATTAAATTAACAATATCTACCCCTACAGAGGAAGTGAATCAATTAATCCAATTAGTTCAATTAGTTGAATCCTTGAACGTTTGAAGTGGTCTCTTATTCCTCAGACCAAAGTTAACTAAAAGAGTGATTACTGAAAGGCGAGAAATTGAAAAATAATGAGAAAGTTTGTGCAGCCTAAACTCTCTCCTGGTTCTCAGGATATGTATTGTTTCTGTATCTATAGACATTGGTTCGAAATATGCACAGTGACTGATAAAGTGGCTTTAAACGATTATCCAGAAAAACATTTGCTGAACATTCCTCGCCCCACCTCTTTTCTTCGCTTTCTTGAATATGTAAACAACGCAGAGGCTATTGAACCGGTTGTTTCTGTGCAGTGTCAGGGTAAGAGTTGTAGAACATCTGGAGAGCATGCCATCCTACCTGAAAGGCTACATGCCCATAGCCATTTATTTTAGAGGATTTTTTCCAGAAGATAACCAGGGCTACTTTAATTAATGGTTAATAAGCAAAGAAAGAAGGTAGTAAAAGATATTTTTTCTTTGAGAAAACCCTCAGGAAATCAATAATTAGTGTAAGTATTTATTAAGCTATTAAGACAGAGACAAGCCAGTGCTCTAGGCAGGCAGCAACTGTCAGTTTACACAAAAACCAGATCCCACATTCCAACTCACTCTTTATTACATCACTGCCTCGACGAGCTCTTTTCAAGGCACCCAATCACAATATACAACTGGTAGCATCTCATTGCTTCCAGGACGTAGTAGAGCAGTAACACAATCTTCTTTTATTCAGAAAGAGACCCCCTTGCCACGTGTATCTAACTTTGCCAAGGTGCCCATGCATGAGACCATTTTGAAGGTAATAGAAAGCAGTTGTAAGAGAAGCCATCCCATGCAACTGAGCGTGATGACACTGTGATACACCCAATGAAAATGGTATTGAACATATGAAGGATTCTGTGCCTCTGACAACTCTTTCATACATTATTCTACGGTGGTGAGGGGCAAGTAAAATTAATGCAACAATTGATTATTAGAATCCAACCAATATATATATTTACTTAAAATAAATTTCTGTAATGAATGCATTTTGTGGAAGAGCGGGTGCTTGTCAATTGTAGCTAGCGATATATGTCAGGAAAATTAATACTTTGTACTGATGAGAAGGATGTTAGACATTGTAATTTATACTTCTGTTTTGTTGATGGCATATTATCTCCTGAATTCAAGTCTACTGCGGCTGGCAGCTCACTGATATAGCGAAGGATTTAATGGTTTGTTATAGAATATGTAGCTTTATAAACTGGATGGCACACTTTACCATTCAGAACAGCTAGCAAAAGTGGAAGTACAGTTCAGGCAGACTTGTCGACTGCCCTTTGACATTCTCAGCCTAATGAATATTCACTTGTATATAGTAGTCACGTGTCTCAGACATCAGTTGTATTAATTCCTATGGTGTAAATGTGTTGAAGATTCCCGATTTCTCTTTTAGGGATTACAGGATGACATTTGAATTCCCAGTCCCTGGAAAGTTATCGAACTGTTCGGTTACATCAAAATTCAAATTTTCAGATTAGGGCTATTTGAAAATAATAATGTGACCCACAAAATCAGGTGTAGTCAGGAGCTTGGTCCTTGTTGAAGTTTGACAAACTTACTTAAAGTTTTTATCAAGCAAAATGAAACTCACCCATGCCTACTGGAATGACAATTGTTTTTGTTCCTGCAGCAGGGAATTGTGCCTGAGACTTGTGATACTAATACTGCCTACGCTAAATGTGTTGGGATTGGAGGCTGGGTTGATCTGGAATTTGGACCGTGTGTTGAGGAAGGTGGGGAAATTGGATGCGTACTTTGAATTGAGGTACGGAGACTAAGAACCAGGGCCAATTTAGAATGGCAGCCAGAGACACCAGAATACCTACTACTTCTACTTTCAGCAGTGGAATTATTTTCTGCTGCAACTAATGGTCACTTTCACTGCCCCTCTCTCTTTAAAAACTGAAATCAAGAGCTTTGCACAGCACACAAATAAAACAAAGTAAAAAAAGTTGCACACCAAACAGCACGGCAACTACACACCCAGTTATGATTGAGGCTCAACTGCGTAATGTCCTAATAGAGAGAACTTCTGGCTTTTTTTGCCACTCACTGAGCCTTTTCCACCTAGCCATACACCAAAACATCTGGTTAGAATCTCTTTGTGGGTAGTGTATGAGGCATGTATTGTCTGCCTTTTGAGAGGACATGAGAGGTGCTTCCTGGTTAAATATGGGGTTTCCCTGGACTGCACCATATTGTTGTCGGTCTCTGGGAAACTCACAGGTGCCCAGTGCATAGGCCACTCAGATTTAGAAAGCAAAATTAAGGTCTGTTAACAGGACACAGTTGTTCCTAAATATGTAATAGCAAGGTTGTGTCATGGGTTGTGCTTTTGGCTAGCATTAGCTCTACCTACTGCAAGGTCGAAGCAATCACTGCAATTTATAAGCATATCTATGTATTCGAATACAACAAACACTAAAAAACAGTAAAGTATTTTTATGCTCAGGTACTAATAATCATACTTTATAAAATTAAAGCTACCAACAGCAGGGCAGTTGTTTTAAATAGTGATCAATTTAACCAGTAACAACTGAAATATGTCAACAGAATTGTACACCAATATATGACATTGTCAATTGGTTGTTTATTCAAATCATATGCATCAGAAAACAGAGAGGGGAGGAAGAGAATAGACAGGGTTCGTCCACCTCAATCAAATCTTGTTATATCAAACAGTGGACCGAGTAGTTTCACACCTGATAACACTCCTATGTCAGGAAAAACAATGTTTTTCTTGTAAAACCCTCACCACCCTCAACCCCCTTGGTGGCATGTTTTATCATCGGGTCGATCCCGATCTGCTACAGATCGGGGCGTGCTGCGACCTACGATCTACGTGGGAGCACTTATTGGTCTTTATTCGATGACAATGCAATTTGACCCTTCCTCCACGTTTCTCCAAGCTAAAGGAGAATCTCCTGTTCCTTGGGTCAGGCGGAAGGAGGAGTTTTGACTTACCTTAAAACCATTGATGGAGAAAGACTAGCAGCTACAAGGAAAAAAATATTTTTCTATACAGCTTGGGGTCAGAAGGTCAAGTGGTGTTTAGAACACTTCCGCAAGCTGAAGTGAGTGGAGACAGGAATGTTTTTGAAGAGGCTATGGTGCGGATTGAGACCAGATTTAAACGTACTTCCAGTATTGCTTTGAATAGGTTCACGTTTTATACCAGGGCTCATAGGATGGCGAAACATTCGATGATGTACTTACTGAATTACGTGCTCTTTCTATAAACTGCAATTTTGGGCCTATTAGGGATGAAACGTTCAGAGACCAAATCATCGCTCATGTCAGAAGTAAGAAGGTGCAGTAACAGGTGTGGATTATGGGTGATACTAATTGCGTGATGGAATCAGTACCGCTTCAGACGTGGGAGTATTAGTCATGGGACATCATTCCCAAGGTATCCTGCATTAGGTAGAGATGGCAAGAAATGTGGACGTACTGGGCATTTTGCTGTGGTATGTAGAGATTTCAAAGGGAATAGTAGTGCGGAATTCAATGAAAGCAAAATCTCCTGCATTAGTGGTGAGGAGAATGATAATGGTGCCAGCTGTACGGGCATAGTGTTGTCCATTTGTGATGTGGGGGAAAGTAATAACGATCATGGTGGTCTTAAACCACCTAAATGTACTGTATGAGTTATGAATGTGGAAATAAAACTTATGGGGAGCACTGGGTCACCTTGGATGATATATACGGAAGATTATTTTCTGAGTTGTTTTGAAGGATAGTTAAGCCTAAAAAATTTGATGAAATCGGATATTGTTGCAAGAGCCTTTGATGGGTCTAGGATTGACATGGTGGGGTATGAAGAGGTTGATGATGAATTTAAAGGGCGTGTTGCTCACATTAAGTTGTATGTGGCAGTCAAAGGAGTAAATGTTTTAGGTTGGAGGGATCAATGGAGTTTAGGAATAAAGCTTACTTCGAGGAAGGGTGATCCTATTCTGGTAGAATCTGAGGGTGATAACAAAAATGAAATTATTAACCAGTTTCCGAAGGTGTTTTCAGAAGGACTTGGGAAACTTAATAGTTTCAGTCATAGGATTAGAGGGAAAAAAGGATCTGTCCCGTCAAACAGAAGCTTAGAGAGGTTCCAGTGAATGTGAAAGAAGAGCTCAAAAAATTGTCACAGGGACTTATTGAAGAGGATTTTATTGAGGAGGTGGAGTCATCTGAGTACATTTCTCCCATAGTTTTGGCGAGGAAATCTGATAAAACTTTGAGGCTAGGTGTAGACTTTAGGGCGTTAAATGCCAATTTGGTTGTAGATTGTCACCCTTTGCCTAATATTAACAAAGTTGGTTGCATGCTAGAATTGGCCAGGGTATTTTCTACCTTTGATCTTTGATCATTCTACCATCAGATAGCACTGATGAATGATTTTAAACAATTTATTGTCTTTCTTACATCGAAGGGGCCTTTTCAGTATAAGAGGATGCCTTTTGGTCTGGCCTTTGTGGCTTTGGTCTATCGAAGGGCAATGTACCATATTTTCAAAGATCTAGATGCTTTTGTATAATGCTTTCAGGATGATATACTTGTCTTTTCTCATATCAGGAAGACCATATGATACATGTTATATAAGTCTGCAAATGTCTGGAAACACACGGTTTAACGCTTATGGAGAACAAATGTGATTCAATTGAATACTTAAGACACACTCTTTCTGGCAATGAGACGGGTCTTAAATGATTGCTTGTGGATGTTAACAGGTAAAGCTCTAACTCCAGACAACAAAGAAACTTTTGTCTTGTGCCGGGTTATGGGAGTATTAGAGTAAATTTATTAAGAATTTTGCTACCAAAATGGAAGCTGCTTAGGGAGCTTACTAGCCACAAAGTTGAATTCTGTTGTACTGAAAGACACCAGAATGTTTTTCAACAAATCAAAAATGAGATTGTACAAGCTCCAACATTGAAACCTTTTTGTGTGAATAAAATGTGTATTGTCATTGTGGATGCTAGCTTATGTGGAGTAGGTGGAGTTTTGACGCAGAAGTGTGGCAAAGATGAATGGTATGTTGCCTTTGCTCCCTGCACCCTCAGTGACATGGAAATAAGGTATTCTGTCATTAAGAGATAGCTTTTAGTGTGTGTGTGGGATGTTGAACACTTCTGCAATTATCTGTGGGGAATTAGATTCATTCATTTTTAGAACGGATCATAAACCCTTAGTATTGATTCTCTCACCTGGAGGGGGTTGGAATTCCATGGCGCATATGGCTAGACTCATGTCCAAACTGCAGGAGTATCATTTCTGTGTGGAATAGTTTGCCAGGCAAATATATTGTGACTGCTGATTGTCTTTCTCCGCTTCCATGTCAGAGAGATAAGAACTTAGAAGTGTGTGATGATGTTGAGATGGTTACGTCTGTGGATAATTATGTGTCAAAATAGTTTAGGAGCATTTCTGAAGAAAAATAGAATAGAGGTGCTGTTGAGGATGACAAGTGGTAATTGCTGAAGAAGTATCTCATGAAGGGTTGGCCCCAGAGAAAAGAAGTACCTTCTGAATTAAGGTGGTTCCAACAGGTATTTTGTGATTTAGAAGTGGACGGAGAGTTAATTTTCAAGGAGTGTAAGTGTGTGCCTCCAGAGCCTATGCCGGATGAGGTTTTGAGACTTGCACAGGAGGACTATCCAGGTAGGTCCTCTATGAAAAGACTTGTGAGAGCAAATATTTGGTAGCCAGGTATGGATAGAATGGCTGACAAGGTGGTGAGAGAATGTAGTGAATGTATTAGCACTGACAAAATGTTAAAGCCATTTTCCGCACCATTAAAACCTGTGCCGGCGCCCAAATTTCCATGGCAGAAAGTAGAATATGAAATATCTGGCCCATACAACTGTTTGCCTCAGGCCGCATGCTTTGCTTTGATTATCCTTATGGATGGTGTGGTATGGGCTAGAAAATCTAGTAGAGAGTGGAAGAGTGTGTTGATGGAGAGACCTTTGAATGTATCACATTACTCCCCATTCTGGTACAGAATTGAGCCCTTTCCGTTTGTTGAAGGGGAGAGAGCCTGTATCTAAATTGTGTCCATGGTGGATTAAAAGAAAACTACTTGAAATTAAGGCTCATGATTTGCAGAGTATCTCGATGAAGGTAAGAGAAAACAGCAGAAAATGACAGAAGCCTCTGACACTAAGTGGAAAGTGAAAGTAGCTAACTTTGTGGTGGGCGACTGGGTAAGGAGACTTAAACCTGGTCTCAAAGTTAAAGGGACTTCAAAGTACGGTTGTGCATTTAAGGTGGTGCTAGTTCATATGAATAGTGTGGTTACTCAGGACGGTAGGACCTGGAATTTAAAGAGAGTTGTAAAGTTTCCTAATGGTACAAATGAGGACATTGAAGAAGAGAACCAGTACCTGATCAGAAAGTTTGGGCCTGTTAATGTTGGGCATCAAAACTGGGATCTCAGTAATGAGAATTCAGGTGGCTGTGTTGATGATTCCTTTGTCACAGAATCTGTGATTTTCAGAGTTAAAACAGGAGAGTTGGAAATCCTGCAGTAAAAATGAGGGATTTTTTTGTTGGTTTTTGTTATTAAGGGTTGGGATGTGTTCCAATTTCCTTATAACCCTGTTCTTTCTCTTATTAGTAATGCTGACATGTTGTATTTCTTTAAGTCCTGTTGTGTTCTATTGATATGAGCTTGTCCTAGGTTCCAACAGGAGTCAGTTGCTCCAGAAGATTTGCCTGCGGTAGTCCACTGGTTCTGTGCCACAACCAATAAAGCTTTTATAATAAACTACGCTGCCCATTGGTTTACTACACCCAGTTCAGAGGGACACCAATCAGGTGTCCAAATCTGTTGGACCTTGCCAATCAGCATGACCTCCATTTTGCTGACAATCAACTGGAGACAGGGCTTTGTCATCCAGGAGGCAATGGCTGTCATACCTGCTGAGAAACTAGTGTTTAGCATTATACAAGTCTGAGTCAAAAAGTGTGGGTCGCAGACAGGAGCCCTGTGGCACGCCCTTATCAAGTTTCAAGGTGAAAGATTTATAGGATCCCAGATTAATAATCTGGGTTTGGTTTGTTAGAAAGTCCTTGAACCATTATAGTGCCGTTCCAAGGATTCCTGCCTCCTGTAATCATAGCATCAGTCTGCAATGAGAGGCAATGTTGAAAGCTGCGGAGAGGTCCAACAGCACCAGTAATGTAGGGATGTTGTCTAAGGAACATCTAATATGGTCTGTCACTGCAACCAAGGTGGTCTCGATGCTGTGCATAGGTCTAAAGCCAGATTGGGATGAGTGCAGCAGCCTATTTATTTTAAGGTGCTTCATAAGTTGGATACTGATTGGACCTTGAAACTTTCCTAGTATTGGGATAACAGAAATGGTCTGTAATTAGTAAGATCTGTTGATGATAGATTGTTTTTTTAAAATAGGAGTTATTAATGCTGCTTTCTAGGTAGAAGGAACATTACCAGAGGAAATAGACAGACCAAATAGTAAAAAATGTTCAGGGCAAGCTGAAAGGACAAAGAGGTGGCAGTGCGAGGTGGTCAGATGTCAGAGGGAGACCTTGATTTAGCCATTGCTAGTACCTTTTGAATAGAATCAGGTAGGGGTGGCTTGAATTTGCTCAAAGTAAAACCATTGGTAGGAAACAAGGAGCGAGGATTGCGCTTCTGTTATGTTATCAATTGTATAAAGCATATGGCTGCCTCAGCAACGGGGCATCCAAGCGCTGGTCCCAGATTGCCATGACAAGCAGGGAGTGTGAGGCGGGCGGATTAAATCAGAAATAGCCAGGTCTTTACTGCCTTTCTCAATGCCCCATGGTTCTGAATGCTCTTGATGGGACCCAGGAAGGTGTTCCAAAGAGCCGAAGCCAGGGCACGGAACAACCGACCACCTGCCTGTGCTCTTATTACTCGAGGAACACATGCAAGGTGTTGATCTGCAGAGTGCAACGTGTGGCTAGGAATATAAGGAATAAGAAGATTGGTTAGAATAGGGGAGCTTGGGAATTAAGAATTCTGGCTAAGACGTACAGTGTCTTAAAGTGAATTCTCTTCTCCACCGGAAGCCAATGCAGCTTGCCTATATAGTTGGAGACTGAACAGGCTTTAGGGATGGCGAATAGAGTTTGCACCACAGCGTTTTGCGCCCTCTGAAGGCGATTGATCCCTGCTTTGTTGGCACCCAGGCACAGAGAGTTGCCATAGTTCAGTCTAGAGAGTATGGTGGACTGGATAATGATCTAGGGTGTCTTCTCACTATCTTGCTCAGTTGTTTTAGGGAAGTTCAGGTAGATTTCATTCATTGTTCCCTCAAAGTGATTCACCAAGTCATCACAGAGAGCTTGTGATGGCACAGTCTCGTAAGTGCAGGCGCAATTGTTAAGGAAAGAGTTAAGAACTTTGAAGAGCTCTTTATAGGAATTTCCTGCCTGATTAATTTGGTAAAAAATATGTATCTTGCGGGCTTTCTTTATATTGTGGTGATACTTCCTTGAGACTTGTCCGTATGCCTTTTTGTCATCAAGAGTATTGGAGTGATGCCATAGTCTCTGAAGCATTTTATACAGAGCTTTCTCAGGGCGCAGATTTGGTGAGTACCAGAATGAATGTGTGCCATGATTGGAATTAGAGATAGTCTTAATAGGAGCATTCTTGGTAAAAGCTGCATTGGTAGCTGAGTGGTAATCTATTAAAACGTTGTCTACATCAGTGCCTTTGGGTGTAAATTCAAAAAAGTAGAAAAAGCATCAGAAGTAATTTTACACCAGTGTCTTGTACCGTTCTGCAGGGCTTTCTGTATATGCTTGGGCCCATTGGGTTTAGAAACGATCTGGAAACTTATTAGAGAATGATCAGTCAAAAGAAGGGGTTGGGGGCATCACATGACAGAACAGAAGAATTTGTGAAGGTCAGATCTAATGTATGTTTCACCAAATAGGTGGGATCTGTCACTTTCTGTTGAAGGCCTAACAAAGTTAGGTCAGAGGTAAGTTGAGCTGCTTCAGAGTTCGCAGAATTCTCTCTCTGAAAATTGATATCACCCAATAAGAGGAAACGTTAGAATGCCAGGATATGGAAGGTGATAAATTCTATGAGAAGCTGACTAAAATATTTTTTGGGACCTGGAGAGGGTTATGAAAGGGCAACCCTCCAGCAGCCCTTAGAGGAGGTTTCCACTTTAAATATGCAGATGTCTGCCCAATCTGCTTGTAAAGTATCTAAAAGTGAAACTTTAATGATGTCTTTAAACATGATGGCTATACCGCCACCGGGTTTACCCTCTCTGTGTCGTGTTAGTATTTGGAAGTTGTCTGGGAGTGCTAGCGATATGACTGGTAAAGCAGTAGAATACAGCCATGTTTCGGTAAGGAAACCAATACCAGGTGAGAATGAAGATAGTAAATCCTAAATTTCTATGGCATGTTTTGAAAGCGACCTGGCATTGGGCACTGGAATCTGAAGATGTGAGAGGAGATGGAAGAGAGCAATCGTGATGAGGAAGGAATTTCAGAATTTGTACTAGCAGGGTCTATTAAGTCTGTGGCGGCAGCGGCACTAGCTATTCGCCCACATCCGAGACCCTCGTGAGTACAATAAAATTTGTGTTTTATACAGGCGGTAGGCTTTTCTAACTGAAGTGGGAAAATAGAGTTGCAAGGGAAGCTAGAGCAGTCGGAATTAATGCTGCAGAGGAAGTGAAGTTCATCCGCAAAATAGGTTGTTCTGACCGGACACCTGTGTACTAATGCAGAAGGAGCAGGGGACCTGGCTCCTGGTGATGGAAGGGGGCAGACAGGGGAAGACGGGCCCGATGCACTTGTCTGATGCACCTATTTGCCAAAGCAGCCTTAAATACTATGGCCTTCAGAAAGCTACAACACCACTTGCACGGCGATCTAGTAATAATAAACAAAAGACAACCAGCACTGAGCACAGCCAGACAGACTAAAACAGTGAAAAGCCCCTAAGTGTATTTCCCGAAGACAATAGCAACCTTAGTGCAAAATACGTTAAAACTCAATTTTAAAATAAAATAAATAATAGCACAGTGCAAGCAAGTTATTCGTAAGTAGATTAAAAGTGTTGTGTTTCTAAAAAGTACTCAGAACTAATAACGAATAGGGGTGAGACTCACTCTGCTAACCAACCCGTCGGCTCCCCCGGCCGCCATTAAGTGCCGTGGCCTTCAGAAAGC
The DNA here is from genome assembly GCF_964204655.1 of Triturus cristatus. Taxonomy (NCBI): domain Eukaryota; kingdom Metazoa; phylum Chordata; class Amphibia; order Caudata; family Salamandridae; genus Triturus; species Triturus cristatus. Next base: position 351,088,457 of record NC_140583.1, read on the forward strand.
TAGAAAGGAACTAGCGCAGCGGTCTAGTCAAAATAAACAAAAGACTACGACGCTAAACATGTCCGGACAGACAAAAATAGCCGAAAGCCCCTGAGAGTATTTTCGTAAGATAAGAGCAACGGTAGTGCAAAATGCAGCAAAACTCATTTTTAAAATAAAACAAATAGGACCACAGTACACAAGCAAGGTATTCTTAAGCAGATGAAAAAGTGTTGGGTTTCTAAAAAGTACTCTCAGAGCTAATAAGGAATAGAGGTGAGACCCACTAAGCTATGAAGGCGGTTCCTGCCAATGCTAGAAAATTTGCTGTAGTAGAGAGTGGGCCACCCGCTAAATAATGAATCAGACCCTTCATTTTTTTTCTGAAGCTCAAAGTCCACCAGTGGGGCAAGCCTAAAGCTGTATATAATAAAGTTGTATTGAAATCAGATGCCTTGGCCTTAAGGTCCTGTTGACACTACAGTTTTGGAAGTGCAAACTTTTTTTAAGTCCAAACTTTTCAGACTTTTTGTGGTAGTTCGTCCTAGCCACTTCTAAGGGTTCCAGCACCTCGGATCAAGACTTAGGGGCCAGGAAACACCCCCAAAGAGACAACAGCAAGGTCCTATATAATTCCAGTTGTAACTGATCACGCCAGGAAAAAGGACTCTTGCAGCTTTATATATCTCTGTAGCCAAACAGGTCAACCAACTGGCCCTTGGAGTACTATTCTTTGTCCTGGGTATAAGTGAGAACAGGTCCTCCTCTTCAGGTCTCTTAACAGTTTACCGACAGTGGACCCAGTCATCTTCTGGTCTGCCAGTAGTCCAGAATGTGTTATGAGGAGCTTGGTTGAGTTGCTACTTTTGTTTAGTTCACTTGTAAGTGGCCCAAACGTTCCCAATGGTAAACCTTCCCATTTTCACAACACATCCTGTTTGCATCAGTGCAAACTATTCCAAAGTACACCATTTTCAGAAAAATCCAACTTGGCAATAATTTCTAACCCTGAAGGGACCTTGTGTTTAAGGTGTTTACTGTAATAAGCAGCCCCTCCCTCTCAGCCACTCTAAGCTGGCTCTAGGGCCAGTTCCCTGGTTCACTGAAGCTAAAGCAAAGTGGCTGTTTTGTGACTAAAATACCCCTCTCTGAAAGCTTCTCTTATCACTAAAATTACATTTCTGCCAATGGTTCGTTTCAAGTTAGTGAAGTTTCTGAACATTTTAAACTGCCCTGCTTGGGTTAAACTAAGTCGCATTCCTCCCCTAAGTCAATCTGCCAGAGCTATTGCCTCTGCTCTGAGGGCAGTATTTCACACCTCATCAAACAAGCATTGACAGGCCGGCGGCAGGCTGGCCAATGCTAATCAAACTGCTGGAGCTTCAGACAGAAAAAGTGTAACTTGTAAATGGTACTTTTCTTGCATATTTCCCAAAAATCCAACTGCACCAGTGAATTGGAGTTTTCATGAATATTAAAAACAGTGGTTGAATCATCTCTGTCACTTATCCTAAACCTGATTGATATACATAATTAACATATTGACTATACTTTAGATTGCTCTTCATAGAACCATCTATTACCCCAACAGTGGAAATATCTTTAGGGGACTAATCAATATAGGAACATGTAAACATTACATATTGCACTTTTAAATACCAGTCATCCTTCCTTGTGGACTACACGGCCTACTTAGGGGTGACTTAGTAAATATTGAAAAGTAGGGCTTCCCTCCAGTCAAATGGTTTATTTTGACTGGGCTGGCTGAAGATTGTAAAGCTGCAGGAGTCAGGCCTAAAGCCATGTGTTGCTTGTCAGCCTAGTGAATTCCACAATAGGTGCTACAGGTCACACATGACATTTAACTTTCCCTGCCATCTGTGTAGTATTTTTTGACACCATATACCGTGGCCTTACAGAAAAATAGAATATGTTAATTGGGGATTAGTCCATTTTGTCATGTCTTAGATGTCAGAGCACGTGCACTGTGGACTGGACATCAGCATCATTCCATAGAAAATGAGGGATGGACACACAAATATAGGCCCTTTCTCACTATCTACCACTGAGACAGAAGGCCATTGGCTACAGAGAAGGAGACATCAGTGCTATGCATAAGACAGAGTAGTGGAAGACAATGCAGTAGAGGAGGATGTAGAAGTATATGATGATCTGGTCAATTCAGTGTGAAGTATTTTGTTGGTGATTTGTACTCACTAGGACTACTGACCACATAATTGAATAAGAGACAAAGTAAACTAGTGATAAAGGACTAAAGCAGTCATGATCTCAGTTCTCTGGTAGTTACAGAGTATTTTAACATGAGAAAAAAATGAGGCCTCTGTTTTTTATAAGGTGCAATTAGGTTTTCGATTCCTAAAATCTGTTACAGAACACAGAAAGTATTCAAATCATAAATCACTTTGTACCCAATATCGTGAATTACAAAACACTTAAAGACATTGGTATTAAGTTTATTTATATAAAATATTAATTGATCACTTTAAGACACATTAAATCATGTGACAAATTTGCTCCACAGAGTGTGGAAAGTAAGTGTAGATAAGAGTACTCATGAGTAGTTAGGAGGTAAATAAGAATTAAAAGTGTGAGTATGTATACAGTGTAAGCAATGATTTCAGATAAGGCTTGGCTGAAGATACTTCTTCTAATTCTATTTCCCACAAGTCATTAGATACACCATCCGAATTCTATGTTATCTAGATGTGGAGGAAATATTGCAGTCCAGGTTGATAGAGTTAGAAATGATGACGTTTTGACCCCTAAAGGGTGGGAAAGCCAATTGAAACCATACAGTGGGGTCTTCTTCAGGACAGAAAGGAAGCAATATTGAACCCACCGTAGTGTTACTCGTGGGGTGGACTTGGAATTGGACTGGTAGGTCCAATTAAGAGGAAAATGTGGACCTCTCCAGGGTCCAGGGCATAATGTGCCACAGAGTCTTTGTGTTTCTCAAAAATGAGATGGATACAGTAAACTTAGTTTTATTTTTCTGTATACACAGTCCGAATTAATCGGGTGTATTTATTCTTAGTTAAGGAGATGTCAGCCAGAGCGTCTTGCGTCAACGGCCTACTGGGATGCCCCATTGTTTTGTAATGGTGTCATAAAAAGCTGAGGCAACTTGGATAAATCTTTCACTTTGCTTACTCAAAATAAGATAAAAGAGATGTCGTTTCTGTTGAGTGGGTGGTAGACATAGCAATCATTTGGTGGTGGCTAATGACCAATTCAAAAAAGTACTGTGTTAATGGAACAAAGGTCTGCAAGCACAACCTTCTTTTTCAAGAAGTACTCCTAAATTTGGATGTAAACTACAATATTTGACACCTCCTCTTTTTGTTTCTTAACCGTGGTTAGCTCTCTGTTGTTTTATTGATAAGTACATTGTTGTAGCTCTAGGCTGCATTAGAATCCTTTACTCTCAGAATGTCAAGTGGTTCCTCTAGAAGCAGCTGGTATATAGGAGGCTTCCAGGATACATCACAGTGCTTTTGCCCAAAAATATGGACTTGGATTATTCACTACGCTCTTCGGGAACTTGAGCGCAAAATTTCTGGCATTGCTCGGAAGCCTCGCATTTATGCAGCAATGGACTTTGAAATTCCACTGCCATGATGCTAACATCCCACCCACTTTACCTTCACTGCCAGTGTTTTTTCATTGTAAAATAAAAGGATTAAAGCGCAGTCATCTTTGTAGGGCATGTCATGTGTACTTCAGCTAGTGCTGTTACTGTCTTCAAGCAACGCACTCACAACACTCTCTAACCATACACAGCCTAGCAGTCTGTGGGAGATGAGCATCAGAGGGCATCAAGCCTTGTATTGGTGACATTTGACAGAGTGCTCTCGCCACTTCAAAACAGCCATGTCACGTGACAAAAGACAACTAATTTTTTCTCAAAGAATGCTACCTGGTGCAAGAAATAAGATATTGGATCCATATGATGAATTTCCATCCTGTATTGAACTACACTTAAAAAAACGATGTTTGTATCTATCTTGTCTCTGCCATGGATAACATACAAGCAGTAATACCTCCACCAAGCTTCCTTGCACAACCCATTGCACCAAATATTGATTGGGGGAGAAAGGGTTGAAATATTTGAGAACTTCCTTGAGGGAATGGATAGCCTCAACTTTCTTCCAACTCCGAAAAAAGCCCTGTTTTTAGTGTGCTAGATAAGGAATTACATCATATTAAGTATCTACCTGTTGCTTTGGCCAAACATAAGTTTTATACTTAACCTCAAAGTAAAATTAAACAGTTCATGAGTTTGTGGGAAGAATGAGCAAATTAGCAATAAAATGTCAGTTTGGGTCGACGAGTAACACATTGACCAGGGATCCATTTGTCATACAATGTACTAGTATAAAGATTCAAGAATGATTGTCTAGGAGGCAAGCAACCTCACACTCAAATAAGCTATTTCCATTCATGAAGGAAATGCAACATATTGAAAACCTTAAGGGGCAAGATGTAGTGTTTTCAGAGGAAATGCTGACTGATATTAACTATGCAGCAAGGAAAACATAAATCTTGCCTAAAAACAGTGCAGAGATTAGAGGGGTCATAGCTCAGCCAAATTTAACTATAAAGAACGGTCAAAGGGGGTGTACAGGATTTGTTCGCTTTATTTAAAATGCCTATCATTGCAGCCAATTGTAATAGCTAATAGGTCTCAATACACAACCTACCTTATGCATATTAATGAGGTAGGTCGAATTGCAACCCACCATGATTCAGTATTTTGAGAACCAACCTATAAATTTGTAGGTCACTTCTCAAAATACCTATGGATTAGTTAGAAGTCGGTGCACAAATTACTGCCACTTCTAACAAATAGAGTTTGTACATTCCACTTAATATTCGCAAATTGTGACCTGTCACAATTTATGATTCCTTAAATGGAATCTTAGGGCTATATGCATCAACACACTTTCCCATAGACACAGAATTGGCAAAACCCTTTGATGCATCTGGCCCTTAGTACATGAGGGCCTTAGTCTTTTTCTAGGATTATATTTTGTTATTTGGTGGCACTAATGAAGAACACAAAAAAGCTTTAAGGTATGACCTTAAAAGAAGACTAATATAGATTTCTTGACAAGAAGTGGTTTTCTCAGATATTCCATATTAGATTTAAAAAGTGTAATTATATTATTAAAAATGTGTAATTCATCATCATGAAATACAGATACTTTAAAAACACCAGCTATTGCAAAAATATACACAACAGCATGAAGATGAAAATCTAAAAAAAATGTTGCTACAAAAAAAAAACAATATATTTTTTTTAATTAGATTTACTTCTAAAATTAAAACAAACATATATTATAAAACAATTTTAAAACATCAGAATAAAAAATTGACTTGGAAGGGCTTACACGCAATTTAAACCGACCAAAAGTCTGGTAATTGTTAGACTCTAGAGGGGTTAGATTTATTATTCCCACTCTGATGTAAGCAAAAGTATGAAAAGTGTTGTATTCTGGATGGGGTCAGATTTACTATTCCTAATCCAAAGTGAGCAACACTAGAGAAAGTGTTGGACTTTGGAGGGGTCATATGCATTATCCGAACTACAAGATAAGGAACAGTAGTGAACATGTTGGACTTTCGATGAGTAGGATTAATTATTCCCACTCCCATGTAAGAGCTCCTCCACCCCCCACCCTCCGCCAGTGCCTTGAGACCCTCACGGGTGAGTAGCGCGCTATATAAACCCCTGATTGATTGATTGATTGATTGATTGAAAGGGTTGCACTATAGAGGGGTCAGATTTACTTTTTCCACTGCAACCTGAGCAATAGTAGGGAAAGTGTTGGTCCTTGGAGGGGTCAGAATTTCTATTTCCACTACGATATAAGCAACATTAGGGTACATTTTGGATTTTGGAGGGGTCATAACTATTTCCACTCCAGTGTAAGGAGCAGTAGGGAAAATTTTAAACTTTACAAAGCTCAGATTTAATTTTCCCTATCCTAAATTAATACAAAATAAATTACACATACATGAAATAAATAAACATAAATTATATTACCGTAAATATAAAAAATATTTTTAACATTATAATGTTTGCAATTAATAAAAATGAAACAACATAGGATTAATTTATAAAGTTACACATAACATTATATGAAACATTATTGCAATTAAAAATAGATTTAAAATAATTAAATGAATAACAGCAAAAAATAACAATACACACTATTTAAAAAAGGAACGCTATAAAAGTAATTATCATACAGAAAACTTTAAACATAGTGTCATTAATTAATATCCAATTTATTACAAACAAGTGAATAATTAACACAATACATTGCCTTGCTGACCATTTTACAAATAATACCTTCTTTTTTGAATTATCAATTAATTAACTAAGGAAATTATCAAATGAACAAATGTTTTATAATCAAGTAGAAAATAAATATTTTAAAAAGTTCCTTCCTTATTCCCCTACAAACTCAACAACCTACCAAGTAAATGACATAAAATAAAACAAAATACATAACAATAAATTACCAAACTAAGTAAACCCAAAACCTGACTAAAAAATAACTAAATTTACTTAACATTAAAATAATAACAATTAAGACACAAAACTATTAAAGCAACAAAATAATTAAAAAATTACATTATGTAAAACAATATAAAACAATATAAAAGGGACATGGCTGGGGACATATGTGGGAACGTCGAGCTTCGGCACAATGACCCGTGAGAACAATTTTCCTTAGCCCCATAGCACCCTAAGACGCTAGAGAGTCAGCTCAGGTCCTGAAGATACCAGTGCAGGTGCTGTGCTCCCCAGAGACAGATATGCATACCGAGAACGGTGCCTGACCAGCGGCACAATGAAACAGGATTGTGGCTGCTGTACCACACACACAATGATACGGACGGCGAGAGATGTAGAGAGGCACCCTTGTATCACTAAAGGCCCCATCAGAGTACCAGAGACTGCGGGAACAATACAAGCCTTCAGCTCATGGCTCACAGGAAACAATAATGGTAAGACCTGGAATGCGGCACAGCGGGAGAAAAGGACAGAGGCCAGGTGCACTTGTACTGAGCCAGGCACCAGGGAGAAAGAAGAAAACATAGTCTGATAACCAGGAGCCCTGGAACAGGACTGGGGCCACCGGTGAACGACTGAGTGCCCAGCCTACATGGTCTGAGGGGAACATAGCGGCGCCATCCTGCCCTAACAAGACAGCGAGTACTACCAGAAGAGAGACCCGGTGGTTGTGAATGGAGAGACCGCAACGGAGGGGACAATAGTTATAAGACCCCACCCACCAAGGCTGCAGACACTCCTGTGGGTCAGATCCATAGACTGCAAATAAAGGAGACTCAATAGCTGTGGTGAGGGAGATGACCTGGACAGATAAGTAAAGGGAGATCAAAAAGGCAGCAATAACAGAGCAAGTCATAGATCGTGCTGGGATTATAAACATACAGACTGGTGTAAAGGTACCTAGGAGGCAAAGAGGATTAGGGCAGGCGGGCCTGAAAGAGAGAAGGTGCAGTAGAGTGGTGAGGGCGCATGTGCCCCGGGAGCCCCAACAGAATTTATCTGAGATGTTTGTAGAGCCCGACTGGGTTGGGTCCCCTGGTGGGGAATTAATGATTGGAGAGACCAAAGAAACCTGACCCAGAATAAAAGCGGAAAGTGTGGCCTAGGAGTTCAGAACAAATCACATAATCAAATCGGGTTGCCACTGGAGAACAGTGAACCTCGTGCCTGAGAAAGCAGAGGATGGAACTAGCCCAAGCGTCAACGATGACGAAATGGTTCACCTTAAAACAGCTAGATCACTCCAAATAGAGCACACAACTTTCCTGGTTGGGGAAAAGAAGCAACAGATGACAATGGGAGCTAACCAGGACCTGGAGGCACATACAGTAATCATCCTGGCAGCCATAAATAACACAAAGAAGACACTAGAGCAGAAATCTGACACAGTGGCACAGGATGCAAATCTATTGCATGCTGATCACAGGAAACTTGTGAGTTGAGTGACAGATGAGGAATCTATCCTAAGCCAAGTCCAACCTATGATGGCTGACCACACTGCCTACATACAGGCATTAGAGAAGGCAGTTGTCAACCTATCATGAAAAGTAAATGATACTGAAGGAAATTCTTGTCGCAACAATAACCAACTAGGAGTTCTGGAGAAGAGAGAAGGACATAGTATGGAATTGTTCCTGGAGGATTGGCTGTCCTCAATGCTGATGAGTTAAACATTTCAAAATAGTTTACTGTGGACCATGCACATACGGTCCTAGGAAAACCACCAGGGGCATCACCACGTGCCGTAGTAGCTAGAATGTCAAACTTTTGGGACAGAGATGCCTTATTGCAAATGGTGCTGATGCACTGACCCTGGCAGAAAGAAGGTGAAAACGTTACCATCTACACAGACCACACTATAGTGGTGCAGCGACAATGAGAAGCCTTCATAAGTGTCAAACAGCACCCAAGATGACTGGAACTCAGACATGCTCTGTCCTTCCATGCAAGGCTCCAGAAATTTGTACAGGGCACATCACATTTCTCTAAAACAGTAGCAGAGGTATCGGAATGGCTAGAGAGACACAGTTACCCACTACAACAAGATAGGAAAACAACCCATGAAGTGAGATGGCAAGAACAAAAGAGGTAACATAGACAACAGAAACGCCCTCTGTGGTCACCACAGAAGACCAGGAGGAATCTGAATAGACAAAAGTAGTGGAAGAGGATTCAGAGGGAACAATCCCTGGAGAATATAAATCACTGGGAAATGAATGAATTGCACTGCCACAGGTCTCTCCAATGATATCTGAGGAGACCATCTGTACTACAGTTGTACAATCCACAAACAAAATGAAACATGGGCCCCCACATTCCAGTAGATGGCATTAGGTGGTTTCCAGCAGCATAAGTACATTCTCCGCGGGCCACACCCCGCATATTGAAGCTGCACAGTACAGCATACTGTTAGTATTTGAGAAACGTACTGTGAATTGGGGTCATGGCCAGTTCCAAAACCATGGCATGGTAAAGTAGGGTGTGGAGGGAGTTGAGAAAATATTTATAAGTTGGCAACAATACTAAAATGCAGGCTATAGGAAAGACATACTCAATTCTTGGACATATAGGGATGGGACTGGAAACAATGAGAATGGCAGTACATTTTCTTACGCTCTTCACATGGAATGTCTACTGACTGGAGAGCAAATGTAAATGAGGCCTAGTAGCTAAAGGGCTGACAAGATACACAGCAGATGTACTTTTTCTTAAGGAAGCACATATGAATGGTACCAATTGTGAGATACTGGGCATGGTTAAATACATAGTAGTGAGCCACTCAGAATACACCAGAGGGGTGGCGATCCTGGTCCAGAAAGCAGTGGCTTGTCATGTGTCCATCTGCGGGGGGCCGCTCGGCAACAGTCCTCCTCCTCCTCTCCTGTTCCCCCCACCGGTTCCACAGGGAAGCAGCTCTAGATCCCCCAACTTGGAGCATGTTGATCCCATAGGAGGCCAGGTGTCCCATTTTCCACAAAATTGGAAATCTGTTACATCAGATCTTTGGGTTTTGAATCTTGTAGAAAATGGGCATGCCCTACCTTTCCAGAAGTTTCTCCCTTCTTACCCTCCTCGACAGGGCTGGTGTTCGGAGGACCATCTGCTGCTCCTTCAGCAGGAGGTCCTGGCCTAGCTGCAGAAAGGTGCCATAGACTTTGTTCCGGAGCCGGAAAAGGATCAGGGGTGTTACTCCCGATATTCCCTGATCCCCAAAAGGATGGGCGGTTGAGACCGATTCCGGACATCAGGAACTTGAATGTTTACCTCAAGCAGGAGAAGTTCAAGATGTTGACCCTAACTCAGCTTCTTCTGGCACTGCAGCAGGAAGACTTGATGGTGTTTATCGATTTTCAGGATGCGAATTTTCACATTCCCATCCTGAAGTCGCATCGGAAATATCTCCGTTATACGGTGGGATCCCAACACTACCAATTTGTGATCCTTCCGTTCCGACTTACTTCCGCACCGCGAGACTTCACAAAGGTGATGCCGATGGTTGCAGCTCATTCCAGAAGGTTGGGGATTCCGGTTTTCCCCTATCTAGACGACTGGCTGCTCAAGGCGAAGTCTCCAGAGTTGGTGCTACATCATCTCCAAATAACGGCTCAGCTGTTGTTCGATTGGAGTTTTTGAGAAATCTACCCAAATCTCACCTGGTGCCTTCTCAGTGCAACCTGTTCATAGGGGCAGAACTGGACACTACTGTGAATCGTGCCTTACTGCCTCCTCAGAGGTTTCTAGACATCCAGGCTATGATTCTGTTGTTTCAACAAGGAGCAGAAGTTCCAGGCCTGATGATCTTGTGCCTGCTCGGTCTGTTCGCTTTCTGCATACTATTGGTCAACCATGCATGCTGGCATATGAGGGCCCTCCAGTGGTGCCTCCGCAGACAGCAGTTACAATATAACGGAGATCTCAGGGAGGTGGTCAGAATCTCCCGAGACACTGCAGCGGATCTGTTATGGTGGAGTGTTTCAGTCAACCTGTCTCAAGGGAAGCCGTATCAACCTCCTTCTCTGGTGACCACAGTGATAACGGATGCCTCCACTCTACGGTGGGGTGTTCATCTGTGGGATCTGGAGATCAAGGGTCTTTGGTCTCCAGAGGAGAGATCGCTTCACATCAATCTTCTCGAATTACGGGCGATACATTTAGCTCTCAAGGCCTTACTTCCCTCCCTTAGAGGTCAGTCGGTTCTGGTCCTAACAGAGAACACTACAGCAATGTGGTACATCAACAAATAGGGAGGAGTAAGGTCATATTGTCTCTGCAGAGAGGCTCTGCGACTCTGGTCTTGGGCTCAAGACCATCGGATTTGTGTAGTTACAAAGCATCTGGCCGGGGGAAGGAATGTGCGTGCGGACAATCATTTTCATCCGGAGGTGGTCCATCACATTTTCGAGATGTGGGGATTCCCTCGGTTCGACCTGTTTGCCACTCACGACAACCTGCACTGCCCATCGTTCTGCAGTCTCCAGTATCCAATGCGGGGGGAAAGGTAAGGTAAATAAGTTTATAGTTTTGTTAATAAAAACCTTAACAATTTTCACATAAAAGCATATTACAACAAAGGTCATAATTAAAAGAGCAAAGAGCATATCATGAAATCATTAATTCCTTGTACCAAGGTAATCAGCGCAATTTGCTGTGGTTGTTATCAAAATCATTCTTGGATCTAAACTTTTTTTTCCTCTAACATTTTGCATGTTACTGGTACGTAAAGTGCTTTGTGCATTATAGATGAGGATGAATGAGTTGAATCCCTTGATTTGATAAAAAGCCATAACAATACGTTGTAAAACATTAAAAGTTGTGTGTCTACCAAAAAGAGGAATAAAGACGGGGATAGGTCATGAGGTGTCCTGTTTACCTTGTTTATCTTGTTGTAAAGTCCGGGTTTGAGTCTCTCTAAAAGAGGGAGACAATGCCTATGGACAGCTGGAATGGTCTTTTACTGATATAGGTTGTGCTCCAGCTTATGGTGTCGGGTCCTGATCATTCCGGTATACCAAGGGACTGTATCGGAGCCCAGGTGTGAAGAGCATGAGGCTTAAAAGTCCCAGGCGACCTGGGAGAGAGTTCCTAGTATTAACACTGGTGAACAAGAGGGAGGGGACTGAGAGGTATGTGGCTTGCTAGTGGAGTTTAAGGTGGATGGAGCTTGGCCTAGGTGCTTATATTCACTGAGCAGTGACACTGTAAGGTTCTTTTGGTTACAGCAATTACTGGTTGCTTGTTCTCTGAGTCTTTTCCCGTTCCGCCTCCATAAATCGTACAAAGCGACACAACTGCTGTGCATCTCCGCCTCTGAGGCATGCTTACACTGCTTGTCTGTAGGATCTTATGCCCTTGTTTTTGAAGATGAATTTCAGTAGCAGTCGGCATTCAACTTGCAGTTCCCCGCAGATGCACAGTAGGTGTAAGACACTCTCTTCCACTTTTCCACATAAGCGGCAGTTAGTCAGTGGTCGTTTCCAAGGAGGGAAGTGCTGCAGGGTTGGTAAAATGCCCATTCAGAAGTGAAGGTATTTTTCTTTTGTTCTCCTGTTGAATCCTGCGCCTAAATAAGATTGTGGGGAGGGCCTGGCATAGCTATGGAGGACGAACCATCCATGAGCCCTTCCTTTCAGTGTGCCTTGTCTTCCACGGCCTTTTCACTGTCTTGTTTACCAGTTGTTTAAAGCTGCTATGAGTCCCTGAGGCCACCCAAAGATCCTCAAGGCCTAGACAATTTAGTGATGCTGTCAAGTAGCCCATGGCTGCACATTCCTTCGTTAAGTGTATTTCATTCCATAAATGGGTGTTCAATGTATCTGGTTCGGACTTTTTAATCCTGTGACAGAATTTAACATAGGCACCGTTGCAAGCAATTTCTTTGGTCTGTAGGCCAAATTCTAGCCTGATTTGGGAGGGCGAGACATAATTAGGTAGGTTGAATATCATTCTTGCCGATCTTGAGACTGTATAGTCTTCCCCTCAGGCACTCGCTTCCATAAGTAATAGCTGTAATGAGCTTTGCTTGTAGGACCTTTAGCAGTGGGGTATGGCTTGGGTCGGCAGTTTTGTATTTGGTGGATTTTAAAGCTACTTCAATTGAGTTGCCTCTGCTCATGATGACTTCTTTTTGTGCTTTAAATGTGCCTTTATTGTCTATTTTTTTTTTTTTAATGGGAGAACCCTACCAACCAGCAGGGCAGTTTAGTTGTCTCTTACACGGCCATTCAGCCGACATCCCGGAGGACCGGCGGCATCTCAATAAAAACATCATATTCGATAGACCAGTCATGATTGCTTCTGAGAATGGTGGCTGCATTAGTCCCAGGCCACACCACAGCCTTACGTGTATGAATGGCAAGCCTACCATTATCCACCATCGCCTACAAACCTGGCCTAGTCCCTGAGAATTAGTAATCAAGTCACAGCTACCACCCACCCACCCCACCCTCCGCACACACGCTGTCTCCTCCTTCGTTCCATCTACATGCATACACGTCCACAGTCCTTACATCTAGCCACAACCAGCTATAGCGCCCCCCCGCATTCAGACCGTTTACAACCTTGCAGTACTCGTTCACATCCCAAGTGACCCCATTTAGAGCGCGTCAGTCATATCCATGTGGCACCCCTCTACCCCCTCCACGCATAAGCGTCCATCCCGGCTGTCATACCGACATCGCACACCATCATGCGCCCGTAGGATCCTGATCTTGTCCTTCGCCCCCCTCAGCCTCGCTGTGAGCAATGGATTCGTCACTCTGTGTCTCCCCCTGACCAGCCGTTACGGTGACCCCGGCAATCAAGTACGTTCTATACAGCCCCCAGAAGTTCTTGGGGCGACTTTTCGGGGGTAGCAATTCGCTATATGTCTCCGCCTGTGTGCTGCAATACAGCATATCCCTGGCCCATCGCTTCTTAGTGGGAGGTGGCCCTCTCATCCAACATGCCGCCACAACTCGCCGAGCTATTAACAGCGCTATATCTGTCAGACGTCGCAATGCAAGCGGGAGAGGCTTGGAATAACCCAGCAACGCCAGTGCTGGGTTGGGTTGTATCTCCGTTTCCAATATCTGGCTCAGTTCCCGAAACACCACCTTCCAAAACCGGGCTATACCCGGGCAGTGCCAGGCCATATGTATGAAGCCCGCCACTGGGAAATGACAGCGCTCACACTCCGCTGTTAGGCGGAGCCCATACCTATGCAGTCTCTCCGGGGTATAATAGACCCGCTGTAGGTACTTAAAATGTATCAGTCTGTGCCAACCATTTAGGGACACCTTCTTGGTGCTAGAGCAACAGTATTTCCACATCTCATCCGTAATATCCATTTGAAGGTCGGTCTGCCAGTCTCACCTCGCTGCGGAGCACTGGTGTGTCTTGTGCTGGTCTCCAAGTTTTTTAAGGGTCGTGACTAGGGGTGGGCGGAATTTGCGGAATTGCGTTACGCAAATCTCCGCGAAACGGTAAAAAATCTCCGCGAACACGCAGAAATTCCGCGAACACGCGGAATTGCTTGTTCGCGATGCTTTTTTCCTGTTTACAATTGCTGTTTGCGTGCTCGGGGAGAAATATCTTGCGAACACGCATTTTGAGATCGCGAACAAGCAAAAATTTCGCGAAATCGCGGAAAGCAGACTTTTTAGCAATTTCGCGTTCTCCGCGGAACGCGAAATTGCGCAAATTCCGCAAATTCCGCGAGCGGAACGGAATTTACTGCCCAGGCCTAGTCGTGACCAGTTTAGACGGCGCCACCGTTTTAATGACATAGGTAAGTTCCAGGATTTCCGGAGGCTCTGCCATGTCCGGCCCCAACAGAGCCGACAGCGCACTATGGACCCTATGAAATTGAAAATGCTGGAGTAGCGTAGCCTCAGGTCGAGTCGAGCCGATCTGCTCCCATGTCTTAACCACCCCATCCAGAAACAGATCCGCCATCCTAACGACGCCCAAAGCGCTTAACGCCTGCAGCACTCCTGCTTCTCGCAGGGGGGGAGCCAGATCGCCCACTCCACCTGCATCAGCGGGGAATACAACAGTACATGGTCTTGCGCCCTCAGTATCGCATGCCATGCGTGGTTCGTGGCTTTTATCGAAGCCAATGTTCCTACACTGCGATCAACCGGCTGGAAGACAGTCGCCGGGAGAGGAAGCGGGTCTGCAAACAGTCACTCCAATAGTACATGTGGGACATCCGAGTTGGCATGTATCCACGTATGCAGGTGGGCCGCCTGCGCTACCCTGTAATACCTTTCCAGGTCAGGGGCTCCAAGCCCTCCCATCTCATAAGGGAGCGTCAACACCTTCCATTGAACTCTGGGCTGTTTACCACCCCAGGCCAGTTTAACAAGGGTTTGAGTCAACTGCGCGAAAAAGGCCTTAGAGAGCACTATGGGGATGTTATTGAAGAGGAACAAAAATCTCAGCAGGACCACCATTTTCATGATGGCTATTCTGCCCATCAGAGACAGGGGGAGTCTATTCCACACCTCTACGTCGGCAACGAGGTTGGTGTAAGCCACCCCGTAGTTTTCCCTGAGTAGAACCTCCGGATCCTTGTGGAGCCGAATCCCCAAGTATCGGATTGAGTCTGTCGTCCACTGCAGGGGGTACTCCATAGGGAACGGCAAAGTAACCGGAGTCAGAGGGAATGCCAGCGATTTGGTCCAGTTCACCTTGAGACCAGACAGGGCCTCAAACCTGACCACCTCTCTCAACATGGAAGAGAGATTCTCCTCCGGATCGCGGACGTATAGCAACCTGTCGTCTGCGTAGGTGGAAATACATATCTTATAGGTGGGAAAGTTAATACCCTCAAATCTATGATATTCTCTCATGGCGCACGCTAAGGGTTCCACCACCAGCGCATATAGGAGGGGGGAAAGGGGACAACCCTGCCGGGTCCACTGCCGACCTCGAAGGCCTCCGTAACTTGGTCGCCTATACGCAGCCTGGCAGTAGGGCGATAATACAATGCTCCAAGCATCTGCAGGAAAGGCTCTCCCAGTCCGAGTTTCCTCAAGACCCTCACCATAAAGGGCCATTCCACGGAGTCGAACGCCTTCTCCATGTCTAGGAAGAGAGCTAAGGCCTTGCACTCTGGCTGCACATGCTGCATGGCACCTAGAACTGTGCGGATATTATATGTGAGGTACCTGGATGGGACAAAGCCCGCCTGCTCCGGAGCCACGAGCTCCGGCACCAGCAGAGCCAAGCGCGTAGCCAGGACCTTAGCGTACAACTTGGCGTCGACATTTATCAGGGAGAATTGGCCTGTAGGAACCGCACAAGTTAGAGGGTCTACCGGGTTTTAAAATGGTGACCAACAGAGCCTCTCGCATCGTGTCAGGCATGCTACCTTCCTGGCATATATCATCATAGAGAGTCATAAGGTGCGGGAGGAGCTTATCCTGGAAGGCCTTGTAAAAAGCCACCGTAAGCTCATCCGCTCCTGGGGCACTGCCTGCGGTCATGCCCCCCAGCGCCTCCAGAATCTCATCCTTTTGTACGGGCAACGCCAGAAATTCCCTCTCAGAGTTAGACAAAAAGGGCATTTTAATATAACTGAGGTAGTCATCTATTTCCTCTTCCATTTGAGAGGACTTAGACTTATAAAGTCCAGCGTAGTAGTCCCTGAATTCGTCTATAATCTCTCTCTTGTGAGATGGATTAAGCCACGCCCTATTTACAACACTAAGTTAGCATAACCGAGATCATGGTTAACAAGCAAGCTTGTCGTTTCTGCTGCGCTGCACACGACACTGTTGTTATATGTTATTCATTTTAGAAATGCTGACTCGACTTTGCCTTACAGGATAACGAACTGTTGTTGTACATTCTTAACCGTGAAATGTGCCCTTGGTCTGTATATCATGCAAATAACGCGTCTGGGTCA
Source organism: Triturus cristatus (assembly GCF_964204655.1). Lineage (NCBI taxonomy): Eukaryota > Metazoa > Chordata > Amphibia > Caudata > Salamandridae > Triturus > Triturus cristatus. The sequence continues at coordinate 351,104,929 of NC_140583.1, forward strand.
CTAGAAGGTACAGAGTGTTGTATTTGGATTGATAGTACCACTTGTTAGACATATCATGCATACAGCTGCCAATATTTGAAGGACAAGCGTCTTTAATATTGCAGAACAGTTTGGTTTTACATTCATTCGAACAAGAAGAGCTGATGCATGCTGTGAGAGCTGATCCTTTGATGTGATTCTACTAAGCTGATCTATACGGTATGGGGTCCCCCCTGTTAGCCTAAGAGACCTTCTAATAGTCTAATAATAATAATTTATTAGATTATAGTGAAAGGAGTGTGGCCGTATACCACTGTCATTAATAGTATGATTGCTCCTTTCATTCTATATGGTATTGTAATAATGCTCATGATTCTGATATGTACTGTTAGTCTGCTAGTGTTAGCCAAAGTACTGCATCTTAGGACTAGGCCTGGGCGGCAAATTCCGTTCCGCTCGCGGAATTTGCGTAATTTGCGTAATTTCGCGTTCCGCGGAGAACGCGAAATTGCTCAAAAGCCTGCTTTCCGCGATTTCGCGAAATTTTTGCTTGTTCGCGTTCTCAAATTGCATGTTCGCGAGATAATTCTCCTCGAGCACGCAAACAGCAATTGCGAACAGGAAAAAAGCATCGCGAACAAGCAATTCCGCGTGTTCGCGGAATTTCTGCGTGTTCGCGGAGATTTTTTACCGTTTCGCGGAGATTTGCGTAACGCAATTACGCAAATTCCGCCCACCCCTACTTAGGACTCGAGGTTTATAAAATAAACTCTTTAAACTTTACCGTGTCTGTATTATTATGTTGTGGACTAATAAATAAGTACAAACAGGTATTTTGGATTCCCACCACTCCTGAGAAATATCTAAGTCGCTTGTTCTGGTTTGTCTATACATTGGGACCACCTAGCTAGATCTAGGTTAACGAATGAGATACTAAGCTAGTCGGATAAGGGGTTCTGGGTTCTGAGGGGAGTTTTCTGGTACACCACAATTCTCTGAGGTCCTGGTCTTCTGCGCATAGTTCTGTGCAAAAGCAGAATCCCTGCAACACTCTCACCGGTAATCACCTCCCCAGAGGCAGTAACAAGTTCGTCAATGACCAGGGGCCGCCTAGCGTTGCAGAGTATCCCCGCTAATAATGAGCCCGGGCGCTCGCTCTCCCCATAGGTGCGGGCCGTAGCGTACTTGCCCATATGCTTCACCTCCCTATCCGCTTCGTTATTGTATTCAGAAACCAGCTCTTGAATCTGAGCCGCTACCTCGGGATCTGCGGATATCCCAATGCACTCTTCCAACTGCGCAAGTTGCGTCTCCAGGGCCCCCAGCCGCTGCCGTATGGACTTAAGAACGCTAGAGTGCTTGGCCATAGCTATACCACGAATATAGGCTTTGAACGAGTCCCACACCGTTTGGAAACTCTGAACAGACCCCAGATTAATCGCGAAAAAGGAGTCTATGTCGTCCGCCAGTTCCCCCCTAAACAACTCGTCTAACAGTGAGTAGGGCGGCAGCCTCCACGTGAACGCCGGAATTCTTTTGACCGGAGTAGCCAGCGTCAAAAGAAGGGGGGAGTGGTCCGACAGAGTTCGTGGTAAGACCTCGCACCCCCTGATAACCGCCAGCAGCGACCGTGAAGCTAACCAATAGTCGATTCTGGTATGCACGTCATGGTATGCAGAGTAATGTGTATATCCCCTTTCCCAGGGTGTCTGTGTCTCCAGACATCCACCATGTCAAGTCTAGTCAGTTCCGCCTGCATATGCAGGGCGGCAGCCGCCGGGCGGCGCCTCTGCCCCGAAGAGCGGTCCAAGTTCGAGTTGAATGTGAAATTAAGGTCACCGCCCCACACCATGCCAGCGTGTATGTATTGCCTGCATTGTGCAGCCAGCGCGGCGTAGAACTCTGGGGTATCATAATTGGGGCCATAGACATTGACAACGATTAGATCATGACCTTTCCCGACACACCTAGCGATTGCATAACGCCCGTCCGAGTCGGCAGCCAGCATCGTTAATTTCAAGTGTGATCGTGGGTTCACCCATGTGACCACCCCTCTGGAGTGTGACGTAAAGCCCGCCGCCACACTGTTACCCGACAGCCCCTTCGCTGATAGCAATTTACTAGTAAGTGGGAGGTGGGTCTCTTGTATTAACGCCAGGTCAATGTGGTGCCTGTGGAGATAATTCAACACTTTTCGCAGTTTGCGGAAGTCATTCAACCCCCTGACATTCCATGTCAACGCTCTCAGGACCACATCGACGTTGTCACCATTCACCACTCTGGGATCAGACATCCCCGCAAGTACATACCATAGTCTCTGCAGATAAGGGCCCTGCGAGTAGCGCCACCCACCAGTCACCACCAGCCAACATAGGTCGAACATGCAAAGATAGAACAGAAGACGTGCCACTCAGCGTACCGTGCGTATCCCAGTCCCCAACCCCAAAACGTCCCCCTAACCTCCCTTCCCCCCTCCCACAGCCGACCGCCCCCAACCTGGCCAGACAGGACCCCGTCCCTACCCCCCTCCCCCCGTTACAACAAACACTTAGAACCTTCCCCAAACCGGCCCCGAGGGGTCCATGTGAGCTAACAGCGCTGGGGCAGAGGTCATCAGGCAACAACAACCCCAACCTTTCAACAGGCCACGGCATAGACGTGTCCCCACACCATTGCCCCCATATAAGAGTACAGCGCGAGCTGCTCTCCTCTCTTCTCCAATAGGTCTAGGGGGGATCCCCAACACCTCCAGCGGGGTCTAAACGTCTCGTCTAGCGATGCATACCTGCCAGTCTAAGGGGGCCCCCGTATTAACATCCAGCCCAGCATCCGATAGCCTCCGAAGCGGGCCAGCACAGCAAATGTAGGGAATCAACCTAGTGGGGACCCCTCAGTGACAAAATCCATGGGGCAGTCCAGCCAGTGGCAAGTGAGAGCAAGTGATCCACCCTCCTCAGAACCCATGAGTCTAGGGCCACAGTGTCCAGACACCCTCAATATATCAGAAAGGTCTCACCAAATAGCGACCGCGAAGTCCTCAAGCGTGATCGCCACATCCTCCGCCATCACTCCGCTCCAGGAGTCCAAGCCACTGCCAGGGTAGCGGATGCCCCTCGTCCAGCCAGCTAACCCAAGCCGTGCGGCAGTCTGCAAATGGAAGCCACAACCAGCAACCTAGTCCTGTTCCTCCAAGCTGGAGGTATCCGCACGAGCGACAATGAGGCCCCGCAGGCCGCTCCGCTGATCCCTAGACCATTCCTTCAAGGAACGCTGCAGCTCCCTCGGGTCAGTGAAAAAATGCGAGTGACCTTGCCGGTTGATCCGAAGCTTCGCCGGGTATAACATAGCATAATCCAGGCCCAAGTCGCGAAGCTGTTTTTTATAGGGTGCAAACTGCCGCCGTTCTTCTTGGACTTTCGCCGTGAAGTCCGGATAAATGGAGATGTCCATTCCTTCAAATTGCAACATCCCTTTTTCCCTTACCACCCGCAGGGCTGTGTCTCTATCTCTATAGTTCCAGCAGCTTTGCTATAATGGGTCTCGCAGGTGCCCCGGGTTTGGGGCGGGGGCCCAGTGAACGATGGGCTCTCTCAACGACAAACATGGGGGAGAACACGTCCTCTCCCAGCAGGGCATGCAACAGTTTTTCCACAAAGGGTTCCATCCGCCCAGTGTGGGTCGACTCAGCCACGCCAGTTATGCGAATATTCGACCTCCTCGAACGAGCCTCCAAATCCTCCGACTTGTCCTGGATGACCTGTAACAATCTGCTGAATTGTTTGCGGTCCGAATCCCATTCCGTCTGCGCTTCCTCCACTTGCGTTATTCTCTTCTCAGACATATCCAGCCTTTACGCATTCTTGTCCACCCGCTCCGACATGCGGTCCATGCGGTAGGAGAGTGCATCGAGCTTGGTGCCTATCGCTGTCAGACTGCCCTGCAGACCCTTTTCCATTGTCGCCAACATTTCTTTGATGTCTGCGCACATAGAACTCTCCGAGGCGGCACTGCAGGGTGACGTCTCCGGCATCACGACACCGGTTCCCTTCGGCTTTCGGGGGTCGAAAGATAGTTTGGGCTGGTTCTTGTCACCTTTGCCCATGATGGTTCTTTGGATCAGCGTTCCCGGCAGACCCGCCGCTCCGAGTCAGATTCCAGCTCCAATCCGGGGAACCGCGCGGCGAGCAACCCCAGCAAAGCAGGCCAAGGGGCACACCGCCACACCCCGCCGAGGTTCAACAGCTGGGCTCTCCGAGGTAGTCGGGTGTGCAAGGCCACCGGGCCCCCAGCTCAAAGTCACGAGTCCGTTCCGTTTTCTCCTCACGGCACCTATTCCGGGCCAGTCCGCTGGGTTCCAAACCGACCTCCGTCACCGGCGGTCCACTAAAACCACGGCAGGTCCAGGCAGGGCGCCGCTCTCCCCGTTCCAGCGGGGCGCTCCACACTCCTCCACGCTATCCGCCTCCGTCCGACACCGGGAGGCACCCCTGGAGTGGCAGTCAGCTACAGCCAAGAGCGAGGCCCACCCACGCAGGGCAGATATCAGAGCTGCACCCAAGTCCAGACAAGCACTCCGCAGGTCCCCGCCAAACACTCAGCAAGGCCGCAGCCAGGGTCAAGGGATCCAATCCTCCGGGCACTCACCGCAGTCTATAGCTCTGCCTTCTAGTAGTCTGGGCTGCGCTCCGCACAGCCACGAGGTAGAAACTGGCCTCCTGCAGAAAAGAGGGTAGTGTGAGAAGGCACTCCAGCCAAAGCACGCTCCCAAGGACCAGGCCAGGTGTGGACCGGAGATGAATGGTGATCCCTCCGCGATCCCCGGCATCCAGGATAGCGACCTCGGGTGGAAAGGGGGAGGATACCACCACCAAGTGAGTCCGAATGGTTCCACGCCAGGCAGACACAAGGCCGTGCCACCGCTACTCCCCCCGCTTGCACTCACCCAGCGGGGAACTCACACGCTTCTGAGGAGCTCGCAGCGGGGCTTTAGGGAAGGGATGCGGGTAGCGCAGTGCCACCGGTGCGCCAAGGGCCTCCTCTCCATCCACCAGCCCCCAGAGTCCGCTCCGCAGCCCAGGTCAGTGCTCTGCCAATCCTCCCGGAGCAGAGGGGGTCTCCGGGTGAGACCCCCCTCATGTACAGCTTGCCGCCAGACAGGTTCCACAGGAGGGCCGATCGGCGCAAGGGCTCCACGGGCGTGAACTGCCGCCACTGAAAGGCCCGAGGCAAGGCCCTGCCGGACAAGGGGGAAACTTCATGCCACTCGCCCCTCACCTCCTATGGGTCCGCACGTGTCCGTCGCTCCCTCCGGAGCCGTCAGCGTCCCAGAGCCGCCGTCCCTCTGCACTGAGTCTGATGTTCGCGGCTGACCGGGCCTGCCCCTGCCAAGCACGCCGCACGCCAAGTGACGCACTCCGGGGAGGGCCGCAGGATAGCTCGGGGATGGCGGCCTGGTCCGCTAGGCGAGCCGCCGCCCGCCGCACTCGCCCCTCCGGGCTCCGCCGGCCGCCGCTGGAGATCTCGGTTGGACCAGCCAGGTATAGGAGGGAATCCCCCCTCCCGTTCACTCGTCTGCTCTGCCGTGAAGGATAGTTTGAAGGATTGTGTGAGGGCTATTACGGGGAGCTCTGTGCTCACACGTCCGCCATAGTCGCCGGCAAGCTCCGTCCCCCGCCTTTATTGTCTATTATCACCCTTAAGTACTTGAATTCTTCAACTTATTCTATTGATGAACCTGCCAAGTACCAGCAGTAACTGGATGTTTTCCTTTTGGGATTTAGTCGCATTAGCTTTGATTTGTCAAGATTGATAGTTAGACCATTGGTAGCTGAATAGTTGATGGTTGTGTCTTCCTGGTGTTAGAGACCGATAGGGATTTGGCTGATTAACACAAGGTCGTCAGCGTACAGCAGATTGGAGAGTAAGAACCCACCCATCCTTGGAGCATGTGATTTACAGTTATACAGTTCCGTCGATAGATCACCCATATACAAATTGAAGAGTGTCAGGTCCAACACATACCCCTATTTGAGCCCCTTAGTCGTTGGAATTTTTCTGGACAGGAAGTTGCCATCTCCTAGCTTTACTTGGACGCACGTGTTAGTATGTAAGAGTTTTACCTAGTTTAAAAGAGCAGATGGTATTTTCAGTTCCTCAAGTTTGGCCCAGAGTTTGTTTCTGTCAATGTTATCAAAAGCTGAGGAGTAGTCGATAAAACACAAACAGAGAGGGAGTTTTGCTGCTTTGGCGCCGTCAATTAGTAGCGACAGGGCAAGTATGTTCGTTGTGGTTCCCATGCCCTTACCGAAGCCGGTCTGGTTGATGAGAATAATTGATTTTTCGTTAGCCCAGGTTGTAAGTTCATCCAGGAGGACGCCAGCGTAGTATTTGGCCTCAATGTCAATAAATGATACAAGCCTGTAGCTATTTACTTTGTTCTTGTTGCCTTTCTTGTATATTGGGGATATAATAGACCCCCTCCAGGACTCAGGTATGCTATCTTGTCCCAGGATTTTTTTTAATAGAATCAGAGGGCCCGGTGCACCCTCCTGCTTTCCTTTAGAAATCCTGTTCTTGATCTGATGGGTTGTAAATGAAAGAAGATAATTTGCTACTTGGATGGTTTAGTCTGGAGGAGTTGCCTCAGGTATGTAGCTAGGGCTGTGCATCCTAGTCCTAAAACCATCCTCCTCTGAGTTAAAATGTTGCAGGAGGTGAGTTGCCCAGGCTTCTTCCGTTAGAAGTGAGTTAACTCTTTGTACTTTCAGGGTTTCTAAGCTGTTTATTGTGCGCCAAACTCTTGTGCTGTTGTTAGTCTTTGAGTCGTACAGTAGCCTGGCCCACAGATTATCATCCGATTCTCTTTTCGCTTGACAGATTTGTTTTTCCTTGTTCGCTTTTAGTTGTGTTAGCTCCTTCTTAATGATGGGGTCATATCATGTTCGCTGAAGCTGTGTAATGTTTTGTTTATTGTTTTTCTTGAGATCCCGAAGGTTGGGGATCTTGGACTTGAAGGGGTAGTTCTATTTGTTTTCTAACAAACGATGTGGGAGCTGTTTTTGAAGGGTTTCTCTAGGTGTTGAGCTGGAACTGGCTCTTGCTGTGTACATTTCTCCTAATTTTTTGATGAAGAGTTTCCAGCACGTTATCATGTTTACATCTGCCTCTTCAGGGTTATCCCAAAGTGTCTCAGCTAAAGCCTGCAATGTTTCTGGTTGGTGAGTTTTGCATTTTTTCCTCCTAAAGTTGTCAGTGTGTAATGAATCTGGGTCCTCCACAGGCTGATCTGGTATCAAATTGAATGTGCCCACAGTGATTTCCTGTGGTAGATGATCGCTTTGATCTTGTGTCCCTATCTGAAAGCCTGTAATCTTGCTGATAAGTGGTAAGGTGACGAAGGTATAGTCTATTAGCATACTTACGGCAGCATTATGAAAGGTTGCTGCCGGAGGCTTTTCACCCGTGTAGCGCCTGTTTAATGCCACTAAGCTTAGATGTTCCATATCCCTTATGAAATTCCTGGCGAGTGCTGATTGATTTGTCTTATTGATCTGTTCAAGGGATGTTCAAGGCCATATATCGTTCATCCAGTAACTCGTCCCTTTTTTTGATGCCCTAGTAAATGCATATTAAAGTTGCCTGTCAGCAGTAGGTTGGACGTTGATTCTTCTGAGAGCAATCTGGTTATTTCAGAACCCACTAATTTTACTCCTTTGGTCTTGTCGCGTGGATGTATGTATATGTTTAGCAATATTATTTGTTGGTTTGCGTTGCCAAATGTTCACTCTGAGAGCGTTAATTGCTTTTGTAGGGGTTATGATAGTGTTGAAATCTTTGGTCGCCGTTATGGTCCTAATTGACGAGTAAATTGTTAGTCCACCCCAAATCTGGCTCCTTTTCCTGCAGGTGTGTGATGTAGTTTGAAGCCAAGTAGATGAAGGGGTTGTTCTAGCCCTGTCTCTTGTAGTAGGATGAGGTCGGAGCCATGGAAGTAATCCAGGAGGTCTCTATCAGATATTTTGTTTCCAAAGCCATTTATATTCCAACAGAAGCTGGTGGTCTCCTGGTGGAAGTTGTTGTGTTCTGAGTACTCTTGCCATGTTGATTTATTGTTCTGGCAAACCACAACCAGGTTTCCACTCTGGTGACTATGTTCTGGTCTTTTCGTTCTGTCAGTATTGCATCTATGCTGCGGGCCCCTTTAAGCATGGATTGAGGTTGCGTGCCCAGTGATGGAGTACATGGAGTTATTTGCTCAAGTCTGTTTTTTATCGGGGGGTCTGGATAGCCTGGCTTTTGATAGAGGAGTACTTTAATTACTCAGACCTTTTGATGGACCTCTTTACCCAGAATCTTGCCTCACTATATCTTCTAAGGACCATGTTGCCTTTGTTGCTTCTCGGCTTGAGAGGTCTTTGATGGTTTTGAACTCTATTCTTTCAAGATCATACAAACTTATGTCTGCCAAACTACTGATCGAACAAAAAAATCTTAGAAGGTTCTCTCTATTGAGGATATCCCCACAACCTCTAAACTTAAATTTAGGAATGAACAGGATTGAGCAGCTTTTAAGTTGTGGCTGTTTGGTAGTTGAGAGTTTAGCCAGAATAGCTTGGCCCTCTTGAAGATGGAGATTTAGAGAGTCAGCTTGGGCTTCAGGGTCTTCCCTGGCGGTGGGAATTACTTTTGTTGAGGCGGCTGGATAAGCGTGTCTATTCTTAATTGAAGTGGCCGGGTTGCTGCTACTTGCGATTTTTGTGCTTTTATCTAATGCTTTATAAAATGGCTCTGGCAGATCTTCCTCAGCCCTTTCAAGCTCAGATTTGGGGCCCTCCGAGATTGATGTGGCCAGTTGGCTCAATTTGTTGTCTACTTTTGAAGATAGTTGGTCAGATCTTTTGCTGTTGGCTGGGCTTTTTGTCTCGAGTCTTGCTCTCCCTGAATGGAAGTAGTCCATTATGTTCTTCTTCCCCTTTCTTTCTTTCCTCCTCTGCTTGTGACTGTGTTTCAGATCCTCCTTCCTTGCAACCTTAGCAGAGTCTGGTGGTTCTATGTCGTGTTTTATTGGTAAAGCATCCTCCAATTGTTGGGAATGATGTCTGTTCTTCCAGATCTCTATTTTTTTTCTTTTGTATTGTGGCTTTCTCACTTTTATGGTAATCTGTTATGTTAGCTGTGCTTATTATTCTGGGGCTTAAATGATTGTGTCCACATGTCGCTGTAGGAATCCCATGGGAGGACTTTTCCCTGGCCCTTATTAATCATCTGCTCTGTGCCGCCGGTTGATCCCTCTATGGGGCTGTATACTTGGGCCTCTTGAGCTGTTATGCTTGGTGTATTTGTTACTTTCGTGATGTCTGCTAAAATGTACCCCATTCCCCTTGGGAGGGTAGAAAGTGTGTCTACTATGGTGAAACAGGTACAGTGTGTTTGTGTTAATTGTGTATCTGCTTAAGCCCTTTTGATCAAGTTATTCATGTCTAATAATCTGTTGTCGATGTTTGAGACATGAGTGGCAACCGAATTGAGGATGGATAGTTGAATGTCCATCTTGTCAGAGTGATACTGCAATGACTTGATGGATAGCTGTATGGTGTCCAATAAAGATGACCAGAGCTTTTATGTATCTATTCAATTCACTTCTTTGGTCTAGATTTGATGGACAAGAGTGGCCTCAGTCTGCCTCGGACCAGAGGTGTGTGGAAGTTCGTGCCGGTCTTGTTTATATGTTGTTTGAGCAAGAATGTTTTACCTTTGGAATCCTCTATGATTCCTGTTTTTGGGTCCCTGAAATTGCCTGCTGGGCAGTAGTAGGATTGATTGAGTGCTGTGCCGAGAGTGCCAAAGTGGAAGCAATTAGTTGTAGCTGGCTTGTCTCGCTGTGTTCCTCTATTGTCGCTACTCCGTGGTTCCTGGTCCCACTAGGGCTGATTAGAGTGCACTGTGTTTCCAAATATGTCACCGGACTTAGGTTGGGTTACGCCTTTTAGTTAGATTGGAGCTCAGAGCTTCTTTACGCGTTCCCTTCCCATGCCCTTGATTCCTCGGGTTCTGAGGAAGAGTGGCCAAGACCGGGCCCAAGTCATATTGATCACCTGGATTGATCAAGAAGGGCGTGGTACACAGACCTTCTTCATCTCTCATCACACCCTCTGCTCCGTCTTTCTCTTAGGGCAGATCTCCTCTCGCAGTTGCAGGGGCAGGTTCTACACCCCCACCTTCAGAGCCTGCACCTTCATGTCTGGTCTCCCACCGGATGTGGTGGATGTTATTTTATCTGCCAAGAGACACTCCACCAAATCTGTTTATTCCTATAGATGGGCCAGATTTGTGAAGAGGTGTGGCGAGAGGTTGATAGATCTCTTGAAGGCCCATTTATCTGATGTACTTGGCTTTTTACTTTCCTTGGCCCAGCAAGGTTGTGCTGTGGCAACTGTTAAGAGTTACTTGTTGGCTTTATCAGCCTTCCTTTGTTTTTCAGACCAGCCTTTGTTGTTTAAGTCTCCCATAGTTATGAGGTTCATAAAGGGCCTCACTAATAGATTTCCTCCCACTCCCTTTATTATTGCTCAGTGGGACTTCAATCTGGTTCTCACTTTCCTGATGGGGTCTCCTTTCGAGCCTCTTCATAGTTGTCCATTGAGGTTTCTTACATTCAAGACTGTTCTTCTTATAGCTATTACCTCTGCCAGGAAGGTAATTGAGCTTAGTTTTAAGCCTCCTTTTACAACCATCCATGAAGACAAAATGGTTCTTAGGAGCAGAGCTACTTTCATACCTAAGGTGGTTGCTCCTTTTCATTTAGGGCTATCAGTGACCTTACCTACTTTCTACTTTCTATCCTCCCCCTCACCCTTCCAAGGAGGAGGGGAGACTTCATCGCCTGGACCCTAGAAGGACAGTCAGCCTCAACTTGGACAGAACCAAGGACTTGAAGCTGGATACCAGCTTTTTGTTGGTTACATGGGACGAATGAAGGGCAAAGCTGTCCTCAAGAGTGTGGAAATGTGGATTTTCCTGATCAGTTATGTCCCCTATCTTGGACCCCAACGGTTCTATATGCATATTACAAGTACATGTATGTTCCCTCCAGTTCCAGTTTCTAAGACGCAAACATATGTGTGTCTACCGTCGACATGTTCTCTGTCAGATCCGCCATCACAGGGTTGGATATTCGATTCCTAAGTATGAAAGGCCACCGACTTTATATGGCTAAGTTACTTCATTTTTACAGTTCAGGCAAGTAGGCCCGATTCTGTCCTCAAGCCTTTCCCTGCTCTCTGTCTCTGACAGCTTCAGCTTGAGCTCGCATCTGTATCCATGAACTTTGTCCTACTCCCTGTGCAGCTAACGGTGCCTGCCTCGGCCAGTTTTCGCCTGTCTGCCAAGAAGTTGTATTTCACCTTCGAATTATCTATTTTGCTCTCCAGCCGATGCATTCCTGTCCAGTGATTTAGGTAAACATTTCCTTTAGCTCACAAGCAAAGGACTCAGCCTTTCCGTCCTCCTGCAAGTGATTCATAGCCCTGTTGCCATGGAAAGTTTTCTATCCCTCGCATCTCATATAGACACTTAGACGCTTGTACACGTACACAGTCAGTATAGAATAGATTCTGTCCGAGAGTCTCTTCCTTGTGGATAACATAGTTCTTTAAACATAGGATGTTAGATATGATTTGGGATTAGGTTGACTTGACCCCCAGACTTCTCGTCTCCACATGTAGAGCTAAATGTCAAGTCCCCTTCACCCCCTAGTTGCACGTCAATTACACGTCATGCTGCCGCGCGCGCATCTATGCCAAGTATTATCTTATAGATCCACCTATGTCTGATAATTCTAACCAATCATGTTTCTTTTATTCCTTATTACGCCTAGTTTCGATTATGTCACTGTTTTGTCACTTTTCTTATCAAATGTTACGCCTTCTACATTCGTTTCATTGTAATGTACTTATTATAAAAATACATGTCTGTTAATAAATTATTGTACTTCACTTCCTGAACCCTCGTGGTGACGGAACCTGAAGGCCGCGACTCGAGTCGGCCATTTTGAATGGAATAAAGCCCATTAGAAAACCTCTTATACCACGGATTCTGCCTCTTGTTATTTTGAGCTATTTACTTTATTTTAAGATTCCGTATGAAATTCAGTCCGGTATTTTTATTTACCACATAATGGCGCCCGAATAGGGACACTTTCTCATCTCACGCGCCGGCGGTGCGTTGCAGGCCCGGTCTCCTGCCACAGCTGGACGGACCATAAACGCGTACCAGCAGGATTTCCTGTAAGCTCCCTCCGGTCAAGCGGGGGCGACTGAGGCTGCGATCAACCCAGACGAGGCGGTGAGAAGTGCGAAGTATCCCGACCAGAGCCTAGCTGAGAGAGCAAGATCCGAGGTATACAGAGGCCCACCAGGTTTTCCGAAATCCCGACGTCCAGAGGGTCCGATGTCCGCAGTTATCGAGTCCTGTCCATTCTCTGAGGCCTTCCGTTTCAAGGAGCTACTCGGTGAGTACCATCGCCGGGGAGGCGTGTTGACGCGCACATAGGTTGTGCCGGTCAAGACGGATTTGGGTACACAAATCCGGTCTGCACTGTTTAGCAGTGTATATGTACTGTTTAGCAGTATATCAAGTATTCCGAAGTATTCAGTTATTGTCAAGAATTCAGCGTGGTGATTAGTTAGGCAGACTGTCATCATTGTCGATCATTGTTATAATGTTTAATGTTTAATGTTTAAAGTATTCAGAAATGTCTTGCATATTGTGGTATGAATGACTGTTCATTGTTCACTGTTCATTTATGGTGTTTTTCGTATTAAGAAAATTCAAGAGTAAGTATCAGATCAGTTGTCAATATGCCGCTCTTCTCGAAGTTAAGACAGATTACTACCAGAAAAGGGGTGCTTGAAGAAGCAGTTCCTATTCCTCCTAGGGACACCCCAGGGCATTTTATGTACCATAAACATGGCTTAGATGCCATATTGTTTCTTGATCTATGGGTAGATTATACCAAAGGATTACCGGAAAGTCAAAGGTGGCCCATAGCGGGAACCTGGGATGCAGAGTGCATCATGAAAGTGGAGGAAGAGTTATGGAAAAGAAAGGTCAGACAGTCACAGAAAGACGCTGTTGAGTTATGGCGTAAAGAATCTCATAGACGAACAGAAAAAGCACGTAGACAAGAAGAGAGAAGTAAAGAAAGTTCAAATAAAGTTCAAGAAAATCTATTAATTGAGGAAGGTATCCGAGTGAAATCAGAACAAGTGAATAGACAAAGAAATGCTCTTATGAATGGTATGTATCCCCTTCTAGCCGAAGGACTACCTAAGGCTGTTACAGAGATGCCAAAAGACTTGCCACCCCCATTATTTCCAATTAAGGTACATCCAAAGGGGCATCCCAGAACCGCAGAAGATGTTTTTCTTTCCTCATATCTAGACGATGCAGCTCCCGAGTATGCTAACGCCACACCACATAGACCGTCTGGCGGAGGGGTTCAACGTAAGGATCAGGTATCTGTCCCCGTGCAACAGCAAGTCCCGATACAAGCTTCGGCAAGCACATCTGTTTCCGCATCTGTCTCCGCAGTCGATCCTATAGGGGTATCGACACCCATAGTTGCTGTGTCACGTTCAACGAATCCATTCACACCCGACGCCCCAGATGGGGCCACGGGAGGTGCTAGCAGTACTTTTACACCACCCAGAATAAATAAACTTGTTTTTCAAGAGTCAGCGCATTCACGTACACCTAAATTCGTAAGTGAACGTACGCTTAAGGAACTCCTTGTAAATTGTAGATATGACCCAGTGGTTGGTAAAGAGGACGAAATGGTCCTGGCATCATTACGTATCAGACGAGCCGCAGAGTATTTAGCAAGGTTACCAGGAATGACTACGCATCTGGATAACATATATCATTTTGTTCAAACAGGACGAGATCCAGGATGTATTAACAGAGCTATGGAATTCCAGAAAGTAGAGATACAGGGGGAACTGTTACGTTTCCTCATAAACTGTGTAATCAGAAATCAAGATCGTCCGGGGGTAGACCCGAATGCAATGCTTATTCTTACAAGATGGAGTCAGAACATATCAGAAGGGAGACACGATAAGCAAAATTGTATAATAGCCATGTGCCGAAAAATACGTAAAGAAATAGAGCGTATTCATGAAGAGAGATTGGGAACAGACGAGTTTGAGCAAGATGAAGTGTCCGAATCAGGGAATTCCGCAAGACAGTCAGAGACCATAGCCTATGTAGGCAAAGGAAGATACTGTGAAAATACTAGATGTTTTTCTGATCCCATACACTCTGTATGTCCAAATAATAGCAGAACGTATCCGACGCCTGTAATAAATCTGAAATCTCCTGAACATTCGTTTCAAGCCGCAGATAAAATACTACGAGAACGAAGAGGTTATCACCTCCTCGATTCCATGGATGAGCAAGAATTAGCCAGATCAGCCGTTCACTGGATTGACAGTCCTGAAAAATACGGTGATGAGACCGTAGCACACACGTTTTTTAACCTCAGTACAGATGAACAACGTTTAGCTGGAATATATATGATTCAGCAACTCCTCATATTATATAAGAGCCAACATACTGACCCTGGTCCTTTACCTGATATATTAACGGAACTACTCACGAACAGATGGAGAGGTTCTAGTAACAAGCTAATTAAAGAGATATTAGTGTCACGTAAGCAGTATGTCCTTTTTGTAAGTCCGGATTCTCTCTCGCTGCCCCACAGAGAAAGAGCGCCGTACTATATGGATAGACAAAATCCCCTACGAGAAGTGCACCCAATAAAAGGCGAAGACAATGAGTTTCACCGTGTATTTGTTTACACACCCATATCAAAAATGGAATTATTAGAAATGAAAAAAGTAGTACCTAGTCATGACAAAGACCCAGCGGGTTTCCACCGAGAAATTAAAGACATGTTACTGATGGGAGAGTACACCTTTCCTGATATTATGACGATATTAAAGGTGCTTTTGCCTGCTGGCATATATGAAAAACTGAAAGAAAAAGAGTGGGAAGTGGGAGACCAAAAGATAGACTGGACAGCATTAGCAGAGGAAGAAAGGGGCCGAGCTGCAGGTTCAGGGCTCGGGGATAAAGTTAAACTATTACCAGGTTTACTAGTACAGGTACTGCCACGTTTATTAACTACAAAAAAGGAAGATTGGGGTGCAATCACAGCCTGTAAACAAAAGCAAGATGAAGACACAAGCGATTATTATGCTCGATTTGAAAAATGTTTTGGTATAAATAGTGGTATAAAAGCAAGTAGTGATTCATATCCACATTTATTTGTGACAAAATTAGTGGAAAATGCATTACCTCCAGTAAAGAATAGAATATTGAAATTCGAGAGTACCTGGCAAAGTAACACTCCGTCGCAAATGCTACAAATGTTACAGTATCATCACAATAGAATTAGGGATGAACAAGAACACGAGCATAGACGCATGAAGGATACAAAAATGAAAATGCTAGTTTCTCAGACAGTACCAGCAGATGGTCACAAAAAGGGTGTGACACATTCTGGTGATTCTGCAGTTCCTGTAAAAGGAACCTGCAATTACTGTAAACAACTAGGCCATTATGTACATGATTGTCAAGTCCTGAAACGAAATATAGCTACAGGTATTGCAAAAGAGAGACCACGATTAGTTAGACAAGATCAGAATGAACAAGGAGCTATGCAGCATGGACAGTCCATGCCAGTTCAGCAACAGTCCATGCCAGCCTCACAGCAACCCATACAGTTTGTGCCAGCTGCACCACCGTTGCCTGCTACTGCCACACAAACCACAACACGACAAATGTATCAGACTGCACAGTATGAATACCCTGAGTATCAGCGTTACGCATGAACCAGCCTAGAGAGGGAAGTTGACTTACCGCTTATCGAGATTCCGGTAGATCAAGAAGGACCTTATGTACATAGTGAATTATTAGGTCAAGATAGAAAATTCTTACTCGATACAGGGGCAAGTCGAACAACCATAAAACGTAGTGAAGTTCCAGGGGCACCCCTCTCAGGCTCTCAAAATGTTTCCCTTGGTTTTTCAGGAAAACCTATTGTTAATGAAGTATCACAGCCTCTACCACTTACGATAGGACCTTTGACACGAACTACAGATTTATTGCTTACTAAATCATGCCCAGAAAATCTGTTAGGAATTAAGACTCTGAAAGCACTAGGAGCCATAATATGTTGTTCTCCGGAAGGAGTAAGGTTGTTTTTACGTGATTTTAAAGGTCACTATGTGTCCAGAGACATGGATCCCCGACTACAGACTTTACCAGTACACCTATGGGCACAAGGCCCTACGGATGTTGGCTGCATGAACATTACACCCTATCGAGTTACATTGAAAGCAGGAGTGGTACTACCACGAATGCGACAATACAAGTTACCGCATGATGCTGTAGTGGCTTTGTTGAAAATCATTGATGAGCTGATTGCCCAGGGAGTAGTTGTAGAAACAGACTCCAATGTATGTAATTCACCGATAATTCCGATTCTTAAACGAACTGATCCTACTGCTCCACCAGTGTACCGATTGGTTATTGATTTGCGTGAACTAAACAAGTGTATTGTACCACAATTCCCTGTGGTCCCTGATATATCATCATTGTTGACAGCAATTGATTCCGAAGCAACATTCTTTACTGTAATTGATCTCAAGAATGCCTTTTTCAGCGTCCCAGTAGATCCGGAAAGCCAATACTTGTTCGGATTCAGTTTAAATGGGCGCAGTTTTAAATTCTCACGCGCTCCCCAAGGATTCACAGAAAGCCCCAGCATCTACAGCCAAGCACTGAAACGAGAACTTGACAGTATCCACATGCCAGTCAATACTGCACTGCTTCAATATGTCGATGATCTGCTGATCACCGCGAGAAGCGAGCCAGAATGTGAAAAAGCTTCTCTGACAGTTTTACATTTCCTAGCCGACAAGGGGCACAAGGTGTCCCCTTCTAAGCTGCAATTCTGTGTTCAGCGAGTTATTTATCTTGGTCACTCGCTGTCCAAGGAGGGAAGGCAGCTTACACCAGATCGCATCCAGTTAATTGCTAACATGTCAATACCCCAGACACAAAAGGAGGTGCGAGCTTTCATAGGCCTCACTTCATATTGTAGGCAGTGGATCCCTCAGTACGCATTTTTAGCAAAACCACTCATTCAGTTAACCACACAGGAGGCAGCCACATCGACTGTTCTCCCTTGGACTCAGGAACATACACAAGCTTTTGAAAGCCTAAAGGAAGCTTTATGTCAAGCACCTGTTTTAGCAACACCATGTTATAGCAAACCTTTTACACTCTTTGTTACAGAACGCGAAGGTACTGCCTTGTCAGTACTCACTCAGGATCAAGCAGGATCATGCAAGCCATGTGCTTATTTTTCCAGTACATTAGATCCCGTAGCTCAGGCTTTGCCTGCATGCCTGAAATCAGTGGCAGCGACAGCTTTAGCAATCAGACAAAGCGATGCCATAGTATTAGGACACCCATTGACAGTTCAAGTACCACATGCAGTAGAGGTTCTTGTGAACCGAACACAAACACAACACTTGACCATAGCAAGACTTACCGGTTATGAACTGACATTGTTTCAACCACACATAGAGATCCGACGGTGTAATACATTGAATCCTGCTACACTATTACCTGTAATTGGAACAGACCCACTAGCTCATGATTGTGTTGAAATCATTGAAATAAAGACGAAACCTAGACAAGACTTGACAGACGTTCCATTGTTAGATCCAGACCTGACGTTGTATGTAGACGGATCATGCATGAGAGCAAGTACAGGAGATTTAGTGGCCGCGTATGCAGTCACAACAGACACTGAAGTTATTGAGACACATTGTATAGATACTCTGTCAGCCCAAGCAGCAGAACTTATTGCTCTAACGCAAGCCTGTATTCAAGCCACAAATAAGAAAGTTAATGTATACACTGACTCACGTTATGCCTTCGGAGTTGTACACGACTTCGGCGTGCTGTGGCGAGAGAGAGGTTATTTAACGTCCCATGGTGCCCACATTCAGCACGGGCCCCTCATTCATGCTTTGTTAGATGCAATACATCTACCCACTGCTATATCGATTATGAAATGTAAAGCACACACGAAGGTTACTGATACCATTTCTCAAGGCAATGATTTAGCTGACAAAACAGCTAAACAGACTGCTCAGAATCGCACATTAGACATGACAAAGCCAATAGTTCAGACACCAACACAGTGTATTAAGGATCCCGCACTTGACGTAATTGACATACAGACACATGCCACAGCAGAAGAAATAAAGAAGTGGACTGAACTAGGAGGGATCCAGACAGATCAAGGGTGGATGACGAAGGAGAAATCTGTATGGTTTCTCCCTGATTCCATGGTTCAAGCCATTATAGCTACAGTTCACAGTCCAGCACATTTAGGAGAGAAGGCTATGCTAGACAGCATTCAGCACATTTGGTTCAACAAACATTTACGAGCAGCAGCTAAACAAAAAGTTCGTACCTGTATGATATGTTGTCAGTTTAATCCAGGAAAGAGTGTTCCCGTAGAGCAGGGTGGATTTCAGCCTCCTGACCATCCTTTTGAAGTCCTCCAGATGGATTATATTCAGATGGAACGTTGTCGAGGATTCAAATATGTCCTCGTAGTTGTCTGCGCTCTCTCCCGTTGGACAGAGGCGTATCCCGTATCAGATTACACTGCCCCGACTACTGCCAAGCAGCTAGTTCGAGAATTCTTCCCACGGTACGGTTTACCACGTGTTGTATATTCAGATAACGGTCAGCCTTTCTCATCCGAATTAATGAAACATGTCTCACTCTTGTTGGGATATCAGTGGAAATTCCACTGTGTCCGACACCCCGAGGCAGCAGGTCTCGTAGAAAGACATAACCAGACACTGAAAATCAGACTGTCCAAAATATGTAGAGAGAAAGGTGTCGACTGGATAGTAGCATTACCAGTTGCACTCTTTTACATGAGAATGGTAGCACACTCTAGAACAGGGCTATCCCCGTATGAGGTGATCTTTGGTAGACCACCGAATATGTGGGGGACGCCTATACCACGCAAAATAACTGACATTGACTGTAACATGCTGACAGATTACTTGGCTTCCTTGATGTCTGCACTACAATCTTCTCGTTCACAGGTAGCTGCAGCCTTTCCCGACAACACTGAGGCGAAACCCCATGACGTTGTTCCGGGTAATCTTGTCTTTGTGAGAAATTTCGACAGGAAAAGTCAACTGGAGCCCAGGTGGAAAGCACCCAAGTTGGTCCTGTTGACCACAAGAACAGCCGTGAAGATCGAGGGACGTAAAGGGTGGATTCATTCAAGTCACGTCAAAAAATTTCATGGACTACCTTCAGATATAGACACTGTGCCCTGCACTCCCTCACAGACTGATTCAAAACTTCCTTTTGTTGAACAGAATGACTCTCAGTACTATAAATTAAAGCTTAGGCCCAAACAGTCGAGCAATTTGATTGTTTAAGTCCTCTCCAAGGTGAAGCGGTTGAATTGTCTCCGACATGTATCCCTTGGACCTGAGTAGAGAAAATACCCGAGAAATGTTGAAACGACAGGCGTATTGTAAATCACTGCGTAGCTACTGTATGAGGACATTATTAATTTTGTTTTTATTAAGTATTTTAGTAATTATTACGAGTGTGATTTTGCACATATATCATCCTATCTCTAGACATGTTTATAATATTGCTGCAGAACATTCTTTTAGTGACCTACCGCCACATGAATTATCTTATAGACTTGCGCTGCGCAATAACACCTTCATTAGTATGTTACATCATTCCCATCAGACTAGTAATGCGACCAATTGTTGGGTGTGTGGCCGACTTCCTCCCTATCAGAATAACAAAGGAGTTCTGCCTTTCTTTCCACATCCATTCACACACAATGGCTCCTGTGGAGCATGGTTTAGTTTATTAAATTCCATAGACCCAGACACAGCAGTTTATCAACAACATTGGATATGGGGAAATCTGAATCTAGTTTTATTCAAAGTCTGTCACCCTAATAAGGAGGGTCACCCCAGTAGAACAGGAACTGATTTAGAAAATGAAGTGTATAAATTAGGTAATTTTACGCCTAATCTTATGATTCTGAATGTCAAATCCGAAGTTGAACTAATTCTGCCCACTATGTCAGTATTTCCAGTTAAGGGTGAATTATGTGTAAGAAAAGTTGGTTCCATACATATGGGCCATAGCCAATGCGTTACTACAGTAGAATATAGTGATCAAGGTAAATCTTCATTTAGAGCTTCTCGCCATTCTTACTTCATATGTGGTCAGACGGCATATATGCGTCTGCCTCTAGATTGGGATGGTACCTGTTACATAGCATTCCTTTTGCCACCTGTTTTCCTAGCTCCCCCTGATTATTATCGAAATGTTCATTTAGTACACAATAGAGAGCAAAGAGATCTCCCAGTTGTCGATTATACTGAGACAGCATGGGACAAGTATGTAGATTTCAATAAAGGTATCTTTCCCTATATAGGTACAATATCAAATAGTAAGCTGATACGCAGACTCACCAAGACTCTTGAAGCTGTAGTAAACGAGACTATAGCCGCCCTAGGCAATCTGACAGAGGAACAATCAGTGATGAGAATTGTTGTTCTCCAGAATCGTCTTGTCCTTGACGTCATCCTGGCCGATAGGGGCGGAGCTTGCAGGGTCATCGGATCCAGCTGCTGCATATTCATACCAGAAAATTCGCCATCTGTATATAAAGCTATAACACGCCTTCATAAGATTGTAAGCCAGATACACGAGAATCCAGGCACTTGGACGTGGTCCGGGTGGTTTTGGAGTGTGATATCAGCCTGGGGATGGAGAGTTTTATCCTTCCTAGGTATTGGCCTTCTTATGCTCTTCAGTTGTTGTTTATGCCTGCAAGGTGGACCAGCGATTTGTGGTCTGTGTGCCACATCATGCATTCCACATCACAGGTCCCGTTCAGAATGCCGGAAGGAAGAAGAAATGATGCTCCATGAGCAAATCAATGGAATGATGAAGATTGATGTCTCGTGAAGGGCAAGAAGGGGACAAGGAGGGAATGTGGAAATGTGGATTTTCCTGATCAGTTATGTCCCCTATCTTGGACCCCAACGGTTCTATATGCATATTACAAGTACATGTATGTTCCCTCCAGTTCCAGTTTCTAAGACGCAAACATATGTGTGTCTACCGTCGACATGTTCTCTGTCAGATCCGCCATCACAGGGTTGGATATTCGATTCCTAAGTATGAAAGGCCACCGACTTTATATGGCTAAGTTACTTCATTTTTACAGTTCAGGCAAGTAGGCCCGATTCTGTCCTCAAGCCTTTCCCTGCTCTCTGTCTCTGACAGCTTCAGCTTGAGCTCGCATCTGTATCCATGAACTTTGTCCTACTCCCTGTGCAGCTAACGGTGCCTGCCTCGGCCAGTTTTCGCCTGTCTGCCAAGAAGTTGTATTTCACCTTCGAATTATCTATTTTGCTCTCCAGCCGATGCATTCCTGTCCAGTGATTTAGGTAAACATTTCCTTTAGCTCACAAGCAAAGGACTCAGCCTTTCCGTCCTCCTGCAAGTGATTCATAGCCCTGTTGCCATGGAAAGTTTTCTATCCCTCGCATCTCATATAGACACTTAGACGCTTGTACACGTACACAGTCAGTATAGAATAGATTCTGTCCGAGAGTCTCTTCCTTGTGGATAACATAGTTCTTTAAACATAGGATGTTAGATATGATTTGGGATTAGGTTGACTTGACCCCCAGACTTCTCGTCTCCACATGTAGAGCTAAATGTCAAGTCCCCTTCACCCCCTAGTTGCACGTCAATTACACGTCATGCTGCCGCGCGCGCATCTATGCCAAGTATTATCTTATAGATCCACCTATGTCTGATAATTCTAACCAATCATGTTTCTTTTATTCCTTATTACGCCTAGTTTCGATTATGTCACTGTTTTGTCACTTTTCTTATCAAATGTTACGCCTTCTACATTCGTTTCATTGTAATGTACTTATTATAAAAATACATGTCTGTTAATAAATTATTGTACTTCACTTCCTGAACCCTCGTGGTGACGGAACCTGAAGGCCGCGACTCGAGTCGGCCATTTTGAATGGAATAAAGCCCATTAGAAAACCTCTTATACCACGGATTCTGCCTCTTGTTATTTTGAGCTATTTACTTTATTTTAAGATTCCGTATGAAATTCAGTCCGGTATTTTTATTTACCACAAGAGAACGCTTTCAAGGTTGATCATCTTGTGCATCAAGATATGCTACGCCTTGGCTTAGAAGGAGCCGCTTGAAGGTATCAGAGCTCATTCTACTAGAGCAAAGTCATCAACTTCAGCTTTGGCTAGAGGTTTCCCTGTGTTAGACATCTGTAAGGCGGCAACATGGGCCTCCCACCATTATTGCTCGGATTCGGAGGTGAGGAAGGATGGCCATTTTGCACGTTCTGTGCTGCAGGACTTTTTGGTATGAGTAGGTGGACACCCTCCGCCCCGGAGAGGGACTGCTTGGGGATTCAATTCAAAAGGTGAGGAATCCGCAGGTAGATGTATCCATCCGAAGAACAAGGTACTTACCTTTGGGGACACTTTTTCTGGTGGATACAGTATCTGCCTGAGGATTCCTCACTGACCCACCCTCCTCCTTGTTGTCCACTTAAGTATATCGAAAAGGTTTTTGTGCTTGACATTCTTCTATCTCTATCTCATTTGCCTTGTTATGATGCTTGTTGTTAAGAAATGTCTTGGTTTTAGCTGTTCCTGTTTTTCCTTCTTCTTCCATTTATATACTGTGTATATTTGTGTGTATATTGTATGCTGGGTATACTTGCAATATGTTGTCAGGCCACCCGTTCACCTCGAAGGCACGCAACAAATGGGTGTAACTGATGTCAGCACGCCGTTTAGGTCTTTTTATGGCTCCGGTGATGTCATACGGAGTCGCCAGCGGAGCCGTGCTATTGTGACGTCCTCGTCGACATGGGAGAGCTGTGAAAAGGTTTCTGTGGACTGCTGGTTCAGGGGTAATTCAAAAGGTGAGGAATCCATAGGCAGATACTGTATCCACCAGAAAAAGCGTTACTGAAGGTAAGTAACTTGTTCTTTTCGCCTAATCCAACAAAAAATATTACACAGGATATACTACACTAGGATACTCCTACAAAGATGATATGCGCCTACTACCTGTGCTCAGAAGGGTTATTTTCTACATACGCTATAGGAATGCCAAACAATCCAAACATTTTGAGAGGTGGTAAAAAACAGATCAGAAGTTGCAGGCACTCAAATAGATGGGCATGTGGCCTAGGAATATGGGGTAGTTCGGATATAACATCAAACAAAAAACTGCTGGTTGACCTTTGCTTTCTACTGGCAAAAAGAGAAAATGGAATGAAATGGGGATGTGCAATACACCCAAAACTACAAGACTGGGAGCAAGAAATAAATGAAATGAATATTTGCTATGCTAGGGAAAAAATAGTATACGAAGAAAGAGGCTGCCCCTAGAAGGTTGAAAAATATGGGAAGGATGGTCCACTGAAGATTAGAGATACAGAGACTAAGGGTAGGGGTGCCAGAAAAGAGAGGTGGGGGCTGAACTACATCAGTGTCGACCACAGCCATAGGCCATACGGAACAGATAATCAGACCCATTCCTAACTAGTGCGTATGTACCATATAGCCACTAGGGCATTGGGGGGAGAGGGGAGGGTGAGAGGTAACGTGCAGTTATAGTTGCAAATGTTTACCTGTTTGATGCTTGATTTCTGTATGCCTACTTAAAACTGAAATTAAAATGCAGTGAGAAAAACAATATGAAATTCATGGGTAGAGGATGTGGCCTAATGGCAAGAGCAGTTGACCGAGTTCGAGTCGTGGCAGGGACGCTCAACATTCTGTGATTCTGGGCAAATTACTTAAGCTCCCCGTGCCTACCAATATTAATGTGTCTGTCTGTAACACAACTGGTGCTCATGTAAAGTGCTCTGATACGGTTGGGTCGAGTTCATGCTATATAAATCTCTAAAAACAGAAAACACTTAAAGAAATCATATACTTACCTTCTGTATTCAGTCCCACAATAATTTTAACAGCACAATATTTTTGACACAATATTTATGTCTCATTCTATTTTCTAAACAATATTTTGGTAGAATACCCATGGATAGAGATGAAGTGATGAAAGTGGTGGCAGTACTGGTAAGGAAGGGAGACAGCAGGGAGAGCTGTGTCCCTATCTCTGTGATCCATGTTTTTAAATTTTGGAGCAGCTCACTGTTCGGTGAAGGAGTTGTAATGCGTGGAGACTGTTTTGTCCCTCTCTAGGTGTGATGGACAAAATCATTACATTAGCTAATGAGGGATATCTTTGGCAGCGTCTTCAAAGCATTTTTGTTTCCCTGTCCTGAAACACAAGTTACAAAGAGAGTAGCTGAATGTAAGGTTTGTAAAGAGGGGGTGAAGAGACTGAAAATGGGTGGTGTTGGAGAACTCTCTCATATGCCGGGGCACCAAAGATTAACAAATGCTTGGAATTTATTGGATCTTTCATGACAATACATGAACATTTGAGTTATACAGCTGCACTGGTAAAAATATTCACTGTAAGTGGTTAGAGGTGGTCTTTATGCACTTAGTTACCACAACGAGTACAATAAAAACTCTCAAAGAAATCTTCTCTAGAGAATTGACAATTGGTGTTTTTGGTGGCAAAGATTCCAGGACATTGCGGTACAACCCACAATCCAATGGTCCAGTGTGGAGATGGCAATGAAAGTGGTTAAAGGATTTAAGATGCCTTGGAGGACTTAGTTTGCCTGTATCATAACACTATACGTGTACTGTGCAAAGTCACCTTTCTTAGTTATGTGGTGGGCACAGCTGGTTCTAACAAAAGGCTAAAATATTCTGGGATAGGAAGATTTATTGCATTTGCTAGTAGACTGCTTGCCTTTTTACCAGTATTATTATTCTGCCATGGTTCATGCTGTACGCCAATGCACAAGGACATTTGAAACTAGACATTACTTTGGGACTTTTGGTGCTCACAAGAAATATACAGAATGATAATGAAGCCAAGTTCTCGTAGTCATTAGTTGTCACTGGATTTCTTGAGTTCTGTGTGAGTGCCCTGGGACTTACCTTTTAAGACTGTCAGACACAATATTATTGAATGGGGATTATTATATGTGTGTATTACAGATATCCCACCTATTCAGGTTTCAAATATATATGGCAAAGGTGCATATGCCTTTTCATTTTATTTTTTATTAGCAGTCAAAAGGTTGACGGTTATACATTCAAAATATGCATGGAAGAAACACTGTTTTTTTTTTTGTTTTTCTTTTTTTTAAAAACCTTTATTGACATTTCAACCAATAACAAGTATGGGCCTACAACCCCCGGGGCCGGCCGCTAAGCAGTCAGAGTAACAAAAATCAATATTTATCACAGGCAGCACCTCGGGGAGCAGAATCTCCATGCTAGTATACTCTCGGCCACTGACCAGCCCAAGTAGGAGACCAGGATACAAAAGGTTTTCGTTTTATAATAAAAGAGGATGGAAGGATCAGGTGCCAAACAGTTTCCCAGCAGCAAGAAATGGCAGGCAGAATAATAAACGTCAACGATAAACAGCAATTTATCTAGTCAATGGCGCTGAAACAGGAAGTTCAGGATGTGGAGGAATATCACGGCCATTTGCGCCTGCAGTCCCCTGCCCTAAAACCCAGAAAACACCACGGAAATTGTGGCACACATGAAAACGCAGCGATTAACAACGAAGGAGTTCTACCATGCTGATCCCAGAAAAAAGACAAAGAAGAATAAGAGAAGAAAAAGGAGGCCATGGAAAAAAAGGGTTAAAGACTAAAGGATCCCCTCCCCCAACCCCCCACCTTGCCCCTCTGCAGATGAGTACGGCCCCCCCCCCCCAGCAGTGTGCCTGTCGCCCCGGAACCAGACCCGAAATATAGAAGAAACAGAGAAAGAGGAGTAAGAAAAGAAACCCCACCAGACGGGGGGGTAGAGAGAATATTAATAAACTGGAGGAGGGCCTTCAAAACATGCCCCCGGCTTCTCCCTCCCGCACAATATGTTTTCCCCCAAAGCAAACAATAAGCAACACCGAATCGACCATGTCAAAGAAGAATGGGGAGCATTATGCGCCTATTACACTAACAGTTATGCCGTGAGAGCACGCAACCCCAGAGCCCGCCCGCTTATTAGATGACCACCTCTGAAGGATCAGCCTTATCCTTGGCCACTCTTTGCGAATCCACCCATGCATACCCATCGACCCAGCGCCATGTCCAATGTTACAAAGAAGAGGAGCGTCCAAAAAAGAACATGAAGCGACACACACAGGTAGGGTGGAAGTCTCTGAATCCCAACACAGTCAGCAGTATGGAGAGTCATCTTTCCCAGTGCTGCTCCAGGATCTGCACTGCACACAAGGTCCAAGAAGGCGAAATCAGCCAGAGCAGGCGACCGTTGCTTGAATATTGCCTGGGTCGCCGGAGGCCGCGCACGGGACAAGGCCACCACCCCCCACTCAGGTCCAAGACCTCCGGAACAGACCAGACCCACAGCCGACCGATCACACGTTAGTATACTGTCCGGAGTTTCCAGCTGGTCACTATCCACAGGGGCGGCCACGACACTGTCCTCCTGTGTGCAGTGTAGGAAGTCCCCGCGTACCTGGGGACAGGCAGGCAGCAACTGTTCCGACGCTGATGCCACCCCATCAAGCTTACTCCCCAATACCCAGGCGCCGTGAACCAAGGTGGAGTGAAGGGCGCCGAGAGCCTCGAGAAGATCACCATACCCCAGCACAGCTCTCGGCGCTCGCTCCGCTACGCTCCTCATAGTCGCACACTTCCAATCATGCTGCGACCCAGTGTACAGGATGGTAGACTTCGTCCTGTCGAGATGGCCGCCGGGTAGGTCCAACCCAGATTGGGACCAGGACTCAGGGACAAGCGCCTCAGGTTCCATGTCACTGGAATCAGGGTTTCGGGGGCAGGCAAAAAATATATCCGATGTGTGATCACGGGCAACAGTCATCCCCACCACGGATCTGCGCCCGCGAAAATCCGGGAGCAGTCCGCAAGAATCAGGGCGAGTTACGGGCGGCGGCCGGGCAGCTCACCGGCGAAGGCTCAGGCAATCACCGGGGAATCTTGGATTAGCCACCTCGGGCGTGCACTCGTTCCGCTACGCTTAGTGGTAGGAACGACCACGGCAAATGTAGGCCGATAATCGCACCGCTCCGGTTAGTCCGACTCCACCCAGTCACCAAAGGCCGCTGTTGTTGAACTGCCGCCCGGCCATGTTATCCACTCGAGGTCCCGGTTCCAGGGTTGCACAGGCCGCAAGCTTCAAATTGATATTTCCCCGGCGATACCGCCGCCAGAAACTTCGGAGTCACACGATCGGTTGCCGCTCTCATTCACCAACACGGGCGCATAGCGCAGGCTAAGGATCTCATGCAGGATATCTGTGCGGGATGCGGAGGGTCACGGAGCCGGGAGCCTACGCTGCCGTCCCGGTCGCCATCTTGGCTCCTCCCAAGAAACACTGTTTTAATGATGGCTGGGCAACATTATATTGTAATACTTCACAATTAATTTTTTGGAGCCAGGACAAGAGTGTATATTTTACTGTTTCACATCAATGAAATTGGTTGCATACTGAAACCCCACACTGTTATTTCTGGCAGGCTCTGTCAGTAAAGAAAATAATCACACTTCTTTCATTAACAAAATAACAATACAGGCCTGTATAGTGCTAAGGGCTTTAAAATTACATCCTGAACAATGGGACTCTTTAATCAGCATTTGTAGATTAGAAGGTTCCGCAAAAAAAGGAGAAAAAGCACTTGCATGCCAGGCACAACTTAAGAATGACTCTTTGAACATTATCGGGATTGGTACAAAGCTGGGGGGTTGTCACAAGGGGGTGGGTAATGTTTATATCTGATCACTGGTAAGAGAATGTGAACCATAAGACAATTCTGCTCGTTTTCTCCTCACTGTGCCTGATAAAAATAAAGTTGGAATGCAGGCAGAATGTAGGCAGAATGCCCTGCAAGCAAGTGTTCCTTCTTCTGCAAAGGAAGAAAGTGCATTGCAGAAGGAATACTTGTACAGTGTCCATTACAATCAGTAGCTGAGCACTGTAATTACCTAAATAGTAATTGCATTCAGCTAATTCCACTGCCTGGTCCCTAACAGTTCATGAAAGCATGTTTCCCAGCAGGGAAGCCTTTGTGCTGCCTGCCTGCCGTAGTGCCAGGAGGACCCTGCTGTTGGTCCCTGTATACAGGCTTTTATGCTGTGAAAGTTGCTTTCAAGAGCACAGTCAGAAGTCCAGGCAATGCATTTACCGTAATGCAATTATCTTAATTTTTATTTTCACCACCACAGCTACCCAAATTCCACGCTGTGGGTGAAAAGAACACAAACTTCATCTATTTCAATATTCATGAAGTAATTTCACTGTTGGAAATGGCCATGTTTTGCATTGCGTACCCATAAATGATTGCTCTGACTATTTTTGCCGGATGTAGAACTCAGTGCACTTTACCCCTGGTAACTAGTGGACAAGTACCTGTGCTTCTCTATTCACATGATGAAATTGGTATACCCCTAACTGGCATCTTTAACTTACCTATATGTCCTTAGTACATGGTACATAAAGTGGGCCATGGGTCTGTAAGTTAAATCTCTCCAGTGGGCTGCAGTACACATGGTATTTAAGAGCAGGACCATATCTTTATAGTATGAACAGCCTATTGCACTGTAGCAAGGTTGGCTGCTCCATGGGAAAGCATTGGGATATAATATTTCGTTTAATATTACTATCCCTTTTTGGGATATAGCTACAGAGTTCATTCATGGACTTTTTAAAATATTTATTGCAAACCCAATTCACTGATAAAGTCATATTTATTATAAATATTGTAAAAGATGTACTTTTAAAAAGTTGCCTGTTACCTGCCTAAAGCCTCTAGAAGCCTATCTGCATGTGTTTCCGACTTTCACCCAGGTGCTGAATAGCCGCCTTGATAAAGTGTGAACTTTCTCCCAGAACTGAGATAAAGGGCTTGGGTATGGGGAGGTGTTCTGTTTCTCTGGTAGGCTGACTCCCTTGGCAGTGCCCAGGAACTGAATTAACTTCAAAGGTTCCTGCCATGTCACAGGCAGATGTAGCTCACACCTGGGCCTGACCCCTTCCTTTGTCCCTGTCCACATCTCTGGGAGGGTCACGGAAGCTCTGCAGAGTGGAAGAAGAGTTCTACAATGTTGGTTTTGAGCGAGAGGGGCAACGTGGGATAGGTTACACTAAAACATATAGGAAATGTTGCAAAAATCATAGGTTTATTCCTTGGAGCTTTTACCCTATTGGTTATGGTTTGAGCAACGCCCACCCACAGGCTGGCACTGGGTATAAATGTGGTACCC
Source organism: Triturus cristatus (assembly GCF_964204655.1). Taxonomy (NCBI): domain Eukaryota; kingdom Metazoa; phylum Chordata; class Amphibia; order Caudata; family Salamandridae; genus Triturus; species Triturus cristatus. The sequence continues at coordinate 351,134,459 of NC_140583.1, forward strand.
CCAGTACCCTCTTCAGTATACTGCTGAACCTGTGGAAGAAAGAGTAAGGACTGCACCTGCTGATATGACCTGTGAGAACTGTAAGGGCTAGAACTGCCCAAGACTGGAAGTGGACTGGGGTTTATATGCTTTTCTTCAAGTTGGAATTAGTGCGGAAGCAGGTATCATGCAATAATCAGTACATAAATAAGAACGTACAACCTTACAAAACAGTAGCAAGCCTGAAGTATGCCACAAAAGTAAAGAAGTGTTAGTGTGCAGGTGTACTCATCAAAAGATCTTTTGCCTCATGACATACGGATCCACTGCGGGGTTCTAGGGCCATAAGGTGGTGCTACTAGATGAGGACATAGAGCAATAACATGGTGTTGTATGCGAACCAGAGTAGGGCGGTCTGGTGTCATCGTTTGAGTCATTTTTAAAGAGCCCTAGTATACATTGCTCTAAACAATTTATGGCGACCAGTGGTTTGTGATAGAATGTTGAGGGTTCCCATTTTATCTGATGTGTGTTTACCTCTATATTCAACCCTAGGACAGGCGGGTGTAAGAAGTACAAGTACAATTTAGCCCAGTTAACTCCCAATCCGGAAGCCACTTTGAAGGCTCCCAGGATGTGTGTTTCTGTATCCAAGCCCTTACAGATATCTTTGATGTATATTAAATTATCATCCAGATAAAGGGAGACAGCATGTATCTCAGCATTGATCAGGATGCCCCAATCTCTCCTTGAATGTCAGAGGCACTGTGCTAAAGGCGAAATTGCCTGTAAAAATAGCAGCAGAGAAAGTGGATACCCCTGGCATGTGACTCGGTTTATGAGAAATGGGTTGGAAATGAGTTGGCCAATTTTAACCCTGGCTGATGTTTACAAGAAGAGAAGCTTGATGAATTTCAGCATTTTGTCTCCCAGACCCATACCATGTGGTCCCAACCTAGCATTTCGAAGTCTTTTTGAAATCTAGCACTAAGCAAACTAAGTAAGGCCAACGCAACAGGAACCCCTAGGAGCCTGTGTTGCCTACATATGTTGAGAGATGCAGATCTACCAGGTATAAAGCCATTCTGGTCAGTGTGGACCAGGTTAAGCATTACTCCCAGCAGTCTCAGAGCTAGGATTCTCTCATGATACTATAATCACTTCCCAACATGGCTAAGGGCCTGTAAGAAGTAACCTCAAGTGGAACACGTCCTGGCTTGAGGAATGATACCAGGAGAGCCTCACGCATAGACTGTGGAAGTACTCCAGCGATGAGAGCGGAATAGTACAATTCTGCTATTTTTGGGATCAGTAAGTCCACATAGGTCTTATAAAGTTAAATTGGCAGACCACGCATTCCAGAGGTTTTACAAGTTGGAGAGTCATGTATGATGCATCAGATCTCTGTTCCATAATCGGGCACCATAGTGAGTTTTTATGTGTGGCAGTCCTCTCTGGGAGGGTGGTGTGGTGGAGAAAGTCAGTGCCATTGGACTAAAGAGGAGAACTTCTGGGGCAATACAGTGTTCGATAGTGGGAGCAGAAAGCTGCACATATAGCTTCCTGAGAATAAACTCTGGCATCTGGAGATATGCAAATGGCAGCAATGGGACCCGTGGCAGAGTCCTGCTGAATCAACCATCTTGGTAATCTACCAGACTTATCCCCATCCACATGTACCTTGGCTTGGCACTCCTTGTGATCTCTGCATCGCAGGGACTTGAGTAGTTGTGCGTGAGGTTCTCTCACAGGTATTACCTCGTCCTTGGTGGGGTAAGCAGCCATTGCAGCCCTTTTCAGTCCACTTAGGGAGCCCTCAAGCTGATCCATTTCGTGGTTGATCGTGCTGCACGCCCCAATGATTGAGTGTATGCAGTGCCCCGTACTACTGTTTTAAATGCATTCCATCCATGAGGCAGGTGGAAACAGTGTTACTGTTTTCAGAAAAGTAATTGGTTATGGTTTCTCGAATTGCCTCGCACAAGGCCTGGTCTTCCAAGGCGGTGGGTTGCAACCTCCATGTTGCTATCAGTGAGCGATTCCGCCCCCTTCCCCCCCAGTGAGTAGTAGGAGTAAACATCGGATTGCCGGATATCTTACCTAGGATTCTGCATTGGAAACCAGTAGCTATGTGGCTGGGGTGCAAAGAAAATGATCCAGTCGAAAATTGAGGTGATGTGGAGGAGAACAGGAGTACTATTTGGTATTCGGAACAAGGGTTACTCTAGCTGTTGACTAGCAGCCAGTGTGATATCCACTGTGATAGGCAGCAGTACAAAATGTAGATGTATGAGCAAAAGAAGGGTATGATCTGTCAAAAGTGATATCCAGTACACAGTTGAAATCCCCCCCAATTATCTAGGAAAGGTGGGACAAACATACCAGCTGTATGGACAACTCCGCCAGGAACTGTGGCTGTCCTGTATTTGGCGAGTATGCACTCCCAAGCAAGACCACAGTGCCATTCAATAGTCTCTCCACAAGAACGTAGCATCCTATGTCTATCCCCATAATAATACTTTTGAAAGGGATCATTGGCGTAATCAAATAAGTGCCCCTCTGGCATAGTCAGAGTGGCCTGTACAGTAGCACTGACCACTCCAACATTTCTGGAGTCTACGTCCCTTGCCTTTAACTCTATGAGTTTCCTGTAGGAAGGTGATGTGAGTCTCTCTGTGCAGAAACGAAACATAAAGAAACAATAATTTTTTGTTTCTTTATGTTTCGTTTTTGCAGGTGTGGCTGAAACAGCAAAGGGACCAGTAGGGTTAAAATTGATATCCCTCTAGCATTGTTTTATTGTATTCCATAGCTTAATTATCCTGACAAAGTCCCCAGACCTTGTTAGGTAGAATAAGAGGTTGAAACATGTTGGTAATATAATCCATGATCGATCACCAGATGACCGTCACTTTCCCTTATGTTTTTAATCATACTGGAGGTACTCACTAAAGGAATCCCTTTGAGTATATTTTAAATTCCCCAGTTTTTGTCTTATTCATAAAAAAAGACAGGACCAAGTGTTTTGTCCTGACCACAGATATATAACAACTCCCAGGGAAAGATTAGCTTCAGGTTGAATCATCCAGGACGTCACTGTTCCTTCTCAGGTGTGAGAGGTTATCAAATGATGAAGCATGCCTCGATAAGTGGAGGGTGAGACGACCTAATAAATTCCTCAAATGACTTTATATGTGTAGCATATATGTAATTCATACCCGTCTGTGTGCATTCCCGTCTTACCGAGAGTGCAGTCGGGGGTGCGCATTTGGTTATATTTTTTCAGTTGTTTGGGGCGTTATCTGGGTATTATACAGGTAGGCCTCATTTGGAAGCTCTGATTCTTTGTCTGATGAAAAATTGTCTGAGTTATTGGTGGAGTGGTGTAAGTCTGAGTCTCACAGTTGAGAGGAGGTGGTCAGAGCCTATATCCTCTCATGATGTGACTATCCCGGCAAGGGCACATGTGGGGGATTGAAGTATACGATGAAGTCCCTCAAAGGCACGACAGCCCCCCCAGGTGGCCCCGAACATGCGCTGGCACAGTTTGTTGTTGCTTGACCCAGTCCTATGCTTCTGCGGGTTCAATGGAAAAGTATGAGTGTTGGTTTGCTATAACCTTCAGCTTCGTAGGGAACTCCAAGGTCTATTTTAGTCCAAAGTCCTTCACCCTGCACTTAATTCTCAAGAATGAGGCCCGCAGATGTTGAACTGCAATGGTGTAATCAGGAAAGATTAGAAAATGCGCCTTTTCAAAAGTTATGCGGACTATTTGTCTTTCAGCTAGCAATGTTTACATCATTGTCTCTCAAATTCAATATTTTAGCCACGGGCATGCTCAACAATGAAGTGGGGAAAAAGTCTCTCTTGCACAATGTAAGTAGAGAGCCAGGATTCTATTATAGTGGTAGGATCTGTGCCCTCTGCACTCTCTTGCAGTTGTACGATGCAAATGTTATTGCATCTAGATTTCATTCAGCATCTTCCACCCTGCCTTAAAGTCAGCGGACCTTGTTGTTGAGTTTATTGGCTTGTTTGCTAAGGTTGTCGGTCTGCTCTGGAGGTCTGGTCTTGTATGGCTGTTTCATTGTTTTTCACTTGATTTGATTCCTTATGTTGGTCATCACTCAAAAGGTCCGGTTCAATTGCCACTAGATCAACCCTTTTCCCCAGATTTGTCCTAGTGTCTGCAATCGCTCAGAGAATCTTGTCTAGTTTTTCAGCTAAGGGTCCTGTTGGAATCTCCACCCTCATGGTGTCTCTCCATGGTGATCAGCCATTTCATTGGGACACACAAATGGGAAAGGGACCTACCAGTCTGAGAGGGCACCTGTGTGTCTTCACGAGTAACATGGCTCTGGGTAGCCTGTGCGAACAGTTATTTGCACCTAATCAGAGACCCACCTTACCCCAGTCTGGCAGATACTCTACAGGTTAGGCGTAAGCAGTCTCGTTGCACACTACTTGAACAGAAAGGTAAATTAAAAGTCCGGGTCTTAGAGCTGTGCCAGTGGTGGCCTGGAGACAGGAAGGCTGGTGTTCCTGGTGTAAGAGTTTCCACCAGTAGCCCATCCAGGATGAGCCAGCAGGAAAGAGAGGGTAGTTCTAGTGTAGCATATATCTAGGGGAATTAGCACTCTGATTTCTGCAAAGCTGTTGAAGCAGTGTAGCCCAAGGCACCACGAGGAATCAAGGCTGCTGAGCTGGAGCGATTCTCGCTTCAACCTCCCCCTATCCCTGTGTACATAGCCTCCGTGCAAAACCCACTTCTGTTGAGTCTTCTCCCAGCAGGCCCTCTGCTCTAGTTGTTCTGCAGAGGCACTGGGAGTTAGGCAGGGACGGCCAACAGGACTCTCCAACATGGCTACTTCTCACCTGACAGTAAGGGTGGGGCTGGGCACCCACCCCAGCAGCTGCTTCCATACCAAAGTAGGCTCTCTGCAGCGGCTGGTGGGCATGGGCCCTTCCAGGCCTTCCCCAGATGACCCCGTGTCTCCCACTACCATGAGCCAATAGTCTGTGCGACTCTGCTTCATGTGGTAGGGGAGGAAGGCAGCCTGTGTCCTCCATCCACAGGGCCAAACCACTCAATCTCGCTCTGTTTGGCTCTCAAGGGATGCTCCATTGGTCGACTGCTCTTCTAATGGCATCTGGGGCCTCCTCGTCAGATGGTGAAGGATTATTTAAGCCTCATGCGGGAGCCTCACCAAAGTGGGACTGCCATCTTGAGACGTCACAGGCTGATCTCCTATTAAGCTACAGTTAGGCTCCTGTTAAGCTGGAAGAAGCCCACTTTCCTGAAGATCCCAGCAGACCAGTTCCAAACAAACCTGCTCTGGACTATGCTGGTGGCTTCTACTCGAGTGGGTTCCTAAGTGGTGTCCCCAATGTCCTGGGGCCCTTAGTTAAGTGTCAGAGCATACGTCTCCTGCTCAAACTTCAGAACAGTTAAATTCCAAATCAAGTGCAAACAGCAGTTTGCACATGGATCAAAATTCTGTGTTTTGAACTGCCCATACTGAACCTACCTATTGTTGTGAACAAGCTTTTAACATTTTTGTCATCGTGGCACCGATACTGAGCTTGAATGTGTTCTATAGGTTAAACTCCTAAGTCATCCAACTTTGGGGCATATTTACAAGCCCCTAACGCCAAGGAACATCACTTTTTTCGACGTTCCTTTGGCGATACAGGCTTTGACTTATTTACAAGGCAGCATTAAGGCACTCAATGTAGCTTAACGCTGCCTTGTAAATAAGTCATCCTTTCACGCTATACTTAGCGTGAAAGGCGTGGGCAATAGGTGTTGCGGTGGGCGTTCCGCCGCAACACCCTTTGATTTTGACGCTCCCCCATATTTACAAGTGTGGCGTAAATATGGGGCAGCGCCAAAATTAAGACCCAAAAAAAAACCTGGCCTTAACATGGCACACAGAGGAGAATTGCTTTATTTCTCCTCGTTTTTACAATTTCTATGTGTGCTGCATTGTGCAGCACACATAAAAACAGCAAAACGCCATGCAAGATTGTTTATGTACAGGAAGGTGTCGCTCCGTGTACATAAACAATCGTTTTAAAAAGGACGAGTTGCAACTTCTATGTGTGCTGCACAAAGCAACACACATAGAAGTTACAAATCGCCATGTAAGATTGTTTATGCGCAGAAAGGGACCCATTCCTGCATATAAACAATCATTTCTCCCAACACAGGCACTCTTGCAAGGGGGCCTGCATTGGCACTAGGCAGCTGTAGTTAGCGCCAGCGCAGGGGGAAACGCAGAGCTACACAGTATTGTTGTAAATACGCTGCGCTCCGTCACTTTCCTTTTAAAGATACCCATTTAGTACTGCCAGACCTTTCCACACTTGCACATGCTTCAAGAATAATGGGGCCTGGTGTATCATATGTTTGGTCTTAGTCTGTGTCTATGAGAATATGTGTTTAGTGCATAAGAGCCATTAGTCTTGAGGCAGAGGAGAGGAATAAGGAATAATGGTCAGTACTGTACTCTAAGAAAGGAGATAGAAGCAGCTGAGCCAGGTATTGGTCTCAGGACCTGCAGCTCCCCATTTGTGAACCTGACACGATTAACAATGTTGTTCTGCATTCTTCCACAGTAGGGGCAGTTCTCATGATTGAAAATGGCGAACTAGTTGAAAGCACGACCAAACTTCCTCGAGATGCTAAAAAAGAAGCCATACTGCTCAGCCTGGGTTTGGTATCAGTTTCATACATCCTCACGTGTGTAGAGAGCACGCCATAGGCCCCGCAGGACGTGGAGAAGAAGAAACATGCTGGACCGCTGGCTTCCAAATGCTGCCAGACTTTCAGCTTGGAGGGTCGCATTAACATAAGTTAAGCAAACTGAGAAATAAAGAGAGTCTAGGGTGACGGTTCAAGTTCAATTCAAACGGGAATCGTGTTAGTAAGTGCAGTGCACTGGAACATTAACATTCACACACTCCAACATTCACAATATTATGCCACACGAATGGGTTACTAATTAGTGGAATGAAAAGGAATGTGCTGAAGCGTTCTGCAAAGCAGGTGCCTGATTGGGCTTTGGGGCAGAGACTCAAGAGCTGGAAAGACTAGAGCGGGAACCGACCACTAATGGACATAAAAGCATTCTGAACACTCATGAAGTGAGCTTTGACACTGTCAAAATAAAGCTGTCTGCAATTTCAAAGTAGATCCTGAAATGTGTAGTACATGTGAACATGTTGATGAACACCGAGCGTGTAGGAAATTTGCATCATTTGTTTCCGCGTATGTATGCAATATTTCTGAAAAGGGGAACGAAATTCAAAACTGGCATTTATTTGATGCTGTATTTTAGCAATGAATGAGTCCTCGCGTCCACTTTGGACACGATGATGCATTTCTCGCTAAAAACATTTGTGAGAAAAGAAACCACAAGCAACAGGCTCTCTCGCTCAGTGCTTTTTGTTGTTTCTGTGTGTTTGCAGTAAATTTGTAACTTGAATGGCGCATTTGCTGTAAATGTTTACTGTGACCGGCGCATAATACTTGCATAATATTTTTAGAAAAACCTTAGCGCTGTAACCCTAAGAAAGGTTCCAGATGCCACAGCATTCTGAGGCAGCTGAATGGGACTCGTGACCTTCCGCTTCCCATTGAACCTGCCACAGTTTACGATATGTTTCTGCAGGCTTCCGCCACAGGTGCACTTCACCAGAACCGAAAAAGGCAAACAAGTAAAAGTGCTCGAAAATCACAACCAAACCTGCTCGGGATGCTAAGCATTTGCAATGCAATAGGTCTCGCATTTACGTGAGTTTGAGCTATTGGCATTGTAAATGACAATGCCTTTTATTTATGTTTTAAAAAAGAAAACATAAATAAAAGGCATTGTCATTTACAATGCCAAGAGCTTAAACTCGCGTAAATGCGAGACCCATTGCATTGCACATGTTTTTCAATTCGATAGTATCCTGTTCTTGCTCTGCTCTGAATAACATGGGACCCTCTTTTGAATTTGTTTGCTGCTGGTGATGCCTTTGACCTCTTTCGAAATTGTCTGCTACACCTTGAGCTCGGTATAGCGTGACGCGTGAATCACAACAGTAAAGTCTGTTTCCCCAATTTTATTCCTAACTTTAGATTCCCATAGACACATTTACTAAATGACGACGATTAGTAGTATTGTTTCTGCATTCTAAATATGATTCATACATTTTTCCAATAGAGAAAAATATATAATTGAAAACGTGAGTGGAAGTGTGTCTAATCTGACTTCATTCTCATAATACTGGTTACAATGAAGTCTTTTACGCATGTTTCTCAGATGCCGTCAATTCAGGGTTAGCTGTATTCTGCTATTCGAGGCTGATCATGGTCGCCATCTAACGTAAGTGGAACTGAGGTTTTCGGGTGATACAAAAATGTGATTCGTACAATGTGTAATTACCAGCAAGGGCTCCTCCGCAGTGGCCGAGGAGCGTCGCCCTACTGGCTCAGAGCCCGCAGCTACAAAATAAAATGATATTTTATTATTGTTTTTTTTTTCAGCTGCTGGCCAAGCCAGCATGTGTAGGGCGGGGCAGGGCTGGGTTCATAGGGAGAAGAGGTTGGTGCATTTCTATATGTGCATGCCTGTTTGGCTGACAGTCGTAGGCCAGCCAAACAGATATGTTCAGTTAAGTTTCTCTAAGCTGGCTGCAGGGCCGGACTGGCCATAGCGGGCACCGGGCAATCCCCCGGTGCGCCGCACGGGTGGGGGCCGGTTTTGGGCCCCTGGGGCCCGTTTTTGTTACAGGGCCGTTTTACAAAATCGGCAGAAAACCAGCCCTGGCAAAGAGCTCGGCGGCACCCCCAAGCCCCGTGGGGGGCCGGCCGAGCACTTTGCCAGGGCCGGTTTTGGTTCCCAGTCCGGCCCTGTCTGGCTGTATTCTACAGCCAGATGGAGAAACAGCACAGACTCCCTGTGCCTGGATGGAGCATCGAACCAGCTTGCTCAGGCCATTCCCAGTACTTCTCTCATACTATGAGCGCAATGCCTGGATTGGTTGGGGAGTCTGTCCCAGGGACTGCCGGGAGCAGAAGAGAGGAGCACCGAAGAGCGAAGCGGTCGCAGGATCAGGTACGTTTTTATTTATTTAATTTTTTTTATTCAACCCATCCCCTTCCTCCCAAAGCATATTGGAAATAGCTGCGACTGGTTATTACTAGAGGTGGGCGGAATTTGCGAAATCCACTTTCGCAAATTATCGCGAACATGTTTAAAATTATCGCAAACAAGCAGAAATATCGTGAAGTTCGCAAGATTTTCTGCATGGTTGCGGGTCGCCAACTTACCCATGTGGTTGCTCGCGGGCGCGGCCATCTTGTTTTGAGTTGTCTCGCGGTGCATGATCGCGAGAAGAAAGACGTGATCGCGCGACGCATGACGTCACTGCTGGTGCGAACTGTCGCGAGACAGCGCAAATGGCTAAAAACAATCCAACATCTCATGGAGAACGCGACCGGATCAAGAAAACTTGTCGGCGAACGCAGGGATTCAGGGAAGGCGATCGCGCGCGCGCGCGAGAGAATGTATTATTTTACAGCGCGAGCAAGAAACAAATTATCGCCAAGCTGCGGAAAGTGGAAATTTTGACATTTTCGCGCTCTCCGCGGAACGCGAAAATGTCAAATTATCGCAATTTCCGCGAAAGGAACGAAATTTTCGCCCAGGCCTAGTTATTACCTATAATGTACCTGGAAAAGTTCTGAAATTTCGGTTAACTTTTGGAAAAGTTTGTTTTTGTAATCTCCTGAACTAATCATTATAACCTACGGAGAGTAAAACAATGATCCACCAAATAGTAGAATCCAGTAAGAATTTCAGCTTACCTACCATAAACATGTATCGGATGCATCTATATATAATGAATTTCAATGAGGATTATTTGCGTATTTGTGAATGAATATAAAATCCTCTTGCATTTTATTATTCCCTGGTTCGATATATTCAATCCTAGAATAAGCATTCTCAGCCCTGTTTTAAAGTTATTTGTTTTCTTCCTTCTTATTTAACCCTGATCACTTGCTTTTTTATCCAAATCTAATATCAGCTTTAAAAAAGTTGCTTTACTTTTCCAATCGTGCTAAAAAAAAAGTTGAAAGTAGATGTTCCATAGCAAAATAAGTGAAAACGTCTTTACAATGTATTGAAGATATTTCACTTCTTTTTTGCTGGACAGAAGAAAGTAGAAAAATCACCAACTTGGTAATGGGACAATAAAGAACAAAATTAAAAATATATATATCCAGCTCCATTGGTGAAATAAAAAAAAATGCAAATGAATGTTTATGAGCCATTTGTTGACTACTTTTTGTAGATGTGGACTCTTGATAAAAAGACCCACAAAGGGGATACAGTGGATGCTTTTCATCGGTGGTCTTCAGTGAAAGAGGGCAGTGGATTGCAAAATGAGCTCAAGTCGCCAAAGAATGCAATTAAGCAAAATAATCCAGTATGTGATGCCGTATTAAATGATACAATATGGGGCAGATTTATCTAACGACAATGTATGCTTGTATTGGAGAAGTTTAAACACAGTGCTCTCAATCTGATGCCTTTTAGAATGCAAAGTACATATGCTAATGTATGTGCCTATTATAACTGATGTGCCAAACCATGTACTGCCAGGTTTTCTGTGGCTGCAATGCTGCCCCTGTCAGACTGCATTTCCAATTAGAAGTGCACTCCATTGCATTAGCCAGGAAAATTCCTACAACTATATACCTGGCCGTCAAAGTTTGTGTCACTGTAATGAAGCAATATCAAACCACAAGTTGCATCTTCACTCGGTTCCTGTGCATATGGATGCGCCTTGCAAAACTAGCCAAGGTTTTAAATAGGTATGCTCATCCCGCCTCCTTTCATATTTCCCCTTCACCAGAGTGGATTCAGAGCCAGTGCCACTCCTGAGTACCCCTCACGCCTTGACATGTTTGGCTCCATTTACCTATATTGGGAATATTGGGAAGGATAGGTGGGAGCCACGCATGGTGGCAGAATCATATATTATATATATGATCTAATATATATATGCCATACATTATATAATATATATATATATATATATATTCACTGAAAAAACCATGGGTTTCACACACGTTATAGTTAGGAATTAGCATTTAAAAAACCTTAGAAATTCAATGAAAAAACCAAAGGTTTCACACATGTTATAGTTAGCTGGACATTTCACTCGTAAAAAACCAATGAAATTCCCCCGTTATAGTTAGTTCAACTAACTATAACTCGCGCGCCCGCAATGCACTGCTGATGACGTCACATATTACATCACTCATGACATGGTCAGTGACATCACTCATGACATCACTGATGACATCTCAAATGACATCACTGATGACATCATTCAGAGAATGTGTGTTTTTCAGAAAATTACATATGTTTTATATATGTATATCTCAAGGTCGATGGAAGAATAAATGGGTATATAAGTGTCTAAATGGATGAATTGTTTTTGAAAAATTGATTGTATAACTGACTGATTAAGTGTATCTTAGTGAATACATGGCTTAGTGAGTAATGTTAAAATATGTAAATATCTGTATCAGTCTCTCACTTTGTGTATAAGTGGCTGCATGGGTTGGTGAGTAGCTACATGGGTGTCTATATAGGTTATTATTTGGTTTTTTGAGTATCAGTGTCTGATGTCTGTATGGTTCGGTGGGGGGTATTACGTAGTGCATAGGTGCATGAATGAGTGACTCACTCTTTTTATGTGTTGAAGACAGCATGTATGCAGGACTATATGGGTGAATGAGTGTGTGCATGGGTGTGTTAGTGAGTGAATGACTGTCTCAGTAGTGTCTCTATGAGTAACTACATATGTTTTAAACTAGTATATGTGACAATTGGTGTATATAAGCGAGTATATGTGAGAGTGAGAGATTGGAAGAGTTCCTGTATGAATAAGTATGTGTTTTATAAGTGATTGTTTAAAAGACTAAGTATGTGTAAGTTTCTGTAGAAGTAAGTGTGGCGGTCTGTGTATAACTGTATATGCAAGTAAATGTATGTTTGATTCTTTATTAGCATGAGTGACTATGTGTGTGAGTACCTCTATGGATGAGTGGCATTGTGTAACAGGATGTATACGTGTATGAGTACATATGATGAGTGAGTACATGTATGAGTGACTGTACAGGACTGTTGGTGAATGAGTGGATGTGTATGTGGATCTTAGAATTACTGAATAGGTTGTTGTAACTGGTATTGGTATGTCCATTGTTTTTAAAATTTTAATTTCTATTTTTGAATGTGTGTATCAAAGGTTATATTAGGGGCAGAGGTGGTCTGCCACTCTATCACTAGGATGATGTCATCAGTGATGTCATCAGTGATGTCATTTGAGATGTCATCAGTGATGTCATGAGTGATGTCACTGACCATGTCATGAGTGATGTAATATGTGACGTCATCAGCAGTGCATTGCGGGCGCGCGAGTTATAGTTAGTTGAACTAACTATAACGGGGGAATTTCATTGGTTTTTTACGAGTGAAATGTCCAGCTAACTATAACATGTGTGAAACCTTTGGTTTTTTCATTGAATTTCTAAGGTTTTTTAAATGCTAATTCCTAACTATAACGTGTGTGAAACCCATGGTTTTTTCAGTGAATTTGCAAGGTTTTTTAAATGCTAATTCCTAACTATAACGTGTGTGAAACCCATGGTTTTTTCAGTGAATTTGCAAGGTTTTTTAAATGCTAATTCGTAACTATAACGTGTGTGAAACCCATGGTTTTTTCAGTGAATTTGCAAGGTTTTTTAAATGCTAATTTTTTTTTTTTCTTCTATTTTTTAAACATATATTTTTTTTAATTTTCTATCCTTTTTTTAAGACTATGGTTAAATTTTTAAAATTCTATAATATGTTTTTTAAAAAATATTTTATAAAATAAACAGGTAAAATTTATTAGCAATACATTTTTTCCTTTTTTTTAAATTTTTTTTTAGTACGCGTACCGTAAGCTTACGGTAAGCGTACGGTTTACGCAATGCCCGTAATTTATCTACGCTGTTTGCGTATAGTTACGCAATTTGCGTAGCTGCGCGTACTCCGCGTGGGACGCGTACGCGTGTACGCTACACGCGCACGTTACGCGGAAGTGTCGGGTAGTGACTGTTATGCGCATGCGCGCAAGCGCGTGTCTTTTTTACGCGCATGCGTACTTTTGCCGTAAGCGCACCGTAAGCGTACCGTAAGCGTACGGTAGGTCATGTGATCATGAAACACAACTTTTGATTGGATGAAACTACTTTCAGTTCTAGAACTCTCCTACACCACACCCATTCCCCTCATTTCTGCTTGTGATCCCTTAGGAGAAGGAGCTGGGTTGTCTTTGTGATACGATGGCAGAACAGCAGAGCCCTTCTGAGAGTGAGGCTAGCACTAGCAGCACTACCTTGAAGCAGAGAGCGAGGAAACAAAAGACCTCTTATGTATGGGATTATTTTACTTTTCCTGAAGGCCAGCTAAAGGTAAATGCACCCTTAGTGACTTGCAAGCTGTGTCAGCGTGTACTTTCAAGAGGTAATCCTGACAGGAAGTATTCCTTTGGGAATCATACCATGATGAGGCACCTCAAGGATGTACACAAAAGGACACATGCTCGACTTACTGGAGGTAACCCTTCAGTAAGTCAACCAAGCACATCCACAGCAGCTCAGCCTGGACCATCATCTGCAGGGCTGAGTCCTTCTTCTGCAGTTCAGGTGAGCCCTTCATCTGTGGGGGGAGCATCTCCTTTTGCTGGCCCTCTGGAAATTAACCCTCGGTTTGCGAGGGTTGAAGTACGGTGCGCCCATTGTCACGATCTAATTACTTATAGGGAGACCAGTGTTTCCCTAGTGAACAGTAAAATAGATCAGCACACTTGTCGTACCGTCTAATATTCCCAATCTTTCTTTCCTCTGTCCCTGCATGAACACAACGGCTCTTTTAAGAGCCAACCTTACCTTTCATCTATTTTTTATATATGTTTTTAAAAACTTTTTTTTTTTTTTTTTTTACCGTACGCGTACGGTACGCGTAATTTTTTTTTTTTTTTTTTAAAAACACTAAAAATCAATTATCACATTACAAAACAAAACGCAATAAATCTCTGCCTGTAATTCCTATTTGCACACAGAGTCATGTTTTCACATTAGTCACAAAACGAAATTTCTTTGCCAATTTGAATGCACACTTACTGCTCTTTTTTTTTGGCAAGTGATAATCACTTTTACAGACTGACACATTATGAATCCACTTTTCAGATTTTTTTAAATGCACATGTCCAAACTGCTTTTTCAGACCACCACCATGTGTATCCTGGGTGACTGCCTACACTCCAGCAAGGGCAACCAGCCTTAGTGATGCTGAATGTCTTTGCATTACAGACTGAAACCTCAAACCCCACTCGCTTGTAAATACTGTGCATGATTATACATGGAAAGGAGCTGGGTGTGTGCTAAGAGTCTGCTTCTGCACCAAAAAATCGCTCCCCCTTCTTCCTACTAATGCAACTGTGAAATCACCAGAGCAAAACGCAATAAATCTCTGCCTGTAATTCCTATTTGCACACAGAGTCATGTTTTCACATTAGTCACAAAACGAAATTTCTTTGCCAATTTGAATGCACACTTTTTTATTTTATTTTTTTTATTTTTTTTTTTAAACCGTTTATTGCAATCTCAAGAATATACAAGTATGGGCTTACAACCTTTCGGCCGGCCGCTAGAATGACAGGAGCATATGACATACGTACAAAAACACTTAGCGTTGCAAAGGAGCAAAATAGGAGGTACCAACGTCGTGGGCCACATCACTCTGACCCCACAATACGGTTTCATTTTATACAAACAACACAAAAACCACACCCGCAAGGCAACCTGCAATCGAAAGTAACAGCACGTGCTCCCCGAATGGGGGACCCCAGCCATCCACAGGAGTCTAAAGAGGGGAAGGGGAACAGATCGAGGACTGGGGGAATTCCGTGCTCGGGGCTAGGGAAAGGAGTCAACTAAGGGGACGGGGCTGGTGAGGCCGCAGGCAGCAGTGGTGGCGCGCAGATACCCCCGCGGTAGGCGTTCCAGGGGCCCCATACTTTCACCCATGCCCCAGGCTTACCCCTCGCCACATACACCACCTTTTCTCGGAACATGCACCAATCCATGTGTTCTTTCCAGGCCGACACCGCCGGGGGCCTCTGGGATCCCCACAGTTGAGCAATGTCACGCTTAGCTATCATATATCCCAGAGTCACCCATCGCGTCTGCGGAACCGAGTAGTCAGTTGGTTCCCACACATTCAGCAGGCATCTCCTCGCTTCAGGCAGCAGCGCGACATGCGTAACCACTCGCAGGACCTCATGCACACCACGCCAGAATCGCTCCACCTTCGGGCATTCCCACAAAATATGCAAAAAAGTCGCCAAAGCACCACACCCACGCTTACACAACCCATCCTCAGCATAGCCCATACGCAGAAGCCTTGGCCCCGTCATGTAAACCCGATGGAGTATCTTAAGCTGGACGAAGCGAAGGCGAGCCGGTATGGCCACCTCCTTCGGAGAGGCCACCGCGGAAATCCAGTCTTCGTCGTCCAACTCCAGCCCGTCGGCAACCCAAGCCTCGCTGAGGCCAGTCAGCAGGCCCGAGCGGTCATTAATCAATTTTTTGTAAATAAGGGAGATCGTGCTGTCCGGAACGTGGCCATCCAGCACTCTATCCTCCAGGGGGGAAGACTCCGGGATGGAGGCGACGTCTGGGAAGACTGAGCCCAGCGCGTGACGGACCTGCAAGTACCGAAAGTATTCACTGCCCTGCAGCTGAAACTCCGTCTGCAGCGTCTCGAATGTTTTAAATCCCCCTCTCGTCCAGAGGTCCCCCACTTTACTGATGCCGATCGTGTCCCACTTCTCGAAGCCCTTCGAGGTCCACAGGGAGCCCAATCTCTCAGACGCGTACAACGGTGATGCCCGGGTCAAACGGTCCTTCCACCCCATAGCTGCGTTAGCCGCGTGCCATACTCGTACCATGACACGCGTAGGTCCCGTCAGGCGGGGGCCGGGCGCGCCAGAGTAGAGCGCTCGATTATAGTCGCCACCAGGCAGGAGCATCTTGTCCATTTCAAATGCCGGGTTTAAGGCGGGCCCGTAAAGGCCATGATTAATTGCAGCTAGCTGGGAGGCCCAGTAATACCGTTTAATATCCGGGAGGGCAATCCCCCCGTCGTACCATGGGAGCGTCAACTTCGCCAGGGCAATACGCGGCCTCCCGTCCCAGAACAGGCGGCGCTGTAGACTCTCCACCTCACGGAAGTAGCGCGCCGGGACTAAATCCATAGTATTCTGGAGAGCGTACAGGAAGCGTGGCAACGACATCATCTTAAACAATGCCGCCCGGCCGAGCGGCGAAAGCGGCAGGCGCCGCCAGCGCGCGACGTCCTCCTTCAAGCGCTGGAGGGAGGGAAGCAAATTCCGCTCGTAGCGGGCCTCCGGGTCCAGAGTAATGTAAACCCCCAGGTACCGAAACCCCTGTGAGGCAATCTGGATCGGACAGCCCCGCGGGAGGACGGGAGCCTCCCCGGAAAGCACATACACACATGATTTAGCCCAGTTGATGACAAGGCCTGAGTTGCGGCCGAATGAGCGCAAAACATCAACCAGGACAATCAGTGATTTACGCAGGGAGGCTAGGTACAAAAGGATATCGTCAGCGTATAGGGACACGCGGTCCTCATACTCGGGGGTCCAACGGAGACCACGGATGGAAGGGTGCCACCGCAGCCACTCCGCCAGGGGTTCCAAGGCCAGCGCGAACAGGAGCGGCGACATGGGACAGCCCTGTCGCGTGCCCCGTCCCAGCTCGAATGGGACCGATACTCTTCCATTCACCACCACCTGCGCCAATGGGCCCGAATACAACAATTTGACCCAGCTGATGAACCCCGGGCCAAATCCAAACTTCGCCAGCATAGCCCAGATGTATGGCCACTCGAGCGTGTCAAACGCCATGGTGGCGTCTAAGGACGCCAATATGGCCGGCTCCCGCACAAACGGGACACGCGCGAGCACCCGTGCAAGCGCTGCAGATTAAGGGCCGTGTTGCGATGGGGAATAAAGCCGGACTGGTCTTGGTGGACCAGATCGCCCACCACGCCGACCAACCGGTTGGCTAGCACCTTGGCGAGGATTTTGGGCTCCGCATTCAAGAGCGAGATAGGCCGGTAGGATGTAACCCGGTCTCGAGGTCTCCCCTCCTTGTGGATCACCACGATTGTAGCCAGACATTGGTCCGGCGGGAGGGAGCCCAGCGAGTGGGCCGCCAGGAACATCGCACGGAGGTGGGGTGCCAGTACATCCGGTCGCAGCTTATACAGCTCGATAGGGATGCCGTTCGGGCCCATGGCCTTGCCGGATGCGACCGAGCGTATGGCGAGGGCAATTTCGTCGGAGGTAGGAGCGACATCTAACGACACCCTGTCCTCCACCGAAAGGGAAGGCAGCGCGATATCCCTAAGCAGGGCATGGGAATCCTCCTCCGAGCAGGGAGAAACCGGGGGATACACCTCGCGGAAATAATCCGCGAAACAAGAGACAATGTCTTCTGGCTCGGTAACACGCACACCATCCATCCTCTCAATCAACGGGACCACACGACTCGCTCTCTCCTTTTTATCCAACCATGCAAGCAATTTACCAGCCTTATCACCCACATCATACAGTCGCCCCTGTTGCTCTCTATAGAGGCCCCTGGCCGCCTCCGTGACGAGGGCCCTGTAGGCCGCCTGCTTAAGTTGTAGGACATGTAGTGCAGCATCCGTCACCCCACCCTCTAGATCACCCTCCAATTCAGCGATTTTGGCCTCCACCCGGGTCACCTCCTCCTGCTCGCGCCTCCGGGCATGGGAAATAAAGGAGAGGGCCTCCCCTCTAAGAACTGTTTTGAAGGCTTCCCACAGGGAGATAGCCGAAGGGACGGACCCCGCATTCTCATCGAAATACCGCTGCAAGGATTTAATCAAATCAGCGCGAATGGTGGGGTCGCGCAGGTACCAGGCATTGATTGGAGCTACTCTGCCCTCCCCCCTCGGGAAGACATCAACTTGCAACAGGAGCGGGGAGTGATCTGAAATACCCCGCGCCAAATGGCGCACCTCTCCTACCCTCCCAACATAGGCCGCAGGGACAAGGACATAATCAAGCCGTGAGAGGCTACCATGGGCACCCGAGTGGAAAGTGTACTGCAGCTGCGTGGGATGTTTTAAGCGCCAGCAGTCCACCAATCCCAGTGTATCTAAGAAGCCGGACAGCCACGCCTGCGCCCGGGGGAGGTCCCTAGGGGGGTGACGATCCACGGTCCCAGAAACCACCGCATTGAAGTCCCCCCCAACCACCAGAAGCCCCCCCGGAAGGTCAAGGAGGAGGCGCCCTAGGTCTGCAAAAGTCGTAGACTGTAACCCCGGTGGGACGTACACTGAGACAAAGACAACTACTTTACCCTCCATTCTCCCCACTAAGACAGTGTAGCGTCCCCTCTCATCATGGCGCACCTCGTCTATTTCCAACGGGAGCGAGTTCTTCACCATGATGCCCACCCCCCGTGAGCCCGACGTGAAGCCCGAGTGGGCCACCAAGCGATAGCCACGCCGATTCATGGCACAAAAGGAATTACCAATAAGGTGTGTCTCCTGCAGAAAGACCACATCTGGCGAAAGTCGTTTCAAATACTGCAGGACCACACCTCGCTTAATCCTATCCCCCAGTCCGTTAACGTTCCAGGACAATAAAGTCAGGTCCCTACCCCCCATCACATACAGAAGCCATCATTCGTCCCCCGGAGAGCACCTTAAAAATACCAATACAATAAAGGGTTTGCCTTGCGGTAAAAACGAACAACACCCCACCCCAACCCACCCATCCCAACAGAACTCCCCCCTCCCTGCACCCCTGCATGAGCCCAAACAGCCCCCCCAAAGTGCAGTGTGCCTGTCGCCCCATGAATGATTAAACTAACTAGTCCCCCAGAGGAGGAGGGAGAGCCCCCAAGAGACCCCGTACCACCTCCACAGGAGGGAGACTTAACGAACAGTCAAAAATGATGACAATGTTGTCCAGAGCGAGGCCTACTATTAGTCCCTCAGTCCTGATCCGGCGAGCCCTCCCCTCCAACCGCGCCCCCCCCACCCCCCCGGCCCCGATCCCCGGGCAAGGAGTCCAACCAGTCCCCGGCTGCCTCGGGACGATCAAAAAAGTGCGTGCGGCCATCCACCTCCACCCGCAACTTAGCTGGAAAAAGCATCGCATACTTGAGGTTCAGGTCCCGTAGACGACGTTTGACTCCGAGAAAGCTCAGTCTCTGCTTCTGGACCGCTGGGGTGAAATCAGGATAGAAGTTTACATCCATATTGTCAAGTCTGACCGGTCCTTGTTGCCTAGAAGTCTGAAGAATAGCGTCTCTGTCCCGAAAGTTGAAAATCCGGGCAATGAGAGGCCTCGGAGGGGCTCCGGCCTTAGGTCTTCCTCCGGGAACCCTGTGGGCACGTTCCACCGCAAAGAATTTACTCAGCCCCCGGGGCTGGAGATGGGTGAGAATCAGGTCCTCCACAAACAGGTCCGCCGCCGCCTCCTCACGTCCCTCCGGCACCCCGACAATGCGGACATTGTTCCTCCGGGCCCGACCCTCGGAATCCTCCAGTCAACGATCCATCAGGGCGCTCGCCTGGCCAAGCCGGCGCACCTCCTTTTGGAGGGCCGCCACGTCCGCTGTAAGGCCCGAGGTGGTGTGGGCCAAAGAATCGACCCGGTCATTGGTCTTGGATAAATCGGCCCTCACCAGGCCAACATCCACGTGGACCGAGTCAATCTTTTGCGCCAGTGTGTCAAAGCGCTGGTCCACCGAGGCCTTCATCTCGGCGATAGCGCCCATGACATCTCGCAGGGTCAGATCCGCGGGCAGCGCAGGAGCATCAGTCGGGCCCTCAGGGGACCTATGCGGCACCTCGGGAGATCCCTTCTGGAGGGTGTAGCGGTCCATGTTGTTGGACTGATGGGCTGCGCCACGGCGGGTCGATTTCACCTTTGCCCGGTCGCCATCTTGCTTTGTGGACATGGTTTCAGTCCCCAAATCGTGCCAATCACCTCGGAAAAGGCCGACAAACCAGTTCACGGGCTCCGGGGGGGGGCCACCACAGGTCCGCAGGACGGATCACAGCCGGCGGGCCAGCAGGGCACCCCAACGAGGCCACACCACCGCACACCGCCCCGCAACCCAACCTCGCCTACGCAGCAAGGAGGGTGCAAAAGCGAAAGTGAAAGTGCGGGGTACGCGAGTCGCCCAGCCCTGCCCGCCGCTGTTGATCACTTTGTCTCCGGATCGCCCCGCAACTCCAATCCGGGGGGCCGGCGTGGAGAAGGCCGCAAACCTCAATCGGTGCTCCCGCCGGTGTCCGAGGTCCAATTTGGAAACGGAAAACGGGTGACACCTCAGCTCGGGCTCACCAACACAGTCCCCTCATCTAGGACAGGATATTTTCAGGATTTATGTAGGAGGTCACGGAGGTCCTCGGGAGCCTCGCACCTACGCGGCCATCTTGGTTGCGCGCTAGGCTCCTCCTTGAATGCACACTTACTGCTCTTTTTTTTGGCAAGTGATAATCACTTTTACAGACTGACACATTATGAATCCACTTTTCAGATTTTTTTAAATGCACATGTCCAAACTGCTTTTTCAGACCACCACCATGTGTATCCTGGGTGACTGCCTACACTCCAGCAAGGGCAACCAGCCTTAGTGATGCTGAATGTCTTTGCATTACAGACTGAAACCTCAAACCCCACTCGCTTGTAAATACTGTGCATGATTATACATGGAAAGGAGCTGGGTGTGTGCTAAGAGTCTGCTTCTGCACCAAAAAATCGCTCCCCCTTTTTCCTACTAATGCAAATATAAAATTACCAGAGTTGTACACAATAAATCTCTGCCTATATTTCCCAACATGTGTAACCTGGGTGACTGCCTACATTCCACCAAGGGCAACCAGCCTTAGTGATGCTGAATGTATTTGCATTACTGAGTCCAACCTCAAACCCTTAAACTATTCATTTTTTATACCAATACACCTTAATTTATCGTGAAAACATAGTCCATATTATTTTACATGTTCCTCACATTTAAATTTCTCCCAAAACAGAAAATAATAAACGCAACTTCAACAAAAAGAATTACATTTCTATTATTCATTTCTTAATTTACCATATACATCCCCTCTCAAACTCTAACCTCACCTTTAAAATTAGTTAGTTGTGAAAGAAATGTGGCACTCAAACAGCAGATTATCAGAGCCAGGATCTCTGTTCTCTACACCTCTCTCCTCTCAGCAGAACCAGATAATGGCAAAGTTTCCCTCTATTTTTCCACACATATACATGTAAGTTTCAAATCTCAGTGCTTCCCCCTTTTTTTCAAATGTAATCACACATTTCTATTGGTTGAAAACCAACCCTTTTCCAAAAGTACCCTGCCCCCAACTTGACTTCTGCCTAGTACCCTTCCCCCAACTTGACTTCTGCCTGCTACCATAGCAACAGCTCATGGAACACTGCTGTGTGGAGTCAGGTCAGAAGTTCGCCACACAATGTTTCAATTCCACAGAGCAAGAGTGCTTGACTTTTCAAACCTAACAGCAAATCCATAGTACTGTTCTTTGGTAACACATTTTTCTGTACCAATACAAAACATGCTTCTATTAATTTACACATACAGCCTAGTTTTTATTCTAGAATGGTATGAAACAGCCAATCAGTTCTTTTTGTTTTGAAAAAAATATGTATGCCTCCATTTCCAAACTGTCTTTCTTTTCATATTGCCATTCTACTGAAAGACACCTCCTGAGTGCATCCAGTTCTCCTTTGAAGATGTTCACAGTGTGGATTGTAGGGCACAGCTATGTCTTCTGGAGTGAAAAGTTTGCAGAGAAAACAGGTATGGTGAGAGACCTTGCTTTGCCAAATGTAGACATTAAATGGATTGGTCAGAGAGGGTTAAAGTGGCACCAATTGATGCCATTGGTGAAATCCTTCATGCAAATCCAACACCCTGACCTCATAATAGTGCACTGTGGTGGCAATGACCTAGGCACTTTGACTGGGGTAGGTCTGGAAATGCTTATGAAGGACACCTTTGCACAACTGTTTTCACTTTTCCCTAAAACTGCCTTTGTGTTTTCTAACATATGCCAAAGGCAAAAATGGAACTGGTCCAATCATTTCTGTCCGCAGATTGACAAAGCAAGAAAGCACGTCAACAAATCTGTTTCTGCTTTCCTCCGTGACTATGGTATGGGTTCCATTTACCACAACAACTTGCGTTACGACATGCAAGACATTTATAGAGGAGATGGTGTGCACTTCAATGATGAAGGGAACAGAGTCTTCCTCTTGAACCTTAGACTCTGCATCGGTACTTACTTGTAGGTACCACAAAAAAATCACTTAATAAACACAACGGCTCTTTTTAGAGCCCCCTAATATCTAAACACTTAAATCTGAATTTCATTTCTTTTTTGTATTTTTTTTTTACCGTACGCTTACCGTAAGCTTACCGTACGCGTACCCCGTGATTTTTTTTTAAAATCAATAAATGTTTTCTTTGTACTTTTCTGTCCTTCTTTGACCCGCTTACAAATGTTAGGGGGTCTGTAACTCTCTCCCTTGCCCCCTTTTCAAGATATCACTCTTTTTTACCGGAGTGAAATACACAAAATGGCGGCCGCCGCTTCCTGGTTTCGGCCGATTCGAATGTTTACTAAGATCTAACAGCCAATCAGAATCGCGCTCGCGCACGCCACCGTACGCGTACGGTAAGCTTACGGTAAGCGTACCGTAAGCTGGCTCAGATATATATATTGATTTAAAGGCTATTTTCTCAGAATCTACTGAACAGATTTACACCAAACCTACAAAAGGCACTTCCTTGACCTGAGGACTACCTCTCTGCCAAATTTCTAGTAATTCTGTTCAGCCGTTCGGGCTGTAGCCCTGTCTAAAGGTCCTATGGAAAAATGCATGGGAAAAATGCGTTTTGGGACCCCCCTTTTATCTCAGCCCCAGCTTGACGAATCCCCCCGAGACTTTCAGGGTAGGAGCGGAGCGTAGCGCCCCACCTATTTTGAGAAATTCGCGAGGATTCGTCGACCGGCGCCAAAGTTATTCAAAATAGAATGTTGCGGATTTCCTATGGAAACAGGGTCCTAACTATAACTACCTACTGGCGACCGCCAGTAGGTAATATATATATATATATGCTAGTATGGTTATAGTTAGGACCTCATTTCCATTAAAAAAGTATTTCTTGACTTGCCTATATCTTTGGGGTTGTTTGACGAATTATCATGAAATTTTCCCTAAAAAGTGCCCCAGTGATTTTTGTTATACATGGAAAGTTTTGGGGTGATCCATCTAGCGGGGGCCAAGAAAAATGGGGGGAGAGGGATGTGTGTTTCCTATGTTAATTCCCATAGAAACTTTTGACACGGCTACAACCTGAACTGCTAAAAGGAAGTACACCAAATTTGGCAGAAGAGTAGATATTGGTCCAGGGAAGTGCCTTTTTGGAATTTAGTGTAAACCTGTTCAGTAGTTTTAGAGATATGTATTTATTTTATTTACTTTGAAAGTTTTATATAGCGTGAACATGACCACCGAGGGTATAAGGGCGATTACAGATTATGTAATGCAAGGGAGTAAGCATACAAAACAGAATAAACAAAGCAACAAAATCAAAGTCTAAAATTATCCAACATACTCGTGAGGGCAAAGCAAAACACATCAGCATCAACAGACGGAGAAAAAAGATCACAGTCTAGAATTGTCCGACAGACTTGTGAACTAGATGGCTTGGCAAGAGTCAACGGGTATGGACCCAGAATCAGAGGAAGGTGCCAGGCTAAGGCTGAAATGTCTTCATCAGGAGCCGTTTGACTTCTTTTTTGTAGAAGAGAGTAGATGGGTTCACCCTGACTTCTGGTGTAGGAAGTTCCAGATCCTCAGAGCCATCCCTGAGAAGGCTCGGTTATAGGTCTTTTTTTTCTTAAATTTTTTACGTTTAAGCAGAAGCGGGTTAGCACTTTTGGAGGCTGTAGAACCACAGGAGAGTTCTAGTTTCTGCGCAAGGTACAGCGGAGCTGAGAGTGGATGGCTATGTGAGCCATGCATGCAATTTGTAGCTGTATACGAGCTTCATATGGCAGCCAATTCAGTTTCCACAAGTCCGGAGAGATGTGGTGATATTTTCTTGTGCCAGTTAAGAGCCTCGCAGCTGAATTGAGGGTAGCCCTCAGAGGAGCCGTCCTCACTCTGGGCAGGCCGCAAAGTGTTGCACTACCATAGTCCAGTTTTGAGATCACTAATGCTTGAACTGCAACCTTTAGGTAATGAGCAGGGAGGAAGAGTTTGAGCTTCCTAAGTAAGCTGAGTTGGAAGTTCACTCCTTTGGTTGGGGAGCTGATGCGCTTCTGCATGTTCAGGCTTTCGTCAAGAATGATGCCCAGAGATGATGCCGAGTCTACGAGGTGCGGTCTGCAGTTAGGAGCAGTCAGCTGATTCAACCATTGCTCCATGACGAGGGATTGGTTGTGGGGTGAGATCAGTAGGAATTCCATTTTAAGAGCATTTAGCATCAGGTGATTGCGTGTCAGCCAGCTTTGTATTTCCAGCAGGACTGAATTGAGGGACTGGATGTCTTCGGGGGAGGCGATCTTCAGGTAAATTTGGGTATTGTCTGCATACATATGAAAGCGAATGCTGGATGATTTTAGAATTTCAGTCAGAGGCTCCATAAACAGGTTAAAGAGTGTTGGGGTCAATGCTGACCCTTGTGGAACCCCCAAGGTGACTGGTGCAGGGTGGGACAGGGATTGGTTCACCTTGAAGCTTTGGGATCTGTTCTGAAGGAACAAAGAGATCCAGCTTAATACCGCACCAGATAGCCCAATCCTGTGTTCCAGGAGGTCAATTAGGTGATCACGTTTTACTGTATCAAATGCTGAGGAAAGGTCCAGAAGGATCAGTAAGCACGACTCATTGTGATCTAACATTCTAGGCGCATCATCCACGATGTGCGTTAGTGCCCACTCTGTACTATGACCCGGGAGGAAACCAGATTGGCATTGGTCCAGGAGTTGGAAATGGTCGATGTGATGACAAAGTTGGGATAGCACAAATGTATCCAAGAGTTTTGCTAAGGTGGAGATGCTAGTGATTGGGCAAAAGTTAAGAATGTCCGTGGCATCCGCATTTGGTTCCTTTAGGATAGGGGTAACTTGACCTGATTTAAGGCAATCCGGAATTGCCCCTTGCATAAGAGAAGCATTGACGATCGTCGTCCAGAGTGTTAGTAAGGCGAATCTCACTGCTGGAAGAATATTAACCGAAATCCAAATTTGCATATATAGGGATGCATATCCTCAGAGCAGTTTGTTTCAAAATACCAAGAAGATGGTAGTCATCTCTAAATAGGATGGACTACCATTCATCACGATGGTGGACGTTAAGTCCTCCACCACTTGACAGATGGTACCCTGTCTGCCAGGGTCTACATTTGGCCCCATCTCTCAGTTAACTAAAATATCCCTGCCACTTATCCACCAATTTGATCAAAGGAATTTGAACGCGTTCTCATCATTTATCTCTTGTACACAGCAAGCATCAATGGATCGTTTCGGCCAGTTTTCAGGAGAAATGTATATGTAAAACACCGAATTTCAAAGTTATATTTGAGCATATCCATTCCCAATTTCTATTTGCAAAAAGTGGTTGCAAATTGGGCCTGACATTTTACAAGTCGAAAAGTACTGATAGGCCAGTTAATCCATTTCCCAATTTGCGATTCAGTAACCTATTACTGAATAATAAAATGGGTTTAGTACATTAAAAAGCTATTTTGGATTGCAAACCCTATGCTTTTGTAAATTTCAGGCTTTGCGGCCACAAAAGAGCTTTGTGCAGCAGGCCATCACTGAAGAGAGAAGAGGGTATATATAATTGCTGCCTTATGAATGAAAGATTTTTGAACCTACAAAATCTCATTCAAACTGCAGTCTAGTGATATCATTTGATAGTCCGGGTGGCACAGATCCGTTTTCATATGGCGAAAAATGTAGTAATAATAGGTAGAGCTGTATTGTACCGTATAAGGCTGTTGAGAGCAGAATGTATCTGATTAAGGAAAATGCACTCACAGCACTCAAAGTAGGGTCAAAACAAAGCAAATGCTACAGCAGTGAGGAACTTCTTAGGACAAGAGGTGGACTAGTGTCACTTGGCAGTCATTTCTCTACCCTTCTCTGAGCTGCCTTCCCTCGTGCAAAGATCTGATACAACCACCATTGCCACAAGACTTTGTGGGCCAACTGCTTACCCATCCTGGAGGTGCGCTCCACCCCTCTAATATGAGATGTTGGCCTAGCACTCCCCTCTGCACAGTCCTCTGTGGTCCTCTCAGGCATGTCTTATCTGTTGATGGTGAGATACTGTTTGAGCTGATTAGCTCCATCTCCTGAATGCCACGCCCTTGGCTCATCCTGGTGCAGGAAATTGTCATATGGGGGCGGGTGGTGGCGTTATGGGAGTTTTACACTATGCGTTAGTAAATCGAAAGTTATGTGAAATAACACACAATTATGGAAAATGCAAATGCATCATTAATTGCTATATATTAGAATGAAATGCGTCCTCCTCTCAATTTTTGAAACAAGGATGCATTTTATGGTTAAAAAACAAAGGTGAAAAATACAATTGCTGGAAACAGCAGCTGCTCCTGTTGTGGTGTTCATTTTGTTTCTGTGCTCGTGCACTATAATTTTGCTGCAAACAGTGGCGTAATTATGTGCCATGGCACAAGGGCATACATCTTGGGAAGTTCGTGTATCAAGTGCAATGCAAAATTCCCATAATTATCTGAATTACTCCCAGAAGAATGTAAGTTTTGCCCGGGCTTAATCGTCATGCCATGACATATGCACTAGTATAGCTTACATATTCGGGCATTTTGGTACTGAATAACAGATATTAATTTTCCAGACAAGGTCGGACTGGCCTGTAGTGTATTCAAGTGCTGCCCCAAGGGCTAGTATTAGAAGTCAGTGTGTGTACCGTTTTTTAGCTGTTTTTGTGCCTGCTTTAGTGTCTGCTGGGGCAGTTTTAATGTTGGTTTCCCCAATATTAAAACAAACATTGCCTGCAGCAAGTTCAAATCTGTGCAATCTTTCATATGCTGCAAAACAGTTATACAGCGAGTCTATACAAGTTCAAAACTGTCTCAATTTGCAAACATGGGCTACTATTTTAGAAATCTATTTCACTAACGTGAGCCACTTTAATTTTGGTCCCTGTGCCTAATTTCTGTCCCAGACCGACCCTGTTTCCGGATATTTGTTTTTCAAAGGTACTCCTTTTATTAACCTTGCAAGCAGTGTTGTACTGCTTTTTTCGGAAAACCTGGCACTGCCAGATAAGCCAGCTTGAAAAATCCAATGAGTGGTTGTTTTTTTGCATCTTCGGGCCGTGACAGAACCTACAAACCAGCCCACATACTGGTTCTTTCAATTGGGCCCACCTGTCAGCGCTAGACTGCCTAAATGGCCCGTCCAACATTGCTTGGAAGGCTGAATAGAACTGGAAAGATTCAGTCGTGCCACCATGAGGTGAACACACATTGCACAAGTGGATCCATTAGTTCATTGAATCACCTGGCCTGATCACTTTTTATCAACATTCAGGTAATATATAAAGTAGTAGTATCAGGGCCTGCAATCAAACAATGTTGTGTAGCTTCAGTGAGAGACAGCTGTGGTGTTGGTGGTGTTATATAGGTGCCAACAGAAATGCTATTTTGGCAAAATGAGCAAAGGTTTTCCTGCTCCTTTCTACTGCAGCTATATTTATCAATACCACCACTTCACTTGGAGCTCCTTGTCACCAGTGCATTTGTAGCAAAGGCCAGTGCCTGCTCCGTATTTCAACCAAGGCTCCAGGTTATTAACTGCAGCAAACCGAAAAGAGCAAGCATGGAATGGTGATATAGACTTCCTGGAGGAAAAGGTGGCATTCTTCCTCAAAAGACACAGCAGCCAATTCACACAGGCCTTAATGAGCCTGTGAAGGTGTCCTAGGAGAGTTACTCTTCAGGCACTCATAAATGCCTCTGTGAATCAGCCCGGAAGAGTCCAAATCTCTATTAGTAAAACTGCAGACTGGGCAGTCCTTTCTATGTGTAATAATTGTATATGAATATTTCCTGAATATTCTGATTCTATGTATATTTTAGATGATTTCGTGATAATTCACAAAGGGATTTAAGAGTATGTGAAGAGCAGTACTCATAGATGCCTATGTGATTCGACCTCAAAATCTCTGCAGCCTCTCTGCGTGGCCCCAGCGTATACATCTGTGGGGCATATCCACGCCGACTTCAATGCCCCATCAAACGAGGACTGTCTCTTTCAAAGTGGGGCATCTGGACGTAGTGCCCCGCCCGAGGCAAGCACCATTCTTAAAAGGAAAAACTCAATGGCAGCTGGAAGGAGACTGGCTGATAATCTGCTCGGTTCCGACACATGATTCCCTTCAGTCCAGCAGGTTCCTTTGAGGGAAGCAGAACAGTATTAAGCACCGTGCCAAATGAGCCGAACCTTGGACCAGCTCTCACTCGGCGACAACAATCAGGGTCAGCTGAGAAGGAACCAGATGCCGCTGCAAAGCAGCTCACCAGGCGCTGTAGCCAAAGACATTCATTCAGAGTGCTGCATAGACCTGTATCTGAAATCGTGATTTCAGGGAAAGTATAAATGATATTACCTCCTCCGCACGCGCCCTGATGCAGTTTCCCTCCTTCACATGGCACGTGCAGTTACACCGGTTGCTCTGGGGTGCTTAGGCTAATACGGACTTAATCCGTTTACGCTCTCAAAAAGGAGCCACGCACAGCTCTTTAATCACAGTGCTGATGCCTCAACACCACCATATGTGTGACACGCCCCACTTAAACAACAGCACCGACAGAATGTTACAGCTCTCTAGTCTAAACAAGCATGTGCAATGCAATAGTACTCACATTTACGCAAGATCTATTGCATTGCAAACGGTAGTCATCACGGACAACGGGAGGTAGGACAGGGGAGGCACAGACAACGGGAGTAAGAGGGGAGAAGGCACAGACAACAGGAGGGAGGAGAAGGCATGGACAATGGGAGTGCAGGCAGGGAGAGGGGGTAGAAGGGGGCAAGAAGGCACGGACAATGGGAGTGCGGGCGTGGGGGAGGGGAGGGGGTGAGAAGGCATGGACAATGGGAGGGAGGGGGGAGTAGAGAAGGCAGTAGAAGAACCTCATTAAAGAAAATAGTGCTCACAGTCTAAATAACAGGTACTGTGTAACACTAGAAGTAAAGGGGCCAGTAGCCACGGAGGATACAAATGACGACATGGCTGTAATAAGCAGGGACTAACAAGCCTATAAATGAATTTGAAGGCAGCATTTTCGAAGGACAAAGACACAAGGCAATGAAAAACATGGGCGGGTGATTGGGCGGGGCTTCCCTCACGTACTGAACAACTGCAAATCTTCACCAGAGCATCACTTGTGCTCTGACGCTAGGCTCGACCTAAAAATAAAACTATGTTCAAATTGGGTTTTCATTCAGTGACAAGGCACAATAGCGAAATTTCAGGAATTTCATGTAACAAGAGTAATGCAAAATGTCCCAAAATCACACCTAATTATGCCGCATAATATAAATTTCACCAAGGCCTATTCAATGCCACTAGCTCCAGTTATGGAGGTACAAACCTAGACACTGGAGAACATAGACAAAATGATAATGGAAAATAATTATTTTGGTCCTATCACTATATGAAAAACTATTTTGCTTTCTATGATGAAGACCTTTTTAACATTATACATTGTTTTCAGCTTTTGGCGTGCATGCTGAAGATGACATTGCGAATGCACAATATGTTTCTATATCATATACAGATACACCTTCTTGAGCAGCGCTGGTTTCCTTTCAGCTTTTTCAAGGGGTTTGCCAGATGTAATGATGTAATGATGATACAGAAACCTATTTGTGACATATTTTTGTGTGGGGACACTGTAGTGTGATGTAATCCAACAGAAGTCCAAAGGTAGCCATGAAGTAGGTTGTAGGTGAGAGGTTTTTAAGCTTGGTTACTGGATTGTAAGTAGGATAATAGGTTCAGCAGTTCAGTAGTTGAGCCCCACCAGGAGCAGCATCCTTGCTGCTCAGCCCACACATTCCAAGTGCCTCTCTCTCCACTCCACCGGGCACTCCAGCATTCCACTACCTCACCAGGCATTCTAACATTCCACACACACATCACATTCATACTGGCTGAGCAGCAGGGAACAGGTTGCTAAGGGAAAGGATGTAAAGCAACATTACAAGTTACAACATAGTGCTTGTTGGAAAATCTCAAAATTCTTACCCACTGAATCCCACTGGTGAAGATACGCCCCAGTTCAAGTCTTATTCCTGAGCATATGACGACTTGGTCTTCAATTATGATGATATGCTGTACGACAGGTTTGCTTTTTTTCCATTTGATATAGCGCCTTTTCAGTAAAACACGAGGATATTAAAAGGACGTGTGTGCGAAAAAGAATATCTAAACTGTGTCATGATACAGTCATAATCTGTCTACATACTCACAAATGAATTACTTTCTTTGTGCAATCATAAAACCAGCACATTTTCTCATCATTTTAATTAATGATACCATTAGAATAAACTCCTAGCGTTCCACAAGGACCCTATTTTAAAAGTCTTGTACAGAATCCACTATGGCAAGAATTGATTGAAATTTGTAGTCCCTGATAAATAATGTTTGGGTACTAGGGTCCTTAATTTGATGTTGTTTGGCAACAAAGAATAAAAGCAAGAGGACTCAGAACATTTTATGCGGTAATCCATTTCTTAAAAACATTGTAGAATATATTGTACAGATGTATTTCCCTGCATTAGAAACGTGTAGAAATTTCAGTACTTAATAAACATGCCTCACGGTAGAAATTTGCATTTGATTCTCTTTTTAAAGCATGTCATATTTACAATAGTAATGCAAAATGAGATAGTTACAAAACATAACTAGTGAATAAAAAAACAGACCAATAGCAGAGTCATGTAACAATTGTTATCGATGTTATGATTAAATGTAATTATTTAACTATCAGTTTTCATCTTGGAGTTTCATTGGTCAATATAATAGGTTTGAAACATTAAGGCCCTTTGACACATCTATCACTGTTGCATGCAGTGTGTGCGAATTACTAAAATAGCCCTATGTCTCTGTTTGTAGTTACTCTAATGCAGAGGTGCAGGTTTATTACTTGACGCAAGCTGCAGCTTTCCAGAATTACTCTTTTGAAGAGCCATATTACTTCCCTTTTTAGCACTGGCCTAAAGATAGCTGTGGTAATGTGTATTTACTTAGTCACTGACTTGGAATGTAGTGAGCTCATGGAGCAAGTGTTCTACATTCTGGTATTAAGGTTCTGGTATGGGCAGTTGCTCCAGAGCCCCTTCTTGTATGGATGTACACTATGATTAAACTACATGTTTCCAGCAATACTGCGTGATCCTTCACTACAAGTTTGGCGACGAGGATGGGATTGTTTATCTTTCAAACGAGCAAGAAGGGGCCAGAGGATCAAGCGGCAAAACCAGTGAAGTTTTGAAATGGGTATTTGGAGCTTTAGCTGTCTTGTCAGCCTCATAATTTCTAAATAATTAATTATTGAAATACATACAGATCTATGAACAGAGGGACTTTCAGTCAGCGCTCTTCATCCATTGGACTGTTCAAGTGTCATACACACTTTGCTTCCAACCACCACACAGCGGGACGGTTCCTGAATGAGAGCGTTGGGGCATTGCCCCACTGAACTTAGGCCCCCCCCAGGCCCCTGTATTAAAGATGATGAAGGATGCAAAAAAGTAGACGTAATATTTTTCTGCCGCCATGCTTTTATTTCAGTCAGTCACTTCACTGTGCACACTGCAGGAGGGCTGCAGGTGAAGAATCATGAGCTTATTACTGGGTGCGGGATATAAATGCTGACAGCAGAACAGACTGGCTGGGTCTGCTCTGCACCAGAGTGTAGTGCGCGTGTCAGGTTGAACTGTTTCTTTCGCCAACCAACCTGACATGCGCACTGGAGGCCTCTCCAAACTGCGTGGCTTGGGGAGCAGGGGAATCGTGTCCGGGCCTCCCCGGTCTACTCATGAGCGCTGGTTGTACCTGCTCCAGCCAGTCCAGGCACTGCTCTCATGCTGTTAGTAGCAGTGTCTGGATTGGCTGAAGAGACGCGAGTGGACCAGTCTAGGGGTTTGGGAGTGCAGGGTGGGAGGTGCAGGTGACTACTCAATTATCCTCCAAATAATCCATTAGTGGTGCTATTTTGGTTAAATGGTTTTGTTAATAATTGGATCAATTAGCTTGCCATAATACATAGTGAATTCCCTTACACGGATATATGCCATACATTTTTTATTTTGAGTGCAAATTCTACAGTAGTTGCATAGTCTAAACTCAGGGTGATTTTTGTAGGTGCCCCCACATGCTCTGGATAACGTGATAATAGCACCCTTGAATTGCAGTGAATGGGTAGATTTTAGGTACAGAAATCATTGCTTTTTCAAAATCTTTGATGATTTTTTGCGGATTATATTTGCTGTTTTATATAAATTAGCGTTGCCTTGTAAATTGCAGTTTTCTTGTTAAGTAACAGTGCATATACAAAGGGGATGTGTGTATTTTGATATTGACGCAAGCCACAGGTAGTCCACAACTCCGCCGCCAGACTGATCTGTCAGGTTCCGAGAACTGCCGCAATCTCAGGCTCTCTGCGTGACCTTCATTGGCTCAGGGTGGAGAGTGGAACTCTCTCCCTGCGCCACTTCGCAATGAAACTGTATATGAGAATTACCGTAAAAGCCGAAAAACTTGTCTGTTTAATCAATAATCGTCCCTTCCTTCTGGTCATTTTCAGCTAGTGCCGAGAAGCCCTTTTTGGCTAGCTGTTGCGCCTTACAAATTAAAATGAACATAACATAACATAACCATGCACTGTGTATATTTGACTGAACGGCGGAGGGCTCTGATATGGAGTCAACCACTAGGGTAGGATTTGAACCTGGGTCTCCAGGTTCCGAAGTTGACAGCTCTAGCCGCTATGCTTCATCTCCTTCCCTTTTCACATTTTTAAGTTTTAATTTCTTCAAGTTAAGTTTGTGTTAAGTTTAAGCTTCTATGTTCAAATTGATAGATTGGCTGGAGCCTCGGTCCCTTATATATATATATATATAATATATATATATAATATATATTTGTTTTTTTGGTTTAGAATTATGTCAGTTTTCCAGTGTTCAATATTTTGGCTTTCTTGATTGATATGTTTGCTTGGTGTTAATTAATGGATGATATTTGGTAATTATTTATATTTGCTTTTAATATTGTTGTATTTGAGATTTATTTTTCTGCTACATTCGACTAGAGCGTTTGACCTCGAAGCTGGGGAACCTGGTTCGAGTCATGCCAGGGACGCTCAACATCCTGTGATGCTGGGCAAATCTCTTAACCTCTTCAGTGCCCCGCCCTTTCCCCGCCCTGTGCCGGGCCTTTCATTAGCGGGCGGGGTTCATGACGAGATAGTCTCGTCATGGGCACAGCGCAACCGCGCTCCATGACGAGACTATCTCGTCATGGGCACTGAAGGGGTTAATCTGCCCTTGCCTAACAAAATGAATGTGTCCATCTATAACGCAACTGGCGCTTATGTAAAGTGCTCTGATACCTTCAGGTCAAGTTCGTGCTATATAAAACTCCCCCCCCCCCCCCCCAAAAAAAACTAAAAGTATTGGGTTGCTATATGGCAGTTTCTGATATTTGTTGTCAATATTTCTGAACCTGGATATTGTTTTTCTCATAACCAGATAGTAGTTTCTAACTAATCTGAAGCAGGCTTTCTTGTTTTTTATCTTTCTAGAGCAAAAGTATAACATTTGATTCCTAAAACACCATAGAAACAAGACGCATCTCAGGGGTGGGGTAGTGCCATGAAATGCAAGATGTACTACATATTCAACTGAAGATGCCTTTGGTCCCTTTATTTAGATAATGGCATCCTGTGATGAGGGCTCAGGAAGCTAAAAAAACGTTGTCAATATTCTGTAAGAAATTTCATAATTGACTTTTAATGTGTACAATTAAAAAACATATCACTTCCGTATTTACTGCTATGGATGGTTAAATAGGAGTGACTGTGCTTGAATTTATTAATAATATGTTTATAAAATACATTCCTGGCTTAAGTTTTCCAAAATGTAGTATGTGTGGACTATGCCATCAATTAATTCTTAATGTTAAGATTCTTTGTAAACAGAATATTCCTTAATTTTGGAATGCTTTCAAAGAAAATTCACATGTTTTGTAACAAAGGAGAATTCATGTTGATTTTTTGAAAGTGCCAATTCTTCCTCAAGGTGTTATTGTGCAACTGAGTGGATGGGTTGCTCTTTCAGTTTAAATATTGTACAAGCCTCCGATTTCCACATAACGCTGACCACTGTTGCATGGGCATATCTGACATTCTTTAATATGCCCACAGGAAGTCAGAAAAGAATGAAAGGCAAATGTTAACCTTCAAGGATGCTTCAAAAATATCACACCATACCCTCCACATAGATTACTGCTTGAATGGTGCTCATTTGATATTGCTGGCTAAATCAATGGGTTAGATAAATATCTCTATTCTCCTCATTATTCATGTAATGTTATATAGAATTGTATTTTCTAGATTTAATTTCCTTCTGGCAGACATGCAAGAGAACAAAGAGAAGCTATTTAACTGTATTACAACTTCTATTATGAATTTGTAGATTGGGACACACACACACACCACACACACACACGCACACACACATGCATGCCCTGGTGAAAACTCTGTGGCAGGGATGCCCAGATGTTTCAAAGGTTATTACTGCTAGAAAGAAACAGAAAATAAGGACTAAAACATACAAAGTTGGCATATGAGGGCCTGAATTTGGGAACGTCTACTCCACAACTTTACACAGCAAGCACAGGGGAAATATGTGTTGTGAAATCCTGTTAAAGACAGAGACAGACACAGACAATATCTCAGAGGGTAATTAACAACAGGAGTATGTGAATTAATAATCCTGTAGTGCAAAGTCATGCCCTAAGAGATGCAATTCACATTAGTTTTGGCAGAGATTTACACCTACGTCTGTCCTGCCTTTCATGTAGAGAATTGTTTGCCACAGGTGCAGAGAAACACACCCTTAGGTTCACATTATTGGTGTAATGTGGAAATCGCAAAACAGAAAAGCTGGAGAATGGGCATTTACCACAAAGTTGGAGGAGGAAAGGGCACAAGGAGGATATGTAAATACAAATATACTCATACAAAAGACATTACATAGTAAAAACATTACAAAATATAAATATAATATACATTTAATGAAAATATAAAATTATTTTTAAAAAATAGTCATATAACTGTGTATATTACAAATATCTATATATGTCACAGTACTATAAGTCCCATTATAAAATGTAATGTAATGTAAATAAACCATGTACATATTTTATAGCATACAACTCATCTCACATCTAACACTGCTCAAAGATTCCTCTTAACACACACAGACACATACATAGTGTAAGAAATTGGGTTATTAGTTGAGAGAGGTGTGAGCCCCACTTAAATAATACACACAATCCTTGTCGGGGTGAACCAGAAAAGTCAATAAATAAAACTGTTCTCAACCCTCTTAACTTTATTTAGAGGCAATCTGTAAAGTATTTAATAAACAGAGTATCGTTCCCGAGCAAAAAACCATTTAGCATTTACAATTAAGCCATATCAGGTCAGTTCAATAAAGTGTCCATATTCAGGGTGTACTCAAATGAAATTTCTTCTTTTTATTTTCTTCTTTTCCTTTATCTTTATCAGAAGTGAACAAAAATTTCACAATAAATAGGTTGGTATAGATGACATCGCAAAATGTAGCCAGTAGCCGACACGTGTTTCGTCTCGGGGAGATTCACCTGCTGACTTCCTGAGGACAAGCACAAAATCTCTGTTTCACCACATTCCAGGTAAAACCTGTGTGTGGTCCCATATAATATGGATCTAAAAAGCATATAAATTGTACGTATTCGTCAGCATTCTGATGACTTCCATAAAATTATATCTCAATCGGACTAGTAATATGGTTCCAGGAAAGTATAGATAAAATGAATTCAGGAAAATGAGAGTACGCCCGCCATCATCCTGGGTTCTAGCGTCCGTAGCTCTATAAGTCCGATTGAGATATAATTTTATGGAAGTCATCAGAATGCCACACTTTCTGGCCAGGGTGATACTCCACGGAGTGGCCTTCAGAGTGAAGGAACCCTGCACCCTTCTGAGACACTTCTTGGTATGCAAAGAAAAGGCATAGTAAAAGGACATCCCACTTACACCTTATGGGTTCTGGTAGACTTATAGTCATGTCCTTCAGGGTCTTGTTGCATCTTTCAACAAACCCATTGTTCTGGTGATGATATGGTGTGGGGAAAGTTTACCCCACATTTCACCCACACAGACTTAATGTAGGTAGACATGAAGTTGGTCCTTAGTCAGATACAACCTCCTAGAGGAACCACACTTAACATCCCCATCAGTACCCTGGCAACTGGGGAAGCAGTCATTGTCCTCAGAGGAATGACCTCTGGGTACCTAATGGGCACTTTGATTTCCAGATTACTTTCTCATTGTATTTTTACACATGATTTAATTTATAGATGTCTCAATGGTGTTTTGTATACTACGGGACGTAATGTGGGGGATTCAGCAGTATTCACTTCAAGGTTTTTGATCATTATCCAAGGCCTCTAGATTTGCAGGTGCTTAAAAGAATATAACACCAAACCAAGCATCCAAGGACAAACCAATAGAGTATATCACTTGAATATTCCTGTTGATATAATTTGGGGCCCAGGAAGAGTAGTGGCGCAATATTAACATTCATACTTCTTGTTACTAATATAATATGGTATTTCACGTTTGATGAATATAGTTAATTCATTACTTATTAACTATGTTCTAAAGAAAGTTGCTTTCTTCTTACTGAACACTTTAAAAAATGGTGAACTATGAAAAGTATTTCTCATTCAAAGAGTTTTTGACAAACATTTTCTGTCGTTGATTGACCGAGACATATGGGCATCATTAGATCTTTGTGTAGTTTGTACAACTCATAGTAGGTTACTGGTGGAACAGCAGACATCTGAGAGTAACAAATTGTTCCAGAACTTGACAGCTTTTGTTAGTTTATTGTTGTGGGGGTCAAATAAGTAGTGTTCAAATATTGGAGGACCTGGCTTGGCAGTTCTGGATGGACTGTTCCCATGAGGCACAGGGTCAAGACTGATTTGCATATGGCTGGGTTCAAACTGGAATGGCATGGTGAGAAAAAAAACTATGGATTTAGGCCCAGATCTCTGTACTGGGGTGAATGTATGACATTGTTCTGCATTCTGTCCATCAACTGTTGTTTTTGCATTTGTGTTCTAATATTGTACCACAAACATTTAGAAAACATGTATAGTTGCTGTTGGCAGAGGTAAATTTAAGATAAAAGGGAGTGAGCTGTGTGCATGTATGTGAGTGTAAAGTAGAAAGAGAATGTGGTCCAGTTAGAAGTGATGTGCTAAACGTGACAAGATATCCACATCTCAAATAACGTTTCTTGACTCATTAATTGAACATTAAAATGTATATTAGTTTGATGAACAAGTCCTGCAAATTTTCATGAGTATTAGAAGCATGTCTGCTTGTTTCCAGGCCTGTTTGAAACACTGCAGAAATTCTAATGGGGTGCCTTGCTCTCTCCTCTGCTATGGATATAGTTGAGTCTTTCTAGGTAGGAAACAGTTTTTAAAAGCATTACACTACTTTATGTTCCTTAAAAACTAACATCCTACATTGTCCTGTCCTTCCCCTCCATAAAACAAACATGCTTCATATCTGTAAGGTTCTGTCTTCCCAATAACAGCTATAATATAAGAACACCACACTGCTCATAAATAGTCTACCCACTTCCAGAGGACTACTGTGAGAAACTGGATTATTATTTGGGGTGACTGACTACCCATCTCAAGGAATAATCACAACCCTTGTAATGGTGTACCCTTAAAGTCAATAAATTAACGTTGGCTCCCCCCATGCAGCAATGGCACAGAGCACAAAGGGTTAACTTAGTGCAATGAGTAAAGTGTTGATGCAGTGCCAAAACAGTAATAATGTCAAATAAAAAACAATAACAATGGAAAATAGATTACATTTAATAAACAAAATGACACAAGAATTACACAATCAATGAATCAGGGTTTGCTAAGCGCGATTACTCACCCGTGAGGGTCTTAAGGCACTGGGGGAGGGGATGCAGGTTCAAGTCCAACAAGGAGGGGGTCTGTCGAAGAGCCAGGTTTTGAGGTTTCTTGCGGAGATGGGGAGCAATGTTGTCTGTCCGAGGCGGAGTGGAAGGGCGTTCCAGGCTCTGGCCGCAAGGAAGAAGGAGCAGCCTCCCAATCTGGTCTTTCTGGTGTGGGGGACTGCGGTGTAGGAGAGCTTGCTGATGGTAGGGGCCCTTGGGGTGCGTGGAATTTGAGTCGGCTGTTCAGGTAGGCTGGTCCAGTGTCGTGGAAGGCCTTGTGTGCGTGGGTGAGAATCCTGAAGGTGATTTTAGCCTCGATCGGGAGCCAGTGGAGTGTGCGCAGGTGCTTGGAGATGTGGCAGTGTCTTGGCAGGTTGAGGATCAGTCTTGCGGCGGAGTTCTGGATATTTTGTAGCTTGTGGGTGAGGTTTTTGTTTATTCCGGTGTAGAGTGCATTGCCGTAGTCGAGTCTGCTGGTGACGAGGGCGTGAGTGGCGGTCTTTCTGTGTTCGAGGGGGATCTATTTGAAGGTCTTATGTAGGAAGCGGAGGGTGTGGAAACAGGAGGATGCGACGCAGTTTATCTGGCGGTCCATTTTGAGCTCGGAGTCCATGATGATTCCAAGGTTGCGTGCGTGGTCCGTGGCAGTGGGTGGGTGTGCTTCCGAGGACAGGGGGCCACCAGGTGTCATTCCAGGCATCAGGGTTTGGGCCCAGGATGAGTATTTCTGTTTTGTCGTTGTTGAGTTGTAGACGGCTGCTTTTAATCCATTTGACAACAGCTTCCATGCCTTCGTGAAAGTTGTGTCTGGTGGTGTTGGGTTTGTTGGATAGGGAGAGGATGAGTTGTGTGTCGTCTGCATATGACACAATGTTGAGTCCTTAGGTTTTAACAATGGGGGCAAGCCGAGCCATATAGATGTTGAAAAGAGTGGGGCTAAGGGTTGACCCCTGGGGGACTCCGCAGGATGTGGGTGTAGGGTCTGTGAGGAAAGGGGGGAGTCGGACCCACTGCGTTCTGCCGGAGAGGAAGGAGGTGATCCTGTTGAGGGCCTTGTCCTGGATCCCTATGTCGTGGAGCCTGCGTATTAGGGTGCGGTGAGAGACTGTGTCGAATGCTGCTGAGAGGTCGAGGAGGATGAGGGCTACTGTTTCTCCTTTGTCCAGTAGGGAGCGGATGTCGTCAGTTGCGGCGAGGAGGGCGGTTTCCATGCTGTGGCTTTTTCTGAAGCCGGATTGGGAGGAGTCGAGGATGTTGTGCTCTTCAATGAAGGTGGCGAGTTGGCTATTGATGGCTTTCTCAATGACTTTTGCTGGGAACGGGAGCAGGGAGATGCGTCTGTAGTTCTTGAGGTCGGTGGGCTCCACTGGGGGCTTCTTCAGGAGAGGGTTGATCTCGGTGTGTTTCCAGTCATCGGGGAACTAGGCGTTCATTAGTGAGCGGTTGATGGTGTGGCAGAGCATGGGTGCGATGGTGTCGGCGGCTCTGTTGAAGATGTGGTGGGGGCCCCTGAGTGGATTGACTTCATTGTCTTCAGTGTGTCTTCGGTGGTGAGGGCTGTCCAGTTGGCTTCAGGGAACTGGGGGTGGCTGGTGGGGGTTCAGTGTGTTGGTTGTCTTTGTCGAAGTTGTCATAAATGTTCTTGATTTTGAGGTGGAAGAAGCTGCTGAGTTTGTTGTAGAGGTCTTGTGAGGGAGGGATGTCGGTGAACTCGCTGGTGGGTTGGGCGAACTCCTTGATGATGCTGAAGAGTTCTTTGCTGTTGTGCACTTGTGTGGAGATTCTGTCTTCAATTGCTTTTTATCTCATTTTTCTGATGAGTTGGTAGTGGGCGTTGGTGGCAGCTCCGAAGTCGTTGTGGGCCTCTGTGGATTTGGATTTTCTCCAGGTTTTTTTCAAGACATGGCCCGTGTGTCTAGACTCTCGAAGTTCGGTGGCAAACCATCTGGCTTTCTTGGCGTGGGTGTTGTTTTTTTTATTGAGGGGGGCTATGGTGTTGGCACTGTCGGAGATCCATCTGTGCAGAGTTCGGACTGCGGTGTTGGCGTTGTTGTCTTCCGCGATGGTTGGGGTGGAGTTGCTGAGTTAGGAGGTGAGCAGGTCATCGGTGATTTTGGTCCAGTTTCTTCGTGGGAGCAGGTGCCGATTTCTGTGGATGGTGGGTGTTTTTAAACTGAAGTGGACACATCAGTGGTCCATGGGAGTTCGGTGGTGTGGCTGAAAGAGATGGAGTTCCGTGTTGTGAAGAGGGGGTAGAGGGTGTCTCCTGCTGAGTGCATGGCTTTCGTCACGATCTGGCGGAGTCCAATGTTGTTGAGGTTGTCCAGGAGGGACGTGGTGTTGGGGTCCAGTTGGTTGTCGGGTTTGAAGTTGAGGTCTCCCAGCAGGGTGTAGTTGGTGGATGCGACGACATGCAGGGAGATGATGTCCGTAATGGAGTTAGCGAATGGTCCGCGGGGTCCAGGGGGTCGGTAGATGAGGGTTCCTTGAAGGGGTGGTGGTGGGGCTGGCCAGTATCTTGAAGTGAAGATGTTCCATCAGGTCTGTTGTTTCGTCGGGGAGTGTGCTCAGGCGGAGAGTGGATTTGTGGACGAATGCGATTGCTCCTCCTGGGCCGGTGGGGTGGTCCTTCTTGGAGATCTTGTATCCTTGGGGAATGGCAATGGCGATGACCGGTCCCGAGGTGGTGTTGCTCCAGGTTTCGGTGAAGAATGCGACGTCCGGGGTGGTGCTGTTGAGGAGGTCCCAGATTTCGATGGCATGTTTGTGGAGTGATCTGACGTTGAGGAGGATTCATTGTAGGGTCTTCAGTTCGAGAGTGTTCTTGCGGTCGGGTTGCGCTGGGCCTGTGTTCCTGGCGGTGCTGTAGGTGAGCTGGCAGCGGTGACAGCTGAATGGTCCGTGGGTGTCGGCTGGTGATGCTAGCTTGCAGTTCCTGGTGCTGGTCGCGGTAGAGCCGCGGATGGGCGCAGACGGGCTTGCCTTTAGCGTGGCCGCCATTAAGTAGGGTTCGGGGAGTGCTGGGCAGCTGGGAGGCGGGGAAGGTAGCTGGATTGGGCCGGTCGCGCTGGTCGAGCTGGGGGGAGGTGCCGCGGGGCAGCAGCAGCGGGGAAAATGGGCAGGAAAGAGGGAACAAAAGGAAAAAAAGGAAATAAGAGGTAAAAGCTAAAAACGAGTGGAAACTGAGCAGAGCAAGAGAAAAGGAGACAGAGGTCCACTGGACCACTAGGGATGAGGCGCAGGTATAACCTGCGGGTGGAGGGGGGCCTCGAACACCAACACTCGAGAGTGCAGGGGCTCGGGGTTAGGCCTCACTTAATGGTGGAGCAGCGAGGGAGGGAGAGCAATTTCACTGACAATGAGTCAAATCCAATAAGGGGAAGAGGAGATATCAATTTTATTGTTTTAAGTAGAAATAACATCAAAAAGTACAAAGCATCAATGATAGTCAATGATCACAGTATACCATAATCTGGGTGCAATTTGAGGCTGACCGTGATGGAGCCAAGGTCTGATATACTAACCATGTTCATTCTGGTCCAACCTTTCGATTTAGTCCTTTAAATCCCAATCATTTAGCCCTTTACTTCTCAATCCATACCATGACTCCTAGGCATGCCCTAACCCATGGGGTAAATCCTTCTGGGGCCAACCCTACCTACTTTGGAATTTTCAAAAAAGGGAAAGGACTTCTGCCGTGCTCAACTTAGGCTCTAAGCGGTGTGTGTGTGTGTGTGGAGAGTGTACTATGGTAATCCTAGTGTC
Organism: Triturus cristatus; assembly: GCF_964204655.1. NCBI lineage: Eukaryota > Metazoa > Chordata > Amphibia > Caudata > Salamandridae > Triturus > Triturus cristatus. The sequence goes on from NC_140583.1 coordinate 351,176,740, forward strand.
TGCCTAAATCTAACACTATAATCAAGTTTTGAGTAGATACTGTATTCACAACAAGCACAGAGACAGAAATCAGGTAGGAATAAAGTATGGTCCTTCACCATCCAGACTGTGGATACACAATAATTATCTTGGCATCCTTGTTTCTCCTCTTTCAAGTGTGCCCTAAGTGGTATATGTAAACCAGAGACATACGCCTGCTAGCACAAAAGCAGATTCCTTCAGCAACCAGACTGTGGATACACAAGAATTATCTTGGCATACTATTATCTCCTCTTTCAAGCATCCCCAAGTGTAATCTGTGGATCAACAGATCTATCAAGCAGTAGTTGACAGTCCGTTCTCAACAGGATATACACAGCCCCCACTCTTTTTCTGAGCTCAAAGGAGTCATTCCTACTCATTTAGATTGACCTGTCAAAACACAATGACCTATTGTTTAGCTCCTGGGAGGAATATCACCCCTCATTCACATATTACTGAGGCCAAGTCAAAGCTGGGAGCTGGCAGAGGCTTAATTGAATTATCCTTCTGACAGTTCAGACATGTATTATTCTTGCATTAACAGAAATCATTTTTGCAAAGTCATCCTGTGCCCTAGGCACCCCCCACTTCTTTTGCTGCCTGATACTAGTGGTCACGGACTCTGACTGACCCTGGGCTCTGCCTAACTAGGCCAAAGGGCCAGTGCTATGCTGGAAGAGACATTTGACCTTGTCACCAGGTAGGTCGCCCCCCTCAGCTGCCACACGGTCCTCCTGTACCCCTGTCCCACTGCCGCTGCCCGCTGTGTCCTGACCACCTCTCCAGCTCCGCGGTCGGTCTTGCCTTGCCTGTGATTGTTTCTTGTGTTTTTTTCCTTAACTGTGTTTACGACCTTTTTTTTCCTTGTTGCCACTTATTGTTTACTGCAGCTGCTGTTCTTTTTTACTTGGTGCCCTTGTGCCCTATCCCCCCCTGCCCCCTTTTGCCTTCTGTGTCACCCTCCCGCTCCCCTCTCGCACTTTCCCGCCGCTGAGTCCCTTGCGGCCTGCCCCCTTGGTGTCCCATTCGCCGCCCCACTCCCGCCTCCCAGCTGCTCCTCCCTCCCACCGCTCCTCATATGGAGGCCGCGCGGTGGTGAGGGGAGCGACCCTTGACCCTGTCACCAGGTAGGTCGCCCCCCTCAGCCGCCACATGGTCCTCCTGTGCCGCTGTCCCGCTGCCGCTGCCCGCTGTGTCCTGACCGCCTCCCTTGCTCCGTGGTCGGTCTTGCCTTGCCTGTGATTGTTTCTTGTGTTTTTTTCCTTAACTGTGTTTATGACCTTTTTTTCCTTGTTGCCACCTATTGTTTACTGTTGCTGCCGTTCTTTTTTTGTGCCCTATCCCCTCTGCCGCCTTTTGTCTTCTGTGTCACCCTCCCGCTCCCCCCTCGCACTTTCCCGCTGCTGAGTCCCTTGCGGCCCGCCCCCCTGGTGTCCCATTTGCCGCCCCACTCCCGCCTCCCAGCTGCTCCTCCCTCCCACAGCCCCTCATATGGAGGCCGCGCAGTGGCCGCGCAGCAGACGCGTGCAGCGGGCACGCCTTTGGTGCGCCGAAGGCACGCCATAGGCAAGCCTGTCTGTGCCCATCCGCGCCTGGACCCCGCCCAGCGCCAGAAACCCTGGCCCCCGCCGTAGCCAGGAAACCCGACTGAGATACAACGCCGCCGCCCTCAAAGCACTCAACACCGGACGACCATCTGCCTGATACCGAGCCACCCCGAAGCGCACACACGGACCCTTCTCCTGCCTAGGCTGCAAATTCACCTGCGTCCGAAACTGCACCCCACCATCCGGACCAGGCAACAACAACCACCTCAAGTGCATCCTGCTCAACACCCGCTCGGTCCACAAGCATGCCGTCGAACTCTGGGACCTCCTCAACACAACAGCGCCAGACGTCGCCTTCCTCACAGAAACCTGGATGAACGCCTCCTCAGCCCCCGACATCACCATAGCCATCCCGGACGGCTACAAGATCATCCAAAAGGACCGCGTCAACGAAACCGGAGGAGGAATCGCCATCATCCACAGGAGCACCATCAGTGTCTCGACCAACTCCGAAGATACCCTCACCAGCGCCGAACACCTACACTTTCAGATCTGCACCGACCCCAAGACCACCCTCAGAGGAACCCTCATCTACAGACCCCCAGGCCCACGCACACAATTCAGTGAAGCCTTCGCCGACCTCATCAGCCCGCATGCCCTCGCCTCATCAGACTAAATCCTCCTAGGAGACCTGAACTTCCACCTGGAGAACAACAACGACAACAACACCACCACCCTACTAGACAACCTCGCCAACCTCGGACTCAAGCAACTGGTGAACACCCCCACCCACTACGCCGGCCACACGCTCGACCCCATCTTCTCGGCCAGCAACCACATTACCTTCAGCCACTCTACCGGACTACACTGGACCGACCACAGGTGCATCCATTTCATCTACAAGAAGACCACATCCCACCACCACCCACAACAGATCCCCCGCAGATGCTGGAGCAAAGTCACCACAGACCAGCTAACCACATCAATGAGTCAAAACCCAGCAATCAACACCACGGACACCAACGACGCAGCCCGCAACCTCACACTGTGGATTATCAACTGCGCCGACACCCTTGCACCACTGAAGATCCCTCCAGACAAGCCCGGCAACAGGAAAGCCACATGGTTCACCGACGACCTCAAAGAATCAAAGAAATCATGCCAAACCCTCGAGAAAACCTGGCGCCACGAACTGACGACAGAAAACCTGACAGCCCTCAAGAACGCCACTCGCAAACACCATCAGCTGATCCGCACCACCAAAAAGACATCGTTCAAAGAGCGGCTGGACAACAACATACACACCAGCAAGGAACTCTTCAGCATTGTAAAAGAGCTCTCCAACCCCAGCACCAACAGCAACGACATCATCCAGTCACAAGACCTTTGCAACTCCTTCGCCACGTTCTTTCACCGCAAGATCACCGACATACACGACAGCTTTGGCGATCAGACTCAGACTCCCCCCCAGCCACAGAACCAATGCCCCCGACTACCACCCTCAGCGACTGGACTCCCATCAGCACTGAAGATGCCACCCACGTTATGAACACCATCCACTCCGGCTCTCCTTCCGACCCATACCCTCACCACATCTTCAACAAAGCCGACACCATCATCGCACCCCACCTCCGGAGCGTCATAAACAACTCCCTCATGTCTGCCACCTTCCCAGAGAGCTGGAAGCACGTGAAGATCAACGCCATACTGAAGATACCCACATCGGACCCTAAAGACCTCAAGAACTTCCGCCCCATCTCTCTTCTTCCCTTCCCTGCAAAAGTCATCGAGAAGACCATCAATAAACAGCTGACCGCATTCCTCGAGGCAAATGGCTCCCTCGACCCATCCCAGTCCGGCTTTCGAGCCAACCACAGCACCGAGACTGCCCTCATCGCAGCCACCGACGACATCAGGACCCTGCTTGACAACGGGGAAACAACCGCTCTCATCCTCCTAGGCCTCTCAGCCGCCTTTTATACAGTCTGCCATCGCACCCTAATAACCCTTCTCCACAACGCCGGGATCCAAGGTAATGCCCTGAACTGGATCACCTCGTTCCTCTCTGGCAGAACCCAGAGAGTCCACCTTCCTCCCTTCCGCTCAGCGGCCACCGAGATCATCTGTGGCGTACCCCAAGGCTCTTCACTCAGCCCAACCCTCTGCAACATCTACATGAGCCCCCTCGCCGCCATCGCATGCAAACACAACCTCAACATCATCTCATACGCCGACGACACCCAGCTGATACTCTCCCTCACCAAAGACCCAGCCACCGCCAAATCCAACATCCAGGAAGGAATGAAAAACGTCGCGGAATGGATGAAACTCAGCCGTCTCAAACTGATCTCAGACAAGACGGAGTTCCTCGTCCTGGGCCCATTCCCATCCGCCTGGGACGACTCCTGGTGGCCCACAGCGCTGGGCACCGCACTGACACCCATGGACCACGCACGCAACCTGGGATTCTTCCTGGACTCCTCCCTCAGGATGACCAAGCAAGTCAATGCCATCTCATCCTCATGCTTCAACACCCTGCGCATGCTCCGAAAGATCTTCCGGTGGATCCCTACCGAAACCAGAAAGACGGTCACCCAGGCCCTCGTCACCAGCCGACTGGACTACAGGAACGCCCTCTACGGAGGAACCACAGCCAAACTTTAGAAAAGGCTCCAGCGCATACAGAACGCATCCGCACGACTCGTCCTCGACATCCCTCGCCACAGCCACATATCTGCCCACCTAAGAGACCTGCACTGGCTTCCCGTCAGCAAAAAGATCACCTTCAGGCTCCTCACCCACGCACACAAAGCGCTCCACAACACGGGCCCCGAATACCTCAACAGCTGCCTCACGTTCCACACTCCAACCCGCCAGCTCCGCTCCGCCAGCCTCGCCCTCGCCAGCGTACCACGGATTCGCAGAACCACCTCCGGAGGAAGATCATTCTCTTACCTGGCTGCCAAAACGTGGAACTCCCTACCCACCCACCTACGACTGACCCAGGACCATCTCACCTTCAGGAAACACCTCAAGACCTGGCTCTTCGAGCAGTAGCAGCCCCCCCCTCCCTTCAGCACCTTGAGACCCTTACGGGTGAGTAGCGCGCTTTATAAATGTTTTGATTGATTGATTGAAAACACCTACATACACTAGGGTACACAATGGGTTAGGGTCCCCTGTGATTGGCATGACCTCCCCTAAAAGACCCTAGTACATAATAGGGCTTGACGATTAAAAACTTCCTTTAGTCCCTAGTATATAATAGGGCATGGCAGTTTAGAGGCGAGCAGCCTTTTCTGCACTGGCATGTGTGCACTGCTGAAGCCTGGGGTCAGTTTAAAAGCAGCCCTGGGTCGCAGGACTGCTTTTAAAATTCAAATTGTGCCAAACTTGACTTTGGTTTTTCCAGGCACTTAGATATTGATAAACTACAATATATGGGCATGTTAGGTACCCCAGGGTCTCGCCTAGGTGTCCCAGGGGTGGGGGGGGGGGGGTCAGATATTTATAAGGAGGACCCTTATAAAATAAGTTTTAGGTGATTGCCAGAGGATTAGTAAGGGTTTTATCCAAGTGGATTGTGGGAACTAAAGTCTCAAACTTTCAAGGACCATCTTGGAGCTTCCAGACACTTGGAGTAAGTTTTAGACACTTTGGGACCCTTTGGAGATGTTTGGGAAGAAGTTCCAGCGTTTCGAGCTACTTTGGAAAAAAGCTCCATAAGTGGACCAACTCAACCTGGCCAGCCAAGCCAGCGACCCTCAACCGTAAGCCAGCTTGCTGTCCAGGTTCGGCCCGCTGAAAAGATCAGGAGGTCTGACTTCCAGAGTTTGACCGAAAGTAAGCAGAAACCCAAGCTCGCAACCCTCACCGAACCTGGCCTCGTGAAAAGCAGCGAGGGACCCAGCAAGAAAAAGCTCTACAAAAATTTCTAAGACCAAACATAAGAGAGGTGACCGGGATCAACGGCAAGAGTCAAGCCACCAACTTTCAACTGCGCACCGGCCTAGATCTCTGGTTCGTGCCGCTGGAAAGCACCGGAGGTCTGACTTCTGCAAGTTTGACTGGGAGCTTGTCGCAAGGGAAGGCAGGGAACCCTCACCGAATCCCGACTAGCTGAGAGCTTCGAGGGACCCCATGAAGAAAAGCTCCAGAAAAGTTTCTGAGACAGAAGCTAAAAACTTTTACCGAGACCTACCTATAAGGGTAGCCGCCGGGGGCTCCATCGCGGTCGGTTTGAAACTTTGAGTTCGTCCCAGTCTAGCGTGACCAGATGTCTCAATTGGTGCTATAGATTACTACGTGCTATATAGTGCTAAATATTTGAAAATTCATATTTCGGAGTACCTTTAAAGCTAAAAATATTTCTTATTTTCATAAATTGGTTTTGGATTTTTATTGGGTGTTGTGTCTTAATTATTTACTGAACTGGTGTTTTTAAATGCTTTACATAACTGTCTTGGAAGTTAACCCTGCCTGCTCGCAGCCAAGCAAGCAAGGGTTTAGCATGGGAGTAATTTCTAAGACCTGTTCTAAGCTCTATATTGTCTTAGTAGCCTTATTGTCAGTGGTAGATATATATTTTACCACTATTAATAACCCACTTTCTGGTCTAAGTCAACCTTCTACACCAAATTTAGTGATGTATTCAATAATCGAGAGTTGAGGGAGGGGATGTCCAGTTTGGACCAGTTTCTGGACATCACTTGGGGCCTGGCTGCCACCAAAGAAGATGAAGAGTAATTTGGTATATAAAAGGGCACTGCAAAGTGATCCGACCAAAGTAATGGCAGGGAAGGGTCCGTGGTAAGAACTTTAATGTTTGAAAAAATTGGGTCTAGAAGATGTCAAAGGTACCTTCTAAATGTTACTTTTCCCTAATATTTATTTTAAAAAATCTGACTTCCTATTGGATTTGATTTTTAATAACTAATAAAAATAGTGGCTTAATAATTCCCTATCTCATTTTCCTTTCCCAAGATACAGTATTAGGGACTGAATCACAAAGATAAACTTACACTTTTGTTGATGATTGTTTTCCATATCACAAAGGTATTTACTAGTAGTATCTTTCCAACTGCGGAGTCTCTGCACAAAAAAAGATAGGAGCCTGTATTATCTTTTTAGGTGCTGTCCAATTGAAAACTTTCACAAAAGTGCAAGTTTTATCATGTGAATTAGTCTCTTTGTATTTTAATCAGTACTCTAGTTTTCCACATATCACAGCTCGACTTGCCAGAGTGGTAATAGCTATTGGGTGCCACTCACTGTAAAGATACGTTAGCATTACATTTCTACATGTCCTGCTTTTAAATACCATGCACCGTGCCTTGTGGGCTACAAGCCAGCATTGGGGTGACTTACTAATACTTAAAAGGGAGGTTTTCACCTGTCGAATGGGTTTATTTTGACAAGATGAATTGCAGTTTTTACACTGCTCCAGTCAGGCTACAGTAGAAGGCATAAAAGCCAAGTTTACACTGTTACTTTATTGGATGGCTCAACAGGTTCTACACTCTATAGTCCACTAGTGGCAGAACGTCCAGGCTCTCGATACACTTTTTACTGTATGCTAGGGACTTACAGTCAAGTTAAATATGCCAATTAGGAATATGCCAACTCGGCCATGTTTAAAGGGGGAGCACAGGCATTTTACTACTGCTTAACTGGGGTAAAGTGCATAGCAAAAATATAGGGTCAGGCAAAAGGTGAAATGCCTGGAGTGACTATGCAGGAAAAGTGGATTTCGTACAATTATAGTATATTATATCAATATCGAAGTTCAGGAAGGTTAAGGAATATCCCAGTAAAATAAATAAATGTTCATGGGTTCATTTTGGGGACGTTCAGCCACACCTGCAACCACCTGTTAAGATATCATTTGAAATTAAAATGATAGTAACAACAAACAGAGGCTCTCTGACTAAATATGTAATTTTACCATTATACCTCATAGCTACAATAATTCTAAGCACTTGCATGTTTATAGGCAATTTCGTCACTGGGTGCCATGCTAGGGGTTCTTTCTATCATTTATCCAAAATACATACCTTAAAACTGGGCGGGAAATCAGGTTCCTCTTGTTCGAGATACTACGGAAGAAGAATTTAAATCAAAACATTTGTGAATCACGTAATCTGCCAGCACACACTGTAGGTTTGGGGATTAAGTTAGGTCACCTCTTGAGTATCTTTGTGTAGTCAGCTGTTCTTTTTTTTTTTTTTATAATATATTTTTTATTGTTTACACCATTGCACAGTTAGCACATATCTTCGCACAGTCTTCATTAATAAATTTAAATTCTCATAAACCAATACATATCATAGCATTTCAAAAAACATCCTACATATATCAATACATTGTTACAACTCTGATAACTCAAATTCATCTCAACTTTCCTGATATTATCCTCTCAGGCCCAGGCCCTCTCTCCATTTTATGATGGGCTCCCATATCCTTACCCCCAGTTTTCTCCCTGTTTTGCCTTTCCGAGCATATATATTTTTTTTCCAAATTATATGTAGATAACAGATTAGCGAGCCAACTTTGAATTCCTGGGGGATTTTTATCCAGCCATGCCCTGGCTATACAAAGTCTAAAAACTGCCATAGCGACAAAAATAAACTCTTTCTGGACAATGTTAGAATCTGTGACTATCCCTAACAATATTTCAGGAGGATTTAAGCTAATCTGAATGTTCAGGGAGACATACAGGAACTTCTCTATATCTTTTAACACTGTAGCAATTTGCGGACAAACCGCAAATATATGTATTAGGTCTGCATCGGGGGAACTACATCTTGGGCAAATAATCCCTGCTGTACCCCCCCATTTTGCTATATTTGCTGGGGTGTAATATAGCGAGTAGAGGGTTTTATACTGCTGTGATTGCAGTGGCGCTGAGCAGAGGAGTGTGCGCCCTAAATCCAGTGACTCTTTAAACCAACTAGCCTCACCTCCCAGCTTAGCTGCCCACTTTTCACTAAACTTCTCCATATCATCAGGTTTCCCCGCTGTCAGGTTTGCATAAAAACTCCTAATAGAGCAATCCCCCCCTAATCTTATTTTCTCCAGTATTTCTACCTTGCCAAACCCGATACTCCCTCCCTGCTTATTCCCCAGAAAACTTCTTAGCTGCCAGAATTTAAAAAAGTCCTTCCTATCTAAGCCAAATTTGTTCACTAAATCCGTAAATTGAAACACCTCCTCCGTATTCCTCAAGTCTCCCATCTGTACTACCCCCTTCTCCATCCAGCCCGCCATAGTGTTATCCCCAAAAATCTGCCTTGGTAGGGAGACATTTTTATACAACCTAGTATATCTGTGATACCGGCCCAAACCTATTTTTTTCCTCACTGTATTCCATATCTTAACTGCGGCTTGGACCGTCTTAAACCTAGTTCTTTTGTAATACACAAAATCAATACAATTAAGAAAAGAATTCTCCGCTTCTGGTCCCAACACAATAGAGTATATCCTAGATTAATCCTTTAGCGTTGTATCGTCCAGACCACCCCCGCCTAGCAGCCCACGCATATATTGCAGTGCAGATGCCCAGTAATACAGTCTGAAATCTGGGGCTCCCCAACCTCCTCTCTCTCTAGGCAGTGACATAAAGCGATATGCCCTACGAGTCTTACCATGGGCCCAAATAAATCGGTTCAGAATATTGTCGAGATCTTCAAACCATTTTACCTCAAACCATAATGGTATTGTCCTATAGAAATACAAAAACTTTTGTAATATTAACATTTTTATAACATTGGTACAGCCCACGAGAGACAAATGCAAATTATTCATACGATCCAAATCTGCCTTAACTTTTACCATCAGGGGCGCCAGGTTCTTCCGTACTAATGAATCTAAATCCGCCGTGATTGCAACCCCCAGATACGTCGCTGAATCGGTGACTCTGTGATCATTGATCACAGTATATTGATTAGATATTATTTGCGTTTTAGAACTATTTAGGCTATACCCCGATATTTGTCCAAATCTCTGTGCTTCAGTTTCGATTTCACCTATAGCCATACTGGGGTTGGGTGTCAGTATGGCTACATCGTCAGCATAAGCTAGGGACTTTATCTCACATCCATTCAGCCTCATTGGAGGAATCATTACGTTACCCTCTATTTTCCTTATTAGTGGATCCAGATAGAGGGCAAATAGTAAAGGGGAAGATAGACAACCCTGTCTAGTCCCTCTCCAAATATTAACTGCTGCGGATTTACCCCTATTGACTCTAATCCTTGCTGTCGGGTTCTTATATAGAGTCTGCATTGCAGTTATAAAACTGTCCCCCAGTCCGTTCCACTTCAGTGTATGCCATAGGTATTCCCAAGAGACCCTATCGAACGCCTTCTCGGCGTCCAAGAAAAGCGCCGCTATAGGGTCCCCCAGGACTCCAGCCGCATCAAATGCTGTAATCACCTGCCTAACGTGTTGTGTAGTACTTTTGCCTGGAATGAACCCATGTTGAGTGTGGCTTACTAATCCCTCTATTACCTCTGCGAGTCTTGTTGCTAGCATCTTGGAGTAGATCTTCGTGTCTGCATTCATCAGTGTAATAGGCCTGTATGACCCTGGGAGTGTCGGATTTTTCCCTTTTTTTAAAATAACAATAATATCCGCTTCCCCCCATGTTTCTGGGATCTTGACCCCCTTCTGTGCTTCAATCATGACATTAAACATGTCCAACCCCATGGCCTGGTAGAACACTTTGTAAAACTCCACTGGGAGCTGGTCTGGGCCGGCTGCTTTACCTGCTGGTAGCCTAGTTAATGCCATGAAGAATTCCTCGAAGCTAAAGGGGGAGTCCAGCCTATCCTTTTCTTCCGTAGATATACCCGGAGGGGTGATAGCGCTAAGATAATTTTGAACCTCGCTCATAGATCCTCCCCCACCCCTGGTATATAGCTCTTCATAAAACTGCCTGAACGCTTCTCTTACTTCAGTCTTTTCCGTAACCCTAATTCCATTCTGATCCATAATCTCTACAATATCTGATGCTGCTAGCCTCTGTCTGGTGCGTACTGCTAGTAAGTGGCCTACCTTCTCACTTAGTTCGTAGGCCGCTTCCTTTTTTGTTAAATAATTCTCTACTGCTTTTTTTGAGATGCATTCTGTCGCCTCCACCCTAAGAGCCACTATTTTCAATAAGAGATCATCTACTGGTGCCTTATCGCTTATAACCCGGGCCAGTTCCTCCTCTGTCTTCACCAGCTTTTGATAAACCTCCTTAATTTTAAGTCTTGCCTTTTTCTGGGATGAAAACACATAGCTCATCGTCTCACCCCTGACCCCGGCCTTGAAGGCATCCCACACTACTCCCGGGGGAGCCGTACCTTTATTAATTTCCCAGTAGGACCTGATCCACTCAGTCATACGGGCCCTATATCCATCATCCTTCAATAGGGCTCTATCAAAAGTCCACTGCATGTCTTTCTGCCGTGTCTGACCCATTCTAATAGTTAAAATCAAAGGGCTATGGTCTGAAACGATACGAGGTTGTTTTTCTATTTGAGCCTCTGCCAACAGGGGAATTGAAATCAAAAAGTAGACCAGTCTTACAAGAAACTTATGGGGGGCCGAATAAAAAGTACTACCATCCATACCGGGGTTCAACTTAATCCATGGATCCACCAAGGTATTATTTGCCACCATATCTGTCAATGCCCTGTGTACTCTCCTTTTCCTCCCTGCATAGGTCTTCCGAGGCTGAGCAAATGAGCTAGTGGGATCGTGAATATTAAAGTCCCCTCAGCATATAATTGGTTCGGGCCATAATGCCAACTCTGTATCTAAAAATTGAAATAATTCGGGGTCGTCCTCTGTTGATCCATATACTGAAACTATAGTACATTTTTCACCCTTTAGGTTTATTTCCACTATTACCCACCTTCCCCATTGATCTTCCATTTTCCTTATCACCTCCACATCGGAGGATCTTCCTAGTGTTTGCTAATACAGCAAACCCTAGGTGATCCAGGAGATATCCCTTAGAAGCCTCAACGTGTGTTTCTTGGAGGCAAACCAGGTCCAGCTTAAATGTCCTAAGTAATTCTGCCACCCTGAGTCTTTTACCCGAATCGTTGAGCCCACAGATGTTAATAGTAGCAATCCTACAAGACATTAGAATACATCATAAACTTTGTCCAACTCTGCATACCTTACTTGCACTATCCCTTTACTGTGAAGATGTATCTGATACATTTCGCTTGTCTTCTTCTTTCTGTCAAATGCGCATTGTATACTATGAGCTCCCTGTGCGACAAACTGTGCTCTCCTGTGCTGCTTCTTAAGACCTACCACACCTTTTTTACCCCCCTTTTTACCCCTCTTTCCTCCCCCTAACCCCCCGGATCCCCTCACCCCCCCCGCCCCACCCTCTGTCCGTCACCCCTCTCCCCCCCTTTACTGGCAAATAGGTCCATAGGACCTATGTGTAGCCGCAGAGCGTACGCGGTGGTTGGTTCGCTCCTCCTCTCCCTCTCCCTCCAATACCTACACCTAATCTTCCCATACAACATTCATACCCCTCCATTGTGTCTTTATCTTAACCAGTTCTTTTTCTATGTGAACTACCCCCTAAACAACACTTCGCCCCGGTGGTGCACCTATATCTATAGGTTTCCTCTGTTGGTGTATACACCCATTTTCGCCATGGTCCAAGCCCTTAAGAATGAAACATTTCCTCTAAATTCTCAGCCCCCTGGTTACACAGCCTCTTTCTGCGATTTAATCTCATCTAGGAACTGTTGGGCCTTAATCTCAGAGAAGAAGACGATCGTTCTGCCCTTTGTAACTACCTTAAGCCTTGCAGGAAATAAGAGATACGCCTCAGACCCAAGAGCCTGGAAAGGTTTAATAAGCTGTCTGAGTCTCCATCTTCTTTCTACCGTTACGTGGCAGAAATCTGGCCTGGCAAAAAAGGTGTTACCCTCAAAGGACCTTTTCCTGTCAGGTCTAGCCTTATCGATGATTTCCTCTCTGAGTAAATAGTTCCCAACATATATCAATATAGCTCTGGGAAATGCCTGTTGGCCTGTCTGGCCCTCATGCCCTTGAACTTTTCTAATAGAGAAGGGAAATCTGTGAGCTCGTTGAATCTCTTTTTCCCAGTCCCACTTCGATTCAGGGAAAGCGCCTCGCAGTAAATTAACAATAAAATGCATAATGTCGTTTCCCTCTTTTCCTTCTGCCACGCCTAGAATGCGAATGTTATTCCGCCTCTGTCGGTTTTCGAACTCCTCCAACTTCCATTGTAGATCGTTCGTGAGTTTTTCCTGCTCCAGTCTATAATTCTGCCATGTTCCAAATTCATCCTCTAGTTTACCAGTCCGCTCCTCCACCTCAGACACCCTCTCAACAACCCCTTCATAAAGTTTATTAACCTTCTTAAGGGTGTTGTGTAGTTTTTTTGTGGCCTGCCTAGCCCTTCGACTTTCTGCCCTTGCTTCCCCTTGCATATGCTTGAACGTAGTACAAATCATATTAAAGGGGGCCAGGTACTGTGCAGAAATGAGAGTATTCTCTAAGGGCTGTATATTGCCTTCTTCCACATAGGACTGTGACGTTGCAGAATAGTCCCAGACTAGCTTCTTCCCCCCTACTGTAGGAGAGTCCGATCTTTCACCGTGCCTTCTACCCTTTACCTTTCTCTTTTTCTGCGTAGTATCCTTCATAGACGAGTCAGATCCAGAGCTTGTTTCACCGTCTAGCTGCCCCTCCTCCTCTGAGGTGTCGCTACTTGTCTGGGATATGTCCGCGTCCTCGTTGAGGGAAAAAAAAGCATTCACCATCAACTGAGGCCCCCTCTCTCTTTCCCGACCCAGTAGTCTTATTATCTGTTACCGGAGCGGAGCATTTTCCTTCTGGATCAAGGTTGGCGACATCGGCCTTTGTTTCTTTCCCCTTTTTGCTGCTCATTTCGGCTTCTAACTGTAGAAGCGCTTCCATCATACCCATGGTTTCACCTGCCCCGGGTGTGTGTGGGCTCCCAACTTTATCCGGATTTAAACTCTTACTGGGCTCCTTTATTATTTCAAAACCACTGACATTAGGTAATGAGGGCTGATTTACCTCAGACGCTGTAGCTGTAGCTCCTGTGTTACCTTCTGCGTCGATTCCACCATCACCCTGGCTACTGGCGGCTGCCGCTGCAGAGAGACGGGGTTGCCTAGCGACGGAAGCGTCCTCACCGGGAGCGTCTACCGTTGCGTCCTCGAGGACGTTCAGATTCCCGTTCAGGTTCCCGGGTTGCTCCGTGTCCGGCTGAGGATTTTTCCTGGATATGAACACCTCCTTGAGGGTAGGCTGCCTTAATAACGCTTCTTTTCCTTTGTGTGTATCTTGATTTATTCCTGGAGCAGTGCCTTTAGTGGGACGATCTGCAGTTAATCCAGAGCGCGATCGCTCGATACTTTCTGCTACCGCTGAGTCCGAATTTAAGCGTAGCTCAGCGTTCTCCACTGCCTCTGTTTTTGACAATTTCTCGGGTCTCTTCGTCTTCTGCGCGGGTATAATCTTCCGTGCAGTCCCAAGACTCCGCTGTTGCAATCCCGAGGGTGGATCGTTACTAGTTCCTTTGATGTTAGCGTGAGTGCCTCTGTCACCCGACTCTCGTCGATTTGCCGGTATATCCTGCGGCACTTTTGCTTTATCTCTCTCCTTTTCTTTATTGGTTTTCGTTAGCCGCGCCGGCATCCTCAACAGATGTACCCGGGCCAGAGCCTCCCACCTTTTGAAGAACTGGGCGATTTGAGCTTTGGGGCTCGGATATTTTGTGTGAACCCTGGTAAAACTTTCGCGTATCCAAATGGCCAAATCCATGGAGAGGTATATATTCCTTAAGCAGCAACCATCAGGTATCCTTGGGAGAGAGGTCTGGAGCGACTGCTCACCACAACCTCACGGCGGCCATCTTGCCCCCAGTGTAGTCAGCTGTTCTAATACATGGATGAAATATAAAAATATTGCACTACCCATGTTAAAAGAGTAAATATGTCAAAAAGATTTCACCAAAACAGTTTAACCTGTGCTAATTGTTTTCTATTAATCTCCATATATTGATTACCTTCCTGCATTTTCTTGACTTTTGTTTAATCCCCCCGTACTGCTATAGTTTGTTGTGGCATTATAATATATGTGATAAAGTATCCCCTGGATACTTTATCACATATATTATAATATATTATATTATATTATAATTATACAGAGGACTGTAAAGAAGACAAATCCCTAGTTGTGAACATCTCGCACAAACAATTGAATAAAGAACAGATGAACGTTCTGAACAAGGGTACATCTTTTGTTCCTACTTACATTTCCAATCATCTGGAAACTGAGATATCATTTTTCAAATTCATGCGCAAACTTAGGTTAAGATGTTTTTTTTCCATCAACCCTTCTATGGAAGATAACAACTCAAGTCAACAACCCTTTCGACCCAAGAGTAAGTTCATGTCACCTTTATCTCACAAATCTTTAGATACTTTTGAGACTTTGGTAAAAAAGGATCTGGAAAACATCAAATACCGGAAACCTCGAGGCCCTAATCTATCCTCGAAAGAAGCACGGGTTTTGAACACTCTGAGACAGGACAAGACACTGAAATTCCAACCTGCTGATAAAGGAGGAGCCTTAGTGGTTCTTGACACAGAGGTGCCAATTACGATCCGGTAAAAAATGTCCCTGTACGACTCGTATCCGGTCTTTTTACCGTACGAATCGTACAAGTGCCGTACAAACTGGCAATCACGATTCGCATGGTAAAAAGTCCATACGAATCGCATTGGGAATTATTCCCCACACGTCCTCGGGTCGGAAAATGTGTCCGACACGTCCTCGGACGATTTACCGTACAAATGTGAAAAGTGAAGTCCGACCGCGGAATCACGATCCATCCCGTGCGTCCGATGTTACAACCGGATGGAAAAAACACCGTCCGCACTGAACTCCCATAGCAACCATGGAGACGTGCCTGCATACGCGCCGACCCCCCCCCAGCCCCCGTGACTACGCGCCGAACCCCCCTGTATGTACACCCGTGTACGTGTCGAACCCCCCCGTGTACGTTCGAGTCGAACCCCCCCGTGTACGTTCGAGTCGAACCCCCCCGTGTACGTTCGAGTCGAACCCCCCGTGTACGTTCGAGTCGAACCCCCCGTGTACGTTCGAGTCGAACCCCCCGTGTACGTTCGAGTCGAACCCCCCCGTGTACGTTCGAGTCGAACCCCCCCGTGTATGTACACCCGTGTACGTGTCGAACCCCCCCGTGTACGTTCGAGTCGAACCCCCCGTGTACGTTCGAGTCAAACCCCCCCGTGTACGTTCGAGTCGAACCCCCCGTGTACGTTCGAGTCGAACCCCCCCGTGTACGTTCGAGTCGAACCCCCCCGGGGTTGGATAAAGGTCACACTGATGAGAGCACCCAAAGGTACTTATTCAATTCTAAACCCAAAATTCTGCATATATATACGCTTCCTAAGATTTACAAGAACAGATCAGCTCCACCTTTTAGACCCATAGTGGTGGGCTGTGGGTCCATTCATGAAACACTGGGCCGCTTTTTGGACTACCATTTACAACCTTTGGTACAGTCCTGGGAGACATATATAAAAGACACCACGGATTGTTTGTTAAAATTGGAATCCGCAAAACATAATTTTGGAGAAGATTGTCTGTTATGTACCATAGATGTGGTGGCTCTCTATACATCTATAGCCCACAATGAGTGACTCGAAGCGGTAGAGTGGAGACTATTACAATCTTCCATGTCCAAAGACAAAAGCGTTTTTCTTTTGGAATTACTACACTTTTCTCTCTACCACAGCTATTTCACTTGGGATGACAAATATTATTTACAGATCACAGGTACGTCAATGGGGTTTCCTGGAGCCCCAGCGTACGCGAATACCTTTATGGCGTATTTCGAATATCAACACATATTACAAAATCCCATATGGCGAAAAAATGCGGTCATTTTCCTCCTATACATTGATGACATACTCATTATATGGAAAGGTTCAAAAGATCTTTTGGAGCAATGTATCACTGCATTGAATCTTTGTAATCCTAGGATTCAATTTACTCATGACATTCAATCGAAGAAGATTCATTTTCTGGATATTGAAATTCACAATTCCAATGTAGGTTTGATTACCACTGTGTACCGGAAGACTACGGATGTTAATAACATTCTGCATTTCGAGAGTGCACATCCATATTCTTTGAAGAAACATTTGCCTGTATCACAACTGACAAAAATTAAAAGAATAACCTCTGACACTCAACATTGTGAAATGGATATGAAGAACCAACTGGATAAATACAGAGTATGGGGTTACCCAGAATACATACTTCAAGAGGCTGAACGGAAAGTTGCTTTAAAAAAACGAGAGGATTTGCTATCCACTATCATTAAGAATCCAGCTACACGGGAAGTCTTTGTACTCAAGTATTCAGCTCAAGCAACTCTCGTTAAATCCATCATTAGGAAGCGTTGGGACATAATTCAAATGGAGGCAGACTTCGCTGGAGTATTTCATGAACCTCCTATATTTGCTCATACCCGTTCAAGAAACCTACGAGAACTTCTTAAAACAAAGGTTATCATCAATAGTAAACATCACAAAGGCATGAAGAAATGTCACAACTGCGGGCAATGTGGCAATGTAATTCCTGGCAACAATTTCACGCATCCGCGCACAGGTCAAAAGATCATACTCCATCACACATCTGATTGCAACAGAAGGGGTAATCTATGCCATCAAATGTCCTTGTGGACTTGTGTATGTAGGAAGAACAAGTCGAAAAATCAAAACAAGGATAATTGAACACAAAAGTAGAATTTGCAACAAAAACATGAATTCTTCTCTAGTTACACACTGGGTAGAAGCAGCACACACGATTCCCCAATTGCGATTCACCATTCTTGAACGCATTCACATTACTTCAAGCACCGATGTGAACACAGTCCTAGCATGTAGAGAGACTTATTGAATTAAATTCCTGGGGACTGTGATTCCCGGGGGCCTTAATGACCATTATGAACTTCTATGTTTTGTGTAGATTTGATTCTAACTGTGATAAATTTTCTTCAGCTATCATCAATTTATTGAAAATGTACAGGATTTGCACTCGTTCGTCAGCACTGTATTTTATATTTCGTCGTTTTCACACGAATCAACTTAAACAACACACACCTCCTTTTTTTGAAAATGTTTGATTAAAAGCAAACACTAAACCTCTTTTGTAACATCGGTATTTTGGGACTAGTATCCCCGGTAAGTCTGTCCTCTATTTCTAGTTCGATTGAGCATATAGAAGCTCCCGCCCCTCGTTAGAATGCACGTTTTTCACATATGCGGCTGCAGTCGGAATCTCAATGTGGACTTGGGCGTTCTACAATTCAGGTGAGACGCGGACTCGCTAACTCACTACGCGCTACTTTATCTCTGTTTACACCTCGTATATTCGAATCTGAGATATATTTTTTATATATTTTCAGACTACCAAGGTGTCCGTTGGGAATTAATATGAAAAAAAGCGTGGCTTTAACATTTGGCTCACGGCATTAGGTAAGCGGAGACTTAGGTATCTCGTGTTTTTACCACGAGCAGTGATTCCTTTGAGACAACAGATGATTCTTGAGTGTTGACTTTCTGCATTTGTTTTTAGATTCAATACCAAGGCAGAGTCGAGCCTTATTTATTCATGGGTGAGCAGACATCTGGCATTACCTATGGGCAACTAATGGCATGCAACTTACGGTTTATTAAATACCTTATTTCGGTGTCTGTAGATCACTGGCACATATTTCCGGGTTTCCTTGTAGTTTACGGTTCCCGCCTATTTTGTTTCTCATTTTGCGCTTCACAGCACAGAGTTCATTATTTGTAAACCTCGTATATTCTTTAAATCTTCGACACTCATCATGTAATTCTGTCTTTTTTCGTCAGACTTTGAGCACGTAATTCTCTGAACACAGTTGTTTCCACACTGGGACTTTTGGCCTTTTCTCGAGTGCAAATCCTCTAGGCCTTTTTGTAAATTTGGATTTTTGTACTTTTATATGGACATTTATAAGGTTTCTTGTTTTTGTAGTTGTGGAAGATAACCATTTGAAAAGGACTACACGCATTCAGCTGATTTATGAGATATATATATTTCCCTGACGAAGGGTTTTTGGAAAACCCGAAATGCATTGGGATTGCCTTTTTCTATGAGTTTCTTGTACTTTATTTAAGCAAATTTTGTGAAATGAACAATGTGATGTAAACATTTTTTATGAACCCATGATAAAGTTTCACGATTACAATTCATTGTTTAAATAATTCTTGCATTGTGGCATAAAACATTTGATGTTTAATGTACAAAAGGTTTTGAGTTTTTATGCACATGAATGATAATGCAACATGATTGATTCAACTTAGAATAATATTGTTCATACTTTTTGAGACCTTCGTGTCCTAAATCAGCGGTGCTTCACGTAGGTTTGGGTTTTCCCTGACCTCTTCAAACCACTTTTAGTAATTAGGGACACCGGCTCATATCCCCCATACGTGAATGCACGCTAGTAAAAATTAGTACTTTGATTTACATTTGTTTTACATTCGTGAAGAATTTGTATAAACCAGCTGTGCAGGTCCACCTATTCCCTTACACATAAAGTATCCCCTGCCATAAATTATAAGGATATTATAAGTCACAGAGGAGTTCTGTGACCATATAGAGGAATATGTGTGAAGGAAAAGTTATTCTGTAAGGTCATGGAACATCAAGGTGACTTGCAATATCCTTATAATGCATCACATGGGTACTTCATTGCTTATAATACATGGTCACAACATTACCTTTTTCAAAAACAGCTTAAAACTTTGGTGGTGTATTCTTGATATATATGATATATGTATGACTGTAGATATGAAGAAGAATAAAATTGGAATCTAGTGTGAAATTAAACATCGAAAAGTAGTTAGTAATTTGTTGCAAAAGGGTATTTGTTTAAAGTAAATTAGGTAAAAAAAATGCTTAGGCTCAGAATGTGTGGACAAATGTTACGAGGCTGTAGTCTTCCTGTAATTACATTTAGTGTGCAAAAAATAAACCCATTGCCATATATAATTGATTTCTGCTCATCACAGTTTTTCTTGTAAAACCAGATCCGAAGAAGGAAAAGCCAGTTCTTGTTTAAACCGCAGCTGTAATTATGGAGCTTATTATGATGGCGTGCGGACATCAGTCCGCCCGCCACCACAATGGTGATGGGACTGACCGCCAGACGTGCGGCGGTCCCACCGGCCCAATTCGGATTAGCCCGCCATAGTGGCGGGCGCATCCTGCCCTTTTACCGTTCCGGACGGTGCTGCTGGCTGCAGCACCGTCTGCAATGGTAAAAGGGCATGCACAGCATTTCCCTGCACCACGTGGCAGGCAAAACGTGGTGCCTGTCTCCTGGTGCAGAGAACTGCAGGGGGGTACCACGGGTACCCCCCATGTGCACCCACCGACCCCCCCCCACTCCCCAGCCACCCGCAACTGGCCACCAAAGCCAATTCCCATCAGCCTTTCCATGGTGGCATGGCCACCATGGAAAGGCCTGTAAACCACCCACATCATAATATGGCTGGCGGTACCTGCTAGGCACCGCCACCATATTACTGGCCCAGCTCCGCCTGGCCGGCAGTCGTAACGTTTGCCGACCGTCAGAAAAGCGTCGGACAGACTTTGCGTCTGTCGTGATACCCACCGCCATCACAAAATGGCGGGGGGTATTTCTCGTTGCACCATCGTAATGAGCCCCTATATTCTGTTGCCTGCTTTTCATCTTGGATCCTGACTCTGGAAGCAGGCGATATGATATTAGTAGTCAACTATAATAAGTTATTGCAGTTAAGCAGATACGTCCTTTCATTATTACAGGTACTATAAATGTCACAAGTCACATGTAATAATACAATTAGAGACGTTTTGATACAGGGATTGCAGGTTCCCATATATCATGATTCGTTTAGGAGTATTAGGTTGCACATTTCAGTTACATTGAACCGTATTTGTGGTAGATAATTTGATTTCTAAGTGATACCTTGTATAATGCATAGCATGGAGTCACTTGCCAGATCCAAATAAATTAACCAACAAGTTTACTTTTCTGAGGTGTCATAAATATTCACATTCATAAACAATGCATAGAAAGTGCTTTATGTCTCATACTTAATCATTTCAGTCTTTGGTAGTTGTGTTATTCCCTTCAAGCAACTGAAATGTACAAATTAATGGAAACTGCAAATAATGAACATGGACACATTGCATGTACATCAATTATTTTTTAATTCAAAGCATTCTACTGCTTTAACATTCCACTGAGTAGATTTGCTACGTAGTTTCAAGGAACATATATTGTTTGGAATTGAACAGATTCTCTTGAAAAAAAGTATAATGAACAAAAGATTTTAACTGGCAAAAAATCATGCCATCTGTGTGTCATTACAAAAATAATTTGGCTTTATAGCGGCAATGTATTTATGGAGAAACGCATGTCTCCTTGAATTTCACATTTATTTTTGGCAGATATTTCAACTTAACATGACATCCTTATTTTATTTATTTTATTTATTAAAACTTGTAAGGCGCAACAGCTACCCAAAAAGGGCTTCCCGGCGCCGAGATACAGCAAGAAAAAAGTGTCAGGAGCGAAAGCTAGCTACTCATGTTCACAATCTTAGAAACTATCGTTTTGAATCGTTTGCTACTGTTTTCCATTGCAAACAATGTCTATTATCCAGATTGTAATATGATGACAAATATGTGGCCTCGCACCTGGCCAGCAAATACCCATGTACGTTGATTCTGCCTTGTTGCTAGAGCTGGTGTAAGTGAATGAAATCTTTATCTTTCCATTTACATTGAGAGAAAACATGTGAGTGTGAACAATGATGCCACTGCTACTAAATAGGTTGAAACCTGATTTCAGATGTTTACCTAGGAATTTACAAACCAACACTTTGGAAATGTTTCCCTTTTTTTATCACAACCAAAGGAAGTTAGGTGGTATTTGGAAAATAACTAAAGTATTTGAAATGTATCATGAAATCATCGTAAAAAAACAGAAGGCGCTCTTAGAACTCGCCCTGTTCCCTCCAAGGCCACTCTACTTGGATTTAGGAAATTGTTTCGTAAGACGAGGAACGTTTGACATTTGGTTTCAATGATTAGTTTGTAAAATGAAAATATATAGTTAGATTTGTCTAACAGAAATCGGTGGTATGAGTTTCAAATGCAGTTAATACGGAAGAACATTTGCAACGCATTTAGGGCCACATGTGAGCAATTGCGATTCCTAAATTGTGATTTTTAAGAAATCGCAATTTAGGAATTGCAATTGCTTATGCATGTAGGAATTGCAAAATAAATTGTGATTCCTACACATTCCTTAATTACGACTCGCAAATTGAGAATCGCAATTAAGGAATTGCTTCCCATTCATTCCTGTGGGCCTAGAGGTTCATAGGAATGAATGGGAATTGCATGCCCAATTTGCGAGTACCAAATAGGTACTTGCAAATTGCGTATGCAATTTCAAGGGTGCAAGGTTGCCAAAAGGACACTCTGATGCACCCCTGAAATTGCCATGTGACCACATGTTGCGCACACACGCCCCAAGGGCAGGTATGTGTGCAACATGGAACTTTGAAAAATGCAATTATGTGAATTTTTCAAAGTTTTAGCAAATTACCATCAACTTGGAATTGATGGTAATTTGTGATTCTTATTTGCGAAATTGCACATTTTTGGGGGATTATGCATTGCATTTAGGGACTTGCAACTTGCGATTCCCTAAATGCAATCGTAATTCATGTAATCGCAAATTTACCAATTACTTAAATTGGGATTTTTGCATTTGGGATGATGCATCCCAAATGCAAAATACCGGTTGCAAGTGGCAGATTCTGAGAATCTGCCCCTTGCGACCGATATTTTGGATGATGCATGTGGCCCTTGGTCATTTGTAAACAAGGTTTACTGCGAGATTCAGAATGAATGAACTTGTTTTTCCTTTATATCGGGGTGCTTAATAGACATATCCTTTCTGTGGCCAAGCGGGAAGGATACTCCACAACATAAATGCTCAATTTGAGCCAGTGGTCACTCAACAGATTTTTATCCAGAGCAGGAAAGAGAAAAACACAAAAGGGGGAATGAAAGGTGAAAAGAAAATCCAAAAAATATTTGCATAGAAAGAAAGTGGGAATAAGAGTGTAAAAGTGAGATAAGGAACCACGGAGTGTCTAGTGCTTGATCGAAGCGGCATTTGGTGGAAACACTATGCAGTCTTCTTATTTAACACCCTGACCTTTGATAGGATCGGCTGTGGGCTCCTGAGCAGAAGTTTGGGGCATGCACTAATTCTTTTGCAAATTAGGCACTGGACAACATCGATTTGACTTGTCTACTTGATTTAATATTAACACTTAAAAAAAGTTCTTACAATTGCGGTATCTAGAAGAGTAATTGAATGACGAAGAAGTTGAGAAACTTGCAAGTCGTTACAAATACCTTCTTTATTGAGTCCTTTAACAGATGTGTTTCTTTTATTTTTTTTCTATTTTTTTTTTTCCTCATATGACCGCGGTAGCTATAGCAACCTCTCGGCCTGATCCACCCCTGTTGCTTATAACTTGGGGTACCAGTCTCAGCAGATATTCTTACACGGGGCCACCCGCGGCATACATCCTGAGCTGACCGAGAGGTATAATCATTGGAGCTTTTCCTGAAAATTAGCCAGTCTGGTCAGAGAGCATATCATCTAGAAAATTCCAAAATAACCCAGAGTCAAGTCTTTCTCTATATGCATTAATCTTCTGGTCTAAATCTCTATAGTATCTCACTGAGTTCCACCAGGCACTCCATGTTAGGGGCATCACCTGATGCCATAATTTACAGATCTCTCTCCTGGCCAATAGGTTCAAATAAAACACCAATTTGTTCTGTAACCCCATAGTTCCTAAGTCCCCTTCAGTTGTCAATACCGTGCCAAACAAAATAAGAGTAGAGCTTACCTCGACCTCTGTACCCAGGGCTTTGGACAGAGTCTTACCCACATTTCCCCAAAATTCTTGGATCTTGGAACAGGAAGCAAGCACGTGGATATCGTCTGCCTTCTGGGCACCACATCTCATACATCAAGCTTCTCCGCTGCCCTTTATTCTGGATATTTTGAGTGGTGACCAGTATAGCCTATGGAGTATAAAAAAGTGTTTTCTCCTGAGTTAAGCAGATTTAATCAGTGGGTAAAGAATGTCTACTGATACTTGCCAGAGATCTTTCAGCTCCTCGCTCAGCAAGTACTTCTCCCAGACCACGTATGGATGACCCAACTTCCTGTCTGCTGCCACAAGCGATGATTGTACTACTGTGCTACTTCTTGCTTTTTTGAAGTCAGGTCTTGTAGGTCATTTTTCATAGTATTATCCTCCCGGGATGACCAATGTTGGCTCTAACACCATGATGAAATTTGGTAAAACTTGAACCTGGAAAGAGCTCCGCTGGTAAGATTCCTCCAATAATCCCAGGGATGACAGTCCTTGCCCACCACAATGTCCTTCCAGTGTGTGACTCCCACCTCTTTTAATGGCTTAATTAAGGAGTCCAAAAGACATTCCGGTGTTCCAGGGGAGTCCCACACTGGGACCCAGTCACTTTAGTAGGAAAGACCCAAACAAACCCGAAAGTCCGACCAAAGCTTGGCCGCCAAACACAGAGTCTTTAACCAAACTTTTAAAAAAAAAATTGGAGTGCCAAATTTGTACATAAATCCTACTTCCCCTACGTCAGATAGCATGGCTTTAAACATGCTATCAATCAGTGAACTGTCTGGAGTAAGAAGTAGCATCCTACAATTTTTTAGTTGGTAGGCCCAGCAGTACAACTGGAGATCTGGTAAGCCCATACCCCCATGTGAGAATTTACATCTTAATTTCTTCCAAGACAGCCTGATCCCTTTACCTGCCCAGATAAAGGAAGATATCTTGCCCTGTTTTTTAAGCAGATCACTTTTGTCAAGGGGGATGTTTTTAAACAAATAGGCATACTTCGGGAGCACAGATACTTTAATCAAATTCACCCGCTCATTGTGGGAGAGGCGGATATTCTGCCATCTTTTTAATAAAACGTCCACCACCTTAGAAACTCTTTCCATGTTAATTGTTGGCATACTCTGAGATCTTGGGTTATTGTTACTCTAATGTATCTAAGATCCTTAGCAAACTTCACCCCTTGATCTATGATGTTCCATGCCATGATCTCAGTTTTATTGCTATTGACTTCATAGCCAGAAAGTTTCCCAAAAACCTGAACTTCAGTGAGAAGCTTTGGTAATGTAATATTTACTTTTGAGGATAGTAAGATTAAATCATCAGCATATAATGCTAGTTTCCTCATATACCCATTTGTTGCAAAGGGGAGATCTTTTCATTCTTCCTTAAGCTCTGGGCCAGGGGCTCGATATACAAGTCGAAAAGTATAGGAGAAAGTGGGCATCCCTGCCTAGTACCACGCTCTATTGTGACAACAGGGGGAAGGCTGCCATTAACCAAAATCTGAGCCAGAGGAGCTTTATATATTTTCTTAAGGACCTCCCTGAAACCGTCGCCAAAACCAAAAGCCTTCAAGGTCCTACTCAAATAGTGCCAATTCACTCGGTCGAAGGCTTTAGCTGCATCGATGGTGGTGATTGAAAGGGGGAGGCCCCGTGCAGTTGCCAAATCAACTGCACCAATTAAGGTTTACACCAAATCCGACATCTGCCTGCCCGGGAGGAAGCCCTTTTGGTTTTCATGACTTATTGGCCCTACGATCATACAGAGCCGGGCATTCAGAATCCCTGCAAAGATCTTTTAATCGGAGTTTAATAATGAAATTGGCCGATAAGATTGGCACTGGGTTGGGTCCTTCCCCGGCTTCAGGATCAGTGTAATGACAGACTCACTCCATGTGTCTGGCAGAGGGGAAGTACCTCCTAGGATTTCGTTAAACAGTTTCAACCAAACTGGAATGATTTCTTCCACCATAAGAACATAAACCTCTGTTGGAATCGCATTGGGCCCAGCCGCTTTCCCTTTCTTGGCTTTATTTACTACAAATAATATCTCACTCCCTGGTATTTCTTAGGAAATAATTTTTTGACTATCCAAATTTAATGTTGGGAGCTGCTTCTCAGTAAGCCACCTATCAATGTCCTCTTCCTTAACCAGAAGATCTTCACGATATAGCCCCTGAAAAAATCCAGCAAAAGCCTTCTCAATATTCTTTTTATCCTCCGTTATTTGAGTGCCCAATTTAATCTTACTAATATAGTTGCAAGGTCTATCAATTCTACTCTTCATGGCGAGAAGTTTGCCACAATTTTCACCCTGATCAAAATCCCTCATCTTGCTTACCTCCCACTTCTGAAGAAATACCTCTTCTAGCTTGAGTCTAAACATCAGCTGGAGATCTTCTACTCTCCTTAGTAAGCTTTCATTCACTACTACGCATGGAAGCCTAGCCTTTAGCTCTACCTCAGCCGCTGCTAGCTGCATCTCTAAGTCAGTCATCTCTTTTTTCTCAGTTCTGGCCCATCCCACAACTGCCCCCTTTAAGGTCCCTCTTAACCAGGCCTTAAAAGCATCCCACACTATATGTAAGGGTACTGACCGCAGGTTATGCTGGAAGAAGATGGCTGCTTCCTTCTCTATCCAGCCCTTGATAGAAGGTTGAAGGAGAAGTCTCCTATTCAAAGTCCATCTCCTTAGCAAAAGATCTGGGGGAAGTTCCACATTCAAAGCTATCGCTCCATGATCAGACAGATGTATGGGAAGATATTCGATTAGACTTACATTAGCAAGCTCTGGATGTTCCAAAAATATATAATCAATTCTTGAGTAATGTGAATTCTTTTTACTATGAAAGGAATACTCAATAATATCCCCCATTTTTTTTCGCCAGACATCGCACAGATTAAGATTTGTTTTAATATTTTCAGAAGATGGGCTTTAACACATGGAGATGCTATCTGGGTTCGAGGGAAGGATCTATCCAGCTGATTATTTAGAAGCACATTAAAATCCCCACCTAGTATCAGTGGAGCCTCAAAATCTGCTAAAGCGAGGCAGAGATTATTCAGAGGAGTAATATCATCCTCGTTGGGACCATAATAACTGGCTAAAGTATATGTAGCATCTTGACACTTAATTTCAGCTATTGCCCAGCGTCCTCTATCATCTACAGCGCGTGATCCTGCAGTATCTTAAAGATAGTCCAGCTAGGATTCTTATGATTCAAGAGACCAACCTGCTCCAATCAGAATGTAAAGCATTGTTTGATAAACAAAGATGGGTTGCCAAGATTGTAGCTTCCGATCAACAAAGCTGCTTGAAGGGGGTCGCCATAATTTTTAAAGCGAATTCAGGGGTTGAGCTTATTAGGACCCCGGTAGTTAACAGATGTGTTTCACTGATATTGGTGATATACCCTGGCATAAATATTTTCTATAAAGTTATCTGGTTATTTCTGCTGTGAATGAAATGAAATCACAAGTGAATGGTTGGTGTGCTAGTGAGTTGCCCAGGAGATAATATATTCAAGGGTCAGTATTGATTGTGGTAATGAAGTGACTTATTTTAATGGTAGCTAGCATAACATGTGTAAAGGTCAACTCATTCCATGAAGTTGTTTGTTCTTATTTCCCTGAGACATCTTGCTAATGGCAGCCTTTTCATTATGAAACATATATATGTACAAGATATTGAGGCATATTCTCAAGGATCTATCGCTGAGTTATCAGCACTTTATTTCAGCTAAGTCGCGATAAATTAATCGCCCCATTCACAAGCTGGTGCTAACAGCCGATACCACCAGTTTACCTGCGATAGCAGCTGCAAAAAACATCGCCACCGATGACCCCGGCAAACTATCGCTAATGAGATGCAGAGTAGGCGATCCCTTGCAAAAAGCCGCAATAACAGCACACCTCCACATTCTCAACGACCAGCCAGCTCTATGATAAGAACACGAAACATGCGATAAGGTGCGTTAGCAGGAGCAAATTAACACCTGCTCTTACCTGGTGCAAAGCCGGACTACAACCTGCACCAGAAAAGGGAGCCCAAACCACAGCCACACCTGAAGAACAACAGATGCCATGGAGCAAACAAGCATGCAGCTCGGACCCCCAGGAGGGCCACAACACCCACTGCCACCCACCCCCGGACCACCCCTAACCCTGCCCGGGGCCCCACCCCGGGCACCACCCCCACCTCCCCTGAACCAAGATATTGCATCAACGTCACTAAATCATGAACAAAATCATTCGCCCGATGCCGCAGAATCACAACAACTAACAGTCATCTGAGTACAGAAAAAGCAATCATTCACCATTGAAAGTCCAAACAAAATATCACAATCCAATTTCTCTCCAAACAACTATTTGGAAGAGGCATGGTGGGTCATCCCTGGAAAATCTGTAAGTGACAGCCCGTAAGACAATATCCAAGATATTAAGGTGTGTCAGGCACTCATCAAAGAACAGAGAGAGAGAGAAAGAGAGAGAGACTGAACAAGGAGCGCAAGGTCAATCAGGCCTTTGGCTCACACATGCCTACTGTTGCGTCTGCTTCGCATTTGGGGCACCCTAAATCTAAGGCCTGGCATCAATTTCAGCGTGAAGGCTACATCACATTCCAGAAATGCAAGCAGTAGTCAGACTAAAATTAGGCGTGAAAGCTCCTTTGTCTCAATACACTAGGGCATCCGACCTTGGTCTTCAATGCGCTCGGCACCCCCTGAGTGAAATACCATACCAGACTGTGACGACTTCCACACCACGAACTGCGCTAATGAAAGACTAACGTGTCCACACCCCACACGCACTTGTCCCTGCTCGAGGAACACCTGCATGGCATGCCCCCAACACATCGGTAATAAACAGCCATACATCCAAACATTGAACACACATACAACTCATTGCTCAGAGGTGTGGCATATTGTCCACAGAACTGCCGCCGGTCGGAGGCGTGTCGGTGGTACGAGACCAACAAACACAATGGCAGGCAATCCTTGGCACATGCACAACCCCTGTCATGCAGAACTGTACCGAGCACAAATGCTGCATCTGTTGGGAGCTCTGCCAATGGCAGTTTTGCGAATAAGTTACCGGCTTGCGTACGTCACATGCGTCCAGCCCTGGTTCCACTGTCGCTCATGCACCTTCGAGTGGCCCATGGAGGTCTGCCTATCCAACTCAACGGTAGCGGAACTGGATTATGACTTGTGTGTGCACCCCCTGTTGGCCCACGAACAGGAGTGCAACCGGGATACCCGTGCATGGGATGCCCTGATCTGTGGCGTATGTGCTGGCAGTAGTGGATGGGAAATTGCACAAGTCATCATGTGCAGTGACCACATCGAGGCGCTCCCCTATTGGGCTGTGTTGCGGATTGGTGAAACATTGTTGACGGAGCACATCTGTCTGGTCCAGTTTATGGATTGGCTCTCCCTTGTGTTCCTTGAACTTGAGAACGAAGTACTTCTGGAACTGGTTGCCTATGAAGCTGCGCTCGCATTCATGGACGAGTAACTACCTTCCTGCAGCCACAAATGATTGACACCCAGAGCACAGGTCCCAACACTGTGTTGTATCATGGAGGAATGGTCCCAGAAGCCAGAACAACAGTGGACATGTCTGCATTCGCCCGGACTCAGAACGCATGTGCGTGCACCTACACGTGTTGTCACACACCTGTGCAAGGTGATGCAGCCCCATGGGCGGAGCTGCACAGCATCGTTTGGCAACATTCATAAATCTGACATACTGCTGGAGGGAGACAACACACATGGCAATGTAGCACGACATGTGACCTTGTTGCTCCCTTCACCTGCTCACTGTCAGCAAGGGCACACAGTCGGCGCAGTCCGATGGTACAGCTCCATGCAGATCTCATGGGCTGTGAGTCGTGTCCCCTGACATGGGGCTCTGAGCAGACGCCAAACATCACATGACTCGACCAGCAAGGCAAGGTGGGCTGAGACCGTTGCCAACCATAAGGATATGTTTTCCTTTTTGCCTCCCCATTTCTTGCACCTCGACATGTTCCCATTCTGCCTGTAAGTGTCTTAAGCATTTGTCTGCCTGTTGTGGCCCATTCCTTGCCCGTACTGACGCGCACATGCTAATAAAGTCTACGCAACTTCACCAGTGTACAACTGTGATGAGTGTTGATTAGTATGACAAATCCTGTGCCTCAATGAGCATTGTCCGTACACAGGGAGGGACACACTGCTGCATATACATTGGTGGTGAATCCCTATTGGAAGCTCCACCTCTGTGAGCCAGACATTGTGTTTGGGATAGTTGCTGGTAGACCTGTGCTCCTATGTGTCTTCAGCAATGTGAGTATGGTGTCCAACTTCTTGCCATGTAGATCAATGTGATCCATTAAAACAGACTGTTTGCACACTGTTGTGTGTGAGTACGTCATGCGTCATACGTCATTGTGGGTGTGCAGCGTGCTGCACATGATTGTGCATGTGTGCTAATGTGCCCATCTCCCTCCGTCCCCCCAGTCCCTGGTCGTTACTCACCCTGTTGCTGTTGGGTCAGGTCATATCGAGCTGTGTCCAGACCCCCAACTCCTTGCACCATCTCCACACTGATGACTGTGGCCACCATTTCCTCCAACTCATCCAGCTCCTCCTGTGGCGCAGGACTCCCACCTCTAGTCGCCTTTGCTGCCTTCCTGTTGGCAGCGAGTTTCTCCTTGGTTTGGCTTTGCACTTCATGCCAGCGCCTCTTGACCTCCTTCATTGACCTCCTCGATACTCCAACTGCATTCATGTTGGTGACGATGGCCTGCCATATTTCCATTTGTGTTGCCAATGACGCAGTGCAGGTGACAAACAGTTGTTGGTAGTGTTCTATCACCTCCGTGACGATGATCCAGTCTTCCTGCGGACTGAACCCCATCTTCCTCTTCATCTTCTCCTTGCCCTTCCCCGAACACGGTGTTCCTGGCTGGTCCTCCGGGGGGCTTGTGGGGTTCGGGTAGTCCTCTGCACTCGGTCCTGGTGCATCCATGGTGCTACGCAGTTTGATTTGGTTTTGGCGTGTTTTTTTGTTGCTTTTATAGTGCATTTTCCCGCATGACGCTTGGTAATGGCGGCCTGTCGCTGGTTTTCGCTGATTTTTGTATCGCGATTGGCCTCATCGCAGCTTTTTTTGCGTTTGTATTTCGTATTTTTGCGGCATCGCGTTGACTTATCGCGGACATTTGACGCGTTATCGTGAGCCTATCTCATGGTATCGCCAGCTTGAGAATACAACGTTAACACAGAGTTATTTTCCCACGATAGACTGCGATGTGGAGAGTTGCGGTTAGCTAATTTTGCAATGGTTATCACACGTTCTTGAGAATATCTCCCATATTATATTTCTTTTAAATAACGGTGGGCGAGATGAATTCTTATATTGGCCGCAAAATCCGGTTGCAAATTTTAACTAGGATTTTTACGACTAGGATTGAACTTTGCAAACTGATCTATATACTAATTGGTCAGGTCAAAAAAGTCTGAATTAGAGTGGGTTGCAATCTGACCTACCTAATTTTCAGTAAAACACAAATTGCGATGCCTATTGGATACAATCACAGGGATTGTGGCCCGCAAGAGACAGTAGACCACCAGATATGGAATTGCATTTAAGCAAAGACACTTTTGGAAAGTATCTTGATATCCATAAAGGAAAGATGCATGCTTTTAAAAAAATCTTTGTTAAAAGTTTTTCGAGAGTTGGCGGTGGTCCGGTGGTCCGGTGGTTTTTTGGGCCACTGTCTACTCTCCCATAAATGTTTAGCTCAATTCACTGAGAAGGGGTCCAAAGTGGGGCCTTTCTATTTTGTGAATAAGTTACTATCCCAACTTGGGAGTGGAAATGTTTCAGTGGTTTGTGACATTAGGTACAGATTCTCAATTTTTGAGGGAAGCTCTCAATATGCCCCTCCCAATCTGTGAATCTTTAAATGTTGGAAAATGACACTCTCTGAAGGGTCACGCCAAACTTTTTGCCTTCCTCCTCCTTTTTTTCTAACCTTCTTTTTGTTAGCTTAGGACTCTTGGCACTTTACCACTACTGACTAGTGCTAAAGAGAATACGCTCGCTCCTCTAAACATGGTATAATTGGTTTACACCTGTTTGGCACATATGATTTACTTGTAAGTCCCTTGTAAAGCGGTATAGCACATACCCAGGGCTTGTATATTAAAAGCTACTAGTAAACCTGTATCAGTAATTGTGCCACCCACAGAAGTAGCCCTTCAAGCCTGTCTCAGGCCTGTCACTGCAGTGCCTGTGTGTGCAGTCTACTGCCACTTCCCCTTGGCTTTTAAAACTACTTTCCAAGCTTACAGCTCCCCTTTTATTACACATTAGTCACCCCAAAGGTATGTAGTAGATAGCCCCAAGGGCAGGGTGCTATGTAAGTGAAAAGTAGGACATATACTTTTATGTTTGGCATGTCCTGGTAGTGACAAACCACAAATTCGTAGTCTATTTTCCAATATCCAGGTGGTAGTGAAGCACTGCTGTTCATTGCAACAGGTACATCCTTTTTAAAGGTTTTTGTTAGGGTTTTGATCTAAGGGAATGTCTAGAGATTAGTTTTTGTTTTGTTTGTCAGTGTTTTGTACATTTAGTTGTATTGATTGTGGTGTTTTTCACTAGTGTGTAGGTTTGGGTTTTTGTCCTATAGGCATTGGGATATACCCATACAACAAACCAATATTTTTAACCCTGCTTTCCTTTTTTCGTGTTACCTCAAGCGTTTTTGTTTTTAAACACTTTTTTGTGTTTAATATGGCACCTAAATACTTTGGATTGCTTCGAGGGATCTCTATTAGTTGGATAATATTTTTCACGTTTTTTGGTGTAATATACTTTTTTACTAAATGGATATAGGGGTGATCTGCAGCTACAGAACAGTAAGTCATATTTATTTTATTTGCTTTGGATGAGAAATGTTATATTTTATCATTTGTGTAACTAATATGTGATTCGTATTTTAAAATGTGTATTTTATGTGTTGTAGCTATTTTATGTAATAGATTTTGTTTGTTCTTTGAGCTTTTTGGTTAGTGAGGTTTATATTTTGAATATAAATAATTCATATATTAATTTATTACATTAGCCTTATTTAAGATTGGGGTTTTATTTAAGTTTGAGTGAAGTAATAAAATATTATGCCTATTATTTATATGAAAAATGATTTGTCAGGTAGGTTAAGCTAATATTATAGTTTTTCGGGAGTATTGTAGGTTAGGATTTATTTTTATTTAAAAGGACGTTTTGGTTTAAATATAAGTTTTACTCACTTTGCAAGGCAGGTGTTGGGATGTGTATATTTGTTTTGTAAGGGTCAGGGAATCTGGCAGAGTTACCTTGTTGCAACTTTTGTTTTTTTTTAAGTGTTCACTTGGTGAAATGCGTGTAACCTTTTATATTGTTGATATAATTGTTTGTGTGATTTTCTTGGTTAAGTTTGTTTGTAGTTTGATTTTCTTGGTTAGTTTACATTTTTTATCAGTATGTAAGTGCATTGCAAACGCTAATTTAGGTTTTATTTATGATGTTTAATATGTAGTTCGATAGTTTTGATTATGTCAGTATTTCGGGTGAATCCAAATAACTTTGGTGAAAGTTGGCGTTCATCTCGGTCAAGGTTCATCTTAGTGAACTAGGTTTATACTAGTTATTTTATACATATCTTGCTGCCACAGTCTCATATTTTCAGATGCTGGTGGTACAGCATGCCCAAAATATGAGTGGTGTAAGTTCCCTTATAATATTATAACTGGTGGTTTATTTCCTGGAATGGGTAACCCTACATGTACATGTATAAACTGATCCGTGCATGAAAAGGGGCATGGAGTCCACAGGCTTTCTGAATGAAACCTCAGCTTTAAGATATGTGCTAATGCAATTACTAGCTGCATATATGTTTCTGCCTCAGAATGAAACCATTGTGTTCACACTTTTAATTTTGTATGCTGGAAAATTGCACCAACAATTCACCTAAAGAGAGCCAACAGAATCAATCCTTATTGGAGCATCTGGGTGGGGTATCAGACCAGAAGAAGAGAAACACTGTGGCAGAGATCAAGGTTCCCTCCAGTTCAGCCCCTGACAGTGGTGTGGACCTGGCTGCAGCCTTCTGCTTTGAGTACTTCAACCAATTAACATTGAGAGCTGTACATATTTAAGAGGAGGGATAGTATTATATGTAATCCCTCCTTTCATCTCGAGGTTGGATTATTTTGTCATACCTTTATCTCACATATATCTGCATACATAGAAAATGCACTGTGTAGCTGTTTGGCTTGAATGCTGGGAACTGCATCCAAATCCATCAAAGACTGTTTTTCATTGTGCCAATGGAAAAGGCATCAAAACAGTATTCCTCCTGAATACGCAAGTTGCCAAGATTATTATTAAACTAATAC
Source organism: Triturus cristatus (assembly GCF_964204655.1). Classification (NCBI taxonomy): domain Eukaryota; kingdom Metazoa; phylum Chordata; class Amphibia; order Caudata; family Salamandridae; genus Triturus; species Triturus cristatus. The sequence goes on from NC_140583.1 coordinate 351,210,840, forward strand.
TGGATCAAAATTGCACGAGAAAGGAAGGTACACTCTGATAAGAGTCAAACAGGAAACACTCTTGTAGTTCAAAACAGTTCTTTTTATTCAAAGTTGTTTGAATAAAACCGGCACACAGCCAACGCGTTTCGTTCCCTAGTGCCACGGGAACTTCATCAGGGCTTACTAGGAATATCAGATAATTACTGAGGAACCACACAATTTCAGATTTGGTCCTTAGGGATGTGTATAAACACTGATACAATAATACGATTCAATCGGTCCACGTAATTCTTAATAAAGGGAGAATGGTATCCAAAGTATGTCACAAAGGTTAGAACAGTGGTTCACAAATGTAATGGTACACGGGTGCAGATTATTGTCTGCCGCCACTGAGATACTGATAGCGGGCTCTATCTGCACACGTGTACCGTTACATTGGTGAACCACTGTCTAACCTTTGTGATGTACTTATCAGAGTGCACCTTCCTTTCTTGTGGACTTTCTTATCAATTTGGCATCTTTCAACAGTGGATGCCGGGAGTTGCTGCACTCGTCTGTTGATATTTGTAACAAGTGGATTTGAGGTGCTTGACCTTGGTCAGCTGTTGTGTGCCTTACGTGGATCGAAACTGCACTGGACATCAGACTTGACATGTGAAAATTGTGGAGTCACCAGGACATGAAACTATATGTGGCCACACTGTTCCATCTGGAATGCAGTTTTACCATAGCCAACTTGCCTTATGCTTGATGAAGAGGTTCCTAAGGAGACAGCAGAAACTTTGCTCTTCCACCCTCTAACAAGATTCCTATCCTGTGCCAAAGCTGACTTGCCTGCCTCCATCATGCTGGGCAGCATGCTTAGGGAGTATGGTTCTTCCCATGGTGTGCTCGGAGGATGTTTGAAAATGCCTGTGATTGTCTAAAGACTTTTGAAATACATAAAGTCCAGCACTATTGATTCCATGTAAGCCCTGAACAAGAGATGTCGATTTGTGCTCTCATGGACCCAGGTTCTCCTGCCTTGGAATCTACTGAACCTATTTAGAAGGGTGCGCGAATTCCTACACACCCACAACAAAATAATTGTTCATTTGCGACGACTGGTTCCAAAACTACTTTTTGGCCAGAAGTGGCTTTAAAGCTTAAAACCACAAAGTTCAGACAGTGGACCAACAGCAAATGATTGTGGCACCAATCACAAAAAATCACCAATTAAATTCAGGAAAACTTAAGATATTCTGTGTGCAAGCCTCTAAAGGTGCCTCCTGTCCAAGAGCACTCCCCTAACAGCAGGGGCAATTATATAGAAAAGCTAGATCAAAGCTGCCCAACATTTGAAATAATCCAGTCCATGCAAATAGTTATTGCTCAATGAGGCATGAAATAATAATAATCCACATTTGTAAAGCGCAAACAATCACTCGTAAGGGTCTCTAGGCGCTGGGGGCCGTCGGGAAGATTAAGCAAGCTATTGCCCAGAGTCACATGGTGCTGGGCTAATCTGCCTCCGGCACCGGGGATCGACCCGTGATCCCCAGATTCCAGAGTCAGTCGCCCTGGCCGCGGCGCCACACCTCTTCTTCTTTATTGATTCATTCTTAAAGAGCAACAGCCAACGCGTTTCGTCCTAAGGCACAGGACTTCTTCAGGGCATGCATACGTTTGTATAGACCAGTAGGTAGGATGAATTTGGTAGCAACCTTAGACGTATATATATTCCAACAGAGGTGGCAGTCCCACAACTGCATGATCTCTCTCATTTAGCCCCTGAAAGTTCTTCCTAGTCTTATACTGTTGTGGACCTGATTTCCTGCCCCCTTCCAATGACTGGTCTACTGTTGGCTTGGTTTGTTCTTGCTAACAACTCTTCTACTCCCACTAGCTTAGTTTACTCTTGCAAGACTAAGGCCCTGATTACATGTGGGACTGGAAATTCCGAAGCGTGCATAAACGCCTGTTTGTTCACGGGTCAGAATTATGAGTTTTTAATGCATCCGATAATTCTAGTATGTGGAAAATACCTCAGATGTCATAACATTTTAGCAGGCTAGACCTGCCGAAATTTAACAGGGGAAATTTACGGTATTTACTGTACCATACGGATTTTGTTGTGTTAAACGCTATTCAAACTCGTCATAGGTGTTTTCACACACGATAAATAACATATCCCATGATATTGTTAATTATCGTGTGTGATATATAACATCTAATTTCGTAATCAGGGTCTCAGACTAGTGCTAGGGCTGTTCTCTTTGTCCTTCATGTGCTACTCTGTGGTATCGAGGAAAGGGACTGGAGTGAACAACATCGTCTACCATCGCCCATTATTTCCTGGTTTACTGTTTTACAGTCAAACTCTGATCTTGGGTGTGGACTGCTCATAAACAGCTTTATTGCAGGCAGGAGAACAGTCAACTATCCTCTCTCCAACTACAACTATGATGAATATCAGATAGGACTGAATGCCTGGCTTAATGCTCTGTAGGTGGTGGTAGTAGGGTGAAGGTAACGGAAATAAGGTGCCATTTGTGCTTTCAGTGTTTTTTTAAGTTTAATTCAGAACACATCTGGATCGTATAAATTCCATGCATAGTTGTTTGCACTGGGCATTTTTAGACTAGGCCCGGCTTTAAAGAACCCTATTAGAAAAATACACAAATCTTTGACCAATGCCAAACACAAATCATAGTACCTGAGTGGTACAACATTTTTCCTTATGAACATTCATAATGGTATGTGCCATGTGAATATGACATTGCATTATCCCATTTTGTAATGCAACACTGTGGCATGTGCTTTCTCAACAGGACTATGACAAATGTTATCTCTTAGGGGTGAATGAACTTGTTGCTGTTTCCTGTGGATGGTTCTATCTATATTTTAATGCTATCAAGAATAGTCTTTAATTTTTCAAGCTCCAAACTAATTTCCCTATCTCCTCCATGGCTCAGCCCATCACATGTCTTTTTGTTGGGTATACTGTGTTGCTTATTTGGAAATCTCAAACTCACACCCCCCTAATATCGTTGGTTAAGCTACACCCGACATGAATATTAGCCTGTATTTTTTCTTTAAGAGTGCTGGACTTGGCCCTTTTTGCAGGGTCATCCCTAAATGTTTTGCCTTTCTCCTAGCCTTTTTTCTGACATGGTGTTGGTGGTTTCGGACTCTGGGCACTTTAGCACTGCTGTCCAGTGTAAAGTGCATGTGCTCTCTGTGTTAAACATGGTAAGATTGATCCATACCTGTTTGGCCTATTTAATTTACCTGTCAGTCCCTTGAAAAGTGGTATCTCATATACCCAGGGCTGGTTAATTAAATGCTACTGGTGGGCTTGCAGCGCTGATTGCGCCACCCACCAAAGTAGCCTTTCAAACCTATCTCAGGCCTCTGCCATTACAGGGCCTGTGCACGCAGTGTCACTGCCGCTGTGACTTGGCACCTAAAGTGTGTGCCATGTCCGTGACCCCCCTTTTACTACATGTCAGTCACCCATAAGGTAGGCCCTAGCTAGCCCTATGGGCAGGTTGCATTGTAGGTAAAAGATAGGACATGTACCTTAAGTGTGTGACATGTACCGTAAGTGTGTGACATGTCCTGGTAGTGACAAACAGCCATTTTGGGTTTCTCACTACTGTGGGGCTGCCCTCCCATAGGAATGCATTGGGGATTCCCTGATAAGTGTTTCAGTGGTAATTCCTGATATGAGAGGCGCAGCGTGGTCAAGTTTGGTATATTTGGGATAGTGATACGAAATGCTGCGCAATGGTGTGCGCAGATTTATTATAACTATTTTAGAAATGGCACTATTAGAAGTTAGCATTTCTGTGTGCTATGTGTCTGCCTGCCTGATGTGAATTGCATGTCTGGCTTTTGAGTGACAGGGGCTGGTGAGATGTGTTTGACTGAATGGGACATCTGCATTTGGAGTGGAGGGAGGAGAAGTCCCTGGTCCCTGAATAGGATTGTGCCTGCCCTAGTGAATGCTGGCTCTGCCCCCCTGTGGTGTGTCTGATGGCCGAGACCCATCTCCCAAAGAAGAGTGTGAGCACTGTAAACAGAGTGTTCCAGAACCAGTTCTAGCTGGTCCCCCCAAGCCCCTGTGCCAGCGCAGACAACGGATGAATATGTGTAAAAATGTTGGGGCTGTGACCCCATGAAAAGGTGCTGTTCCTGGACCTTTGGGGTGCTTGCTGCTGCTCGGGCCCAGGAGGAACCACCATGGGGGCTTGCCTCCCTGCTGATGGACCCTGTGTGCTGGCCTCCCTGGGCCCAGCTATGCCCCATGAAGCCTGAAGGACTTTTTGCGCCCCCGGGCGCTATACTTTTATTTGCTGGTGCTCTAGAGAGGGGGACTCCAACCTTGCCAAAGAAAATGAGCATGAGGGCTCCGCAGCACTGAACTGCGAGATGGTCAGAGGGAATCCCGATGGGGGAATTCCCCCTAATTGAGTGGAGAGGAGCAGGAGCCCACCCCGCATCGGCACCTTTAAAGCGGGTGCTCACCCGCAGTAGTGATTTTATTTTTCTATCTGTGGGTGGCCACCCCGCTTATGGCACCGACGAGCGGGTGCCCACCCCCTAATTATTTTGGTGAAAGCGGGTGCCCACCCCGCATGTGGTGCTACTTGGTGGGTGGCCACCCCGCATTATGTTGCCTTTTGCGGGTGCCCACCCCGCATTGATGATTTAATTGGCAAGAGGGTGCCCACCCCGCCTTGCCGCAAAGAGGAGAAGCGGCTGCCAGCCCGACCCGGAAGCCAGGCGGCCTTGCCTGAGTCTGAGCGGGGCCACTGAGGGTAGTGGCCGTGGCTGTCAATCGCAGCGCGCCAAAGACCCGGAAGCCGGAAGGGAGAGAGAGAGGAAGGCGGCGTCTGCTCGAGCAGGGCTCCCGTGTGCCGGTGGGAGCCCTGCGTGTGCCCATGAAGTCTGCAGGAGAGTGTCCCCACACGTTGTAGCCACCAGAGGAGGTCCTGGTGTAGCGGGACTGACGGGGCACATTGTCAGTGGAGAGAACCCGGAGGAGTCTGCCAGCAGCCCTGGCGAGTGGGGGGCAGAACGGGTGCATTTTCGGTGCTCGCGAGGAACCTTGCTGATAGTGTCTGTGTCTTTCAGCGGCCCCGCAGGAGAGCAGCCCGCTGCAACTTGGGTGCACATTTGTTTTTCAAGAGTCCTGGAGAGTGACTCAGGCCTAGTGGCTACCTGTGAGAAGCCTACGGGGAGAACATTGGGTATCGCTAGAGGAGCGCAGAGGCTGTGCTAATTGTTGTTCTTCACTCCCGGTCAGGTGAGGCTGGTCTTGCCTAGATGCTATGCCCTGATGGGAGAAGGTTTTGGATATTATGTTGGCAGGATCTGGCACTATGGAAACCGTGATGTGATGGCAATTTGTGCCCTAGCCATTCGTGTGCATTGCGCCCTGATGTCATGTTGCCTCATACAGGGGGATTCACAGAGATTCGTTTTATGCCTAAATGTGAAATACTGCACTGCTGCAGATATCCTGTCTAATGTGATGCCTCATGTGATGTGATTTAGGCGTGATATGGTTTAGGCCTAATGAGATGCATAATGTGTTTTTAAGCTTGTGATACCTAATGTGTAATGTACATATGCTTAGGATGTTATGCATAATGTGTTTATGCTGGTGAGGCCTAGTGTGTAATGTGTTTATGCTAATTAGGTTTGGGCCTAATGTGGTTATGCCGGATGTACGATGTTACAACGTGAGTTTTTACAACACGTACCGTTACATCGCGGTCGTTACAACGACTGCGATGTTACCACGCCATGCCTTTACAACGCAAGTCTTTACATCGACTTGCACTAGATGGCGTGCTAACATTAGAAAAGCGTAATTTACTATTCCAACTCCAGTCCACTTAACAGTAGGGAAGGTGTTTGGATAGTAAACTACACAAAGACTTGCGTTGTAATGGCATGGCGTGGTAACATGCAGTCATTATAACGATTGCGATGTAACTGCATCGCGGTGTACTAACCGCGATGTAAAGGTTGTTCCCCGGTTATGCCTAATGTCATGCTATGATATTTTAGGAGGGTGTCTAATGCTAATGTGATAATGCTTAGGTCATTATGGTACCAGTAGTTACTGGTTGTGTTTTGTATTTACTTACCTGTATTTACTTACCTGCCCGATTGGCCTGGTCCTGTATATAATCCCCTGTGAATATTGCCCGTACCAGTTGGCACAGAGTAAATGTGTGATTATGTTTCTAATGTGTTTATGATAATACAAAGGCTATTTTTGACATAACCTTTTGTGGACTTTCTTTTGTGGTGTGCCTAGTGTGTTGCTGCTGTGTGTGTGTGTTGCGCAAACGCTTTACACATTGCCTCTTGGATAAGCCTGACTGCTCGTGTCAAGCTACCAAGGGGGTAAGATGGGGTTATCATCAGTGTGTAACTGCCTTGCCCTGACTAGAGTGGTGGTTTCTGCCTGGCTTTGGCGCAAGCCGTCGCCAACCAGAAATTCCATTTCTATCAAAGAGCATTCATAATTTTCATGGGGTTCATATAAAGTTTCCATGAAAAAAGGTCCTTCGCTTAACATTTTATGACAAGGCATGATATTTCTTTCACCAAATGTGCAAATGTGTCAGTGCTTAAGTATATGACGTCTCAACCCTGCATCTAATTTCAAGAAGGTATAAAGTAAAATGTGGTCAAAAGGCCTTATTTTTTATTTGGGAGTTACTCCAAGAGTTAGATTCCTAATGGACAATATGTCTGAAATAATGACTACTTTCCTAGCATTTCTTACCATTTATGAGCAATATCACTCTGCCACATGTTACAACTGACAGATTTGTATTCATCTTAAGTCTTTTGCTGTGTATACTTATGTTAGCTGATCCATTACCGATACAAAAAAAACAAATATCCTTTCACAACAAACACACTCCCAGTAAACAATGTGCATAGATGTGGACATTTTAAAGCTTACCGTGAGCAAGGTATTTTTGCAATACCGAAACACGTCGGTTATCGCCTGTCCGTGTTGAAATTGATTGAAATGGATTGAAGAATAAATTAACTTTGCTATAATCTCTCTGCGAGAGTGCGACCCGTTCTTTTGGAAACAAAGGATTTGGTGCAATTGGTAGACGTTTGGTTCAACGGCAGAGGTCTCGCACCTAATCGAGCGCCAAGGAAGATAGGCACAGGAGAACCAAATTTGGGTGGATATAGTCGGCGTGCACTTTACTTCGCTGGTGCTTGTGTCGAGGTCAGACCGTACCTCGCTGTAATCTCTTCCAATTATTTCACAGCACTCCAGAAGTCGTGAAGTTTGAAAAAGCTTTTAATAAAGCATAGTTACCACCACCATGGTGGTAGTAATGGTGGTGGTAACTATGCTTATATGTGTATATATATATATATATATATATATATATATATATATATATATATATATATATATATATATATATATATATATATATATATATATATATATATATATATAATCTACTGGCGGTCGCCAGTAGATAGTTATAGTTAGGACCGTGTTTCCATAGGAAATCTGAAAATTCTATTTTGAATAACTTTGGGGCCGGTTGACGAATCCTCGCGAAAGTTTAAAAACTAATGGGGCGCTCCGCTCAGCTCCTACCCTGATAGTCTCGGGGTGATTCGTCAAGCGGGGGCTGAGAAAAAAGGGGGTTCCCAAAACGTGTTTTCCCCATGCATTTTTCCATAGGACCTTTAGTCGAAAGTACAGCCCGAACGGCTGAACAGAATTACTTGAAATTTGGCAAAGAGGTAGTCCTCAGGTCAGGGAAGTGCCTTTTGCATATATGGAGTCAATCTGTTCAGTTGTTCCTGAGAAAATTGAGTTAAAAGCACATAAATATCTATAGCCGCGCACCGTGCGCGCACCGTGCGCGAGCGTAATTTTGATTGGTGGTTAGATGTCAGTCAACATTCGAATCGGTCGAAATCAGGAAGTGTCAGACGCCATTTTGTGTGTGGCAGTGAAAAACAAAGGTGGAGAACGTGAAAAGGGGGCAGGGTAGAGAGTTCCTGACCCCCTAGCCTTTGTCAGGGAGTCCCTGAAGGACCCCGAAGGCAGAAAAAAACATTTAAATTATTTTTAAAAAATTCGCGGGATGCGCGCACCGTGCGCGCACGGTAAAAAACCATAAAAAAAATATATATAATAATAAATACATAACTTAGCATTTACAAAAACGTACAAATTCACTGAAAAACCATAGGTTTCACACACGTTATAGTTAGGAATTAGCATTTAAAAAACCTTGCAAATTCACTTAAAAATCAATAAGTTTCACACATGTTATAGTTAGGTGGACATTTCACTCGTAAAAAACCAATGAAATTCCCCCGTTATAGTTAGTGGAGATAACTATAACTCGCGCGACCGTCACTCTATCACAAGGATGATGTCATCAGTGATGTCATGAGTGATGCCACTGACCATGTCATGAGTGATGTAATATGTGACGTCATGAGCAGAGGATTGCGGGCGCGCGAGTATATATATTCCATAAAGAAAAGGAGAGACCTTGCTACGAGAAAGGCATCTTCAGCTGCAGGAAAACCTCTCTTTGTTGTGAGTATGCATCACACAGCGTATTACTTCACAAATCACCACTGCTGCATCTTATACGTCATTACCGCCGCCATCATTTAGCAAGTGCATTCTGGGTTGTGCAGTTCTTTACCATATTGGCATTTTTCATCGAGGTGATATGCAGAGGGTACTGTGTCATTAAAAATATAATTCCCATGGTGGGCTAACATGGAGAAAAAGTCGCAATGATCTGCACAATGTCCAACCTCACAATAGTCGGTCCTCAGCTCCATATATATATATATATATGTATAAGGAAAAGGGAAAACCCAGTAACCCTTGGACTTGGGTAATCTAGTAATATAGCAAAACAATGGGGGAAGTGTGAACCTCTACTTCTTTGGAGAGAGTAATTTACATCATCAAGAGATTGGTTCCATTTCTCAGTTAGACAGTTGTATTTTAATTTTTTAATAAATACAATTGCCGCTTTATACTTAAATTGATTGTAAGTAAGATGGTGATTCCAAACTGTGCAACAATGCAGTGGAAGTGAAAATAAGTGAATGTAAAGTGCATTGGTGCTATACAATCTATGTAATAAAACAGTTACTGATCCAGGATGCATACGTGGTTGGTACACACGCTGAGAAAGAGTGACATGCTCCAGAATACTACAAAAAAAACAGTACACTATTATTGTGTCAAGTCAACGTTTCAACCCTAAGCACATAATGTAGACACGGTCATCAGCAGGACGTAGGTTTGGGAAGCACCTGCCTATTGTATAGGATGAATCCGGAGATATTTACTGAGAGCAGTTGACGCATGGGATTCTACAGAGGAAAACAGATGCATGGGATGGCCCGGGAGTGGATGGGATTGGATATGTAGTGTGGTCCCCAATGAAAGCATGTATGCACCAGTGTGGGATTCCTGCTTGGAGCTGGGAGGTATGCGTATGCCGTAAACAGATCTCCACAATAGGTTTATTCAACAAGAGAATGGAACACAGGCAACGTGTAGCTAGTGGTTGCCTCTAGGTGATGTGCTGTGTTGTCCTTGACTGGTGAATCTCATATGGGGAGATTGTGACCATTTGAAATGAATTAAACAATGATTCCTCCAACTAATGATAGGGCAAGGCTCAAATAAATCTAGAATGAAAAGTAATTCAAATGCCAGTTACTGCTATATTTTAGGAATAAAGTTGCAGTGGGTAGCATGAACCTCTCCCACGACAATCGCTAGGCTGTAGAGTCGTTCGTTTCGAGTTAATTGAAGCAATACATGTTCTGCAGTGTTAAAAAAGGTAAACTAATAATGAGTGCAGGACTACAGTGCATCAGGAATGATGCATGCACAAACATGCATCATGATGCATGCATTTGTGGTATGATGCATGTGTGCATATGCATCAAGACTCATGCAGGTGCATGGGTTATAACAAACATATGCACATGTTACCATACACATGTGCATGTGTCAAGATGCATGTGTACGCATCAGCGGCCATCATGGAATGGTGTCTCTTTACTAGAAAATCCATGGCAAGGTTGTTGGCTATGCATTGACATGAATTTGCGTGCATCTTGATACATGCACCAATGAAAAATGCATCAGTAAAGTCAATAGCTTGGACCTTTAGAGCTGAAATCTAGTGGTTTTACTAATGCTTGTTTAGTCAGTTGTTTCATTCCCCTTGCCATTGTGTGTATACACAAAATCAATAAAGGGCGTTGTTACTTTCTCTCTTTGGTTCTTTAAAAATTGAACCTTGAATCTAATTGGTCTGGCCTATTGTTACGTGTTTTGCTATTTTTATAAAGGTAATGATTTCTTAGTCTGATATGCTAAGTCTGACACATAATGTGTTTCTGGCAGCATATGTGAACCCTGAGAAAAAACACATTTTGCTGACATGATGAACATCATATTCAGACCCTGCTATAAGAGACAGTGCTTCTGGTGAGTTTGGTTGTTTCTGTAACAGTCTTTTAAGCTTGGCCCAGTGCTTAAATTGTTCGTGTATATAAGACTGCGTATGTTGATCAGAAATTGACTACCTGCATCTTCCTCTCTGATCTCTTCCTGTAATCTATATTCGAAAACCTGTTTCTTACTTTCTTATTACAATAGAATTGAGACATCACTAGTCACCAGTAATAAGACAATAACAAAGCTGCTCAACTGTATTAAGTTATTACAGTTTAGTTGAGCTGTCACAATGCCTGCTGCCAGAGCCAGGAGACAGTGTGACACACTGGTTATGGAACAGAATTACAACTGCTATGTAACTAGTGAAAACGAGTGCTAGCTTTGAGCTCGTCTCAACCCTGCTCCTGAAGTGAGCAGTCGTTGACAGAAGGGAGCGATTCGAGGCTGCTTGTTTTTCATTTTTGCACGACTGTAGTTGATTACAAGAAAATATACATTTCTTTTTATATAGCGCTCATATAAAATACAGGTGTCTTAGAAAGTGAGTGGTTAAACTGCAAATAATATACTTTGGAATCAAATTACTAGTTATGCATTGGTGTGTCTATATCGCCCCTTCGTTTATTCTACATATTTGCAACCATAGTAATTGACATGAAGCATTTAAGCTTTATGGGGGAAAGGCGTTTTTGTATACTTTCATTGCACCTAATGAAGTAGTTTAAAACCCATATTTGACAGGGAACCATGAAATATGGAAACTAACGCATGCTTCCCTATGAAATATGGGTTTCAGCAAAATAATGACAGCCGCTAAACCACTCCAAAGGCCTTAAATTTTGTTAGGGCTGCTAGACTTATGTAAGCAGGGAGGGCCAAATTATATGGCAAAATGGCAAATACGTTACACATTTACTGGCAGTATTATTGTTATCCAGCGGATCCCCCCAATTTGTTTTTTGTGAAATTAGCAATGTATGCAAATTATACGGCAGAGGCGGTAAAACAGTAATTATGCTGTAAAAGCTCCAGCCACAGGAAGAATAAACCTACTGGCACTCATAGTGTCCCCTATTATAGTAACAATGCATTCATAAAAGCTAAATAACATTCTAATTCAAGCTGAGGTTCGAGGAAAACTGTTTTTTAGTGTAACTCACACAAAATTAATCTGTCATATAAATATATGTATCTGTCGTGTTTAATATGGTCCTATATTGCCAGCTAAGGGCTTTGGTGAATTTACATATCACTCAGCCTCAGGCCTTGTCGTTTATGATGCCACTTGAACCCCAGAGCAATATTAAAACATATCACATGATTGCCTGTTATGTACTGTTATGCATCTCATAGACATATATATATATAAACTGAAGTTGTAGCTGAGCGCAACTCCCACAGCCCACATACAATCCACAACTCACCTCTTCCTAATGTCAATATTCTTACTGATGTGATTACATGTCATATTACCCTAAACAAAATGAAAGATGCAACTTTGACTATTGTATAACCTACTGGATTGTGTATGTATTATTATTTATATATGTTGTGTTTTTACTCGTTGTTAATTATTGGAAAATGTTGTGAAATGATAAGCATTGCATTTGGTGTGCAAGTTATGATTTGCTTGTCAGTTGTGCAAGTAACGTTTGTGGCTTTTTGGTTCAATTATATGAAAAATTGGGTTGTTGGTTGACTGAGGTGTGAGCCTTGGTAAGCAGCAACCACAATACTTGTCAGGGTGGGGCACAAACAAATTCTAAATTAACCTGTGCTCAACCCTAACAGTAATAAAGTGAAAAACACAGAAAAGTAGAACTGTAGATATACAATTTTAAAGATTTTAGTGAAAATAGCGCCAAAAAGCACAAAGCGCCAACTGTGGATATCTGGTTGCGCCGGACAGGGAAACAGCCACAAGTTCAGTCCAACCGTGTTGGAGTGTCGGCCGGCTACAGGGACCCAGTTAGGCCCGTTGAACAGAGTACTTTAAATCCTGGTTTGCGGAATGTTGCGACGATCCGGGTCAAAGATGCACCGTGCAGCCTAAGCGATGCATCAGTTCCAAGATGCAGCGAGGCTGCAACGCAAGGACCTGTGTCATGAAGGATCCTTTTGATCGGGCTTGTGATGCGAAGTTCAGTGTCGAGGATGTGGTGTGTGATTGGGGCGATGCGATAACTCTGAAAATCGTTGAACAGCGGCAGTTACAAAGGTGTTGCGGACTGTGGAGGCGATGTGTGTTTTTGCGACAAGTCCAATGCATGCTGCAGCGCAAATGCCTTGGTTCTGTTCGAGGCTGTGCAGCATAGGAGATGTCGGTTATGCTGCATCCACAGAGGCTCCCAGAGCACCTTCACCCCACTTCCAAGGGTCTAGGACTGGGGTGGCATCACTTGGCAAGGTAGGCTCACAGATGGCAGATTCCAGGTGCAAGGTTGTTGGAAGCCTATTTCTCTGAGGCTTCAGATCAGGAGGTCAGTTAACTAGCCCTTGGAGTCACTCTGGGGTCAGTGTTCAAGAAATACAGGTCCAGTCCTTCTCCCACAAGCAAGAGGGCAGCAGTTCAGAAAAGCAGGGCAGCAGTTGTTTCAGAGCAGCCGTCCAGCAGTCCTTTCAGCAGCACAGCAATCTTTCTTCCTTGCAGAGTATCCACAGGTTCAGAAGTGTACTGATGAGTTGGTGTCTGAGGTCCAGTATTTATACATAGTTGTGCCTTTGAAGTGGGGACTAGAGACTTGCCTTTGAAGTGCACAGATACCCTGCCTTCTTGTCTCCAGACTAACTACAGGGAGTATACTGCTCTTTGTAGGGAGGCAGGACACAGCTTATTCTGGTGTAAGTGGCGCTGGGCCTAGTTTGTCCCTCCCATCCGGCCAGTGATGGCCCATCCAGTAACACCTAAGCTCTCCATTGTGTGTGGCTTTCTAGGAGGAATACACTAAGCCCAATTGTCACACACACCCAGTCAGATGACCCAGAGACAGTCTGCAGACACCAAATGACTAAGGCAAGAAAATGTCAACTTTCTAAAAGTGGCATTTTCAAAATTGTAACATAAAATCCAATTTCAACATAAATTGGGGTTTGAAATAACAATTCCAGGGACACCAAACTTGAAGGGATTATCTATTCCATCTTGGAAGCTACCCTTATAAATGTAATAAGGTAACTCCAATATTATCCTATGACAGGGGTGGGCCTTGCTGTAGTGAAAAACTAATTTAAGAGGTTTTCACTACCAGGATATGTAAAGCTTAAAAGTACATGTCCTCCTTTTTAGATACATTGTACCCTGCCGCCTGGGCTGTCCAGGGCCTACCCTGGGGGGTGACTTACATGTATTTAAAAAATGTCTTGACCTGGAAAGTGATTTACCTTGCATGACAATTTAAAGTGCACACACACACACATTACAATGGCAGCCCTGAGACATGTTTAAAGTGCTTCTTAAGTGGGTGACACAATCAATGCTGCAGGCCCACTAGTAGCATTTAATTTACAGGCACTGGGCAGAGGTAGTTCCACTTTATTAGGGACGTACCAGTAAATTAAATATGCCAATTGGCTATAATCCAATCCAACATGTTTTAGGGAGAGAGCACAAGCACTTTACCACTAGTTATCAGTGGTAAAGTGTGCAGAGTCACAAGGCCAGCAAAAACAAAGTAATCAAAAAACAGGTCTGAAGGCAATAAGGTTAGGGGGAAAACCACCCCAAGGATGCTAGGTCTAACAAATTCCCATCCATAATTCCACTTTACTGTGTTTATTCCAATGAATTTCTAACATTATTTTTAAAAATATGTAAACATGTTACAACCAAAGATAACCATAAATTCACTTTAAACTTTGTTTTTTTTCAGTGATTATGTGGGGTTATTTGATCTTCAGCCCTCTGCGATTGGTCATACCCCACTGTGCACATCTTTAGGTTGTGCATAGCAGAATCGGGCCACAAAACTTTGCTTTTGCCATATTTGGTGCAGAACCTTCTGCAGGTGGGTGTTGCCCTTCCGTCATGGGGGTTGGCCATCTATGCACAGCGAGGGCTGGTTGCAGGGAACCATCTCGCCATGGGGGGGACAGTGTCCTGCACACCAAGTGTTAGTGGCAGGGTCTGGACCGTGGCCGGCCCTACTCCAAGCTCACGATGTGCATCCATTTCCTATGTTTTGCTGTTAAGCAAGCAAAGCAGTAATAATTATTTTAAGGGTTCACTGATCCTCTTCCAGATCTGTGAATCCTGAGGCCCATGTAGAGTCTGCAGGACACAGAGATGCTCCAGAATTAACAGATCCAGCGTAAGATTAATAAATCTTGCCATAATAATCTTTTTTTAATATGTATTTTCTTGAGGAGATCCATTAAGGGCCATGCACCTAAGCATGAGGGTATTGGTAGATTCCTCCCCCCCTTTATGCCTTTTTACCTTATTATTTTCCTAAAATGGTGCCCAGCGTACCATTTTGGGTTTTTCAGCATCAACAGATTTTTTTCTGTGATGACCATCCACCTATACCATGGCTGATTAGTGAATCCTGAGCTGAAGTCATGAATCCACAATGGACTATGAGAACAAGCTACCTAGTCTAAAAGTGTAGCTTTATTTTTTTGTTTGTATCCAGAATCATCTGTGAATTCACAAATTCACAGAGGATCTGTGAATTAACTGTTCCATATCCCTTAAAACAGCTGACTCTCCAGCAGCCTTTATTTTAATGACTTCTGGCTTTTTTTTTACTGTAGCCTTTCCAGCAGGGTGAGTCATGTTTGATTCACTCGGGGAAAGTTGCTGTGATTAGGTCCACCCCATGGCCCTTCACTTTGGCTGTTTAGGTAGTGTGCACAACCCTCTCGGCCTAGGTACCTTGCTTCCTTTCAGGACACTGCAGATGGCCTATGAAATTCCACCTGTCTCCCTCTGAGATTACACATTACATAACACTGCTTTAAGATTGCTTGAAATAATGTAAAAAAATAAAAAAGCTACTCACTCAGGGCGGTGTCTTTATGCAAGCGTGGAGACAACACAAACAGCTCTCTTCACCACCGCACTTCCTCCTGTGCACTACATCATTGCCGCGTCATCGCAGCCTAATCTCACTGCTTTAAAAACAACCAATCTGTGTCTTGCTCTCTTGCTGTTTAGGTCTCGCCTGACCCAGCGCATGCGCTGGTCTGCCGAGACTTTTTGTGAGGGCTGAAAAAAGTGCTACCACTGTAGCCTAGAGCTAAGGTGCATGTGCGCGGGCGAGCGCGCCTCACTTTCGAAGCCCTACGGCCGCTTTGATGTTTGATCGCGATTGCGAACTCTTTCACTTTCGATTTGATGTTACAGTGGTTTTTTTCTCCTGTTTATTACTTCTATGTAGTAATGGTGGCACCTGTGCGCCACCATTACTACAGAGCAGTAATAAACAGAAACAAGCATTGGCATAGCCAATAGGTCTCGCTTTTTGGACCTTATAAGTATTTAGTTATGCAACTGTTGCATGGCTAAACACTTATAAGGTCCCAAAAGCGAGACATATTGGCAGTAGCGGTCCGTGGAGGGAGTTTTGTGGGGTGGTGAGGCGGGGCGGGAGAGGGGCAGGGTGGGTAAATGTAAACATCGGAATATGGATGAACGGAGGTAAGTACACATTTAAATAAATAAAACGAATTCCTTTGCGGGCGCTGCATCGCAAAATGGACCGCTACTGCCTATTGGCTATGCCAATGCTTGTTTTACTAGTAAACAGAATGAGAGCAAAGCAAGGATTGGCGTGAGCAGGGAAGCTCAGCACTCTAAAGGAGACTGGGGCAGCTGTGCTGCGCATCGCCCTGGCTCATTAGCAGTGCAGTTTACAAGCCTAAAGTTTGCATGTCAGGTTGGCCACAGTAACTGACCTGTCCAACCAGATATGTATTAGGAGTGGGCGGAATTCCCGTGATCGCATTACGCAAATCTCCGCGAAACGGTAAAAAATCTCCGCGAACACGCAGAAATTCCGCGAACACGCGGAATTGCTTGTTCGCGATGCTTCTTTCCTGTTCACAATCGCTGTTTGCGTGCTCGGGGAGAAATATCTCGCGAACACGCATTTTGAGAACGCAAACAAGCAAAAAATTTCGCGAAGTCGCGGAAAGCAGAATTTTGGGCAATTTTGCGTTCTCCGCGGAACGCAAAATTATCCAAATTCCGCTAATTCCGCGAGCGGAACGGAATTTGCCGCCCAGGCCTAATATGTATACCGGTCACAAACAACAGGGGTATACCCAAATCACCCTATGATACCTGGGTATAGGGGACAATATATATATCTAAGAGAAAAAGGTATCAAGGAAATAATACATCAATCATTCATGAAGCGAGCACATTTAATTACCCCTTCAAGAGTATCAAATATTCATTTTGGGTACATCTGACATCATTTTCAAAATATCACAAAAACAGGCGCTTATTCAAAGAAAGACATAATGCCATATATCATACAACATCAATTATATACATAGCACACAACATCTACTACACATAACAAATAACCCAAATATAAATTATTCCCATCAGTGTCCCCTTCTAAATAGCAGGCGGACCACTGGGAGGTAGTCAAACAAAGGGGGGGAGAACACAAGCAAGGGGGACAAAAATGGCCCAAAGGTTTACAGGTGTCCCAACAACAGTCTGTAAATCACTAAAACTCTGGTGACTCCTCCATCCAATGTCTGTCGACGTGACCACGTTTCAGCCAGAATTAGCTTATGGCCTCTTCAGGACAGCGGTTGAACGACAACTATAACAATAAAAGGGGAGGGGGAACAACATTACTCTCATCCAATTCATCCCCGAGACCCGGACTGGTGACCAAGCAGTGCACACAATGCCAGGATCCCACAAAGGACCCCTCCACAGTGAACCAAATAAACCTTACATCCCATCAACCACAAAGTGACTCAATGTGGAAATATGGATTTTTATGATCAGTTATGTCCCCTATCTTGGACCCCAACGGTTTCATGTATAAATCACAAGTACATGTATGTTCCCTCCAGTTCCAGTTATAAAGACGCAAACACATGTGCGTCCACCGCCAACATGTCCTCTTTCAGATCCGCCATGAATGGGCCGGATATTCCATTCCTAAGTACGAAAGGCCACCGGCTTTATATGGTTCACTTATGCCATTTTACAGTCCAGGCAAGTAGGCCCTGATTCTGCCATCAAGCTTTTCCTGCCTTCTGCCTCTGAAAGCTCCAGTCTGAGCTCGCATCTGTATCCATGAACTTTGTCCTACTCCCTGCGCAGCTAACGGTGCCTGACATCAGCCTGTTGCCTGCCAAAAACTGTATTTCACCTTCGAAATTATCTGCTCCGCTCCCTACCCAATGCATTCCTGTCTAGTAGTTTAAGTAAACATTCTTCCAGCTACCGAGCAAAAGGCCCGGCTTCTCTGTCTTTATGCAAGTAATTCATAGCCCTGTTACTATGGATGATTTCTGCCCCCGCATATTGTGTAGACACTTAGACGCTTGTACACGCACTCACAGTCAGTATAGTCAGTATAGAATAAGATTCTACTCTAAGAAGGCCTCTCTTTTGGATAACATAGTTCTTTAAACATAGGATGTTAGATATGATTTGGGATTAGGTTGACTTGACCCTCCAGACTTCTGTCGCCACATGTAGAGCTAAATGTCAAGTCCCCTTCACCCCCTAGTTGCACGTCAATCACACGTCATGCTGCTGCGCGCGCATTTCTGCCAAGTATTTCTGCTGACATTGCGAAATTCTTTCATGGAACCACCCTATTATGACATCATACCTGATGACGTTCCTTAAGTTACACCCAGTTACACCCACTTTTGCTACGCATGTATGTTTTATCTTTACTATCAGTTGTTACGCCTCCTGCATTTGCTTCACTGTAATGCCTATTGTATAAAAATGATTACTTATCAATAAAGTACGGTCTTCACTTCCTGAACCTTCGTGGTGATGGAATATGGAGCTCATCGATTTAAATTGATTATGGAATAAAGCCCGTTCCGAACCTCTAATACCACGGATTCTGCCTCTTATTTTACTGAGCTATTGTTATAGATTTTCCGCATCAAATTAAGTTCCGGTAATTAAATTATTTACCACATAAATGGCGCCCGAATAGGGACACTTTCTCATCTCACGCGCCGGCGGTGCGTTGCAGGCCCGGTCTCCTGTCACAGCTGGACGGACAACAACGCGTACCCACAGGATTTCCTGTATCTCCCTCCTGCCGAGCGGGGGTAACTGAGGCTGCGATCAACACCCAGACGAGGCGGTGAGAAGTGCGAAGTATCCCGACCAGAGCCTAGCTGAGAGAGCAAGATCCGAGGTATACAGAGGCCCACCAGTTTCCGAAGTTTCCGAAGTTCCGAGTCGAGTCCAGTCCGGTTCAAGTTCAGTTCAGTTCCGAGGCCTTCCGTTCCGAGCTACCCGGTGAGTACCATTATCGGGGAGGCGTTCTGACGTGCACATAGGTTGTGCCGGTCAAGACGGGTTTGGGTACACAAATCCGGTCTGCACTGTTTCAGCAGTGTATCTGTACTGTTTAGCAGTATATCAAGTATGTCTAGTATATAATTCAGATTTACCTAGTTAGTATCGAGTATTATGCCTAGTGACTAGTTCTCTAACTGGCCATCATTGTCTATTTCATTTAAATGTTAAATGTTAAAATGTTTTAAATATGTTCTGTATATTGTGGTGTGAATGACTGTTCATTATTGTGTTTTATGGTATTAAACGTGTTCAAAATTAGGTATCAGATCAGTTCTCAATATGCCGCTCTTTTCGAAATTAAGACAGATCACAACTAGAAAAGGGGTACTCGAAGAAGCTGTTCCCATTCCTCCTAGGGACACTCCAGGGTACTTCATGTATCATAAACATGGCCTAGACGCCATATTATTTCTTGATCTATGGGTAGACTACACCAAGGAATTACCAGAAAGTCAGAGGTGGCCCGCAGCTGGGACCTGGGATGCAGATTGCATTATGAAAGTAGAAGAAGAATTGTGGAAGAAGAAAGCTAGACAGTCACAGAAAGATGCCATTGAATTATGGCGTAAAGAATCATATAGACGCACAGAAAAAGCGCTCAGACAGGAAGAGAAAAGTAAGGAGAATTCAAATAAAGTTCGAGAAAGTGTATTAATTGAAGAAGGTAATAGAGTAAAGTCAGAACAAACAAACAGACAAAGAAATGCCCTTGTGAATGGTATGTATCCTCTTCTGGCCGAAGGATTACCTAAGGCTACTCCGGAAATACCAAAAGACTTGCCACCCCCATTGTTTCCGATAAAAGTACATCCCAAAGGGCATCCCAGAACCGCAGAAGATGTTTTTCTTTCCTCTTATTTAGACGACGCAGCTCCCGAGTATGCAAATGCTGCGCCACATAGACCGTCTGCCGAGGGGGTTCAACGCCAAGACCCTCCTTCGTCTGTACCTCTGCAACAGCAAACCCCGACACAAGTTCCGGCAAGCACATCTGTTTCTACATCTGCATCCACACCTATGGTTGCTATATCACGTTCAACGAATCCTTTCACATCCAGCACCCCAGGTGGTGCTACCGGAGGTACATCAAGCATTTTTTCTACGCCACCCAGAACAAATAAACTTTCCTTTCAAGAATTGGCCCACCAACGTACACCCAAACTAGTAACTCCCAACACGCTCAAGGAACTTCTAATAGATTGTAGATATGACCCTGTGCCCGGAAAAGGGGACGAAATGATGCTGGCATCATTACGTATCCGACGAGCTGCAATATACTTAGGGAAGCTACCAGGAATGACTGCACATTTAGAAAATATATATCATTTTGTCCAGTCAGGGCGAGACCCTGAGAGTATTACCAGAGCCATGGAGTACCAAAAAGTGGAAATACAGGGGGAACTGTTACGTTTCCTCATAAACTGTGTGATCAGAAATCAAGATCAACCAGGGGTAAGTCCGGAAGAAATGCAAATTCTTACCACATGGGGTAAGAATATATCAGAGGGGAGACACGATAAACGATCATGTATAGTAGCTATGAGCCGAAAGATCCGCAAAGAAATAGAACTACAGATTTATTGCTTACTAAATCATGTCCAGAAAACTTGTTAGGTATAAAAACTTTGAAAGCTCTAGGAGCTATAATATGTTGTTCTCCAGAAGGAGTAAGATTGTTTTTACGTGATTACAAAGGGCACTACGTGTCCCGAGACATGGATCACCGACTACAGACTTTACTGACACATTTATGGGCACAAGGCCCTACAGATGTTGGTTGCATGAACATTACACCATATCGAGTCACACTAAAGGCAGGAGTGGTACTTCCACGAATGCGACAATACAAGTTACCCCCAGATGCTGTAGTGGCTTTACTACAAATCATTGACGAGCTTATTACCCAAGGAGTGGTTGTGGAAACTGACTCCAATGTATGTAATTCACCGATAATTCCGATTCTTAAACGAACCGATCCAACAGCCCCGCCAGTATATCGATTGGTTATTGATCTGCGCGAATTAAATAAATGCATAGTACCACAATACCCCGTAGTCCCAGACATTTCTTCATTACTGACAGCCATTGATTCCGAAGCAACATTCTTTACTGTAATTGATCTCAAAAATGCCTTTTTCAGCGTCCCAATAGATCCGGAAAGCCAATACTTGTTCGGATTTAGTTTAAATGGACGTAGCTTTAAATTCACACGCGCACCCCAGGGATTTACCGAAAGCCCCAGCATCTATAGCCAAGCACTGAAACGAGAACTCGACAGTATCCACATGCCAGTCAACACTGCCCTGCTTCAATATGTCGATGATCTGCTGATCACCGCTAGAAGCGAACCTGAATGTGAAAAAGCCTCACTGACGGTATTACAATTTTTGGCCGAAAAGGGGCACAAGGTGTCCCCTTCTAAGCTGCAATTCTGTGTCCAGCGAGTTGTTTACCTTGGTCACTCGCTGTCCAAGGAGGGAAGGCAGCTTACACCAGATCGCATCCAGTTAATTGCTAATATGCCAATACCCAAGACACAAAAGGAGGTGCGGGCTTTCATAGGCCTCACTTCATATTGTAGGCAGTGGATCCCTCAGTATGCATTTCTAGCAAAACCACTCATTCAATTTACAACACAGGAGGCAGCCACATCGACTGTTCTCCCTTGGACTCAGGAACATACACAAGCTTTTGAAAGCCTAAAGAAAGCCTTATGCCAAGCACCTGTTTTAGCAACACCATGTTACAATAAACAGTTTACACTCTTCGTTACAGAACGCGAAGGTACTGCCTTGTCAGTACTCACACAGGAACAAGCAGGATCACACAAACCATGTGCTTATTTTTCTAGTACATTAGATCCCGTAGCTCAGGCTTTGCCTGCGTGCCTGAAATCAGTGGCAGCAACAGCTTTAGCAATCAGACAAAGCGATGCCATAGTATTAGGACATCCATTGACAGTACAAGTACCACATGCAGTAGAGGTTCTCTTGAACCGCACACAAACACAACACTTGACTATAGCACGACTCACTGGTTACGAATTAACATTGTTTCAGCCACATATAGAAATCAGACGTTGTAGTACATTGAATCCTGCCACACTGTTACCTATAAATGGAACAGACCCACTAGCACATGATTGTATTGAAGTTATCACTATCACGACGAAACCCAGACAAGATTTGACAGACGTCCCATTGTCAGACCCAGACCTGACGTTGTATGTAGATGGTTCATGTATGAGAACAGGTACAGGAGAGCTAGTGGCCACTTACGCAGTCACAACAGACACTGAAATCGTTGAAACTAATTGTATAAATACCTTGTCCGCTCAAGCCGCAGAGCTCATCGCTCTGACACAAGCCTGTATTCAAGCCACAAATAAAAGAGTCAACATATACACTGATTCACGTTATGCATTCGGAGTTGTACATGACTTCGGCGTGCTGTGGCGAGAGAGAGGTTATTTAACTTCTCACGGTGCCCACATTCAGCACGGACCCCTCATTCATGCCTTATTAGATGCAATACATTTACCCACTGCAATATCAATTATGAAATGTAAAGCTCATACGAAAGTTACTGATATCATTTCTCAAGGCAATGATCTAGCTGACAGAACAGCTAAACAGACTGCTCAAACTCAAACATCCGACATGACAAAGACAATAGTCCCGACACCAACACATTGCATGATGGTTAAGGATCCCGCTCTTGACGTAATAGACATACAGACACATGCTACACCAGACGAAATAAAGAAATGGACTGAATTAGGAGGGATCCAAACGGACCAAGGATGGATGACGAAGGAAAAATCTGTGTGGTTCCTTCCTGATTCAATGGTCCAAGTCGTTATTAACACTGTACATAGTCCAGCGCATCTAGGAGAAAAAGCTATGCTAGACAGCATTCAACACATTTGGTTCAACAAACATTTACGAGCAGCAGCTAAACAAAAAGTTCGTACCTGTATGATCTGTTGTCAGTTTAACCCAGGAAAAAGCATTCCCGTAGAGCAGGGTGGATTTCAGCCTCCTGATCACCCTTTTGAAGTCCTCCAGATGGATTATATCCAGATGGAACGATGTCGAGGATTCAAATATGTTCTCGTAGTTGTCTGTGCTCTTTCCCGTTGGACAGAGGCATACCCGGTTTCAGATTACACTGCCCCGACTACTGCCAAACAGTTAGTTCGAGAATTCTTCCCACGGTACGGTTTACCACGTGTTGTCTACTCAGATAACGGCCAGCCGTTCTCATCCGAATTAATGAAACACGTTTCACTTTTGTTAGGCTATCAGTGGAAATTCCACTGTGTCCGACACCCCGAGGCAGCAGGTCTCGTGGAACGACATAACCAGACCCTGAAAATTAGATTGTCCAAAATTTGTAGAGAGAAAGGTGTCGACTGGGTAGTAGCCTTACCCGTTGCACTCTTTTACATGAGAATGGTAGCACACTCTCGAACAGGGCTATCCCCTTATGAGGTGATCTTCGGTAGACCACCAAATATGTGGGGGACGCCTATACCACGCAAAATAACTGATATTGACTGTAATATGCTGACAGATTACTTGGCTTCCTTGATGTCTGCACTACAATCTTGTCGTTCACAGGTAGCTGCAGCTTTTCCCGACAACACAGAGGTGAAACCCCATGACGTAATTCCAGGGGATTTGGTTTTAGTGAGGAACTTTGATCGGAAGTCTCAGCTGGATCCTAGGTGGAAGTCGCCTCAGCTCGTACTGCTAACGACGAGGACAGCCGTAAAGATCGAAGGACGAAAAGGCTGGATACATTCAAGTCATATCAAGAAATTTCATGGACTACCGTCAGACGTAAACGACACACCTTGCGTGTCTTCCCCGATTGACTCAAAACTTCCTTTGGTTGAACTGAATAACCACGAACTATATAAACTAAAACTTAGGTCTAACAAGTCAGGCAATTTGATTGTTTAAGTCCTCTCCAAGGTGAATCGGTCGAATTTGTCTCTGACATGTACTCCTTAGACCTGTGTAGAGAAAGAAACAGAAGGATAAAGCTGAAACGATATGCGTACTGTAAATCACTGCGTAGTCATTGCACAGTGACGTTATTAATTTTGTTTTTCTTAAGTCTTTTAATAATTGCTGCAAGTATATTGTTGCACACATATTATCCTATTTCTAGACATGTTTATAATGTTACTGCTGAACATTCTTTTAGTGAATTACCTCCGCATGAGTTGTCTTATAGATTTGCGCTGCGCAATAACACGTTTATTAGTATGTTACATCATTCCCATCAGGTTAGCAATGCTACAAATTGTTGGATATGTGGTCGACTCCCTCCCTATCAGAACTATAAAGGAATTCTACCTCTCTTTCCATACCCGTTCACACACAACGGCTCCTGTGGAGCATGGTTCAGTTTAATTAATTCCCTAGATTCGAATTCTGCAGTTTACCAGAATAACTGGGTATGGGGAAATCTGAACTTAGTTTTACTCAAAGTCTGTCACCCTAACAAGGAGGGACTTCCCAAAAGAACAGGAACTGATCTAGAAAATGAAGTATATGGATTAGGTAATTTTACGCTTAATCTCATGATCCTGAATGTCGAATCCGAAGCTACTCCAATTTTGCCCGCCATGTCAGTATTTCCAGTTAAAGGTGAATTATGTGTAAGAAAGAATGGTTCCATACATATGGGCCATAGTAGATGCACCACTGTAATAGAATTTAGTGATAAAGGCAAATCTACATTTAGAGCTTCCCGCCATTCCTACTTCATATGTGGTCAGACGGCATACATACGTTTACCTCTAGATTGGGATGGTACCTGCTACATCGGATTCCTTTTACCACCTGTTTTCCTAGCTCCTCCTGATTATCATAGAAATACTCATTTAGTACACAATAGAGAAAGGAGAGATCTCCCAATAGTCGATTACACTGAGACCGCATGGGAAAAATACACAGATTTCAATAAAGGTCTCTTTCCCTATATAGGTACAGTTACCAATAGTAAGCTGATACGTAGATTAACCAGAACCCTTGAAGCAGTAGTGAACGAAACTATTTCCGCCTTAGGCAATTTAACAGAAGAGCCGTCTGCTATGCGGATTGTTGTGCTTCAAAATCGTCTTGTCCTTGACGTCATCCTGGCCGATAGGGGCGGAGCTTGTAGGGTCATCGGATCAAGTTGTTGCATTTTCATACCAGAAAATTCGCCATCTGTATATAAAGCTATAACTCGTCTTCATAAGATTGTAAGCCAGATACACCAGAATCCAGGCACCTGGACTTGGTCCGGTTGGTTTTGGAGTGTATTATCTACCTTTGGATGGAAGGTCCTATCCTTCCTAGGTATTGGCTTCCTCATATTATTCAGTTGCTGTCTATGCCTACAATGTGGACCAGCGATCTGTGGTCTGTGTGCCACATCGTGTATTCCACCACCAAGATTTCATTCATCCCAGAAGAAAAAAGAAGAACAAATGATGCTATATGAACAGATCAACGGATTGATGAAGATTGATATCTCTTGACGGGCAAGTAGGGGACAAGGAGGGAATGTGGAAATATGGATTTTTATGATCAGTTATGTCCCCTATCTTGGACCCCAACGGTTTCATGTATAAATCACAAGTACATGTATGTTCCCTCCAGTTCCAGTTATAAAGACGCAAACACATGTGCGTCCACCGCCAACATGTCCTCTTTCAGATCCGCCATGAATGGGCCGGATATACCATTCCTAAGTACGAAAGGCCACCGGCTTTATATGGTTCACTTATGCCATTTTACAGTCCAGGCAAGTAGGCCCTGATTCTGCCATCAAGCTTTTCCTGCCTTCTGCCTCTGAAAGCTCCAGTCTGAGCTCGCATCTGTATCCATGAACTTTGTCCTACTCCCTGCGCAGCTAACGGTGCCTGACATCAGCCTGTTGCCTGCCAAAAACTGTATTTCACCTTCGAAATTATCTGCTCCGCTCCCTACCCAATGCATTCCTGTCTAGTAGTTTAAGTAAACATTCTTCCAGCTACCGAGCAAAAGGCCCGGCTTCTCTGTCTTTATGCAAGTAATTCATAGCCCTGTTACTATGGATGATTTCTGCCCCCGCATATTGTGTAGACACTTAGACGCTTGTACACGCACTCACAGTCAGTATAGTCAGTATAGAATAAGATTCTACTCTAAGAAGGCCTCTCTTTTGGATAACATAGTTCTTTAAACATAGGATGTTAGATATGATTTGGGATTAGGTTGACTTGACCCTCCAGACTTCTGTCGCCACATGTAGAGCTAAATGTCAAGTCCCCTTCACCCCCTAGTTGCACGTCAATCACACGTCATGCTGCTGCGCGCGCATTTCTGCCAAGTATTTCTGCTGACATTGCGAAATTCTTTCATGGAACCACCCTATTATGACATCATACCTGATGACGTTCCTTAAGTTACACCCAGTTACACCCACTTTTGCTACGCATGTATGTTTTATCTTTACTATCAGTTGTTACGCCTCCTGCATTTGCTTCACTGTAATGCCTATTGTATAAAAATGATTACTTATCAATAAAGTACGGTCTTCACTTCCTGAACCTTCGTGGTGATGGAATATGGAGCTCATCGATTTAAATTGATTATGGAATAAAGCCCGTTCCGAACCTCTAATACCACGGATTCTGCCTCTTATTTTACTGAGCTATTGTTATAGATTTTCCGCATCAAATTAAGTTCCGGTAATTAAATTATTTACCACACATTGAAAGGAAGGAATAGCGAGAAGGGGAAAAACAAAATAAAACAAAAATACATGAGTACCTAGCCCTCAACCAGGCCTCCATCACCAATGTGCACATACTAACAATTAACTAGATGGTGGTGACAACATACAAGATTAATTATCAAAGAACCACCATCCATATCAGCCTCAATTATATCCAAAATATACCATGGCCAAAAATCGAAGCATTACACCCCTTCAGCAGAATCTTATCCTAATACACTTACATGTATCTTCCTTATTTCTATCTTGCGTGGCTGCTCAATCGATACACAACAAAGTTCTGCCAACATGGGGGAGGAACAATATAACAGAATATCACGTCGGCTGCATAGATAGATAATATACATATGCAGGATAATTAATCTTCGCCTATGTCCCTTACGGTGTTCAACCACCTGCAACGTTCAAGCAACGCTCTTACCTTAGAACCGCTGTGCGCGCTTATAAACAGGTCCTTTCCATGAGATCCGACCCCCGGTTCTTCACTACGTTTCTAAAAACAATCGAGATATACTATCTTTAGAACCCATAGAGCGCCTCTATACACATCTATAGCAGCGTCACCAAGGCTAATGATCCACTTACTAGATCGAAGTCGGGTCAGTCTCCACACGAAATCCTCGCTACAACGCCACTCCACACACGCTCAAGGTGGTATACCAACGGGGCATGAAGCGTCCTACCCGGAAATAAAGCTCCCGCTCAGCACAAATACCTCCCTCTGCCAGCAGTAACATAGACAGAGGACTGGGAAGTGGCCGTTACGCTCTTCATTCAGCCTCAATATTTGTTCGTCTAAAATCCACAAGTGAATGGACATATAAAATTACAAACGCCGGTCACCCGCTCCCAACTAAAAAGTAATAGAGACTATAATAATAATAAATCCGTCAGCGAAACCGAACCACACTCGGTGAACACACCTGCATAAATAAATAAATACATACACCCCTTAAGTGAATTGAAAAAAGGGGGAAGAAGAAAAGCACCGTATGCACGGCAAGGTCACCACACCAGAGGGAAAGGAGAGAGCACAGCTCCCGTCTACACACACAATTCTGTACATTATATACCTATAAACACCTATACAATTATACAATACACTTATTATGACCATAACCCAATTGCGAGGGAGAACCCTACGGATGAACCACCGAGGGTTTACATTATATGCATTATACAGTCTACATGTACACAGAAACAGTGTGGGCAGCAGAAATCAAACAAACTCATAATCTGGCGCACCCTTAGATTAGCGCGCCCTTCCTGGAATCACTAGAAGATGACTCAAGCCTAGAGTTACAAGGCAGGTCAATTCACAATCAAAGACCAAACCTCATCACGGTCATTTAGGCCCCTGCTGGAGGTCTGATATCTTTCTATCAGACGAGCTTCTAAGTTATTTAATTTTCTCTGTAAAGATGTTTTAGTGGGGGCCTTCACTACTGCCAGAATAGTCCACTCCAGATCATTTTCTCCATGTCCGTTTTCCATAAAATGTTGGACCATGGGAGCCCCCATGGTCTTGCAACGAATGCGGGATTTATGCTGGATGATCCGCATTTTGACAGCTTGTGTGGTTTGTCCAATATAGGAACATCCACACGGGCATGTCACACAATACACAACATTTTTCGTGTTACAATTTGAAAAACATAACTGTTTATGTATTTTTTCATGAATCGTCACAGCTTTTGAGTCTTTGGTATGGACACACACCACAGAATTATTGCACTTAAAGTGCCCTATAACTCTTGGTAACCCCAAAAGGCCTCTTGTGTCTGTGGGCATGGGCGACTGACGAGTAGCTTTTTCCAAATGGTTTCTCAAATTCCTGCCACAAGGGCTTAGGAATGTTTAGATGGTCCAATAGCCTCAAGTTCCTTAGAATAATCTGTTTAACCTTATTTGCTTTGGGGCTGAAAGTCAGTACACAAACCAGTTGCTCAGATTCTTTTTTGTTTTTGGGTGTAAGTAGATTTTCCCGGGGTGTGTACCACGCTCGTTTGAGTGCTCCTTTAACTAATCGTTTAGGATAACCTCTTTTCACAAGTTTCTCTTGTAAATTCTTGGCATTCCTAAAGTAATCGTTCTTATCCGTACAATTACGTCGTACCCTCAGGAACTGCCCATAGGGCAAGTTGTCCCTGAGGTTACGAGGGTGCCCGGACGAGTAATCCAGTAAAGTGTTTCTGTCAGTTGGTTTGGTGAACAAGTCCACCTCTAACCTGCCATTTTTGGCAATGATCCATACGTCCAAAAAATTAATGCGTGTATTACTAGCACTTTTAGTAAATTTGAGGTCAGTTGTACGCGTATTCAGCCATATATGGAATTGCTCGAGTTCTTCTTGTGTGCCTTTCCATACCATAAAGACATCGTCAATGAAGCGAATCCACTCAAGAATGTGACCTCTGAATGAATATGTATACCGGGCTATAGCAGCTGCCTGCCAATCAGCAGGATTAGCCACTCCCTACCCTACCCAGACATGGGCAGACAGACTTTTAAACCACATTGTGGCCTGGTAAATAGTAATATGACATTTGTATTTGCCCTTTTAAATTGGCAGTGCATGTAGGGGCAATAGAGGTGGTCAGTCAATGCCCCCACGCTGATATGAAAAAACCGCCCCTGAGCCTTTCTCAGAATAGACAATGTTTCCTATTCACAATCAAAACAAAAACACAGATGGTATAGACATAAAAACAGACTGTAAAACTGCTGATATTAGACAAAGCCAAACAATATTTACTTTGAGCATCCTTATTTTTCAGTAGTTATAAAAAAAACAAGTCCCTTTAAAGGTTCATCAGTTATGTAAAATAAATAATTAAGTTACAAAATTGAACAATAATTACCCCAATGACCATTGCAGTGTTGGTAAATCATAGATGAAATTAAATGAAATAATATATTTGTAAAGCGCACGGATACTCACACGGAGTGTCCCGGCGCTAATCTCGTAACAGTAGACCTCAGCCCATACTCCCCTCGCCCATAGCTACTGTTGGAATAACCACGTTTTCAGTTGTTTGCTGAAAGACAACAGGTCCTGTAATTGCCTCAAGGGTAGGGGTAGCTCATTCCATATACGCGCAGCATGCACCTGAAATGCCCTTTCTCCAATCCGGGATATTTTAAACTAAGAGATCACCATGAGCGATTGCTTAGCGGATCTAAGGACCCGTTGTGGCTGGTAGCATTGGATCCTGTTCCTCAGATACACAGCACCCGTATCATGGAAAGCCCAGTAGGCGAGAACTAAGGCCTTAAACTGAACCTTTTTCCTCACCGGGAGCCAGGAGGGGCGACATACGAGTTCTGGTGTTAACCCTGAGAACCGCTCTGGCCGCCGCGTTCTGCACAACCTGCAGCCGATTGAGCAAGTACTCAGGCAGCCCCAGATACAGGATGTTCACATAGTCCTGCCTTGAAGTAATCAAGGCTTGCACCACGATCTTTCGAGATCCTAACGGTAGGAGAGGGAGAAAATTCTTCACCATTCTTATCAGGCCGAAACAGGTGCCGGCGACTGATTGAATTTGGGCTTTCATCGTAAGGCCCGAGTCCAACTTAACTCCTAAATTTTTGACCATGCTAACTGCCGCTGCGGGAGGGGACATATCACTGGGCCACCATTCCGTCCAGTCCTCATTGGGGGAGCAACCGAAAAAAATTATTTCCGATTTTTCCGAGTTGCATTTCAATTGGTTCCGTCGTAGCTACGTAAAGACCTCAGTGAGACATTTTTTTATCTCCTGCCCGCGAAAGCACGCTCCTTTATTACAGGTGAACAGGAGTTGCGTGTCGTCGGCATAGGAAATAATTTTTGCTCCATGATGCTCCGCTAAAAGAGCAAGAGGGGCCATATATATATTAAAAAGGATAGGGCTCAAGATGGAGCCCTGCGGAACTCCCACATGCATTGAGGTAATGTTCGCTGAAAAAGGCGGAGACCAAATTTCTTGTTGCCTCTCGGAAAGAAAAGAGGAAAACCATTCGTACACCGTACCTCCGACCCCACACTCTGCCAGCCTACGCAGAAGCCGGTCGTGGGGCACGGTGTCAAAGGCCGCAGACAGATCCAGTAGTATTAAAACAGCACTTCCCCCTTTATCCAGCTGAGCTTTGATAGTTTCAGAGACCTCCAATAAGGTTGTTTCTGTACTAAGAGAGGCTCTTAAGCCTGACTGGCTCTCATGCAGCACATGGTTGACCTCAATGAAGTCGGATAGTACGAGGTTAACGTACTTCTCCAAGGTCTTTGAATAAAAAGGCAGCAGGGAGATGGGCCTGTAGTTAGATGCGATCATCGGATTGGCTGAAGGCTTTTTCAGCAACGGAATAATTTTTGCCCTCTTCCAACATTTAGGTACTATTCCACATCTAAGGGAGGAGTTAAGAATTGAATTGATTACCGGGTTTAGGGATTCCGCCAGCTTCTTCAGAATCCTAGCTGGGCAAGGGTCGGATGGAGAGCCCAACTTCAGAGAATACATGATGTCGAGGGATTTTTCTAAGGAGATGGGTGGGAAAAGGAAGAGTGCCCCGCACGACCTCACTGGGCGAACACTGTGCGGCTAAACCACTTCAATAGGACCCGTAGGGGCAAAGGGGTGTTGGATCAGATGGATCTTATCATGAAAAAAGTATATCAATAAAATAGGGACATAGGGGTAGGTTTAACGAGGTCCAGTGTACATACCCCGCCAAGTAGTAATGCAAAAAGGTACAGAGTTCCTCTAACAAAGACAAGAGGGGGAAGAGCAATGTATTGTCATGTGTCAAGGGAAAAGGTGGGCCTGGCTGTCAGTGAAGCAGGTCAAACAAAAAAAGGGGGGGGGAGGGAAGGAAACCTTGTTGGAACTAGGGCTCTCACACACCCAGCAAGCCCGGTGTCATGCTTCATCATTTGAGCCTGCCCCTCGTCAGGTCGGTGCTGCAATACCTGACGGGCACCCAATAATGGGGCTCTTTGGCGGGGATCTTTTGTTCCTGCCGATGGGTGCAATGGGTATCCTGTAATGCTATCAAGGAAATCTTGCAGCAGTGGCCAGCGGTATATGAGGACTCCAATTTGGGTCCAGCGTAGAAAGACGCTGCGTCTTGTGAACCTACCCCTGCCGCCGGACCTGGGATGGCGGCAGGGATAGGTTCACAAGACACAGCGTCTTTCTACGCTGGACCCAAATTGGAGTCCTCATATGCCGCTGGCCACTGCTACAAAATTTCCTTGATAGCATTACAGGTTACCTTGCTGAAACCTGCTAGGTATGTAGATCCTTCACGTACCAACTGCTGTAGATAGTTTTTTACACTGATCCTGAGGAAGTGCCCTGACCATTATGGCGACCAAGGCATGAAACATGTAGATCTTTCTGAGAGTAGGGCTTGCATGACTAGTTACGTAAACCACTAGTTTCAATACCCACCTCAATCTATTTTTACTTAGGCTGTTTACCACCATAATAAAGACTCTCTGCTTGTGGACTAACAGTACCTATTTTATATTCACACACATCACTCACATCTACACACACTAGGGCCCCTTACCCCCACTGCACCCATCGGCAGGAACAAAAGATCCCCGCCAAAGAGCCCCATTATTGGGTGCCCGTCAGTATTGCAGCGCCGACCTGACGAGGGCCAGGCTCAAATGATGAAGCATGACACCTAGTTTGCTGGGTGTGTGAGAGCCCTGGTTCCAACAAGGTTTCCTTCCCTCCCCCCCCTTTTTTTGTTTGACCTGCTTCACTGACGGCCAGGCCCACCTTTTCCCTTGACACATGACAATACATTGCTCTTCCCCCTCTTGTCTTTGTTAGAGGAACTCTGTACCTTTTTGCATTACTACATGAAAAAAGTATGCCATCTGATGGACCCAACTGAGGGTGGGAGTAAAAGTCTTACGTACAGTACAAGGCGACGTGAAATCTTTCACAATTTTAAAAATGTCCTTACTTTTATTCTGCTCTCCTTGTATTTTTAATGTACATTTTTTTTATTTTTTTCTTTTCCACCCGGACATCGTTGTAATAGGCTTTTAAAGCTCATTTGTAAATCACTCGGTCAGTGTGATTATATTTGGTATGCCAGACTCTTTCTAGGCGCTTACAAGCACTTCTGCTTTCCCTGATTGTCGTTGTCAACCATGGAGCAGAGGCACGATTACTTGTGCCATTCCGCATTTCATGAGGAGCCAATACCCTCACCTGTTCCTCCAGCCATTGCTCCAGCCCAGGAGCGTCAATTTCCGGATTTCCGCTCACTGTAAACGGATGCTTCGCAAGGGCATTCTCTATGCTGTCACATGTGACCTTATTAAAGGGTCTAGAAGTGACAGGGCAGAGCTACTCCCTATGTTGGGCCTGCGCTGTCAACTTCAACATTTTGAAGCTGAAGAGGAAATGATCAGACCATATCAGTGGTAAGGGGGCCTCTGTTTCCATCCTTACGTTGGAAAATACTTGGTCTAATGTGTGCCCCTTTACATGGGTGGGGTAGTGGTTATAAGGAGACTGGCCTAGGATCGCTAGAGATTCCAGCAGCCGACTGGCATCAGGGTCGGATGGTACATCCGTATGGACATTATAGTCTCCTAATAGGAGACAATGTTTATATTTCATCGAGATGAGGGATGTAACATTAGTGAGTGACTCAATGAACGCGCCCACCGGACCCAGTGGCCTATACACCAGGATGCCCGCAATGGATTGGTGCTCCGATATAGTTAGCACAAAACTGAGGCTTTCCGCTTCGGCAATATGCTGGACAAGGAGGGTGGCGCATGACAGGGATGCTTTAAAAATAATACCCACACCGCCCCCCTTCCCTACAGGACGGTCCTTCCTCAGAAACTGGTAGCCTAATGGAATAGCCCCTGCTATTGTTGGATTAGAGCCATCATTCAACCAAGTCTCAGTTACGAACATGACATCAGGGCTAAACTCCACCAGTAGATCATATACTTGGGCTTCATATTTTTTCATGGAGCGTGTGCTCAGGAGAAGGAGCTTGAGAGGGACTTTCGCGCAGGTACCCGGGCCCAAAACTGGGTCCTGGCTTGCCATAATGGTGTTAACATCCCCCAAGATGAAAGACTTAGAACAAATGCATGAAGTATTTTAGAGATATAAGACATGACTCACCTGTGTTCCATTATCCACTTATGGGCCGCAAAGATAATACTTGCCAAGATCCATAGCCTACATGGACCCTCTAAGACATAAATGCACAACTAAGAGCGATGTGTGAAATGCTTGTAAATTGATATTTCGACACCGTTTGGCAAGATTTAATCTTTCCTATTAACACTTGTCTAACATGATTTACAATTACTACTTTTATAATATCCAATCAAGGGTTTCAACCACATGTTGATATCCATTTTTTAGGCGGTGTACTAGTATGTCTTTCAAGGAATTAGCCTTAGGCCGCTATATGGGAAGGGGAAATTAACAGGGTTGACAACCCACACTGTCATGGTAATAAGGGCCTGGAGGGGAGCCGCAAAACATCAGAAGGCAGGGCCCTCTCATCTAAGAAACACCCCTCTGGGATGCCGAAGCACTGGTGTCACTCTGAGGAGTTGGGGGTGGGGAATGGGACATACTGGGGATATCGAAGCTGGGGGACGAGTGGACCAATGGGAGCCCGATAGCCTTTTTAAGAGCTCTGGGTACAGTATGAACTAGGAGGAGTCAATATCTGCCACATGTGCAAATAAGATAGCTCCTACATGATTGCAAATGCCAGACTACACTCATACAGTTCCTAAATAAATCACTTG
Organism: Triturus cristatus; assembly: GCF_964204655.1. Lineage (NCBI taxonomy): Eukaryota > Metazoa > Chordata > Amphibia > Caudata > Salamandridae > Triturus > Triturus cristatus. Next base: position 351,245,415 of record NC_140583.1, read on the forward strand.
AGTGGACATCGTTTTTTGAAAGTGAAGCCACTATCTGTGTATCATCGGCATAAGACGCTAATGATATACCACATTATTTTATCAGAGCAGCCAGGGGTCTTACATAAATGTTGAACAGTGTTGGGCTCAACGATGAACCTTGCGGAGCCCCACAGGGAAGGAAATAGAGTTCTAAAATTAACCCATCAAAAAACACTGATTGTACCCAATCAGGCAGAAAAGACCGCAACAAAGCTAACGCCGGGCCATCTATTTCAAGGCTACGGGCACGGTCAACCAGAAGATCATGGTTGACCATGGCAAGCTGCTGAGAGATCTAGCAGGATGAGGGCAGCATTTCCACCCTCATCCAACACTGATCTGATTTCTTCAGGGGCCTCTATTAGCACGGATTCTGTGCCATGGCCTTGCCTGAAGTCAAACTAAGTGTAGTCAAGGAGATGATTATTATCAATAAAATGCGCTAATTGCTCATTCATCACTTTCTCCACCAGTTTGGCTGGAAGTGGAAGCCGGGAACTTGGACAACAATTATTGAAGTCCAGCAAATTTAAGGTGGTTTTTTTTTAACAAAAGGAGAACTGATGCCGATTCCATTGAGTCAGAAAAAAGCCTGCCTCAAACATGACATTGATGGTCTTGGTCAGTCAGCTACAGCCTCCAATGCTAAGTGAACTATTTTTGGCAGACACACGTTCTGAGGAGATCCGGATTTGGTATTCATAATAACTGCTGTTGGAGTCTCCATTTTTCCCCAGCCTGTATTTCCTGGGATTGCCTCGGATGACCGATTGTTGTCATGGTGATTAAAGCCATTAACAGTGAAATTATTGGAAATAGTCACCACTTTCTCCTAAAAGAACTTTGCTAGTGAGTCATAAACATCCTGGCTGAATGCAGCGGCCTTATTTACTGCCGGTGAGGTCAACTTTTTTTATAGTCTGAAGGAGTGTTTTATTCAAGTGTTTTGCTAAATGTATTTGTTCGGCATTGTTCAGTGTAGTAGGCAGATTTTGAGTCTGTCGTACATGTCTAGGGACCAGAATATTTTTGTTATAATGAGGCAGAAGGGCACGTTGCTGTTTCTTGTTATAAAGGCTTTACGCCAAATCATATAAAAACTAGTCAAACAAAGGATGGTAAACTAAACCTTGGTGGGCTGACATACTTTCCTGACAATAAGAAAGAGTTTGAAGACCGATTTTGATTAGGGCTGCAAAATGTAAGGAACCACTTTTACTGATATATATATATATATATAGTTATAGTTAGGACCGAGTTCCCATAGGAAATCTGAAAATTCTATTTTGAATAACTTTGTTGCCGGTTGACTTATCTTCGTGAAATTTTCAAAACTAATGGGGCGCTCCGCTCAGCTCCTACCCTGAAAGTCTTGGGGTGATTCGTCAAGCGGGGGCTGAGAAAAAAGGGCGGTCCCAAAACACGTTTTCCCCATGCATTTTCCCATAGGACCTTTAGTCGAAGGTACAGCCCGAACGGCTGAACAGAATTACTTGAAATTTGGCAAAGAGGTAGTCCTCAGGTCAGGCATGTGCCTTTTGCATATATGGTGTCAATCTGTTCAGTAGTTCCTGAGAAAATCAAAAGTAAAATCACATATATATCTGGGCGGTGCCTAACTACACATCTCATCGTGAGATCTGATTGGCTGTCAGCACTTCATCCAAGAAGTGTTGGAAGCCATCTTGGGACCAATATACATGATAGCACCTCATTAAAAAGCATTGCAGTTAATAGAAGGTTTTAAGACTTTAGTTACATTATAAATCATTTGTTGATGGTACCATACTCATTTTAGGTATTGTGGTGTGTTCTAAGGTGATTTTACCATGTGAAAAAGCCTTCTGCTGTGATATCCTGAATCATGTTTGAGAGAAAACTATTTTCTCATGCTTTTCCCACAGAGGTTTGGAAGGTGATCTATAAGCTAAACTGAGAGCATATTTTCTGTAAATTCACATTATCTTTCTCAGTCACGTGAGAATGAAGTCTGACATTCTCAATAAAACACGTACATCCAACAAGGGCAGAGACTGTGAGTTGATTCCTTTGTGTTCTAATGCAGCTTCCCAGAGTGTTCTAAAGAACAACTAGAGCGCTAACAGTCCTACTTATGACAAACGTATGGCACAACTGAAGCCATCTTGGTTGGAATAAAGTGGTAACTCTTAAAACATTTAATTTAAAAAGGAACAAAATGAGGGGGTTCATTTTGCCATAGAAAGTATGATTAGTGCTGCAGAAAGAAAAATTAGGGCACATTTTGAGTGACTTCTCAAATCCTCTTCTATTTCATTAAAAAATTCTGACATGCAGACTGAAACATGCACTTTCAATACCAGCAGCAGACTTCCCTGGTGAGCAGTAGCTTTACTACAGTGATCTAATAAGCAACTAGTGTGCTAACATTCTGAATTTATGGCAAATGTGTGACACATCTTAATGGAATCAAAGTAAAAAACTGAAAGTTTTTCCTACTGAGGAGACTGTAGTAAATGAGGAAATTAGGAAACATCATAACAAATAAGTCTCCCAAAATGGCCACCAGAGACAAAAGAGCCCAAATGTAGCCCAAATATCACCAAGATGTAGCCCAAGTATAGCCCAATGACAGAATATCCCAGACTGTTCTAACGAACAACTAGAGCGTTAACAGTCTTACTTATGACAAAAGTATAGCACACCTGAAGCCATCTTGATTGGAATAAAGTGGTAAATCTTAAAACATTTAATTTACAAAGGAACAAAATGAGGGGGTTCATTTTGCCATAGAAATTATGATTAGTGCTGCAGAAAGAAAAATTAGGGCACATTATGACTTCTCAAATCCTCTTCTATTTCATCAAAAAATTCTGACATGCAGACTGAAACATGCACTTTGAATACCAGCAGCAGACTTCCCTAGTGAGCAGTAGCTTTACTACAGTGATCTAATGAGCAACTAGAGTGCTAACATTCAGAATTTATGGCAAATGTGTGACACATCTGAATGCCTTCTTGATGGAACCAAAGTAAAAAACTGTAAGTATTTCCTACTGAGGAGACTGCAGTAAATGAGGAAATTAGGAAACTTCATAACAAATAAATCTCCCAAGATGGCCACCAGAGACAAAAGAGCCCAAATGTAGCCCAAATATCACCCAGATGTAGCCCAAGTATAGCCCAATGACAGAATGTCCCAGAGTGTTCGAACGAACAACTAGAGCGCTAACAGTCTTACTTATGACAAAAGTATGGCGCACCTGAAGCCATCTTGATTGTAATAAAGTGGTAACACTTAAAACATTTAATTTACAAAGGAACAAAATGAGGGGGTTCATTTTGCCATAGAAGTTATGATTAGTTCTGCAGAAAAAAAAATGATGGCACATTTTAACTTCTCAAATCCTCTTCTATTTCATAAACACATTCTGACATGCAGACTGACACATGCACTTTGAATACCAGCAGCAGACTTCCCTGGTGAGCAGTAGTTTTACTACAGTGATCTAATGAGCAACTAGAGTGCTAACAGTCAGAATTTATGGCAAATGTGTGACACATCTGAATGCCTTCTTGATGGAACCAAAATAAAAAACTGAAAGTATTCCCACTGAGGAGACTGCAGTAAATGAGGAAATTAGGAAACTTCATAACAAATAAATCTCCCAAGATGGCCACCAGAAACAAAAGAGCCCAAATGTAGCCCAAATATCACCCAGATGTAGCCCAAGTATAGCCCGATGACAGAATGTCCCAGAGTGTTCTTAAGAACAACTAGAGCGCTTACTGTCTTACTTATGACAAAAGTTTGCGCACCTGAAACCATCTTGATTGGAATAAACTGGTAACACTTAAAACTTCATAACAAATAAATCTCCCAAGATGGCCACCAGAGACAAAAGAGCCCAAATGCAGCACAAATATCACCCAGATGTAGCCCACATGTAGCCCAATGACAGAAGTGTGCAAAACACTTATTTTTTGTGTATTTGTAGTTTTATATAGTGCAGACTTGTCAGGTATTGGAGTGCTTTACATGAGCATTGGTTACATCACACAAGATCAAATTCATTTTGGTTGTAGACATGGGGAGATCAAGTGATTTGACCAGAATCACAGAATGTTGAGCTGAAGCAGAAACTCCAACCTGGTTCCCCAGTTGCAAAGTCTGCAGCTCTGGAAGTAACACCACATCCTCTCCCCTAGGTGCAACATTTAATCAAGTGGTCAACTGGATAAAAAAAATAAAGATTACAAATAATTTAAAAGTTCATTGTCGCTATTTAAAAACTCAGAAAATATTCCCTCATTTTAGTTTTTTAGAGCACTAACCATAATTTTGATGCAAATAAGACCCTCTCATATATGTAATTTCTAAAGGAAATACTCTAGGTATTACAGTTTTGATTACATCAAGATGACGTCAGGCTTTCCACACTTTTGTAATAAATATGGAATGTTAGCAATCTAGTTGTTCATTGGGATACTGTTGAGAGGCAGTGGCCAGGGGCACGGACTCTGAAAATTGAAGGCAGGTAGGAGAGTGCAGAGGCAACAATTTTACCCCACTGGGCAGGCAGGAAGGGCAGTGGCAGCACAACAGACTATGGAGGGCAGTGGAAAGGTGGGCAGGGGCAACAAACCAACAATACAGGACTGGCAAGAGAGGCTGTGGCAATATAATAGACCATTGTGGGCAGAAGGAAGAGGCAGTGGTAGTACAACCATACATGCCAACAGACCCGTTTCAGCCAGGAAACGTCCAATGTTTTAAGCTCAAATGGGCTTTATTTGATCTATCTCCTGTCTACAATCTCCTCTTTTTCAATGTAACTCAAAGGGGAAAATCAATACCCCAGTTTTTTTCAAAATCTTCCTCTTACCAAGTTCAAAATGTTCGCAAGTATGGTACATTGGATCATGGTAGGCAGGAGGAGTTGGGGTAGGGACATGGACTCGGATAACAGAGGACAGGAGGGACATTGAGGGGTGCACCAAACTGACCCTACAGGGCAGGCATCAGGGTTTGCAGCAGCACAATACACCACACAGCGCATGCGGGACGGGAGTGCAGCACAACAATCCATAGAAAGCAATAGGGAGGGGACAGGACCATGCACATGGACAACAGAGAACAGAGGGGAAAGAGGCAATGGTAGCTAGCTGACCATAATGGACAGACAGGAGAGAAAGCTGCAGCATAACAGACCATAAATGGCGGAGGGACGGATCATGGGCATTACAATGGAACAGACAAGCCAGGAGGGAGGGAATAGGGGTCTGCACATGGAAACAGAGGGCTGGGGGCAAAGGGGCAGGGCAGGAGCAGCAAGATGACCATGGAGGTCAGGCAGGATGGGCACTAGAAACAAGACACACCATGGAGAGAAACAATGAGACTATGATGGCATACACACAGACCATGGAGGGAAGGTGGGAGGGGGTCAGGGGCAGCTAGCTGACCACACAGGGAAGGTGGGAGGGGCCATGGCAGCACAGAAGACCATGCATGGCAAGCGGGAGGGTTAGTGGCAGCACAATGGCTATGATGGGCAGGAAGGAGGGTGCAGGGGCATGCACAAAGGACCATGGAGGATAGAAGGGAGGGTCAGGACCTGGCACAGACAAGAGAGTTCAGGGAAAGGGGCTTCTCAACAGACCGCGCGGGGCAGGCAGGAGGAGCAGTTGCAGCACAACAGACCAGGGAGGGCAGAAGGGTGTGGCAGTAAAATGGACCTTGGAGGACAGGAGGAAGGGGATAGGGGCATGGCATGTGGACAGGCAGGGTGGAGGTGGCAGGGACAAGTTACAGTCATCTGACAATGCTAGGCAGGTGGGAGGGGAGTGGCAGCTCAACAGAACACTCAGAGTAGATAGGAGTGGCAGGTCCATGGAACATGGTGGGAAAAAGGATGGAGCAGGGGCATGCACAAAGACATCGGAGGGCAGGGGAAAGGAGAATAGGGGCGGCAAGCTAAGCACAGAGGCTAAGCAGGAGGTCAATGATGGGCCATAGAATTGGGCAATGGAGGGCAGGTGGAGTGGACTGGTACATCATGCTAAATGGAGGGCAGTGGCAGCACATCAGAACATGCATGGCAGGAGGGAGGAGGCTAGTCCATGGATTCAGACAACAGAGGATAGGGAGGAGGTGGATGGGGCAGGAAGCTAACTGTTCAGAGAAGGTGGGTATTAGGAATGTTATTGTTTTTAAAATGTGTGTCTGTGAGAACTACTTAAAATATGAACAAGTATGCAGCATAATCTCACTTTTATTCAGGAAGAAGAGGACGTTTGTGACTGTGACTCCGGGCTCACTTGGCAGAAACACCCCCTGACCCTCCACCCCCATCGCAAAATGTAATGCCCGTGAAAAGGGTAGGTGGACGCAGTGTTATATAGAACATAGTCCTGAGAGCACGATTGAAAATGATATAGTATATGGTATAAACTATGCACCAAAAAGTGTGATATAAGATGAACTGGGGCTTGAAAAATAATATGCAATACATTGTGCGCAATGACAGATTCATTGGAGAGCGCGTGCTATGCAATATGCGCCTTGGAGTGTAATATGCACAGGGCAGTGTTGCGTAACCTAACTAGTCTCTAAAGTTGTAATATAAAATATGTGCTGGGGAGTGTAACGTTGCATATGTACTGTGACAAAGATATGGATCCCAGATTGTAATATGTATGGCATAGCGCTGTGCGTTATAACATAGGCATCGAGGAAGGCACGTTAGATGGGGCAATATAACCCGTGCGAAGGCAAGTGTGGCATGACATATTCACGGGGTGGTGTTACAGTGCACATGGGCTAGAGAGTGTCATAGCATACGCACTAGCTGGTGGAATACAACACAGAGGTGTGAGGCACTCGGCGGGCACTGGTGGGTGTAACACAGCATTGGGCTCAGCCCGGAGCACGCTGTGACTCTCAAGTGAGATTCATCTCCTTTCCAGAGAGTAAAATAAAAAGTATTACACATCCGGTGGTGGATGTGTATTTTATTAACCGTGAGGGGGGTTTCTTACATAGTTTGGTCGAATTTTTGTCGAATCCCCTTTGAATGGCTTGGTATGCGTGTATATTAAATGTGCCCGTCAATAGCTATCCATGTTTGTATAAATAAACAACAAGGGTGTCTACTTGGAGAGTACCCACTGGCGGGGACACCGGGATTAGGCACGGTGGGTCGTCAGACAAGTCAGAGCTTCACTAGCGGTGTAAATACATTCCACGTGGATTCATTCTATGCATAGTCACCTTTTAATGAATATCACGCAAATCGTCATGGTGATAGGTACATACGGTTTGTCAAGCATGTCCTAGGTGTTTCTATAAATATATATTTTTTTTAAATAATATAAAACAAAGGGCGGCCCAAGGGGATGGGGTCCCCGGGGCCATAAGTGGCCTGAGGAGGGGGGGCCACGCAGCCCCCTCCTAAAGATTTTTTTTTTAAAAAGGCCATGACCCGGGGGTTGAGGTCCCCGGGGCCGATTAAGACCTTAGGAGGGCCAAATTAATTTTTTTCAACAAAAAAAATTAGGGTGCAGACCCTGGGGGATGGGGTCCCCAGGGCCAGTAAATTGGAAAAAGAAGGGGGGCCACACAGCCCTCCTTCTTAAAAAATAAAATAAATAAAAGACCGGCATCACGCTGGAGGCCACGCCCCCTCCTTGCAGCACTCTGCAAACGCGCCCCCTGGCCAGTTGTAAGTTGGGGAATTAATTCCCCTTCAATACTGAGGGTCCCTGAGGGCCAACTAGCCCAACAGGTATCTCCAGTATGCGCCAGGGAGCTGCGTTGCAGACAGGTGTTCAGAGGCCACGCCCCTTTTTACACCTCTATGCAACGCAGTTCTGTGGCACTTACTGGTGGTACCTAGTGGGCTAGTTTGACCCTAGGGACCCTTAGGATTCAAGGGGACTTAATCTCTCAACTTAGAAAGGCCACAGGGCGCGTTTACACAGTGGTGAAGGGAGGGGACGGGGCCTGAGGTGACGTGTGCAAACACACCCTGTGGCGCGTTTTAAGTTGGGGAAATAGTTCCCTTTCAATCCTGAGGGACCCTGGGGGCCAACTAGCCCACCAGGTGCTTCCAGTAAGCGCCACTGCGCTGCGTTGCAGAGACCCTCAGGATTCAAGGGGACTTAATCTCCCAACTTAAAACAGGCACAGGGCGTGTTTACACAGTGGGGAAGTGAGGGGACGGGCCTGAGGTGACGTGTGCAAACACGCCCTGGGTGTGTTTTAAGAGATAGTTTAAATCCCCTGCCCTATTATATACTAGGGGCTTACAGAGGAGGTCATGCTGATCACACGGTGATCCCAACGCATAGTGTTCCCTAGTGTATGTAGGTGGTTTCACTGTATTCTGAGTGTCTTTTAACATAGCACTGGCTCTAGGACTGGCTAGTCAGACTCAGTTACCACCAGTATCCGTCTGAAAAAGTTGAGGGTACAGGATGATTTTGCAACAAGGCTTCTTTCTGCTCTTCTGTTTGTTCTTTCTGCACGTTATCCTTCTTCCTGCACTTTTCTTCGTCTTTGAGGACTTCTGTTGCTTCTTTCTGCATTTCTTTTTTTTCTTTCTGTGCGTTTTTTCTTCTTTCTTCACATGTCCTATCTCTGTAGGCATAGTTAGAAATTAGCATTTAAAAATCCTTTAAAATTCACTGAAAAAACCATAGGTTTCAGGGGCGTTCTAGTTAGCTGGACTTTTCACTCGTACAAAACCATTGAAATTCCCCCGTTATAGTTAGTTCAGCTAACTATAACTCGCGCGCCTGCAATGCACTGCTGATGACGTCACATATTACATCACTCATGACATGGTCAGTGACATCACTCATGACATCACTGATGACTTCTCAAATGACATCACTGATGACATCATCCTTGTGATAGTGTGGCAGACCTCCTCTCCCCCTAATATAACCTTTGATACACACATTCAAAAATAGAAACTACAATTTTCAAAACAATTGACATACCAATATCAGTTACAACAACCTATTCAGTAATTCTAAGATCCACATACACATCCACTCATTCACCAACAGTCCTATACAGTCACTCATACATGTACTCACTCATCATATGTACTCATACACCAACAGGATGTCTGTTACACAACGCCACTCATCCATAAAGTTACTCACACACATAGACACTCATGCTGATAAAGAATCAAACATCCATTTACTTTCATATACAGTTATACACACACCACCACACTTACTTCTACAGAAACTTACACATACTTAGTCTTTTAAACAATCACTTATAGAAACACATACTTATTCATACAGGAACTCTTTCAATCTCTCACTCTCACATATACTCACTTATATACACCAATAGTCACATATACTAGTTTAAAACATATGTAGTTACTCATAAAGACACTATTGAGACAGTCATTCACTCACTAACACACCCATACACACACTCATCCACCCATACAGTCCTGCACACATGCTGTCTTCAACACATACAAACAGTGAGTCACTCATTCATACACCTATGCACTACGTAATACCCCCCACCGAACCATACAGACACTCAGACACTCATACTGATACTCAAAAAACCAACTAATAACCTATATAGACACTCATGTAGCTACTCACCAACCCATGCAGCCACTTATACACAAAGTGAGAGACTGATACAGATATTTACATATTTAAACATTACTCACTAAGCCATGTATTCACTAAGATACACTTAATCAGTCAGTTATACAATCAATTTTTCAAAAACAAATCATCCATTTAGACACTTATATACCCATTTATTCTTCCATCGACCTTGAGATATACATATATAAAACATATGTAACTTTCAGAAAAACACACATTCACTGGATGATGTCATCAGTGATGTCATCAGTGATGTCATTTAAGATGTCATCAGTGATGTCATGAGTGATGTCACTGACCATGTCATGAGTGATGTAATATGTGACGTCATCAGCAGTGCATTGCGGGTGCGCGAGTTATAGTTAGCTGAACCAACTATAACGGGGGAATTTCAATGGTTTTGTACGAGTGAAAAGTCCAGCTAACTATAACGCCCCTGAAACCTATGGTTTTTTCAGTGTATATATATATATATATATATATATATATATATATATATATATATATATGAACACAGAGCATTCACCAGTTTTTCTCAAGGAAAAGAAAGAATGCACGAACTCCTCTTCGTCGGTAGATACTGTCGTTTTATTCAGTTCTCAAATCTCCCTTATGTCATGACGCGTTTCGGCCGGCGAACGGCCTTGATCACATGAAAAAGATATATATATATACTGGGGTTGATAGTGTCAGTACAGTTACAGTTAGGTCTGAGTTGCCATAATAGCAACTTTGGCGACGCTCTACAAATCTGCATGAAACTTCCCCAAAAAAGTTCATCCAGTTTGGTAATTTCTGCTAAATTTCACATGAATCTGTAAAACGGGGGCCTAGAAAAATAGAGCTTTCAAAAAGTGTGATTTCCAATTTTTTTCAACCTTGGAAAGTGTGCCCACAGTGACAGAAAAAACAGCTCAACAGTATTAATCCAAATTTGCCACAAGTTAGAACTGTATTCAGAAATTAGCTTCTTTTCATCTGGTGTGAATCCGTTCAGTATTATTTGAGAAGTTAGCATTTAAAAATGTGCCCAGGTGGATATGAAGGAATTTACCCTGAGAATAAGTTACAGATATCTTTGTGGATGGTCCAGAGCACCTGTACCATAGATTGACTGCAAATCATTAAAGAAAATGCTCAATTTTGATTGGCTACAGGAGCTTTATGTCCATCGTCCAATTTGGTACCGTAGATCCAGAGAAGGATCTGTGGAACTGGAATGATCTAATTGGCTGACCATGATATCAGGAGAAATTTCTGCGACTGCCAGGGCCGGACTGGGAACCAAAACCGGCCCTGACAAAGTGCTCGGCCGGCCCCCCCAAGGGGTTTGGTGGTGCGGCCGAGCTCTTTACCAGGGCCGGTTTTTGGCCGATTTGTTTACAGGGTCGATTTTGCAGCTATGCTGAAAAAACGGCCCTGTGACAAAAACGTCCCCCAGGGGCCCAAAACCGGCCCCCACCCGTGCGGCGTACCGGGGGATTGCCCGGTGCCCGCTACGGCCAGTCCGGCTCTGGCAACTGCCATTAAGGACCATTACAGAACCCATAGACTCAGTCCCACAATATTAAAAAAAGTTGAGAAAGGGCACAGACAGCAGTAAAGTACACCCTGGCCCCCATCCCATGTTGGAAAGACACAACGGGACCCCCTCTGTTGTTAGAAAATATATATATATATATATATATATATTTGCAGGATCTGGGATATTACAGTGGAACCCAGTGAGGCCTCCCCATGTGATTATGTGGAACTACCACTGTCCTGCCAGAGCAAGCTTCTTTGTCATTTTACTGCAGTTCCATGAAAGCTTCGATACCATGGTTCCGGTGCACTGTTCAAGGCAGTGTGCGTTAGTTGCCAGCTGCACATGGCCGTCGACCAAAAGCCGAGTTCTGTATCCATCACTTTGCAGGTGGCCAATCTCCACTGTGCATGGCCTGTGGCCTTGTGCAGTGGAGGTTAGCCACCAGAAGCCATGTTCTGCACCCACATTTTTGCAGGTGGCCAATCTTCACTGCGCATGGCCTGTGGCCTTGTGTAGTGGGGGTTGACCACTAATGGAGGGTTGGGGGCAAGTGGATGAGTTAGTTCAGAGACCAGGCCTGATTGCCACGCCCTACGGCACAAGGCCAAAGGCCACACACAGTGTGGATTGGCCACCTCTAGAGATTTGGGTGCAGAACCTGGCCTCCGGTCGAAGGCGATTGCAGACGGGTTGGCTGTCTGCAGAGGTATGGGCACAGGGCCTGGCCATGATGTTAGGTGTAACAGAGGTGAAGTTAAACAAAAAAAAACATTTTAGAATATGATAAATGAAAACATGGAATTAATCTGTAAAAACAAAGGCTAAAGTGGCATTACTGTTAGGTTAGGTAATAAGATCTTAACATTCATTAAAAAAAACCCTAGACATTCACTGAATAAAAGAAAGGTTCAATTGCTGTTATAGTTAGGTTGGGCAATAGGAGCTGATAAAAGTTAAAAACCTCAAGACATTCACTGTAAAAACACAGTAGTTAAAATGCTATTTTGGTAACACAAGAAAACTTAAAAACCACTGAAATTCACCAGTTGAAGTTCAGTGAACTAACTGCAACACACACTCACGTCATGCACTGCTTGTCATGTCACTCAAATCATGGTACATTACATCATTTATAGTCCCAGATTTAAATGAAGGCTGGGAACTGTGAGCAAATAATGTTGTGCATGACCAAAGGCTATAAGCAGTGGTGTAATAAATACTTTTATAGAAGCTGGAAGTAGTATATCATCAAAGCCCTGAAGAAGATCATTGGAAAAAATACAGTCAAAATGTAAGCCTTGGATTGAATATAACACTTTAACTTTTGTTAAAATAAAAAACTCTGGAAATAATTTGAAGTGAAGTTATGGTTACTAAACAAAACCTAAAACAACTCTAAAATTGGCTCACAATCCATACAGTGCACAACAGCCAAGCTAGTTGTTAGATATTAGGTTGTTGCTTGATTGGGCGTGAGCCCTGGTCAAGCAGTAACCATAATCCTTGTCAAGATAAGGCACAAGCAAACCCCAAATTAACCTGTGCTCAACCCCCTGGAAGCTTGTCACAGAACAGTCAGGCTTGACTTAGAGGCAATGTGTAAAGTATTTGTGCAACACTTCAAACAGTAAAACAGTGAAAATACCACACAAAAAGACCCCACACCAGGTTATTAAAATAGAGCTTAGTTTAATAAATAAAACAACGAAAATGACAAAAGTGCAATCAGTAGAACCAGAGATATGAGTATTTAAAGGGTAAAGTGTAAAATAGCTCCTAAAAGCATAAAGCGCCAACCAGGAATATCTGGACTGGGTCAAAGACCAAAGTTCAGGCCAACCGTGATGAAGCGCAGGCCAGATAAAGTCTTGGATTAGTCCCACTGAAAGTTTACCTTCTCATTTTTGGTGGCAAGAGTCCCTTTCACATTGGAGAGGGCCACATGGAGAAAGGAGAGCAACTCGGTCTGCGTGGCACAAAGAGCGGGCCTGGTGTCGCGAATGGGTAGCTGGTGCTTTGCATTGGGGGTCCTCCACAGGCGATCAATGATTGCTGTGGGAAGAGATGAGCTGGCGGCAGCTCTTGCTGATTTTCGGTGCAAGTAGTGTAGTCTCGGTGTGAACTGGCCAGCTTGAGGTTGTGGAGAGCATAAAAGCTGGATTTAAAGAGTCTGTGAGCTACACCAATGGTCCAGTACCTGAAAGGAACCACTTGGGTGTCAGGAAATCGCTGTAGCTGCGTCAGGAGGTGTTTGAGGAGTCTTTTATGTCCCTGATCAGGAGGCTAGTAGACTAGCAATTGGAGTCATTCTGGGGTCCTGGGGTGAAGATGAAGTTTCAGGTCTAGGTTCAGTTCCACCATGCAAGAGGGCAGGAAGCAGCAGGTCAACACAGTAGGGCAGCAAGTCCTTTACAGCAGCATTCCAGCAAAATATCTGCCCTTGTAGAGCACAGCAGTCCTTCTTTCTGGCCGAGTATCCATAGTTCCAGAAGTGTACTGAAGAACTGGTGTCTGTGGTCCTTCTTTTATACACAGTTGTGCCTTTGAAGTGGGGAGAAGCTTCTAGAAGCATGACTTTGAAGTGCACAGATACCTTGCCTTCCTGGTCCTGGCTCCAGTCTATCTACAGTGGGTAATCAGTCCTTTGTGCAGAGGCAGGACACAGCCTCTTCAAGTTAAATGTGCCCAGCTCCTCCCTCCCATCCTGACAGTGATGGCCCATCCAGTCACACCTAGGATCCCCATGTGTGCGACTGTCTAGTAACGAATACACAAAGTTCAACTGTCAGTTACACCCAGTCATGTGACCCAGAGACAAGTTGCAGGCACCAAATGGCTAAGGCATAAAGAATTCCAACTTTCTAAAAGGGGCAATTTCAGAAACTAAAACCCGATTTCACCATAAGTTGGGGTTTTCAATTATGTTTTCAGAGACACCAAACATGGAAGGGTTTCCTAGTCCCATTTGGAAATTACACCTATAAAATATAATAAGGTAACTCCAATGTTATCCTATTGAGAGAGGTAATGGAAAACTAGTTTAGATGTTTTTCACTAGGAGGACATGTAAAACTTAAAGGTACCCATGTCCAACTTTTTAATGCAATCCACCCTGCCCTCTGGGGTGTCAAAGGCCTTCCCTTAGGGGTGCCTTATATGTATTAAAAAGGAAGGTTTGAGCCTTGGAAAAGGTTTATTTATCTGGTCGATATGGCAGTTTAAGTTGGTGGCACAATCAGTGCTCCAGGTCCACTAGTAGCATTTAATTTACAGGCCATGGGCTCATCTAGTGCCACTTTACTACGGACTCCCAAGTGAATTATATATGCCAATCGCTTACAAGTCAATGTTACTATGTTTAGAGGAGAGAGCACAAGCACTTTAGCACTGGTTAGTAGTGGTAACGTGTCTAGAGTCCCAAGGCAGGCAAAAACTAAGTCAGCAAAAACAGGAGGTTTGAAGGCAAAGGTGCCGATCACGATCCGGCAAAAACCGGGTACGAACCGTCGGACGGAGCACAATCTCCGCCCGACGCGTACCCGGTCGTCAATTTTTACAAACAAGGAATTACGATTCGCACGGGTACACCATTACCGTACGAATCGTAAAAAAGCCCGACCGAACAAAAAAACCCCTACCAATGCGATCCGGGAAAGCGCCGACCTGACGTCGGGACGCTCGCAGCCAGCCATTCACGACCCAGGAATCACGATTCGCACCGACGTCACCCCGCACGGTGAATATTTTGCGGCAGCCAAAAACTGCCGGGAAATCAGGACGACGCGAACAAGGACCACCAGTACGCGACGGACAGACGACGACGCGAACAAGGAGGACCAGTACGTGACGGACACACAGGACGACGCCACCAAGGAGGACCCGTACGCGACAGGACGACGCGATCAAGGAGGACCCGTACGCGACAGGACGACGCGATCAAGGAGTACCAGTACGCGACGGACAGACATGGACCCGAACCTACGAGTCATCCCTGCCCTCATAGCAGTCCACCTCCTCTACAGGTTACGACGCAGACGCCGCAGAAGGTCAGAATAACTAAGGGAGGGGGGAAAGTGGGGTGGGGTGGGGGTGGCAGGACCAGGGCAGGCCACAAAACAACCACATAAGTCACACACCACACATGGCCTGGACATACCTGACTCCCATGCCCTGGTCACCACGAGGGGGTGGGGGCGTGTCCTGATAAGCCAGCGACCGCCACAACGGAAGTCCGTCACCACGCGAACCGGCAACACAACCAGACAGGTACGTCCCGTACCCACGCCTGAAGAGCGTGGGTACGAGTCGGACCACGCCCACACACGTCACCCCAACAATGGCGGGACGGATCGCACCCACGTGGCAAAGGCCTGGGTACGGGCCGCACAAACATCACATAGCGTGGGGACGGATATGTACGGACCCTACCCCCACCCCGTATGCAAGGAGCGCACCCCCCACCCCAACAGTGAAAGTACGACCCGTACCCCCACCCGCGTATGCATGGAGCGTACCCCCACCCCAACAGTGTAAGTACGACCCGTACCCTCACCCGCGTATGCATGGAGCGTACCCCCACCCCAACAGTGTAAGTACGATCCGTACCCTCACCCGCCTATGCAAGGAGCATACCCCCCACCCCAACAGTGTAAGTACGACCCGTACCCCCACCCGTGTATGCATGGAGCGTACCCCCCAGCCCAACAGTGTAAGTACAACCCGTACCCCCACCCGCGTATGCATGGAGCGTACCCCCCATGCCAACAGTGTAAGTATGACTCGAACCCTCACCCGCATATGCATGGAGCGTACCCTCCATGCCAACAGTGTAAGTACGACTCGAACCCTCACCCGCGTATGCATGGAGCGTACCCCCCATGCCAACAGTGTAAGTACGACTCGAACCCTCACCCGCGTATGCATGGAGCGTACCCTCCATGCCAACAGTGTAAGTACGACTCGAACCCTCACCCGCGTATGCATGGAGCGTACCCCCCATGCCAACAGTGTAAGTACGACTCAAACCCTCACCCGCGTATGCATGGAGCGTACCCCCCATGCCAACAGTGTAAGTACGACTCGAACCCTCACCCGCGTATGCATGGAGCGTACCCTCCATGCCAACAGTGTAAGTACGACTCGAACCCTCACCCGCATATGCATGGAGCGTACCCCCCATGCCAACAGTGTAAGTACGACTCGAACCCTCACCCGCGTATGCATGGAGCGTACCCTCCATGCCAACAGTGTAAGTACGACTCGAACCCTCACCCGCGGACGTACGGACCGTACCCCCACCCCCACCAGTGTAAGTACGACTCCTACCCCCACCCGCGGACTCACGGACCGTACCCCCACCCCAACAGTGTAAGTACGACCCGTACCCCCACCCGCGTATGCATGGAGCGTACCCCCCAGCCCAACAGTGTAAGTACGACCCGTACCCTCACCCGCGTATGCAAGGAGCGTACCCCCCAGCCCAACAGTGTAAGTACGACCCGTACCCCCACCCGCGTATGCATGGAGCGTACCCCCCAGCCCAACAGTGTAAGTACGACCCGTACCCCCACCCGCGTATGCATGGAGCGTACCCCCCAGCCCAACAGTGTAAGTACGACCCGTACCCTCACCCGCGTATGCAAGGAGCGTACCCCCAGCCCAACAGTGTAAGTACGACCCGTACCCCCACCCACGTATGCATGGAGCATACCCCCCAGCCCAACAGTGTAAGTACGACCCGTACCCCCACCCGCGTATGCATGGAGCGTACCCCCCAGCCCAACAGTGTAAGTACGACCCGTACCCCCACCCGCGTATGCATGGAGCGTACCCCCCAGCCCAACAGTGTAAGTACGACCCGTACCCTCACCCGCGTATGCAAGGAGCGTACCCCCCAGCCCAACAGTGTAAGTACGACCCGTACCCTCACCCGCGTATGCATGGAGCGTACCCCCACCACACCAGTGTAAGTAGACTCGTACCCTCACCTCGAATGCATTGAGCGTACCCCCACCGTGTATGTTCCAAGCGTACATATCCTGAAATCGGAGGTGTGTGTGCAGAGTCCACCCAGCAGTGCCCTGAGACAGGAGGGGTGGGTGTGGAGTCCTCCCAGCAGTGCCCTGAGACAGGAGGGGTGGGTGCCTATCACTCCCAGCAGTGCCCAGAGACAGGAGGGGTGTGTGCAGAGTCCTCCCAGCAGTGCCCTGAGACAGGAGGGGTGGGTGTGGAGTCCTCCCAGCAGTGCCCTGAGACAGGAGGGGTGGGTGTGGAGTCCTCCCAGCAGTGCCCTGAGACAGGAGGGGTGGGTGTGGAGTCCTCCCAGCAGTGCCCTGAGACAGGAGGGGTGGGTGTGGAGTCCTCCCAGCAGTGCCCTGAGACAGGAGGGGTGTGTGCAGAGTCCTCCCAGCAGTGCCCTGAGACAGGAGGGGTGGGTGTGGAGTCCTCCCAGCAGTGCCCTGAGACAGGAGGGGTGTGTGCAGAGTCCTCCCAGCAGTGCCCTGAGACAGGAGGGGTGTGTGCAGAGTCCTCCCAGCAGTGCCCTGACACAGGAGGGGTGGGTGCCTATCACTAACAGCAGTGCCCTGAGACAGGAGGGGTGTAACACATGTGTGTGAGGCCAGAATTATCCACATGCATACTGGCTACAAGGGAACATGTCCCCATGAACTCATGTCAACAGACTCCACACACAAGTACAGTGATCACCAAGGATGCCACGATTGTTGCAGGTGGAGACATGGCCCTGCATGCATGGCCAAAGTAGAAGGGCTCCGTCACACACACAGCTCATGTAGACACAGCTCTGCGCTAAACATTGGGAACACCCTGCAGGGAAGAAGGCTGGGTACACAGAGGAAGGAATACACCCTGGGACAAGTGCACCATGCAGTAACTGCTTACATGAACAAAGAAAGTTAGCCAACACCTTGTGATGGCACACAGATCCCAGGGTCCCACCAATGAGCAGTACACTACTACATATCCCACACACCCAAACCCTTACACACCACCCAAAACCATGTAGCTGCCCCACCAACACCAATACCAGCATAGCAGTAGTGTGATAATGAAAACAAAATTAAGCTTTATTCAGCATGAGCACAATGTACGTGGATCGCAGGCAGTTCAATCTTCACAAAGCCCATAGGGCAGTCAATGATTCTCAGCTGGATGGGGGACACAGTGGGATGCGTGTCCCCTACCTTGCCTGCACAGTCAAATGGCATCGTCTTCCACACTGGTGAGGGCATCAGGGGGGGGGGGGGAAGCAACAGGCACCGCAGGGACATCAGGGCAAAGGGGCGGCGTTGTGGGTGCAGGGATGGAGGACTCCACCACAGGGGGTGGGTCAGTGCCAAAGGCGGAGGCCAGGATGGCACTACACACCTTTGCAAGGTCCTCCAGGGAGTCCCCTGCACCCGAAGGGACCTCAGGCCCCAAGGAGGGGGGGGGGTCAGAGGGATGGGTCGCAGCGCCACCGGGGGAGGGTGGAGACAGGGGGGGAGACTCAACCACCCTGACCGGGGACCTCCTTGACCGCTTGCGTGGTGGTGTAACTGTGGGGCTCAGGGACAGAGCGGCCATGAAGGAGTCCTTGGGGGAGATGTGGCCAGGAGAGCTGAGGGGAGGGGATTTGGAGGGAGTGGACTGGGTGGAATGCGGACTCCCACTATGGCTGCGTGTCACACGTTTGCCCTCCGACCCAGTGGGTGTGCCTACCTCACCCTGTGTGTGCGTGTCAGGAGGAGTGCGGTGGACCTTCCCTGCTGGTGTGGTGCCCGTGTCCGTTGATGTGGGTGCATGCCGACGTCTGGGTGTACGTGGGACAGGCATGGGAGTGGGAAGTGTGGATGGGGCAGGGGTAGGTGGGGGGAGGTCGCGCTGCAGGAGACCCACTGCTGCAGTCAGTGTGGAGTCTATGGACCTCAGCAAGTTGCGTTGGTCAGCCTGCGATGAATGAATGCCCTCCAAGAAAGCCTCGATGTTGGTGAGGGTTTTGCCGTGGGCATGGAGGACATTAAGGATCGCAGCCTGACCAACCTGCAGTTGCCGCTGGATGTCCACAGACTCTGCATTGGCGGCAGCAGTGGAGACAGGGGCAGGGGGTGCGGTGCCTGGCAGGAAGGAGACATGCTGTGACCGGGCACGCTGGGAAGGGACACGAGCAAGTGGGAGGCGGCTGGTGGAAACTGAGGGGGCGGTGCGAGGTGTTGTTCCGCTGTCAGCTGCTGGTGCAGCCACCGCCCACTCGGAGACATCCTCCTCAGACCTGTCAGCTTCGTATTCTGACGTGCCAGTCGACAGGTCCTCGGCCGCACTATCCTCCACCTCTGTCCCACTCGATGTGCCAGCCCCGATGTCACGGCTGGCACTGGTGCTCGGTCCCTCCGCCTTGCCTGTGTCCATGTCTCCCTCTGTGTCCCCCGACGATGCTGTGGGCAGGGTGGAGAGACAGAAATTAATCAGACAGCTGTACACATCAGTCACATGAGTCCAATCGACATAGGTAACACTGCATGGCCTGAAAAGGAAGATCCCTAACATCTACTAAACAAGGTACCGATGTAGGGCATGAAACACACAGTTGGTTGAGCCACCATGCCACTGAAATACCATGGAGAGCATGAGACAATAGCTAAACACAGGAAACGGAGTCTGACATAGCACCCAGGCCCTGGGGACAATCCAGCACTGCATCTGCACCACACAGCGTTGGCGAAAATACCGATGACCAGGGACCATATCCATGAACTTGAGACACATGCTGCATAGGTAATGCTGAAAACATGCCCAACATGACTCGGTCACTGCACATTGCGTGTGTGTCCAGACACATCACACACTGCCCAGACCCAGCAAGTAGAAATCAGGATTTGACACATAGGCATTGCCCGCCCCAACAAGACCCTACACGAGGCAAATTGTTGAGACACAGGTGGCACCAACATCTCATAGTCTGGGTGATACACACAGGGGCAGGCAAAAAGCAAGATTGGACGCCAAACAGCCAAGGTGCGCCTGTACAAATAATGAGGTACCAGTGCCCATCCTCAGATGAGTATAACAAGACACACAGGCACTGGCAACTGTGAGTATGAAGAAGGACAATCAGGTCAGGCTGCACAGTGGACACCTGTACACAATAGCACGTTTATATACATGGTGACAGGGGACAATGGCACAGAGCACAACCTACGCTGTAGACACTGAGATTGTCCACGTTTATGATGACACATACACCACTGAGGAAAAGGTGCCCCAGGGGACAGTAGTGGGCACGCAACTACATGCTACTGAATGGTAATGACTGCAACACACGTCACCATCCCTGCACTATGTGTATTGCACACTCATGCACATCATGTCACAGGCCACTACATAGGACATGCGCGCTGTAAGGCATGACACATGAGAGACCAACTCCCATGTCTGGAGTCAGCATCAGTGCCAACTGACATGGAACCCACATGCAGTGAACTTGACAGTGCACAGGCAAGGTCCCACAACCTGTTTCACACCACCCCCACACATGATGCTACAGTCATTGTTCTCGTGGACAAAGCGCCAGCCTACATTACCTTGTGAAGGAGTGACTACACACAGACCAGGGAACACATTGCAAGGAGGGGGAAGGGTGGCAGGGGCGCAGCGCTATACTGGGGCAAACAGGACCTGCACAGCACCTTTAAACCCTGCCAGTGAATTCATGCTACTGTGCCCTTACAAATGCCGGTGACACACAACAAACACACATGTACCTACCCCCTTCCGGCTGCTGCATCGCCTGTAAGCGCCTCTCCAGGTCTGGAAAGACCACCGGCAGCACACGCCTGTGGAGGTGGTTCAGACGGCGGCGGCCGCGGTTCTTGTGGCTCTCAGGTGAGTCCCCCAGCAGGAGCCGTGCAATCCTCCGCGTCCAGCACCGGATATCCTGCCAGCGTTTCCTCACCTGGGGCAGGCTCCGCCTCCGACCATCCACACCCCTCACGGCACTGACGGCGGTCAGCCAGATCTGCTCCTTGGCAGTGGCGCCTACCTGTGAGGAGGAACAAGTGACACCACATCAATACACCAGCCACATGTCACAGAGAGACATATGGGTACAAATTAGCTGGTTACAACAAGGCATGTCATGCAGCCAACGCATTGCACCTTTGTCATAGGGACATCATCCCCTGGTGAGGGAAAAAGCAGTACGTGCCACAGTGGGTACACAGGTGGAATGATGGCAATGTCACAATCAATGATCAAGGCTCACACTGTGCATCACACCCACCCCTCCTGTCTCAGGGCACTGCTGTGAGTGATAGGCCCCCACCCCTCCTGTCTCAGGGCACTGCTGTGAGTGATAGGCCCCCACCCCTCCTGTCTCAGGGCACTGCTGGGAGGACTCTGCACACACCCCTCCTGGCTCAGGGCACTGCTGTGAGTGATAGGCCCCCACCCCTCCTGTCTCAGGGCACTGCTGGGAGGACTCTGCACACACCCCTCCTGGCTCAGGGCACTGCTGTGAGTGATAGGCCCCCACCCCTCCTGTCTCAGGGCACTGCTGGGAGACATCAGGCACCTCCCCCTGGGACCCCCCCGACAGTACATGGCATGTGTGTTACACCTGGACACAATGGCAGAAGTCACAGTCACAACATAGGGACAGTCTGTGGCAGTGGCCTATGCACTCACCTGATACCCTGGTCGCCCATACAGCATGGAGTACTGTGGGAGGATCACATCCAGCAGAGCCATGTTCTCCTCCAGGGTGAATGGCTGTGTCCTCTCCACAGCCCTTGACATGGTTCCAGGGAATCAGTAGCAGCAGCTGGGTCGACGAATGCAAAGATGTGCAGGCAAGTACTCCCTCATGGGACCTGGCTGCCTTATATGTGCCCTTCTGCCCAGTCTCATGCACAGGAGTACAGAGTGATTGGTCACTCACATTTGCATCCTATGTTTCCACCAATCCCTTCAAACCTAGCAGTCTGTGGGTTCTCTATCGGTTTCATTCTCCTGCATGATGTCAGCCCCACAAACACATTGCAACAAAGTAGAATAATTCCAACTGACTTCTGCTGTGCACCTTCCAGAACAATTTCGAAATTTGAACTTGGTCTCCATGACAACCAGCATGCATGTAGGCCTTAATACTTGTCCCCTATGTAATTTGGAGCATCACACACAGGTACGGTGCGTTTCGGGGCCCTAGGGCACCCCAAATGCATGGCAACGGCCTGTACATGCATGCCTACGTTCACTATCACTATGGGTCTGCACGCGTATGCGTACAAGTAGTGGTACGGGCCGTACACTCGCATTTCCTCCTCCTCCTCCTGATCCCTCCCTGTGGGTGGTGATGTTCTCCGCCTTCTGGCACAGGGAGGGTCGGCCATGGTGTCGGCCATCCGACGGAGTGTAGCGTGAATCCCCTGGAACGCCGTCACTTGCTCAGCCTGTCTGTCCTCCATCCTCCGTTGGTGTACCAGTAGACAGGCTATTAGCTCCGCATGTTGCTGGGCCTGCTGGACCTTGATCCCCTCGAGGACGGACACAACCTGGGCCATGCCCGTGGTGTCCTGCCGGTATGAGTCCAGGATGTTACGGACATGGGAAAATACCGGATCCCCAGCCAACTGGTCAGGCTCGCGCCTCCGCCGTCCTCCACTCCCACCACCCCTGCCCACTTGCGTCTGGCCTGCACTTGTGGGCACATCGGGTCTCCGGGACCCCTGAGGGGTGGCATTGGCGTTGTCGCCTGCCTCCTCCTGGGTGCCCGGGACACCGTGTCCCTCCTGGCGAGCCTGGCTGCATTGTGGTGTTGGGGCAGGGATCCTGGGTGTCTCCTGGGATGTGGCAGGAGTGGGGGTGGTGGTTGGCACGGTTGTACCTGACGCAGGTGCTGCAGGTGGTTGGACACCAGAGGGGCCAGGTCGGTCGGGGTCGTCCGCAGAGTGGTGAGAGTGGTCGCTGCCGGTGGGATCGGTCTCATGCAGATCCGGGTCCTGTGAGTGTTCCCCCCCAGTGTTGGGGGGTGCAGCACGACGTTGACCTGTGTGTGAGAGAGACAATGTTAATTTTGGTCCATGCAACATCCATGTTTCATCCGTTTCAAAGTTGGCACATTTCCTCTTGGAATTAGGATCTGTCTTGCATTCCACTCACAGTGCACTTGTGCATGGGTGTGTCCCTTGGGCACCAATTTGGCCCCTTTAACTATGTGTGGCACAGTCTTACTTGCTGCGTCAAGTGTGACTGCAGTCAGCAGTGGAGTGTGCAGGTGTGGCGAGCCATGCATTTGCGCCTTCCTTGTAGCTCTGTACATGTGCACATGGAGTGGATCCACACACTTATATGATGCAGGTAGCTGTCCTTGTGCTCGTGTACAGGTTGTGACATGGCCCTGCGTTTTGCCATGATGAAGAGGGGGGGTTCTGGCACTGGCCACCCTTGTCTACATGCACGCAGTCCACCTGCTGACGAGCAGACATTCCCACACACCAAAGGACTGATTTGCTCTCTCTGTGTCTCCCTCCTTCTCTGTCCCCCTCTCCCTCCCTCTCTGTCCCCCTCTCCCTCCCTCTCTGTCCCCCTCTCCCTCCCTCTGTGTGTCAGCCTCCTCCCTCTGTCCGTCTTCCTGTGTCTCCCTCCCTCTCTGTCCCCCTCTCCCTCCCTCTCTGTCCCCCTCTCCCTCCCTCTGTGTGTCAGCCTCCTCCCTCTGTCCGTCTTCCTGTGTCTCCCTCCCTCTCTGTCCCCCTCTCCCTCCCTCTCTGTCCCCCTCTCCCTCCCTCTGTGTGTCAGCCTCCTCCCTCTGTCCGTCTTCCTGTGTCTCCCTCCCTCTCTGTCCCCCTCTCCCTTCCTCTCTGTCCCCCTCTCCCTCCCTCTGTGTCCCCCTCTCCCTCCCTCCGTGTGTCAGCCTCCTCCCTCTGTCCGTCTTCCTGTGTCTCCCTCCCTCTCTGTCCCCCTCTCCCTCCCTCTCTGTCCCCCTCTCCCTCCCTCTGTGTGTCAGCCTCCTCCCTCTGTCCGTCTTCCTGTGTCTCCCTCCCTCTCTGTCCCCCTCTCCCTCCCTCTCTGTCCCCCTCTCCCTCCCTCTGTGTCCCCCTCTCCCACCCTCCGTGTGTCAGCCTCCTCCCTCTGTCCGTCTCCCTCCCTCTCAGTCCCCCTCTCCCTCCCTCCGTGTGTCACCCTCTGTCACCTTGGCCCAGCTTCCTGGGCACACACTGTTAGCAGATCTTTGAGTGGCCCTTGGCCTGTTGATGTGAGTTTGTTTCTGATCTCCAGGCACCCATTTGGTGTGATGTGTGTCTGTGCGCTGCTGCTGTGGTGGTGTGTGCTGCCACTCTTTCACAATGTTGGCTGTTCATTAGCTGCTGTCATGTGCAAAACAGTGCCTTCACCCCCATGTGTTGATGCAAGGCGTCCGCCATTTGCTGGCAAGTCATTCCTGTGTTGGGACACACTGTTTGTCTGGCTGTGACCTAGGCCATATGGGCAGAGGGCATTGTTGTCTGCTTTGGAGTCGCACTATGTGATTTTTGGTGCCCAGCCTCCCGCCATCCAGGTTACCGTGTCATGTGTTGTTGTCTTCTGTGGCCTGTGACTTGACATTGTCCAGCTGGGTGCATGGGGCATGGTGGCAGCAGTGGCATGTGCCTGCTCATGGAGTGTGGTTGAGTCATGCGATGGCTTGTGGTGGTTGCGTGCCTGTTAGTAATTTTGGTTGTGGTTGCAGTTCCCCCCATGTGAGGTGCGTTGTTTGTGGACTCACCCGGGTCTCGGAGTCCTTCTAATCCTTCAACTGCCTCCACCGGCAGTATGGCCATCACCCTCTCCTCCCAGGGATGGTACTGTACGGCTCTGCGGGAGGGCCCTCCTCCGGTGGCGTTGGCCTGGTCGTGTTCCTCCTGCCTCTTGGCTCTGACCCTCCTCCGCAGATCGTACCACCTGTTCTGGCAATCCTGCTTGGTCCTCCTGGTGTCCGCAACGGCATTCACAGCATCGACGATGGTCTGCCACATGGCTGTTTTGGCTGCCTGGCTGGTGCTTCTGACCAATGTTCCAAAGATCTGTGGCTCGACTCTGAGGATTTGATCAACAAGGACCTCCAACTCTCGGTGACTGAACTTTGGATTCTTGGTAGTGGGCATGGTGAGGGGTGTGAGTGGGGATGGTGTGGGTGTGGGGGGTGTGTGGATGTTGGGGGAGGGTGTGGATGGTTGTGTGTGTGTGTGAATGTGATGAGAGGGTGTTTGTGAGGGTGGTCGTGTGAAGGTGTGCAAGTGTAAGGTGTGGTGTAGCTTGTAGTCTGGTTCTGTGGTGTCTGGCAGCAGTGAGTCTGTTGCAAAGGCTCATGGTTTGTGTGTGTGGGCCCTTTTTATTGGTCCATGGGTGGGTGTGGCAGTGTTTGAAGTTTGGGTGGGTGTGTTATAAGGAGTGGTGGTGTATTGGGCCTCTGTTTGTTTTTGGCAGTTGCAGGTCAGTGATTGTGTTATTTTAGTGGTTGTTGGCCATGTTTAGTGGCTTTGTGCCTTTCGAATGGTGTATTCTTGTGTTGTTTTGTTTTGTCCTGGTTGTGTACGTGCGTTTTGAGCGTGTGTACAGTGTGTACATGGGCCATTTGGTTGTACGATTATGTCCTTGTGTGTGGCTTTGTACGACTCGTACATGCGGTTGTGATGTTGGGGCATGGGGTGCGCTCCGTACTTAGGAGGTTGTGTTGGGGGTGCGCCAGGAACTACTGGGGTGTACATAGACGGTGGTACGACACGTACAGGGGTGGGGGGGTGTACATTGACGGTGTTACGACACGTACTGGAGTGGGGGTACGACTGGAACGTACTGGGGTGTAGGTACACGGGGGTATGACACGTACTGGGGTGGGGGTGGGGCTCGAACGTACTGGGGTGTAGGTACACGGGGGGTATGACACGTACTGGGGTGGGGGTACGACTGGAACGTACTGGGGTGTAGGTACACGGGGGGTATGACACGTACTGGGGTGGGGGTACGACTGGAACGTACTGAGGTGTAGGTAGACGGGGCTATGACACGTACTGGGGTGGGGGTACGACTGGAACGTACTGGGGTGTACATAGACGGTGGTACGACACGTACAGGGGTGGGGGGGTGTACATTGACGGTGGTACGACACGTACAGGGGTGGGGGGGTGTACATTGACGGTGGTACGACACGTACTGGGGTGGGGGTAGGACTCGAACGTACTGGGGTGTAGGTACACGGGGGTATGACACGTACTGGGGTGGGGGTACGACTGGAACGTACTGGGGTGTAGGTAGACGGGGCTATGACACGTACTGGGGTGGGGGTAGGACTCGAACGTACTGGGGTGTAGGTTCACGGTGGTACGACACGTCCAGGGGTGGGGGTAGGACTCGAACATACTGGGGTGTAGGTACACGGGGGGTATGACACGTACTGGGGTGGGGGTACGACTGGAACGTACTGGGGTGTAGGTACACGGGGGGTATGACACGTACTGGGGTGGGGTACGACTGGAACGTACTGGGGTGTAGGTAGACGGGGCTATGACACGTACTGGGGTGGGGGTGGGGCTCGAAC
The DNA here is from genome assembly GCF_964204655.1 of Triturus cristatus. Classification (NCBI taxonomy): domain Eukaryota; kingdom Metazoa; phylum Chordata; class Amphibia; order Caudata; family Salamandridae; genus Triturus; species Triturus cristatus. Next base: position 351,272,171 of record NC_140583.1, read on the forward strand.
GTACTGGGGTGTAGGTTCACGGTGGTACGACACGTCCAGGGGCGGGGGTAGGACTCGAACGTACTGGGGTGTAGGTACACGGGGGGTATGACACGTACTGGGGTGGGGGTACGACTGGAACGTACTGGGGTGTAGGTACACGGGGGGTATGACACGTACTGGGGTGGGGGTACGACTGGAACGTACTGGGGTGTAGGTAGACGGGGCTATGACACGTACTGGGGTGGGGGTACGACTGGAACGTACTGGGGTGTAGGTTCACGGTGGTACGACACGTACTGGGGTGGGGGTACGACTGGAACGTACTGGGGTGTACATTGACGGTGGTACGACACGTACAGGGGTGGGGGGGTGTACATTGACGGTGGTACGACACGTACAGGGGTGGGGGGGTGTACATTGACGGTGGTACGACACGTACTGGGGTGGGGGTAGGACTCGAACGTACTGGGGTGTAGGTACACGGGGGGTATGACACGTACTGGGGTGGGGGTACGACTGGAACGTACTGGGGTGTAGGTAGACGGGGCTATGACACGTACTGGGGTGGGGGTAGGACTCGAACGTACTGGGGTGTAGGTTCACGGTGGTACGACACGTCCAGGGGTGGGGGTAGGACTCGAACGTACTGGGGTGTAGGTACACGGGGGGTATGACACGTACTGGGGTGGGGGTACGACTGGAACGTACTGGGGTGTAGGTACACGGGCGGTATGACACGTACTGGGGTGGGGGTACGACTGGAACGTACTGGGGTGTAGGTAGACGGGGCTATGACACGTACTGGGGTGGGGGTGGGGCTCGAACGTACTGGGGTGTAGGTTCACGGTGGTACGACACGTCCAGGGGTGGGGGTACGACTGGAACGTACTGGGGTGTAGGTACACGGGGGTATGACACGTACTGGGGTGGGGGTACGACTGGAACGTACTGGGGTGTACATAGACGGTGGTACGACACGTACAGGGGTGGGGGGGTGTACATTGACGGTGGTACGACACGTACTGGGGTGGGGGTAGGACTCGAACGTACTGGGTGTAGGTACACGGGGGGTATGACACGTACTGGGGTGGGGGTACGACTGGAACGTACTGGGGTGTAGGTAGACGGGGCTATGACACGTACTGGGGTGGGGGTGGGGCTCGAACGTACTGGGGTGTAGGTACACGGGGGTATGACACGTACTGGGGTGGGGGTACGACTGGAACGTACTGGGGTGTAGGTACACGGAGGGTATGACACGTACTGGGGTGGGGGTACGACTGGAACGTACTGGGGTGTACATAGACGGTGGTACGACACGTACAGGGGTGGGGGGGTGTACATTGACGGTGGTACGACACGTACTGGGGTGGGGGTACGACTGGAACGTACTGGGGTGTACCTAGACGGGTGGGGGTATACATATACGGGGGGTACGTGTCGGACGTACGGGGGCTGGGGGGAGTGTTGGGCGCGTATGCGGGCACATGTCTCCATGGTTGCTATAGATGTTCGGTGCGGACGGTGTTTTTTCCATACGGTTGTACGCTCGGACGCACGGGATGGATCGTGATTCCTCGGTCGGACTTGGCTTTTCACGTTTGTAAGGTAAATCGTCCGAGGACGTGTCGGACACATTTTCCGACCCGAGGACGTGTGGGGAATGATTCCCAGTGCGGTTCGTATGGACTTTTTACCATGCGAATCGTGATTGCCAGTTCGTACGGCACTTGTACGATTCGTACGGTAAAAAGACCCGATACGAGTCGCACGGGGGAATTTTTTGCCGGATCGTGATCGGCACCAAAATGTTAGCGGGAAGCCACACCAAGGATGCCAGGTCTAACACTAACCATAACTCATAAATGAAATAAAATGCTTATGCCATCACAATATTTATACCAATAAGTAATGGCATCTCAAAAGCACAGCATAATACAATAACAACACATACTCACACCAGTACACAATCCTGTGTTCCTAGTTGTCACATTAGTAGAGTTAATCGCAATTTGATACTTAAACTCATTTTAAGATAATGTATGCCATTTTTAATTGCATCTGACACATTAAGAGTAAGCATTGTATTTGATGTGTGAGTTATGGTTTTCATGGCAATTGTGTGAGTACTAGTCTGTGGAGCGAAACATAATTGACTAGTTTCAGTGTTTTATGTATTGATATATAGATATATTAAAGAATTATACACAATGGAAAACCCCTAGTTAAAAACTGAGTTATGGTTCTGGCTGAAACATGAAAACCCACTGAAACTCATCCATTAAAAGGTAACATTGAAATGGTGTAATGATACATGAGGTCTTAGTCAATAAGAGATTAAGAATGGTCTTTCAAATGTAAACTAGTCCGTTAACATCTATGAACCTACTCAGTTAGGTATTATGTAGGGGTGGGCGGAATTTGCGAAATTAACTTTCGCAAATTATCGCGAAAATGTTTAAAATTATCGCAAACAAGCGGAAATATCGCGAAGATGCGGAAGTTTTTTTCCGGCATGTTCGCGAGATTTTCTGCATGGTTGCGGGTCGCCAACTTACCCATGTGGTTGCTTGCGGGTGCGGCCATCTTGTTTTGAGGTGTTCTCGCGGTGCATGATCGCGAGAAGAAAGACGTGATCGCGCGATGCATAACGTCACTGCGGGCGCGAACTGTCGCGAGACAGCGCAAATGGCTAAAAACAATACAACATCTCATGGAGAACGCGACCTGATCAAGAAAACTTGTCGGCGAACGCAGGGATTCAGGTAAGGCGATCGCGCGCGCGCGAGAATGTATTATTTTACAGCGCGAGCAAGAAACAAATTATCGCCAAGCTGCGGAAACCGGAATTTTTGACATTTTCGCGCTCTCCGCGGAACGCGAAAATGTCAAATTATCGCAATTTCCGCGAACGGAACGAAATTTTCGCCCAGGCCTAGTATTATGACAGACCTAAATTGGAGCCAGCTGTTGACAACCATGACAACAAGGCCATAAACGTAATACTCCCTAAGATGACACCGTTAGTCCATGGTCTCATTTTCAAGACCACGATCTAATGATGTCATTTCAGCTGCATAGAAAAGATAGTCTATATACTATTGGACATGAACAATTTAATTTTACTTTAACATTTGGAGAGCACATTTAAGGTTCCCCGACTTTGGCCTGGTGTCAGGATGTGTTATGTGCTTGTTCTGCCCTTGTATGTGGCTTTTTTGGGTAGAGCGCAGAGGCCTTCTCCTGCCTCCTGTAATGACAACTAAAAGAGAAACATTTCTGTTGCAGCCAGCAACTCACAGTCAATGGGTCCACAGCTAATACTTTTGGTTTGCAAACTCAAAACAAACAACGGGAACCAAAAGCTCCCTCATTCAAAGTAAGCCTATATTTTTTCATTTTAATTCAGACAGTCTTTTTCCTTGTCCACTAAAACTGACAAGGTATATAAAAGTTTGTTATCCTTTATATAAATCCCCAAGACTATTTTAAACTTTTTTACTCAAAAACTACTGAACAGATTTACACCAAACCAACAAAGCAACCTTTCTTAGTAAAGTTGTACTTTCATGGCAAGGCTAATGTAAATTCATTTCAGCCTGTAAATGTGAGCAATATTTTTATGTGAGCTATAATGGAAAAAACATCTTTTTTTTCCTCTCTTTATCATTCTTACCTGTCCCAGATCAGTATTAAATGTGGTATGTTGGACCCTAGCTGACTTAGGTGAAAGACTGCCATACTTGCTGTGGATCCATCCATGTGGCCAAACGTTATAGGCAAGCCAAGAAAATTATCTTTAATCGACAATGCAGTTGAACTATAGGGCCTGGACTACCGTTTGTGCCTACACCCTTCTAGGTGGCTATGGGCTCTGTCCCCTGTAATTTCATTAAACTGAGTTCATGAACCTGGTGCTGAGCAAAAGTTGCCTACCCTTTACATGTCACAGAATTGTCACCAGCCTGCTCACGGACACATAAAATTAACGTGTACTTTACATATATTTTTTACATGTCACAATGAATAATGAACATAATTCACTCAAAAATATTATGAATGAGTACATTTGTTGTAGACTTAGAGAACTACTTACAAGCAAGTGTTTAGCCATGCTACTTAATGATGTTTTAATGAAGTTTGGAAAGAAACATAACCATTCTTGTTTAATAGATACGTACTTATGATGATGAAGCACCAGAACTTTTCAAAAAGTGTGCCATAGCGTGTTATTAACCGATAATGATTTGAAACTATGATTAAAATCATTTTCATATATATATTTTAATTTAATTTTATTTTTAATGTTTTCTATAGTGTTTGCTAGACCCAAGGGTATCAGAGTTATTTACAACAATTATTAGGCAGTATCAATCAGTAGTAGTACTTTATAACATTGTCAGGCATTGTCTGTCAATAAAATACAGTTCTGATTAAAGGGTCGAGAGCTGAGCCAGTATAGAGTCCTTGGGAGATACCATCGTGTAGTGAGGTGGTAATTCCAGAGAGAGTCAGATGTTATTTCCAGGATGGTTGTGGTGTTGGTTGAGGAGGATTTATTTTAGTTGTCTCTTGAAGATCGTGAAGGAGAGGGTTAGATTTGATATGTACCGGGAGAGAGTTCCAGATTTGGGGGACGTTGCCTGAGAAGGAGCAAGAGAGGGCTTTTTGCTTATTTTCTTGGGTGGGATGAGAAGAAATATGTTGCAGCTTCTTAGGTTTCTTGTTTGGCCTGCCTTAGTAAGTTTGGCTGCGAGGTAGGCTGGATTGTCAGTGTGAAGAACTTTGTGTGTGAGACAGGCAGTCTTGAAACAACAGCGAGCTTCTATTGGTAACCACTTTAGAGTTTTCAGCGAGGGGGAGATGTGTTCATATCTCCTTGCTCCAGTTACCTTCCATGCTGCTGCATTTAGGGTATCTCTCCGTGGGGCTAAGTGGGAGTTTGGGGTGCCTAGGAGGGTGGCATTCCCATAGTCCAGTCTGGATAGAACCAGAGCTTGTGTGGTGGCTTTTAGGTTAATTGGTGGGAGACAGGGCTTAATACCTTTAAGTAGGTTGTTGAAGGCGCCCTTTGCTGTGGTCTTTATGTAAGAGCTCATGTTTAGACTTGAGTCCAGGAGGATCTCCAGGGATTTGGCAGAGTTTGCCAAAGTCAGTTTGTAGTTAAGAGCATCTAGATTCTATACCCATTCTTGGATATCCGGGGGACTGGCTGTGTGTCGTTAGATAGAAGGAGAATTTCTATATTTTCTTGGTGGAGTTTGAGGTGGTTGAGAGTCAACTAGTTTTAGACCTTTATGAGAGTTGTGTCCTGCCTGCGTATTCCAGTCAGAAAGAATACTTCCAGGTTAAGTTGTGTGTCATCTGCATAAAGGTGGTATGCAATGTTAGCTTGTTTAAGTATTGTGGTGAGGGGTTCTATGTATATATTGAAGAGTGTACATAAGAGGACTGAGCCTTTGGGGACACCTTGGGTGATGTGGAAGAATCGGATGTTGAGTTGTTTTTTGATTTGTTGCAAGTGGTTGTGTAGGAATGACGCAAACCACTGCATAACTGTGCCATCTGCTCAGATCTGTTGTTGCAAGGAAGTCAGAAGAAGCTTGTGGTTGACCGTTTCGAATTCTGCTGAATGGTCTAGGAGGATGAGAAGGCAGCATTTATATGCAGCATAATAAGAGAATTATGTATATCGTATGCTATATTCAGACTAGCAGTTTCCATGATGCATCCCTTCCTGAAACCTGATTGGTGAGAGTCGAGTAGGTTGTCAATGTGTTGGTTTAGTTGGACAAGAACACATTTTCAAGAATATTTGCCAGGAAGGGAAGATTGGAGACAGGCCTGAACTTGTTGAGGTTTTCCAAGTCTGTGTCTGGTTTTTGTTGCTCTGGGGTACTTTGGCTCAGTGAGCAGTTTAGTATCTTGGTTTAGAGAGGGATTAAGGTGTGTTTAAGACTTTTCACTATGGAGGCTGGAATGGGGTCTGCATAGTGGGAGGAGCGTTTGGCTTTAGCAATTACTTTGTGTATGTCCTCTTCCGTGAGCGAGTTGAAAGCCTTCCAGATTACGGGTGATGTATAGGATCAGTGATCATTGGGAGATAGGCCTCTGCTGGCAGGAACGAGGAGGGGGTTGGAATGCTGTGAATCTCTGTGGTGGGGAAGGGTTGTCATGGGGTGTTTGCGAGTGACAGTTAAGGGAAAGTTGGTTGAAGTATTTGGCACAGTGTTTTTTTGCTACAGGTGTGTCTTCTATGGTTGGTTTACAAGTTTGTTGATGAATGATTTCAAATTGCTTTTTGCACAGCTTTTTGCTTTGTCTAGTGTACTGCAACAGCAGAAGAAAGTAGCTTTGTCTTTAATTATGTATTTTTTTTATTTTCTGCGTTCCTTTCTTAGCTGGTAGAGATGGTTTACAGAGGGGCTGGCTCTCCAGTGTCTTTCCTCTATTTTTAGTTGAGTTCTTTGTTAAACCATGATCTAGAGAGAGTGTCTCTCGTTTTTTTTAGTTTTAATTGGGCTTCCTAATCTAGGGCAGCTTTCATTGTTGAATTGGAGTGGTTTGTAAGCTTGTCCGTTGTCTGTGTGTAGGGGAGTAGAGAATGCTTTGGGGGATCTGGTTGATGTTTCTCGACCATTTGAGAGTTTTGTGAGATTGGCTTGGGGGTGCCTCTGCTTAGATCAGAACCTATAGGATGATGTAGCGACCTAACCAGTTAAGTGGAAGGATGTTATCTATGCCTTCTGCTTCAATTGGGCTATGATGGCATCAAAAGTTGAGCCTTTATTGTGAGTTAGTCCCTTGCAGTGTTGGGTAAGGTCCTTACTGTGTAAGAATTTATTTAGAGATTGGATTAGAGTGTCCTTCTCATCATTCCAATGGGGGTTGAAGTTACCTAGGATTATGTTGTTAGCATTGGAGAAAGTATTGTGTTATTAAATCCAACAGGTGTTCACTGTAGGAGAGCGTGTTTCCTGGTGGGTGGTTAGAGGAGGTGACACTATGTCACTTTATTGTTTTTTAGTGCTATGGAAGTGCTAAGATATTCAAAGGTGGGGTAGGGGAGGGAGATTGTTTCTTTTATGGTGATGCTGTTCTTGTGGATGATGGCAATGCCACCACCTTGACATATTTCTCTGTCTCTCTTAAAGATGGTGAAACCTGGGGCACTAGATGGCAAGGATTGGCTACAAGGATTCTTTTAGCCAAGTTGCTGTGATGAATGCAATCCCACTGTCGTTGCTGAGGATTGTTTCAGCCAGCTCTGTTGCATGTTTGGATGCTGACCTGAAGTTTATGAGCATGCAGTTCGTATTGCTAGAGCTAATGCGCTTCCGAGAGGGGTGTGCCATAGGAATTTTGATGTATTGGGCTGGCTGTCTAGCATTTTGAAGAGGGTTTAGGTCTCTACCCATTCCAGTGGTCACCTGTATCTTAGAGGGGTGGATGCCTATTGGTGTTGTATGCAAAAGACACACAATTAATGGACGGAATGCAGAGCAAATCAAAACATTCACCCCCAGTCAAGAGATCTGGGTTAAATCCATCATTCTTTTTGCTCACCATGCCACCCTAGTTTAGACCTGACCATATACAAATCAGTCTTGACCCTGTGCCTTGAATCCAGTGGCAGAGTGAGCCTTGGTGTTGTATGGCAATATGTTTTTGCTAAATCCATCATCTCGCTTTGGGACATCAGGGGGCTTGTTCTTTTCGGTCTGTGATATTGGTAGTTAAGAGGAAATATGTGCCAGCTGTTCGGTTGGACATGAGATACAAGTGAAGGTTGATTGCTGGTGATGGAGGAGGAGAGGTGTGAGTGTCGATCAACTGTACGGTAGGTTGTTAGTCTCATAAGGTTGCTGTTAATATCCTGTATTACTTTGTAGAGCTGTTTTTACATGCGAGTTAGATGACCAGTATGTCGGTCAAGTTTATAAGGTTCAATGGAGAAAAAGGTTTGAGTTGTCTCTCATTGCGAGTTTGGGTTTTTGTTTGGTCAGGGGTGTGTGGTTTATTGGCGAGAAAGTGGGTGAGTTAATGAATGGGTTGTTCTGTGTGTGTCGTTCCGGGCTAGGCATGACACTGGGAGAGTGGTTAAAGTTGCTCTGTTTTTTATCCTCAGTGGGGTTGGTAATAGGGTATGCGTTCTGAGTGCAGATTTGTGTTTTTTCAGTCACTGTGAGTGTGGAGATTAAGGGTGAGTTGGGGCTTCTCAGGGCAGGTGTATCTTGGTTTTTATCCTGCTTGGTGTGGGAGAGTGTTGGTGAGGAGTTGTGGAGGGGTAGGTTAGTGGGAGAGTTGATATGGGAGTTTTCCTTGGTGATCCGGGGCCGGTGTTGATGTTCGGTGCAGGTATATCTGCTGAGTTAGGGTTGGCTGAGGGTTTTACGCCGGGTGAGCATCGGGATGTGATGGGGTTGGCTGAAGGTTTTATGCTGGGAGAGTGTGGGGATGTGATGGAGTCTTGAGAATTAGAGGCAGCCAGAGAGGGCACTGTGTGAATGTTGGAGGAGGAGATGGAGCGTGAGTTTCAGGAGTGAATGTTTTTCTTTGCGTTATGATCTGATGGTAGTGTTCGCTTGATGCTGGATTGTTGTGGGATATGCAGTTGTGTAAAGTTGGAAATAAGGATTCAAGAGAACGTAGGTTAGTGTCATTAGCTTGGATCATGATATTTCTGTATATACATAGTTATGGTTGCCTTGCCTTTGAACTCGGGTAAGTTGGAGATCAACAGTTTTTTGTGGCCTTTTGGGATTTTCGAGATGTTGGTTATATGAAGGCAGTTTGCTAGTTTAGTTCTCCATTTTGCCAAGTGGATAGAGTGAAAGATGAGGTCTGTCTTCTTATGACCTTTGGAAGTGTTGCAGTAGAGGTCAGCTATGATTGTTTCGGGGTGCTGCTTGAGCAGTCTGTGTTTGAAGTTTTGGTAGCATTAGTGGGGGTAAATACTCACTCCAGCAGAGGCTGGCAGCTGGATCCAGGGCAGGTTCAGCTGGAACTGGTCTGGTCAGCTGGGCAGTTTTTCAAGAAAGGCCTCTTATAAGTTGTGTCCCTGTAGCTTGAACAGGAGGTTCGCCGTATGACCCTGTAGTCCCCTTCTTTGTCTTGGGTACAAGTAGGAGAGCAGGTCCAGTCTTCGCGGCTCTTCTCAGGTGACAGACAGCAGGGTTTTTATTTTTTATTTTATTTTACGTAGTTTAATATATCGCGCAAACTTGACCCGAAGGTATTGGGTATCAGAGCGCTTTATATAGCACCAGTTGCGTTACATGAGGACACACAATCATTTTTGTTAGGCACGGGGAGTTGAAGTGATTTGCCCAGAATCACAGGATGTTCAGCTTCATTGCCGAGACTCTAACCCAGTTCCCCAGATTCGAGGTCGACAGCCCTAGCCGTTAGGCCAATTCCTCTCCCCAGGGTTAGTACTCTAATTTTCCACAATGGGCCTCAAGAAGCTCAAGAGGCTTTAGGCAGCGAAAATGCAACTTTCTATAAGTATCTTTTCTTAACAGTTATTAAAATTTCAATTTCACCATTAAATCAGGTTTTGGATAACATTTAAAAAGAGTCCGTGACTCATATTTCTAGCTGTCTCGTAACCAAAATTGGCATCATTAAATGTAATAATGCAACCCAGTATTTTCCTATGGAACAGTGAATCTTGCTATCGTGAAAATTGCTTTTGGGTCTTTTTCACCGTAAAGGAGATGTTTAACATTAAACTTTTAAATGTCCTACCTAAAAATATCATGCACCACCCTTATGTACAGAAACTATGTTTACTTTGTCACTGTAGAGGATGGTACAATCGGCGCTGCAGTGCACTAGTGACATTTTGTTCTTTTTTTAAAAAATATTCATTGATTTTAAGAACAAAATAACTTACAGTTCAGTACCTTGTCAGATCCCCTCATCCCCCTAAACAAAGAGAGATTAGAGTCACAATGTGTGTAAATAGATATAAATCTATACATGACATTGGATCACCTAGACAGCATAATTGGTACTGTCGTATTAAATTACAGCATATCAACATCACAGACCGATCTCAAAAGTATTCATCAACGGTCCCCCCACATCTTGTCCCGGTTCAGGGTCCCGCATTTCCTGTTGTAGCTGGACTTCTACTTAATACCATTCCGTCCTACCTCCCTGTATCACTCCGCTATAAACCAACCTGTGGCATACCCCACATTCAGCCCAAACCCACCTTGCAAATTCCCATAACCATTCGTGTAGGCCTGGAGCAGTGTTTGAATTGTCCACTAGTGATATTCAACTTAGAGGCCATCAGTAACCTTTGTACCATATACTAGGGACTTACAGGTAAGTTACATAGGCCAATTTAGGGTATTCCAATGTCATCATGTTAAAAGGAGAAACACAAGCACTTTACCACTAATTATCAGGGGTAAAGTGCATAGAGTTGAACAGTCATCAAGAACTGATAGGGCAAAAACCTGGAGGTACACCAGGTAGAAGATGGTTATTTTTTCCACCCATCGATTAGGGTCATCTTTATACCACATTCCTGTTTGGTGATTATTGTGGCTACTAAGCCACTAATTCACATGCGAGAAAATATAATCGCAGTTTCTCTTTTTTAGACTCTTTTCATGGATTTGAAGACACTTCCAGTTACCTCGTACTAAGCCATAGATTGGATCAGCCTATCTTCTTGATCACCATAAATCTGTCTTGACTTGTAAACATTAACCCCTTCGGTACGTCAGACGGCCGGGAGCCGTTCAACGCACCAGTGCTCATGTGTGTCGGACGGCTCCCTGCATTCTGATCACATGGCACTGGAAATCCCTCTGGTGCGGGCACCAGAGGGATTTCCTTTTCCCCACAACAGCCGGGTCAGCTGATTTAGAGCAATATTCAGGACAGCAGAGTTGTGTCCACTCAGAGGTTTATCGTAATAATTGTTTATCCTTACACAATTTGTTATAATGCGTATTTTCTTAGACCAATATGTTACGGCTGGTTGATTCAGAACAGTATTATGGGCAGTAGAGTCATATCCACTCGGAGGTTTACAGTGATGATCGTCTGTCAGTGCATGTACGCATCCGACTTCATAAGAACGTCGCCATTCGAAAGTGTTCGCCTATGACTCTACTGTCCTGAATATTGCTCTAAATCAGCTGACCTTAACGCATTGGCTTAAGAAAGAACGAACTATAACATATATTGTAAGCCCTGAAGAAGTCCGTTTTGTGGAAGAAACGCGTTGGCGGTTGCAAAAAACGTTTTTAAAGATTAAGAAAAATGAATAAAGGATAAAACCAAAAAGCACCCGATGACATCGATCTTTCTTTGGAAAAACAGTTGTGTCAAATATTACTGTCTGTGTATTATACATGATTAATTCTCTATAAGTGTGCAGGGCTGTCTGTTTTAGGCACCGGGGATTTGTTTATGGGCATGCCAGTGAGAAGCCCCATAGGCAAGGGTCGCTCCCTTTTTTTTAGGCACACACTTTGGCTGTTTCAGTGATATTTTTATTCTCATCTGCACCCAAGCGGTGGCAGAAAAACACTAGAAACCAGGGAGAGTTTGTGTGTGTAAACTGGAATTTGGCTGACGGTCTGCATGTAATGACCTTTGGCTTGCAATTTGCTTGCAGTGTATGTGAACCTGCATCTGGCTAATGGTGTGGGTGGACTCAAGCTTGATGACGGTGAGTGTAGATGTAGATTAGTGCTTGCCTGGTGGTGTGCGTGGAGTGGCGCTTGGCTAGCAGTGTACGTGGACTGGTGCTTGGCTGGCTGTGTGCATGGATGGTGCTTTGCTGCAGGTGTGGACTTGCTGTAGCAGGCACTGGGCATTTCCCCAGTGGGCTGGAGGGATGGTGGACATTTTTCTGGCCGTGGGGGGTGGTTTTGTCACTGGGGCACGTTTTGTAGCAGTGCTGCAATATCAGGCCCCAGTAACAAAAGCGGGAGCAGTGCTTTTTACTAGCACGCCCCTCCCACATTTTTTTCCAATTTCTGTGTGGGAAAGTTGTGGGATCACCGGGCTTACAGAAATTTCCGTCCACCCAGCGTTCCCCAGGTCTCCCGATAAAAATGGTCCCTCACTCGTGTGGGTGGGCCAAGGACCCGCGACAGGCAAGGGCCCAAAACGTATTGTGGAGACATCAAAATGACCTATCACAAAACACACTGGTTTTGTAAGGGTGGCACCAGGTTTTTTGGACCTGGTTCGGTGGCCATCCATGGAAATTTGAGAAAAGTTTGATATTTTTCAGCTACAATTGCTAGTGTCGTCCATTTCCTCAAGCAAAATGTTTTTAATCTGCAGACTAGCAGTTTTCTATGTTTATTAGTTCAGTTCAGTAAACTCTGTTGTTGGAAAGCCCCACTCTTGTTTTCATATATTTTTTAGTAGTAACAGGTCATCAAAAGAATTGCAAACCGAGTTAACGTTTTGTTGCTTCCAATATTATCTATTTCTTTTGAATTTCTCTTGTGCTGACGTGTGAGATCATAAAATCAACTGGCACCGTTCTGATGCATAAGTACATGTAATTCCCTCTGCTGAGTTTATGAAAATCTCTCAGTTTAATGGCGGTGCACGAACACTCTTTAGCAGTCTAGATCCACTAAAGCCACTAAAGCCGTCAAAGGCCCTTGCTAACCTTTGCGAGAGGTTGTCGTTTTCAAAACGGCATCATATTAAAAATGTATGCAGCGGCCGTGAACTTGTGACATAGGCATCCAGGCCTAATGTTAGCCATTTCATGGGGCACGCATGATGAATGAAAGGTTAACTGCCTTGGCGCGGGGTGTTCACAGTGACACACTGCAAATAGCCCGGCTGCTCGGGGTGTAAATATGGCGTGCGTGCACTTTGTTGTGACATTGTGTACTTAGTCGTTTGAGAGCCTTGGATACAAAAGAGAAAGGGGCGGATGAATCCCTCCGTGGCGCATTTCAGCCCAAGTGGATTTCCATTACACCCAATTTGAGAAACCCCATCTGTGGTCTGGTGGTGATTATGAGCGGAAGGCGCAGCTCTTGTATAAATATTCATTGTCGAGTTGAGACGAATGGCAGATTCAAGCTAAGGCCGCCATCCGAAGAAAAATGGAGTGCGCAACATATACCATGGCTCCGCTTGTGAAGTTTTGCCTCCAAGTTTAATTGTGTTTAGTGTGTATGCAATGATGAGAAGGAACCCCAGGATATGAAAGCCTGTTAATCTTTTTGTGTCCCGTTCTGTTCTGCTGCAGTGCCCAGAATGGCAATCTGGCAGTCCCCAAAGGGCTGGTCCAATAGGTCTGAGTGTGGCCGTTTTTTTGCTGTCTGTGGGCCTGTTTTATGGTCTGGCGGGCAGGGTTTTCTGTTCAATTCCCTGCTATTACCTACCTTGTCTGTCTTCCTCATCACGGTCCTAACTGGTGAATACTTTGTGTGATGTACACAGAACTCACCCATATAAATACCATTTCTTTACCCCACCCAATCAGTGGAGGCTGGTATTTGAAGGCGGGGGGAGGGGGAGCGAGGGAGGGAGTGGTTGAATGAATTAAAAATAAAAATAAGAGTTGTGGGGTTGGGGGGGGAATGGATAAAAAATTAAAATGCTCCTCTGTCCGCTGCTGCTGCACACCGTCGCTGCCGCCTCCTCTGGGCCCTCTGCTGCCCGCTTCCAGGGCAGGAAGCAGGAAGCACCCAGCTACCAGCCTCCTGATAGCCAATCACAATGCTGCAATGCAGTGTTGTGATTGGTCTGAGTGCCATGGTTCGGCGTTCAGCCAGAGAATGGGAGCTGGGCATGTTCTCCATGCAGGCTGTATTACAGCCTGAATGGAGAACAAGTAAAGTGCGCAAGGCGGTTTGACCGGCCGAGACAGCCGGTTTTAAGCGTCCTGCACACTTGGAGTGGACAAACCACTCCTTCCCTTCCCTGCTCTATGAGCAGAGCAGCCCCGCCCCTTTCCAGGTGAGCAAGGGGAAAAAAATTATAATAACGATGAGTTATTATCATTTTATTTTTTCCTTTTTCGACCTGCGCAGAGGGGCGATGCACTTCCACCTTGGTGGAGGAGCGCCATTGCACCCAAGATGCCTCCCACAGGAAATACCCATCACGTGATGTTTTAAGGAGGAGCCAGGACAATCATTCTTTCTGAATTATGAAGCTACAGCAATTCCAGCAGTTTTTTCTCACCTTCCTCAACAGAGGGAGGACAGGAATTTAGGACCGTGATGAGGAAGACATTGTCTGCGAGTAATGAAGATTGTTGGTAAGTCACCAAGTCAGTACCTTCCTTGTCCTTCCTTGTCACAGTCCTGACAGACGAGTGTATATCCAAGCTATTGAAAAAAAATTGATACCAGACATACGCACGATGCAACATTTCTTCATTATATGAAAACGTATATAGAAATCCACACAAACAGTGAACTGCACACAGCACTGCTGAACAAAAATCTGGAGACAACAGATGTGCAAGTCAACACTTGGGTGTAAATCTACACTTGAAAATGATGAATAGCAAAAAGTGTTGATTTGCCCGCAGGTATAGTTAATCTGCTCGTGTAAATTCACCTTTGTGACTAGGGCCTTTAGAGTCTAATAAAAGCCCAACTAAAACTATGGTTTGAACAGAATAGAAAACAGCCATCAACTGAGGAAAATAATACACACCACACAAACATAACTATTGGGAACACATATATATCGTCCACACCAAGGGCTCTGCCCTCATCTCCAGACATCAGCTACAGTTGTATTACTTGTCATTGTTTGTGTGTGTTTCTTTGGGACATGCTCAGAGTTATGATGTGAGATTTGTATCTTTATGATTCGTTACTCAGCATCATGTGACTCTCGGCAATAGCTCACTTCATCTCCTCGGTGGCCCCCCAGGCCCTACATACCATTAGGGGTGATCAGTTCAAGCTTTATAAATGTGGAATTTAATTCAATCTCATTTGAAGGATTTATATATGTCGGTAATGTTTAGTTGTATGATTCTTACATTTTTACTTTAGTTTATTCATTTTTTAATATATTTTTAGTTTTGCAACTTAGAGTATACAAGAAAGACACAGGGAACACCAACAGATCTTGCGTTTTACCCCTTTTGATTGCCACTAAGTCAGCAAAAGTCTTTGTCACCAGAGGGTGCCTCCAAAAGCCCAGCTGTAGTCACATCTAGTGTGAGAGATATGGGGGGAGGCTGAGGAGTCTCATGTATCCTGGTTCTTAGATGGAGCATGGCCTGTACTTAATTTGATCCAGTGGTTTCCGGTGCTCGGCACTGGCACTTAATTGTCAACACCAGCAATTATTACAGCTTGCTACATGGTGGTGCTCTTTATCTACTTTAGAGATTAGTGCAACAACAGTTCTATATTAATTGAATAGCCATTACAAAAGACTAATACTTGCCAGCCAAGCCATTCTTAAAGCTTTCGGTTCTGGAATATTCTAATTCATCACACTTGTAGAAGTGTATTGGTTAGTAGTTGTGTTGGTAGGGTCATCGAAAGCCCAGGCAGGGGCAATGGGTGGTGCAATCCGCAGTAGCCTCTTGATGAGGGTCTTGGCACTTATGTTTTTCTTTTTACAAATAAAGCACTGAGCGTGCAAAATATTTCTTGCCTCCCCTAGCATGTACAGGCTTCGTCATGCTCCTGCATTGGCATCTCACATCCTAGTGTCATGATACAGCAGCGAGAAGAGTCAGGTTAGACACATATGGGAAAGGATGTGGTCTAAGGGCTGGGTCGGGCGACCTCAAAGCTGGGGAACCGGGTTTGTGTCTTGGCAGGAACGCTCCACATCCTGTGATTCTGGGCAAATCAGTTAATCTCCCCGTGCCTAACAAAAAATAAATAATTAATGCGTCCATCTGTAACGCAACTGGTGCTCATGTAAAGCGCTCGAATACCTTTGGGTCTAGTTCGCTCTATATACAACTACAAAAATAAAAACATACCTGGAGACCCAAAAATGGTGTCCCTTAATATTTATGTGCACAGGTGGAGGGAGACACTCGGTGAAAAGCTCCAACAATCATCAATTATACGAGGTCCCCGAAAAACAAAGTAATAATTGAACCACAACAAACTATGTCAACAAACTCAGAAAAATACCCTCTCCCCCTTGTTGCTCAAAATTTCTTGTGTACTCACATTGTGTCTCTGCTTTGATATTGTTTCTGGCAGGGAATTAAACAACCACATCATGGCAGTGCTTTGAGGCAGCAAAACAAACACACGTATTTATCCCAGCACAGCGGAAAGTATGCCTGCAGCACGGTTTATTAGCTCAATTGTTCGAAAAGGTGAGAGCTTCACAGCATGTATCCGACTGACGCAGCAAAAGCGATGCGACAGCTAGCACTGCCTGGAGGGGAATGGATTCTTCCATGCGTCTTTCGATTGGCTCTCGCTGCGTTCCATCCTGTACAGAGTGGGTCAGGCAGGTCAGGCTGCAGATCCCTCTGGCTCCATGGATGGTTTCCACCTGCTCCCATGCATTTTCGGCTCGTTAGGGAGACGCTTCTGAGTGGGACAGAAAACGAGTTGCCTTTGCACCAGAGTTAAGCTGTTGTATAGAATCTTGCTAAATGTAATCAAATGTCATTCAAATCCAAAATGTGCTTTCATTTATTTTGAACCTAGTCACATTGCTGTTATCATAAACTGGCTTAAATTAAATCCATAGTTGCACATTCATCTTTCTGATCTTCAGCCCCAATTACCCAAAATGGGCTGATGTACTGACTGCACCTAGTAAATACTATTAGCCGGGGGTGGGGTATTAACCATAATGCAGATGTATAAACAGAAAGATGTACTGCACATTTTGGAATATAAAAGAGCACTTGAAATTGGTGCCACATAATAGTGTAGCTTATATTTTATGGCTACCCTTCTGTTGTATATGCCTTTGTTGTTCCCACGTCCGGGATCATTAGGCTGTCGAGCAAAAGGGGCTTCTTTTCAGCCTGGCAGTTCTTCTGCCAATGGGCCTTTATATGGCTTGCCACGCACAGGATATAGCTCACCTTCTCACCTCAGTGCTGCTGACTGGATTGGCACAACTAGGGCGACACAAGTGTAGTATAATGGCGCAGGCGTATTCGCCGATGCTACTGCATGGACCACAATGCCTTGGGGTAACACGCTGGTAGGAGGAGCAGGGTGCGGCCAATTGGACTTTTGTTTATATTCAGGCTCCCTTGAGCCGGTGGGGCTGACGAGCCCATGGACAGCACCTGCGTGCCATGAGTGATACTTTTTCGGCAGCCTACGCGGCAACCCCACACACATACCTACTCCCTGCTGACGAGAGGCAACTACCTCGAAACACGTGTCCAGGGATGGCTAACTCGACACTTACCTTCACTTACAATTTTGGCACAGGCGTATTCGCCGATGCTACTGCATGGACCACAATGCCTTGGGGTAACACGCTGGTAGGAGGAGCAGGGTGCGGCCAATTGGACTTTTGTTTATAATTGCAGTGGTGTTTGTCATGCGCGACTCCAATGTAACCGCCATTTTGTTGACGCACACTCCAAATATGCCCCACGGCTAGTAAGACTGGCCATGCATTGCTGCCTGATCTAATACTTTGATGGTTTTGATGTGTTTGAAACGATTAGCTTCTCTTAAATTGTTTTCCCTCTTTTCAAATTGTTGATATCAAATATTTATCAGTTGGAGCGCCTGATCTATTTTATAGCCAAGGTGCATTGCGCTCACTCGCCCTGGTTGCCCGCATGTAATTTACTAGTTAGTTTCACCTTGAACCGGATGGTAGTAAAACGGTGTATCATGCAACTAATGGGCAGCCTTATTTCAGTGTAGTGCAGTAAAATGCCTCTAGAATTGTGCCAGATTGCCTTGTAAACATGTGCTTGACATCTCTGGCCTTGATTCTGAAAATGAAAAACGAGATTTTAGAGCATCCGAGCTCATCTTATATATATCTACGCCTTTTTTCTACAGAGCGACTTTCCTCACGAACAAGAGTGCATACCACTCAAAAACACAAAAGGAACTGAAATGTAATCCAATAAACATCACAAACACTGCCCTCACGTTACATTATCATCCCAGTCTAACTCAAGTGGCCAGCATACATTCCACATCAATCAAGAAAAGGGCAGCAGTTCACCAGAAGCTTGAAAATGTGGTCCCTGTGTAGTCTCATTTCCTTCGCTAGGTCATTCCGGAACATGCTAGCTGTTGGAAATTCGGTTACTGGTTGAGGGGGGTGAATCTATGTCAGGGTGAAATGCAAGCAAACCCCAAATTAACCTGTGCTTAAGCGACTGGCAGCTTGGCACAGAGCAGTCAGAATTAACTTGGAGGCAATGTATAAAACATTTATGCAGCACTTAAAACAGTAATAAAGTGAAAACACAAAACAAGAAAAAATCCCACACCAAATTAGAAAAATAGAGTAAAATGTAATAAACTGTTTGAGATTAAAACATTAAAAATCCAATCAGTAGAACTGGAGATATGGTGTTTTGAAATTGTAAGTGAAAATAGTGGCTAGAAGCACATAGCACCAACTGTGGTCATTTGGTTGCCCTGGACCGGGACAAAGTCACAAGTTCAGGCTGACCATGAGGGAGCGCAGGCTGGATGCAGGGACCATAATAGGTTCGCCGAACAAAGTACCTTAAAGCCTGGTTGCTGAGTGTTGCGAGATCCTGCGTTGAAGTTGCTTCTCACAGCAGCTACTCAGAGGAGTTGCGAGGCTGTGATGCAGAGTCCTGCATCGTCGAGGATGACATCGATGAGGGACTTACAATGCGAAGTCTTGCGGCGAAGATGCATCACGCACCGGTGGTTCAGAAGAAGAGGTGGGGCTGTAATTAATAATCCTGCATCATTGTCAAGGAAGCCATCCACGAGGGGCTTATAATACTAGGGCCTGTGTCGAGGATGCTTCACGCTGTGGCGGTTCTGAAACAGAGCTGCAAGGAGTTACATCGCGCTGTGTCAGTTCTGACCACGGCTGGGCTGGCAGAGCAACTTTAGCACCACTTTCAAGAGTCCAGGACTGGGGTGGCACCACTCAGGTTATTGGAGCCGTTTCTATTCCTCAGGTTCTGATCAGGAGGCCAGCCAAATAGCGCTTGGAGTCATTCTGGAATCCTGGGTTCAAGATGCAGCTCCAGACCTTTTCACTCAGGCAGCAGGGCAACAGGGTAACAGAGTAGCAGTCCTTCCTGCAGAACACCACATCAGTCCTTTTGAGTTTTCCACAGGTCCAGAAATTTGCTGAAGAGTTGAGTCTGAGGGTCCAATATTTATAATTGCTGCCAGCTTTGAAGTAGTAGAAGGTTCTGGAAGTTTGCAGCCCCTAGAGGTGCTTTGAATTTCCTGCCTCCCTCCCCTTGATACAGATTGTATATAGACACAGTAGACTAATGTCAAACCCTTAGTGAGTGTGCACATGCAGAGACTTTGTAATGTGCAAGTGTGGTAGAAGACAACTCCTCCCCCTCATCAAGTCAGAGATGGCCTACCCTGCCACCAGCTATGTTCCTCTGTCTCACTTACTGGGAGCAGTATATAATGACCAACTGCCAGCTACACCTAGTCATGTGATCCACGAAACAGGCTTCAGGCACCAAATTGTTGGGACAAGAAAGTGCCAATGTTTAAAAAAAATTGCATTTTCAGAATTGTGACATACAATCCAACTTTACCATTAAAGAGGACTTTAAATTACAATTCTCTAGATACTAAACTCAATATGACTACTTGCTCCTAATTAAAAGCTATCACTTATTAAATATAATAAGGACATCCAATGTTATCCTATGGAAGAAGCAGGCCTAGCAGTAGTGAAACACAAATGTAAGAGTTTTTCACTACCAGGACATGTAAAACTTAAAAGTACATGTCCAACTTTTTAAATACACTGCGCCTTGCTCTATGGGCTATTTAGGGCTACCCGAGGGCTGGCTTATATGTCTTTCAAAGACAGTGTTAGGCCTGTCAACAGGTTTATTTTGCCAGGTCAAAATAGCTAGCTAAACTGTACGCATGGACTGCAGTGGTAGGCCTGAGACATGTTTAAAAGGGCTACTTAGGTGTGTGACACAATTGATACTGTAGGCCCACTAGTAGCATTTAATTTACAGGCATTGGGTACATGTAATACCACTTTACCAGGGACTTACAAGTAAATTAAACATGCCAATTAGGTGTAAGCCAATTTTACCATGTTTAAAAAAGAGAGAACAAGCACTTTAGCACTGGTTAACAGTGGTAAATTGTGCAGAGCCCTAAAGCCAGCAAAAACAAATTCACCAAAAACAGGAGGATGGAGGGCAAAAAGTTAGGGAAAAGCCACACCAAGGATGTTGGGTCCAATTCCAGGGCTTGTAGTAAACATGATTTTTTACTTTAGGTCATGGTTTGTAAATGTTACGAATCCCTTTATAATTCAGGTAATTTGCCCCATTATCTTATTGAAACTATTTCTTAACTACTAACAGCATTTTATTGCACTGTATCTACAAAGATTTTTTAACCACCATTTGTAGATCCAAAATTCTTCAGGTTTTCCTGTTACTCTCTGTGACTTTAACTCAGCTACATTGAAACAGGTTTGAGGCTGGTAATCTGCATAGGTTTAATAAACCTAAAACCAGCTTTTAGGTCAAAATGATGGGAAAAAGAGGGGTACAAACTATACACAAATGTAATTGATAAAAGTGTCTTACCTCAGTGCACCTTCGGTTTTAAATGGCTCGCCTGCTATAGGATTTGCAGCAAAACAAAAGGGAAAAGGAGAAATGGTGAAATGGTATTCTCCTTGTCGGAAAATAGAAGATTACTAGACACATGCAATCAATTTTGTTCACAGAGAAGAAACGTAAGTATTTTCAAGATGTGACACAACGCATTGTTTATCAATGTAAATTATATAAATTGGCTACTTTGGGGAGACCAGTTTCTCTGACATGTCATTGTATGTGTCATGGGCACACCATTTATGGCCCTTGAAGTCTTCACCAAGTTAGAAGTTCAATATATTTAATAGCCATTGTATGTAACTTTATGCAATGGAGAGCAGCTAGCCTCCGGTAGAGGTCAGGTATCTGGTTGTCTGGACGTGTTTGAAAGTTGGAACTGGGTTTGCTGTCGAGTGGAAAATGAATTCCATGTTGGTGGTAGCTTTCTTTGGGTATTTTGTTGATATCTTGGTAATAATACAGGACGGGCATGTTTTAAGGGAATGAATACCGTAAAGTTAGTCCGTTTTGTAGTGGAGTGGGGTTTACTGTATATTGTTGAACTTAAACTCAAGGTCAGCGGGTAAGATGCTCATAATTTCCATATACAGTTTAAACACCTTGAGGGATAAGGTATGTCTTTGTACAATCACACAGTTGATAGGGAGGGGTAAGGGTCTTAAGAATGTATCCTGCAAGAATTAGTGGCAGTTGAAGAAGTGGGTGGATAGGTCAAGGAGTTTCCATGCTATGCCTGTGCAAAGTTATGGTTTGGTTAGAAGGGCTTTGCATGATTTTTCTTAAATGCTGCATGGAGGTCTCTTCAGTCAAGGATGGAAAGGGAATGGAGCTGGCAGCCTGGGTGGTAACTGTTTTCATAGTGCATCAGGGCTGGAAGTATGATTGGCAGGCTTCTGTAGTATGTGTTAGTGTCTATGGCTCTAGAGTGTGATGGCGTCTCTTCACTTTCAATAGTTTTGCAAGGGAGTGTGGAATGTGTGATGTGTACAGATTCACAGCATATACATGTTTTTTCAGGTCATGAAGTGTAAGTAGTTAAAAGGACTGGAGTTGAGTTTATTTGTTATGGCCTACGCTTTAATTTCAAGAGTTAATCATTTGTTTATGGCTGATATTTCCCAACGAAGTGTGGGATATATTTATCGATAGGCAAACGAAGTAGTATTGGAATACTTTGAAAATTACTCTGGTTTTCTGATGAAGGTTCCCTTTTGCATAGATCTGTATTATGTGCCTATAATTTCAAGAGTTATGTCTGATGTTGCACCATCCTTCCATTTCTTGAAGGATGCAGTCGATAACAAAAATTCCAACACCTGTCTTAAAAAGCTGAACACAGTTACCTAAACAATTTTTTAACAGAGCTGAAGGTTTGCTTTTCAGATCACAGAATTCTTTTAATATTGTTTTAGCACCAAATACGCATTCCGTTGTTTCCTTCTTTTAATTTCACTGTGGATCACACATTATGATCTGGACCACTGAATGATGCCTTCTCGTAAATGAAGCTCTACACCCTCTTTGAAAGTTGTCAACCTTTAGTCAATGTGGGCGGTGCCGACTTTAAAAGCCTCTTTCATAAGTATGTTCTGTCCATCTGATTTCGCCTTAGCAAGCATCTGACTGAATTCATTCTTTCTCCTAACCTTTAAATCCCTTTCAAGTCCATCTTTTAATATTGATATTCTGTTAAGAGGTGGATCACAATACCTCACCATAACAATGTATGTGGCTCTTGTCTACATTTTACGTAGGAAATATTCAGATATAGATACAGTGTCATTACCTGATGTTATCACTTTAGGGCACACTGTTTAAGACTATGACCCTCTCAAAAACGTCTTATTGTCCATTGGTCAGCTTATGAGAAAACTAGCCATGCACATGGTTTCAAAAGGAGAGCCTTCTCAGCAGCTTCAAAATGCTCGAAACAACTTAGGCCACCTTTAGTATAACTTAGCATCAGCGCTAGCCTGATGTAAAGCGGCATATAGCTGCACCATACACAGCATGCTACTTAATATCCTGCACAAAAGTGCTTGAAGGGTGAGTATTTCATAGTACAAAAACCTCCATGCACTGCTCTGTGCTGTGTTGCATCAAGAGGGTGTTACTCCTACCGATCAAAGCAAAAAACACAGATTTCGATACAAAGCCTATGAACTAAGATCACACAACTGGGCTACGCTTCAGAAATGCTTACTTGAAGAAAGCGCTAACACGTGGAAATATATACCTCATTAATAATAAAAATAATAATTATAAGCAAATTTGTAAACGCATGGCTACACTAGCTAGTGTGTCCCCACGCTGCGACAAGAGCCCGTTCCAGGCAAGTAGGGTGAGGCAAAAAAAGGGATCAGACAGGGGAATTACCAGATGGGAAAAGCCACTACAAACATACACTGCATTTCATGTGTACTGCAGGGCACAGCCCACATCAAATCTGTGGGGACTTTCTGAGTTCGTCTATGCCCAGGAATTTGAAGATGGAAGAATATATCTCCATTTGAAATCTCATGCTAGACAGAGCACACTTAACCTCTGCAGCATGGTGTGAGGCTGCGCATTGCACAAGGCTGCCTATCTGTGCACCAGACCAATCTTTGTAGATATGTTGTTGAACATTTATTTCTGCTTTCTGCCCGTCAATTTCAATTTTTATCTTTGTAGTATGTAATTTCATATTTTCTAATGTTGTCCTTTTGTTTGTTTGCTGTCTTGTTGCCTCAATTGTTAGTTCCATGCTATTTTCCTATAGTAATCTAACATCTATTATGGAAATGTGGTGCTTTGCATTGTTTTTATGGATCTGTTCTGGGCTGGAGGCTGAGTATGGGACATAATGGAAATGGTAGTTTCTGTATGCACTTTTAATAAGTGATGTTTTTAACTAACACCATTTAAATATTTTAGGATCCTTATCAATAGGGGCATAACAAGATGTATATGGCCGAGGACAATACATTACCCCAATGAATGTGGAGCAGAGTCCAGGTTGTGAAAATAACAATAGAAACCCAATGTAACTACGTCCTAGGAATGCTACCACTATTGGTAGGCAAAGACACATTGATCCAAACATCAAGCAGTACATCTGAGGGAGGCAAAA
This sequence comes from Triturus cristatus, assembly GCF_964204655.1. Classification (NCBI taxonomy): domain Eukaryota; kingdom Metazoa; phylum Chordata; class Amphibia; order Caudata; family Salamandridae; genus Triturus; species Triturus cristatus. Next base: position 351,296,029 of record NC_140583.1, read on the forward strand.
CCTAAATTGAAACCCTGTTCATTATGGACTCATATAACATTGAAAGATTAGAACTGCCTCACACAACTTTAGACAACTGAAAAAAAAACCATATGTGTCAAAATCGAATGAGAAATTCTAAAATGTCTTGCATCTTGTGTAACTCTCTTTTTGGTTGTATTGCTTATTATGGTATTTTAAATGTTTATATTTCTCCTCTCAAAACTAATAAAGATATTAGAACAAAAAAAAAATTCTTGCATATGCATTGCCTACCATAGGAAGGCATAGGCCTTTCGAAAGGTGTTAGTTCGATAGGTCAAATTTGCAGTTTAAAGCTGCACAGCCAGGCTACAGAGGTGGATTCACAGTCATGTGTACACTGACACTTGTAGTGGCGGGTATCCAATAAGAATGAATAGGTTGTTGTTTGCCCGCACCGACCATTGACAAAGTTAAGTGCATATTTTAACAAGCATCATAGTCCTTCTAGCCTTGAGAGCCATATTTAATAATGTCATTTAACATATTACTGTATTCTTTTGAGCTGGAGCATTTATGGGTTATGTATTAAGGATGCACTCAGGCTTCATATAGAATTGTGCTGTATCGATTATTCTAGCATTGAAAACAAGAAGCATAAGGAAAAGAAACAAGTCCAACTTACAGTAACTAATGGAGTACATATGCCCCTGAGAGCCACTAAGCACTAGGATTCAAATGAGCCAATACAAAACATTTTAATGTGTGCTATTGGAGGCGTGATAGTTAGATGCATGCAATATATGTATCGATATATTGTTTGTATTTGTATTCACCCAGCATGCCCTACCTGGAGGCTGTCACTCTAAAACAACAAACTTGTATCGTATAACGATCCTCTCGAATAACAGACCATGGGCCTAGATATGGAGATCAATCCTCCCAATATTGTTGAATGGTGGTTAGAAAAAACCTTGAAACAATATCACATAAAGATTTAATAGCAGTTGGCACATTAGCAATTATATACGAGTCCTTCCAGTGTTTGACTACCAGGAGGTGCCCTTTGTCCGTGAAGCAAGTAGCAACCCTAGGCAGGGTAAGTTATGCTAGTCTATAACCAACATAAAAACTCACGTTTTTTGAGGTAACATGTTGTCTGCGTGATACCCATCATTTTTGGACATGGGGCACGCCACGATTTTTTTTTGTGTGATCTTTGAAATGCTTTTCTTAGGGGTATGCTGATTAAGGCAATTCCTTTCCTAACGAAAACTAAAAGATAAAGAGACAATACATAATGAAAATATTTGTCTCTTTTATTTAGGTATTCATGTTTCATCATTCAGCTATGAGGGCGGTAGGCCTCATCAAGAGCATTTGTATTCATAAACAATGTAACACACATTTCAGATAGCTAGGGATCTGTAGCAATACGTTACTCTGAAGAAGGCCTGTGTTCCTTTTCGGCATTTGAAGAGGCCAAAACATGCTGGTATGCGAATGTTTGAATCCTCGTATTCAGAAAATATCCCAACATTATAGTTTTTAACTGTACCATTGTACTTGGAAAAAAAGAGAAATACCCCAAGGTATTTTTCTTCACTGGATTCTAGCTCCTATCGAGAACGCATGTTATCAAGAACTTCATAATTGGTTGAGTCGCTCGAGGTGGTACCTACCTACCTACCTACCGTATGGGGAAGAGGACCCAGAGGATGAAGCATGGCACGATAATGTAGGCAAGGTGTCCTCTTCCGTTATCTGGGGATATCTAAATCTGCTTAAAGACCTAAAAGGTAGGATCTTGCCAATAAGGACCTACGTACTTGTATTTACGATAGTGGATGGCACAATGTGTGTTGCAGTCCACTTGTAGCATTAAACTCTCAGGCCCCGTGTACACTTTGTGCTATATACTAGGAACATACTAGGGACATACAGGTAAGTTAAATATGCAAATTAGTAGTATCAATATTATACCATATTGAAAGGCAGAGCACAAGCACTTTATCACTGGTTAGCAGGGGTAAAGTACACAGAATACTACAGGCAGCAAAAATATAGCCTTTATCAAAAGGTGCAAAATCTCGGGTGACCCCACAAAGAAAGGTGGGGTTCCTACATATAACTACCACTGTTCTTGAGAATCCTATAATATATTGCATGATGTTCAACTGAAGCAACACCATAAACAACTGTAACTTGATCTATACATGCATGCATCTGCTCCAACATGAGTAACAAAAACCTATCATGGCTTGACTACCAAGCAAGAGGTGTTCTAACCTAATATAAGAGATTGGAGTATTAATTCAGGAGGGTGAGAACCCATCTCTAATAATGATCACATTCCTTGACAGAGTGAACTTTAAATCACTAAATAAACCTGTGTTTAACCCTCTGGTAGCTTGGCACAAAGCAGTTAGGCTTAACTTAGAGACAATGTGTAAAGTATTTGTTAAGCACTCAAACAGTAATAAAGTGAAAACACACCAATTTAGAATAATGGAGTATATTCTAATTAAGAAAATAACACCAAGATATCAATAAATAGAAAAGGAGATATGAGTTTTTAAAAATGTAATTATAAGCAGCACCAAAAAGCACAAAGCGCCAACCACAGTTATTTGGTAGCACTAAACTGGGTCAAACTCAAAAGTTATGGCTGAGTGCGATGTATAGCCGGTCGAATGCAGGGATAAGTTTGTTCCGGGGAACAGTTTATTTTCCGACCGAGAAACCTTTTTGGAGGAAAAGGGATCGTTGATGTGCATCAGTAGGGCCAGCTGTATGCTGGCTCTGAACCGGGGATCGACATCAAAGGGTGGCTGAAGAGTGGGGTCCTGGTCTGGTTGGTGACAACATCTGGAAATCTCTGATAGGGCAAAGTCTGTTCCCAGGAAGGCCTCAACGTTGAATTGGAGGCGGCTGAGCATTGGTACTGACGAAGTCCTCTACAATCAGACTTGGACATTTTCTGAAAGTCAGATCTCCTTCAGCAGGGCCAATAGAAGCCAGCAGCAAAGTCCAAGCCAGCTCCTGTTGGAATTGTTCAGCTGGGCATTTACAGGGAGAGAGGCCTCTGGAAGCTTTTTGTGTCCCAGTAGCTCAAACAGGAGTTCAGCCAGCTGACAATTGAAGTTACTTCTGTGGTGGTGGGTGCAAGAGAGGTCTAGAGCCAGCCTGTATGTGAAGGGTAAACCATTTTCCACCCAGTAAAACCGATCTTGTCTGTTCCTCTACCCCCACTGTGCTTGGTACCAGTTTGACTATAGAGACAAAGGGGAAGCAGGACTAGGTGTGTGTGTGATCTACTCATGAAACGGTAGACATCCTTTGAAACTCAGGGTGGGGCAGGGCACACCCCAAGCCATCCTATCAAGGGAGGAGTTCCCCACAACAAACCTATAGCACTTTATTCTGTGTCTCAAAGCAATATACATCTCACCACAGATGAGCCATCAGGGGTTCAGTGAATTCATGGACACTGGCAGTAAAGCTTTTTAGCTTTTTGGTTTTAGGCAGGAAAATGACTTGGCTTTAGTGTCATTTCCACAATAGTAATATAAACTTTGACTTCCCATTAAGTTGGATTTTAAATTATTATTAAAAAGAGCCCTTGAACCATTTTTCTAGCTACTCCCAAGCTGAATTTACCACTTGTTAAAGGTAATAGTATAAGTCTGTGTTAACCTTTGGAAGAGCCAGCCTTGCCACAGTGAAAAACGACTTTGGAGGTCTATTAATATCAGGGCATGTAAAACATTAAATGTACATGTCCTATGTTTTCATTAGGGGTGCGTTATATGTATTAGAAAGGAAGGTTTAGACCTGGAAAAAGGTTGGTTTAGCCAGGTCAAAATTGCAGTTTAAAACTGCACACCCAGCGGCATTAGCATTCCTGGAGACTCGTTTTAGAGTGCTACCTTAGTGGGTGTCTCAGTGAGTGCTACAGCCCACTAGCAGCATTTGATTTACAGGCCCTGTGTAGATGTGTACTATATACTAGGAACTTATAAGTAAATTAAGAGTGCCAATTAGGGTTATGCCCATTCCAATATGTTTAGGGAGGAGATCACAAGAACTTTACCACTCATTAACATGAGCAAAGTACGCAGTGCCGTATGGCTACCAAAAAAGGGTTCAGCAAAGAATGCTGATCTCCTGAAACTACTGCACAGCTATCTACAGAAATGTATGGGTCCACATACGTTTGATTTGCCAGCCTCCTCCATCTGTCACTAATGCAATATAAGAAGTCTGTTCAGAGGACTTGTTTCGGAACTATATAGAATGCTTGCTGGAACTCTACCAGTAGCGCAGAAAACTAGTTCCAGATGGCAAATCATACTACTTAGAGTACTGTGAAGAAGACTGGCCAGACCTGATGCTTACAGACAATAAGGCTGTTAGAGAAGCTAGAAATAAATTTTGGGAGGGTGGGATGTGGCCTACGCCATATTTAGTGGCATCATAACCATTTGAATACTTATTGGGACACACAATATGGGCAGAAATGTCCAGGGAAGGCACCATCAATAAACCACCATCAGCCCAATAGGCACTATTACGCAGTGTAGAAGATGTAACATGAATGGCACACCACTTACATAGATGGCTGTCAGAATCCTTAGAAGCAGCCAAAATATGTATCCTACAACATTGGTGCCAACTGACGGTCCCCAATGGATGACTGGATAAGGGAGAAGGTCACATTTGCAATGTAATTGGGGTTATGTCCTAAACAGGGCAGACTAGTAACCCAGTAGCTTACAGAATTAAGTAATTGATGGTAAATGGACACTCCACATAGATACGGACCTATTACCTAATTCTGCAGGAGTATAAATATATACATATACACAATCAACCATGCTGATCAGACTAACCCCTCTTAACATCTACATAGTGCAGAATTTTGTTTTAAAAAATACCATGATTATTAATAATATTATAAATAATAACAATAATAATAATAGTAATACATTAATAATGCAACTAGTCTCACAGTAAGACACAAAGCTCTAGATAAGATAGTGCTTATTACAGAGAGCAAGATATTCTTCTGTCATGTAATCTTCTCACCCTCAGCAAAACCAATGACACCTGAATATGGTAAAATTTTGGAATGAAGGCAGGCAGCCGCTATAGGGAGAATAGATGCTTTCTCTATCCTTTCCACCAGACCCCCCCTACTTTCATTCTGCTGTATCCAATATTGCCCTATTTAGTCAAATGTGTATTGTTTTGTATTACCCTCATTCATTTTTCTATTATTAGTTTATACTGTCCAATATTATAATCTTATGTGCATGTACCAAAGCATTAAATAGCTCACATGTAATAGCTATGGGAAACTGTATGAAGTCTCTGTGATATAAGAATGTACACTATTTGATTTCTTCTTGATAATAAAAGAATTGTTGGCATATAAATAAAGTCACATAATTTACCTGCATAATATTTATGTTTATCTTGCAGTTTCTACCACAGAGGTCGCAGTCCAGCAACCCTGAATGTATTACTCCCCATGGAACTATTCTTCATCAGACCTTGGATTTTGATGAGTTCATACCTCCAATACCACCTCCACCGTACTATCCACCAGAGTATACATGCACACCGTTAATTGAGGCCCAGAGGTGAATACTAATTTTTCCTTATTATGATTTGTGTATGATTATATATAAATATACAGAAAAAACAAAGGTTAAAGGGATACTATAATCAGCTAAAAATGTCAGTTGAAACAACATTTTAAACTAATAAAATCACTGTAATTCACTAGTTATAGGTATCTCAAGTAAGTGTAACACTTGCCCTAAAGTGACTCTAACTTGTGCCTTGTTCCACTTTTTACAAAATGTTGATGTGCCACTGATCTACATCAAGATTCTCCATGGGGCTATGCTGGGGCTTGCGGTGAATCCACTGACCCCCCCCAAAAATATTTTAAAAAGTCCTCCCTCCACATGACCCAGCTTTGTTGTTTAAACCTTGCCTAAGGGGACAATACCATCCAGTGGGCTTCACTGCACGCTCCCGCCAGGAGGCAGCCAGGTGGTAAACCATGAACCCCCCTCAAGGACTATTTCAAGGGAGAAGCATCTCTGCAGCGTGGGACACACTGAAACTGCTGTGTAGTTCCTATAAATCTATATAGGATCTGTGCGTTTAGACAACACAAATTGTGGGATTGGTGTCCAGACTGATTCCAGACACCCCCACCGGGTATGTTTACCTGTATACCAGCTAGCTGACAGTGCCACTATGAACTCCTCTTACCAAGGAGAGAATAGTTCCTGGCAACTATTGAACAAGACAACCCTGTCCCTTAAGGGATCATGGAAACAGTACAGTACTTTTCACTCAGTCACTCATGCTCATTTTGTCTCGGATGGATACACAGAATAAATGGTGGGAACGTTTTCAATAAGCATTTATTGAACCAGCGTGATTCTAGTGTAAAATAGGTGTGCTGAAACAACCATAAGACAGAAACAGATATAAATGATTATAAGCACCAACAGGGTAAATGGATGGTAGATTTCTACCATAGTGCTAAAACAATGAATGTTGGCAGGTCTATGACATGACAATAATAATGCGTACTCCTACGATGCAACCCTATCTAGATGTACCTAATTGTACCTAGCATGTATGCAGGTATAGAGCCAAGAATACCCCTAGGATGAAGCCAATCCCATTACCTGGTGTGAGAGAATGAAGGACCCCACCTTGGTCTTGAGATGGACATCCTGCGAGGGATGTCAGACCACTGTGTGCTGGAGTGTCTGCGTGCAGGAACCTCAGCATCTTGCTTCAATGTGTCAGCATGAAAGTCTTTCTCCTCTACCTGCCCCAGCAAAGATATGGTGTATATATATCCAAAAGGTACCCTCAGGGGTTCTACCTTGCTGTGTCAAGTAAGCCGAGGATGATGGAAGAGATGACCCTTATACATAGTTATTATGCAGAAGATGGTAATCCTGCTGTGATTCTGCGAATTCTCATGCATAATTAATGAGGCTAGTTTTCTGTAAAAACCACACAGCATTTTATACAGCACCTAACTAGGTAAAAGGTCAATACTAAAACCTGTTATGTGGTCTAATGGCAGGAACATCTATGTGAAAGGTAAGGTGACTACCCTGGCCTATATTGCGGTACAATTGTTAAAAAATGTTCAGAATAAAATGTCTAAAAGTATTTTTTTTAAAGTGTCTTAAAACTCTATATATCCTTTATATATGTTTAAAAATTTCTAAAAGTCCTTTAGAATATGTTTATTTATATGGTTGGAGCAACTGAGAGCGTCTGAAAGCCATGGTGTTGAGTAGTAGTATAGGAGGAAAAAATAATTTGTTTAAAAATCCAAATTCGGTTGTTTTGGAATAAGGCTGAATTCTTCCTAGCACACAGAGAGCCAAATCTTTATGGTCATGTGTGGGAGACGCAACATCACTGCTGCTTGCCTTCGCAGACGACGGTCCCAGTAACACCTCACAGATCAGGTCAGTCGAGCAAAGATGATCTTCAGTTCCCAAAGCCAATGCCGAGGAGGCGTTTGAAATATCCAAAGCCTGTGTACCTGTGGTAGAGCCGGTATCTAATCCAACAGGAGCTGAAGTACCCTGTGGTGGCTCTAAGAATGCTGACATCAACATGGGAATACGCTGGGGAAACTGCAGTACATAGGCCGTTAACGGGTCCAGTGATACATCCACGTATGGTGGCGCAACCGATGGAAGTGTTAGACAGAGATCCAACACGCATTCTTGTCCGCAGAACTAGCAGCGGACTACATGCAAAACACAGTCAATCCAGACTGGTCGGAATGATAGGAATCAAGACTTGCTTAGCTCCCGAAGTCGAGGTGTGCCCAGATGGAGTACCATGCGATCACGGTAACGTCGCTCCAAGAGCGTTTTTTCCATCTCCTTGGTGACTGGGATGTCGTTTGCGTAGCAGAAAAATTTAAATAGGATTCCCACTACCAGTAGCAGGTTTAGCGGAAGTGCTCCAAAAATGCTTCCAAAGACAGTGTGTATAAAAACTAGAATCACTCCAAAGACTGTCTGAAAGGTGCTCTACAGTTCCGAACCTATGATCCTAAATAGGTGTACTATATCCTTCGTATCAAACATGTTAATACGCTGAACCATTTCTCCAAAATGGAAAGGGCAGTTAGTGCATACTAGTGCCTGGATCTCAGCTGAGGACCTTGCAACCTGAAGATCAAAAGTCCCTCGGGCTCATCTTTCTGTAAAAGCATGGCTTTCATTTGGCTCAGAGCATCAAACCGTATAAAGGGCACATTCAATGAACTCCAAAACGGTGCCTCCATAACTGTGTGGGTCAGTGGAAACAATACTTGCATACAGCAAGTAACCCTGGAACTTAAAGTGACAAGATATGCGATGCCTGAAATCATCCCAAACAACCTTGATTATTCAGCATTAAGTAACTCCCATTTGAGAGCAGCTTGAACACTGAATTAGTCACGGCAGCTGGGGAACCCATCAAATGACAGGATAGGTTTGCAAGTGAACCGTTACAGGCACTGTGAAGCATAATATCCTGGCAAATGAGAGATACACTCAGAAAATTATTTCAGTCTGTACCGCTGAGAAACACTTCAGCTTCCCCATTCCTGCATCTAAATCTATACAGTAGTTCCCAAGATTTGTGGATGAATTCCCTACCTATTGCTTCATCCCTGCCTACCTGGTGGTGTTCTAGGCAATTTTTAAACTGGAAAGTTGTTACCGGCAATATTATATGGCCATGAATAAACCATTCTCTGAACTGTAATTCTGCCATGGTGAAAGGTAATTGGTCTAATTTTTTAATGTGCAGCATTGTATATATCACATTCCTTTGTGCCATTGTTGTCTGCTATTCAGTCAAATTATATGCAGAGAACAGAGATGCACTGTTGATATATCACCAGGGCACAGAACCAGAGCACAAAGATTGTAGCGTACAGTTTAATTACACAATAGAACGTAACTGTGATTGTCCGTGTGGTAAGATGAACAGATCCTGTTTCATTATATCTATAGCAGAAGATACAATGTTGCCCAGTGAATAAATTCTGGATGTTAGTGTGGTCATGCCATTGTCAACCACAGCCAAAGCCTTTTCCAAGTTAACTCTGTCAATTTCATGCAATCTTTCCCCAGCTTTCTGTTGAGAGATTTTCCAAATTTCATTATAAACAGCGTATAGGAAGCGTTTCTGACGTGGCTTTCGGGACCAACAAAAAATCCCTAAGATCCATGTCATCTGAGAGTAAGGACAAGTGTTGTTTCACCTGTGACAGTGTTGACGTTCTTAGCCAATCTAGGCATAACCTCCTAACACTGTATGATGTCACCACCCCCGTATGTTCTCGTTGTACATAGCATAAGTCAGGCCTATGGATACTAAACCCTTCGGTGGTACCCTTGAATCTTGACTGACACCTATTTGTGTATATAGGCCAAACCAACCATCCCTTTCAATTGGGGTCTGTTGAATTGTATGAAACACCATGCATGATGTCATCTAGTGTACCTTCGCCATTTTCTGTATAGTTTTGCTATCCCCTCGAAATTAGGGAATATGAGTTATGTTCGAGTCCTTAATCTTGGCTGACCCAAGACAGGAAGTCTGTTGCTCAGTGTTGTTCAGGAAAATAATCTGTTGTGGTATGAGGCATGCTCTAAATAGTGCCTTAGTTCCCTGAACCTGCCATTGTCTTGTTCCCCCAGACTGATTTTGTGTCTATAGTGTCTTTACATAAGTCGAAACCCTGTTCAGACAGTTGGGCAATAAAGGATGCAGAGTATATCTGTTTCATGTTAGTGAGCATACTTTTCTTCGCAGATGTAGGTGCAAGCTTATAATAATATTAGCGTGGATCTGATGTATTATTCCCGGAAAAGTAGGCAAACATTTTGTGCAAATGTTTGGGAATCACCTTTCGGTGGTGTTGGGCAATGTTTCCATTGGTGGTCTGCGAAAACATTATGTGGTGCACTTGTTTTATACAGAAAGAGATGACCATAATGTTGGTAACAGTACATGGTATGAAAATCAGATGAGTCATCAAACATTTTATTTTTTATAAATGCTGTAGACAGTTCTAAATCAGACAACATACTATTAACAGTTTCAAAATCCCAATCGTCAGAATATGTAGTAGAGGTGATGATATCATTTAAAGACATTTTGAATACATGTGGTATTTTCAAAAGTTCAGTGGGACCAAAAACATCATATGAAACTCTGTCCCAAACTATTCTGTCAGGAACTGGAATTGCTGTGATGTTAACATAGGACAGGTCTCTCTGTTCACAATGTGAAGACGTATGAGGTTTCAGAACCAAGTTCACATCTGATACTACGGAGCATTCTGGGAGATAGTGTCCATTCACAAGCAAGAGAAAGACAGTCACTAAACGTATCCAGGAGGAACAGTATGCCAGTTGCTAACCAGAGCTGTAGCCATCGTGAGACTAGGTATGTCTTTTTCAGACATTATTTAAAACCATGAAGTTGTTTTTCACAGAAAATTGGAGCTGGCGGTGACTCAGGTTCACTTGGATCCAGAGAAAACATGTCAAAATCTTTGAAGTAGCCAGATGCATCTATCTTTGGAAGCTCAGTAGGTTTTGTTGAACTGGCAGATGTCTCCTGTAGAGGCATATTGATGTAGATGTCGGTGGTAGGCCGAATTGATAGCTGTGTTTTATTTGCTTTTTTATGTTCAATTTCAATAGGAACGAGTTCCATTTCATTGTTGGTAACTTCAGTACTTCGTATAGGAAACTCTTCAAATGTTATTAGTCTTTGTGTCTGACCCTCCTGTATGTTAGCGAGAGGAGATCAGTGGCTACCCAGGAGCCTGCACGGCCTGCCATTCAGGATCAGCCACATAGTGTGTTGTGATCAGATCAATGGAGACAAATCTCTTTTCTTTCTTGCGTGCTGGAGGCAGAAGAATTACTGTTCTTGTTCCTTCGACAGCCAGGACAGGTACAGACTTTCTGTATGATGGCCCAAATTCTTTCTTGTCCACAATCTTTTCTCTGACCAGATACCCGAATTTTGGGCTCCAGGTATTTCTTGCAGTGATTGATTTTACTACCCCAGTGGTGGTGCGTTTTACTTGGATGTTGCTTTGTAGTGTCTGGAATTCATTGAGTTCTTGTAAAACAGCCACACATTTATTGATGTCAGACGGTTTTTCATACGCCACTGTGCTGCCATAATCGAGGTCAGGTACCCACATTCTCGTCCCAAATAGGACTTTGTAAGGGGTGATACCTCCTGTGGAACGTCTTGACATGTTATTAAGTTCCATCTGGACCCCATATAGGTGATTGACCCAACTACCACCTGAGCCTAATACCCTTGCTATTAAGGATTGCTTTAAGTGTCGGCTTTTCCTTTCCAAAACAGAATTTCCCTCTGGATGATATGGAGAGGAGTGCCACAATGCACCACCCAAACTTCCCATGGCTTCCTTGTAAGCCAGAGAGCTAAACGCAGGCCACGTTCAGAATGCAATGTGCCAACTGCGTATGTCCTTGTGAAGACTAGCAAATCGTATTTAACAGTTCGGGTGTCAGCCGAGCTCTGAGGCCAAACCCACAGGAATCTAAAGCATGAATCCCCTGCCACCAAGATGTGTTTGTAAGCCCCATCAGATTGTATGGGGGTGCAGTGGTCCAAATAGTCACAAGCAAGAATGGTCTGTCTGTTATTAGTAGTAGTGTTTGCGCTGGACGTGCTAGGGTGGAACTCTTCATCTGCTGACAGATGTCGCACTTAAGGACAAATGCTTTTGTGTGTTGTGTTAATCCTAGCCATCATTAGCATTGTTTCAGTAGAGAAACTGTTGCGGTAATCCCTGCGTATGCAGAACCCAGACCCTCGAATGCAGCTAGAATTAAACCTAATCTGCGATCCATATATGGTATTACTCTATTCCCCACTTTTGGAATTTGAGCATACGGAATATGTTTTTTAATCTAACTTTGTAGGAGTACTTGAGTGGAAAGCCTTTCAGCACGGCTGAGCTGTTTTCGTGTGAACCAATATTAGCCACCGTCTATTCTCTACAATGAGGGATAGCAGCTACAGCAGTAGTTTACACTGTCACCTTGGCGGCTTCATCAGCCAAAGAATTTCCTTCAATGTGAACGCCATCATATTGATGACTCAGCGTGTGTATCACGTGAGCTCTTTGCAAGTCTTTTTTCAGCTCTGCCACTTGTTCCCAAAGCAATTAAGTCTTTAAACCCATTCTGATCTCAGTAGTGAAGATATTCATTGTAAGACTGGACACAGTAAAATGAATCGCACACTATAAGTGCGGGGAATTCCCAATCCGTATTAATACATGCCAGTAATAGAGATTTTAATTCTGCCAGCTGGACCGTGCAGTCTCCCAGAGACTGTGTCTTTGTACTGCTAGGATGGAACTTGCCTTCCTGCATATGTCCTTTTACAATCGCACAAGCTGCACTGTATTGCTGTTTACTTCCTGTGACAGGCTGAGCAGAACCATCAGTGTAAATAATGTATTCATACTGATCTAGAGTCATTATTTAATTCTGGAGAGGATATTCTTGTTTGTATCGCAGGAATGCTTGAGTTTTTGATGTAGAATTGTATTTGTAGTCTACATCTGTCGCAGTGAGAGAAATAGCCCATTGTATTCATCGTGGATGTAAAGCTTCTGCCTTCAGAATGGTTGCCTTTGTAATAGTCTCTAATGTCAGTACTGGAGTTACGACAATTATTTGTTTCCCCTGTGCCAGTGCTCTATCTCTCACTATGGCAGTCTGTACTGCTGTCAGATTGTTTTCTGTAGAAGAAAAGCACATTTCAGCTTTTGTGTACAAGTGAGATTTGTATGCAATGGGTACCGTTCCGCCTTCATTGAAGGGTAGGTAAGTGTACCCTGATTGACCTGCGATTACACAGATCACCAGATTTGTAGTATTTACAAGTCTGTGTAGGTATTTGGAAGCTATCATGTCAGCTTGTAAGAAACAAAGGATATCCATGTGTTCCTGCGTCCAATGTCTAATTGAAAAATCAGGTCTGAATAAATCGTAGAAAGATTTTACCTTTTTCACGTAATCTAAAATGTATGTTCTGCCAAAATCTAGGAATCCCAATATTTATTGAACATTTTTCAGAGTTTTTGGAGGTTAGAGCAGTGCACATTTGTCTAAAAAGTTAGCTACTAGGCTTTTTCCTTCACTTGATAACTCCTATCCCATAAATAGGTAGTTGAGGTGGGCTATTTTTGATTTTTTAAAGTTGAATTTGTAGCCCTCAGAGGCGAATCCCAAAATGATGTTGCTCACTCTGGTTAAGTGATCTAATAAACCATCATCCATCAAATAAATATCATCTATGTAGGACAAAGCCTCCTCATCAAAGTTTTGAAGTAAGTCTATTATTCTAGCTGAGAACAACCCAGGGCTATCGTCATACCCGTGGGGCAGTCAACAGAATTGACGCTGAAAGCCTAGGGCTGAGAATGCTGTCAAATATCTGCTTTCAGGTGCTATATTTTGGCAGGAAAATAATTTTGAGAAATCTAGTGTTGTTTTCTATTTTTTCCGCACAGTTATTTATTAATACAGCACTGTGGGCATTCTGTACTGAAAATGTCTTTGTGCATGTATCCAAATGTCTGTAGTCTAAAAGTAGATGGTATGAATTGTCAAGCTTCATTACAGGAAACAAAGGATTATTCATTGAAGAGGTGCAATTCTCTATTGCACCTTGGTATTCAAGTTGATTTAAGATCTCCCTGGCTTGTTCTTTTGCTTCTTGTTTAATTGCGTACTGTCTTCGTAGAGTTGGAGTTGTTTTTTACTGGAATTACATGGTGAGGTGACTCAGTATCCCACCCTACATGTTTGGGATATTATGCTGGAGCAAGTACTACCCCCCAATCCTGCGCATATTAATGTTTTAGTGATACTAGAACTAGGTCGGAAAAAGCCTGTAAAATTACTGTTTCTCCCTTTAGGCACTCCATAACAATCTCAGGCGGCCAATCTTTATCAGCCAAAATAATTTCATAGCCATGAGTCAGGTTCTCCCAAAAGAGACCTTTAATTTTTCAGGGTTTGTCCCCCTGCATTTGGAGTGTTATTTCATATAATGGGTGTGGGGCACTTATCCCTGTATCAGGTTTCTCCACCGTGATATGCTCATTCAACGTCGCTGTCACCAGAAATTCCATCAGGTTCTGGTGAGCTTTTGTTACTTCTACTGCACTGTCTAGCATCGTCAGAGCCCATTCCCCATTCAGAAGTTGAGTCCTCAGTATCCTTGGCATTTTTTACTTTAAGACCTGCCACGCTCTTCTTTTTGAATTGTGGTTTTGATTTTGGTTTATCTTCTTTTTTGATATTAAAGTCTGAAGTGCAATGCATGTCTCTGGACTTTGTATGCTCTTCTTGTCTATGTTTTGACCATCCTTCCCTCTCGGAGATTTTTTGATGAACCCTGAAAGGTAGGTGAGGAACATGTATCAGTATCCCGATACCTGTCAGGTTTTTTAATGTTATCACGATTCCTAAGGTTGTACCTCATTTTGGAGGGCTCCTGCTGAGGAGACCCACCCCTTGATTGTGATTTATTTTCTCTATTCTTTAGTTTTTAATTGTCCCATTTCTTCTTAGAAGAATCTGGTGCTTGCTTGGTGTTATACTTTTCAGGTCCACCCATGAGTTGAGGTTTTTTTGCTCTAGGTCCCAAATTATCTCTACCTAATTTGGCATATGTTTCTTCTATAATTTTAGGTAATTCATGCTCCTGTTGTATAGGAGTGAAATCCCTCAGGCGTTCGCGTATTACCACTGCTGTTGTCTCCCCTTTTATGGGCAAGATTTTCTAACAATTTCAACCCTATGTTCAGAGCAGGTTCTGCTCCATACTCATTCTGTATCTGCCTCAATACATCCTGTATTACTGCTATTGAAGGGATACCATGAGTTCTGGTATAGATGGCAGCGAAAACTGTACCCCAAGAGGTACAATCCTCTATCTGGGGAGTTATTCCCATTGGCAAGCAGATTGTTAGCATTCTATGTTTTTCTTTAGGGCTTTTGTGTAGAAACACTGCCTCTTACTGTGTGATTTTCTGAGCTATCCAGAATGCCATTTGCTCACATGGGCATTTTACCCATAACTGCGTTTAGCGCTTGTGGAGTTATTTTAGGTGCAGACCCCTACATTTGGGCTGAAGTGTGAGTGTTCTCATAAGGAACTCTGTCAGATTTCTGTGAAGTTTTATTATTTCTTTGTGTAGTGGACGTAAGTCTGCTACCGGCATTGTGTCAATGTCTGGTTGCAGTGTGCGAGCCACTAGGACCGGCCAAGTGGCTCTGTCTCTGCCAAGCGGACTGAGTCTCACTTCATCTGTTGTATGTGGGAAGGCGCCTTTAAACTAGTTCATGTGCTCCTGGTAAGTGAGCTCATTCAATGTCCTCGTATGGACAATATTCCTCTGGTATGTCATCTTCAGTGTAAGAATAAAATGTGTTTGTGCGTGCATTTTCTGGTGGGAATTTGACCCATACATAGAATACCTCTGTCCTGTAGGACTTGTGTACCTTAATCACAAAGGTTGCTATGTCACCTCTTGCTGTGACTCTGTAGTCTGCTAATTTTAAAGTAAGGGCAGTTCTGACATTCTCTGAAATTTTTATAGCACCTTCCTGCTCTTCTTCCCTTGCTGTATTCACACATAATGCCGCAGCGTTGTCTTCATTGTTGAAAAAGTTTCAAGGAAAATGAGATAAGGTTTTATGCACAATAGGGAACTATTTCTCCTTCAAGCTTGAATAAATCCTACAGCCAATACATAGGATATGACTACTCAGCTGCAGCAGATTTTTCACTTCCCACTCCTAACATCTCTGGGTAAATGTGAGTAGGGGTCTCTGAGAAAAGCACAACTAATCTACTCAGATTTGACCGTTAAATAAGATCCAAACCAACGTTGGCGGCACCATGCCATGTAGTTCCTAAACATCTTTAAAGGATCTGCACATTTAGACAACAGAAACTGTGGGATTGGTATCCAGACTGATTCCAGACACCCGCCACGGGGTATATTTGCCTGTATACCAGCCACCTCACAGTGCCACTGTAAACTCCCCTTATCAAGGAGAGAATAGTTTCTGGCAACTATTGAACCTGACAATCCTGTCCCATCAGGGATCGTAGAAAACGGTACAGTACTTTTCGCTCAGTCACTCGTGCTCACTTTGTCTCTGACAGATACACAGAATAAATGGTGGGGACATTTTCAATAATCATTTATTGAACCAGCGTAATTCTAGTGTAAAGTAGGTGTGCTTAAACAACTATGGAACAGAAACGGATATAAATGATTATAAGCACCAACAGAGTAAATGGATGTTAAATTTCTACAATAGTGCTAAAATAATGAATATAGGCAGGCATACAAATACATGACAATAATAATGCATACTCCTACGATGCAAACCTAACTAGATGTACCTAAGTATACCTAGCATGTATGTAGGTATAGATCCAAGGATCCCCCTAGGATGAAGCCAACCCCATTACCTGGTGTGAGAGAAAGAAGGACTCCGTGTTGGTCTCGAGATGGACATCCCGTGAGTGATGTCAAACCACTGCGTTCTGGAGTTTGTGCGTGCAGGAACCTCAGCGTCTCACGTCAGTGTGTAGCATGGAAGTCTTTCTCCTCTGCCTGCTCTAGCAAAGATATGGTGTATTTATACCCAGATGGTACCCTCAGGGGTTCTACCCCAGCAGACCTCGACAGCTACAAAGCAGCCACCATTCCTCACCACAAACTCCTCCGACACTCAAGGAAGAAAGCACTCTAGGACAGAATCTCCACCCATTCACACAACAACAAAGAACTCTTCAGCATCATCAAAGAGTTCGCCTAACTCAGCAGTGAGACTATCGCCATCTCATCCTCCCAGGACCTTTGCAACAGACTCAGCGCTTATCTTCGTAGTACGCTGAAACCAGTTTTGTTATTTAAACCTTGCCTAAGGGGACCACACCATCCAGAAGCCTTTACTGCACGCTCCCGGCAAGAGGATACCAGGCAATGAACCCTGACTACTCCTCTTGAGGTCTACTACAAGGAGGAGGCATCGCCACAGCCTGGGACAAGCTGAAACCAGCTTTGTTGTTTTACGCTTGCCTGAGGGGACTACACCATCTGCATGCTCCCACCAGGAGGTGGACAGGCGGTGGACTCTGACACCCCCTTGAGGTCTGTTTCAAGGGAAAAGCATTTCCGCAGTGCGAGACGTGCACGGGCCAAGCTTGGGTCCATCCGCGCCTGTAAGAGCCTGGCGGAGGCTTGGCTGAGCCACCCCTCTTGGTACAAAGATTCCTCACTTGAATATTGAACTTCAATTAAAATGGGTAAGCGAAAAGCTACTGGCCAGAGGGACAAATGGGGGGCTGGTACAATTACAAACTACTTGACTACCACCCTGACAGCGATAAATTCAGAGACTGAATCAGTGGAGGAGACATTAGGAGCTACAAGGAAGTCTGTAACCTTACTCTAAGCTATGGAGAAGAGTGTCCCCATGGAGAGTCTTGATATAGGTGGAGTCCTTGATTGATGGGGGATCCAGTAAATCAAATGGTAATACCCAAGCTCCAGAGAATTGTTTAGTCCATACAGGGGAGATAGACATTCCTGTAGTAACATCAGAACAACTCTTCATTGCAAGGAAAGAGCTCCAAATCAGACCCCTCAAAGTCTCACCCAATAAAAAAGAAAGTGAGAGTTTAGTCAAGAGTGAGCTGTTAAGAAGAGTAATAGGAAACTTTCCTCGTTAAATTGCCCTGCAGATAGAAGTGGAGGCCCTGTAGCTAGTGATCAAACAACGAAGGTGGTAGAAATAGAGCCAATGGTAGCGTGTCCCTGGGGAGATATTTGTATTTTGGAAAGTGTTTTCACAAGGCTGCTGACTCCTGGGACCCTTACACGCCAGAGCATAGATAAGTCTCTGAAGAAGCTGACTATGTATACCAAATCAAATAAATCCGATCTTGTGATTTCCTACAATGAAGCACCATGTACATTTGAAAATAGAACTGTAGAATTATCCTATAAGACTAGCTGGGGGAAAATGGGGGCTGTTAATGGATGGGGCATCTTCAATTTCAACCCGCAGATCAGTCTTGTATACCCAGGGTTGTGCAGCAAGCAAAAAAGGAATGTCCTTCTATTGCACATAATTTGGTTGCCTCTATAATATTTAATTCTGGAAATCCACTGACTCTTCACCCTGAATGTAGTCCGTATAAATGTTTTCAAGAATGTTCTCCCTTTGGTCTCTGCCCAAAAGGAGTCACAACAACTACTAAAAAATAGGGTAATCCATTGGCTGAATACCACCTTTAGGCATTTAAGCAGAAATGTTTTTGCAAGTGAAATAAATGGTGTCCCCATGGTGCAATGGGTGGGTAAAGCCCCTAAAGTGGATTCTGGTGATTAAATTGTTATTTATTTTCACGATCCTAGAGTGTGAGTCATATCCTGGAGAGGGTTAGTAACTCGTGAGGACCGGCAGACAGAATCTGTTTGGTCCCTCTGGGATATTTTTACATCCCAGGAGGGTGCATTGTATGGAAGACCTTGGGGGCTTTTCTGTTCCAACTCGAGGAGATTGATTTGCCCCTAAAGTGGATTCTGGTGAATGTATTGTTATTAATTTTTGTGACCCTAGCCTTGTGAGTCACATTCTGGAGGGGGGCAACTCACGAGGGCTGGCAGACAGAATCTGTTTCAGACAGAATCTGTTTCTATGGAACACCCTGGGGGCTTTTCTGTTCCAACTCAGAATCGTTTTCTATCCTGGAGGAGATTGATTGACTGGTTATGGGGAATTAACCCCAAGCTGTTAATGTGGACAGGAAGACATTTGAGGTGCCTCTAAATGATTTGTGTGACTATAATATTCTTAGTCCACCAAATGTTATTTCATCCCCTAGACAGTGATCTCGGTTTACTGGTTTTGAGAATCAGGATTTCACCCCTTCGGTCGTCACCTACCCAGCCAGACATTGGACATTGTTTTTCCTCGTCTCCCCATTGTGTTTTTCCTTCCTTCCCCTGCCTCCTCACTCCGTGATCCTGCGGCTGCCTCTCCTTTCCAGCCTTTTCTCATCGTATTTTGTCACCGATACACAGGATATTTTTGGATCGCTGGTCCCCAACCGGTTTGTCTATCTCTCACTTTGACTGCTTATTCCCCCTGAAGTAATTTCCCTCTTGTCGGTCTGCCTGACACTATCTGATTTCCTTACCCCATTTTACCATTCCCCTTCTACCTGCCATTCCCCATCAGATGTATGTCCTGGCTATGCTATGCACTAAATAACTCATGTTATTGTGTAATCACTATTTTTCTCCAATGTTTATACATGGCTCCTGTAACTGATGTAATTTTGTAACCTGTAACTCGCTAATTACTCATTAAAAGCGCTCTGATACCTCCAGGGCTAGCCGGCGCTATATAAAACTCTGCAAACCAAAAAGGATTTGGATCTGGACATCTCGTGTTCCTCCCTGGCTAACTCATTGATAGTACCTCCTGTGATAGATTATGGTAACTCTCCCCATTTAAAAAAAAAATGATCAGGATATTCTGTCTGTTCTTTTGAGAGGGCCAAGGGAATTAACCTCAAATCTAGTAAGGGGTAGTGTCACCTGATATTTCAGTACTTTTGTCGAATGTTGGAGGAGTGCACAATAAATTAACTGATAGCAGCTGGTTAAAATTAATTACACCGCACCATACTGTATGTATTCAGGAAACTTGATCCCGATCTACAACACAAGTAAATGGCTTTCGTTCAGTGTTCTCACCAGGCTATTCCAGTTCCCACCAGGGCATCATAGGAGAGGTTTATTAAAGCTTATAAGTACCACCTTGGCATCAAGGGTATCAAAGGCTTGGACAAATTCACCTTTCTTATCAAATGATTTCTCTCACTCTGTCTGGGGCACCATTGGTAATACCTATTAATGTCTACCATAATAATTTTAATTGTAGTGACACTCGAATTATCGACTCCCTTATGCATGGTTTAGAGATGGCCATCTCAACATTAATGGAGGATTATGTAATTATTTGGTGGGGGGGAGTATTAATCCTATACTTTGTTCCATTAATAATAATAAGGCTTTTGGTACTTCTGGGGATGGGCATTCTAATCTTCTACACTTTACTCATAATCTGTGTGGAGTAAAGCTAAGCAGGCTGCTTGGTCTATACAATTTTTAGTCATGATTTAGGTCCAGTCAATTTTGCGCAGCAGATTACATATACGTGTAGAGGCAAGGGTTCAATAATTAATTTTATCATACTGTCTAAAAATTGGTCAAGTATGGTTTGCAACTTTCAAATCCAAAGCTGTATCTTAAGTGATCATAATCCGCTCACCCTTAGTTTAAAGCTTGGACTGGATCAAGTTTCTTTTGCCAAGATGTTCTGCCCTATTAAGTACACTAGAAACAGGGGGATCCAGTGGAAAGGGAAGGATATTGAGCCCTATGGGTTCTTAACACATCTGGTGGTTAGCTGCAAGACCCAGTTTGATACACGCTTAAATGAGACTTCTGATCCTGAGGTAGTACTGGGGGCCTTTTCTGAAATATATTGTCAGGCCTGGGCTCAATTAGTGGCATCAAACCAACCTAACCCACAGAAAAAATTAGGTGGTTTGACAAGTCATGTTCAAGAGCTCACTGGAATCTTTTAAAAGCTTTAAAAGCTTCTCCTAGGATTCTATAAGATATTAGGAATTGCAGGGCAACTGCTAAAGCAACTCTGCTGCGTAGAAAAAATGAGATTAGAGAAGAGGCATGGTAGCAGTTTCTTAGTGCTTCTTCCAAAAAATACACTATGCAATTCTGAAAGATAGCTCCCATCTTTTCATCCATCCCTAGAGCTGGCACTGAGGTAACTATACGTGAACATGAGTGGGTTGCACATTTTAATAAACTGTATGATTCCAGTGAGTGAGTTCCCAGTGAAGGAAGCACTCTGACAGAGGAAGGGAGCCCATTTATTTTAAAAGATTTTGCAATTCAATTGGAGACAGTTATCTCTGTACTAAATAGATCTCAAAATCACAAAGCACTGGGGCCTGAAGGAATTCCCGCTGATCTTTTTGAGAATACTTTGCCATTGTGGGTCCCAGTCCTTATGAATGTGCTGAGGAGCATGATTAATGATACCCCCACTAAATCTAGGTCACACGCAACAATTGTTCCTATCTTTAAAAAGCGGGATAGGAATGATCCCAGCTGTTATTGCCCCATATCTTTGTTAGATTCAACTGCAAAATGATTGGGTAGAATTCTGCAAAATCATTTAGAGACTTGGGCAATTGAAAATTAGATCCTGTCATCAGTACAATATGGTTTTAGATATGGATTACGCACAGTAGACCAGTGTCTAAATCTCCATTTGGTCTTAAGTAAGTACGTGACCACTAGGAAGGGATGTCTCTTCCTGGCATTAATAGACTTAAGTCCAGCATCCAACAATGATTTGAGGGGGAAGCTGTGGTCCGTGTTATTGGCCAAGGGGGCTAATCCAAAAATTGTTCATCTCCTTTCTCAACTCCATTTTGATGTGGAAGTTAGGAGACAGTTCGGGCCACATGGGAAATGTACCCCTTTTATCAAGATAAAAAAGGGGCCAGACAAGTTTTTGGGTTGGCCCCTTTTCTTTTTAGCTTTTATATCAATGAGCTAGAAAATTACTTGTTGCTGCAGATATTGATCTTCCAAGGATAGGTATTCGTAAGCTACCAGTCCTAATGTACGCAGACGATTGTGTTGGTATGGCTCAGACAGGAAGAAGACTCCAGAAACTATTGGATCGTTTTGTGGAGTTTATGTCTGATCTAGGGCTGACAACAAATAAAACAAAATCATATGTCATGATATGTGGGCTCCCGTCTAGCAGAATCCCTATATTCCACATTGGTGATACAGCTCTTAAAACTGTTGCCACATTTTTACTTATTAGGGATCCCATTTGATTGCCAAAGTACATGGGCATATTTAAAAAAATATAAGGTATACCCAGCTTGAGCAGTCTATTGTGGCCCTTTTTAGGTCTCACCTGGCGTGGGCTGCACACATGCGCAGTCTCGCTGGCGAGATTGAATGATTTGGGGTATTTTCTGTATAGGGCATTAAGCCCCGCCCCTTTTTTCCATTGACCGGCATCACCGTTTATGCTAAACGGTGGCCAACCTGTGGAAAAGAGCTCCTTGTGACGTTTTCTTTAGGCTTTTTGAACCGTCCCATTTGGACGGGCTCGTCTGCCTTCTTGCGTCGCAAAAGCTTTCTTATCTTTATGGGGCCATGTGTTTTAAACACATGGCCCCATAAAGACAAGAAAGCTTACACGACGGACGAAAGTGAAAGCGGACCACCGTGCTCTTGCTAGCAGCAGTGGGGCATCTAGGCACACGACAATTATTGAAAACTTTACAGACATACAGAATAGAAATGATTTCCATAGAACAGTAGCTATCTGTAGGACAACTATGCATGCGCCAGGCAGGATGAACTGCTTGTTTATTTTGAGAGGCAGAGAGTACCGGCACTTCTCAAGACAAATGTAATACTTCTAACTGATGATTACCGGCATGTCTCAGAAACAAGCAAGTACTCTGGCACAGAGTACCTGCACTTCTATTTTTCCATTTCAAGCACTGCTGGTTTCCAGTGAAGTGCTACTGTTACCCTTCCCATCAGGCACTATGAACCCGCCATGATGTCCCCGGCTCCTCACTGGTGTGGTGTGATGACGAACAGCACTGTGGTGGTTTGAGAGTGCCCCGGGGCGTGTTGCTAGTGCAGGCCCAGTCTCCCAAGCTTCTTTGCAGAGTCACCGTGTGTGCAGCGCCGCATCGGAGATATGCACACTCAGCATTTACTCTGTAGCGCTCTCGGCTTACCCCGGCGGAGTCTGACCCGCCGACCCGAGCGCAGTGCAGCGCTTTGCGCCCTTCCTGGTGCACAAAGTCGGCGCCAGCACCTCCATGGGACCATAAAAACAGAGCCGTCAGGGCTTGTGAACCGCTCTTTAGAGCAGACGAAAGGCCGGTGTAATAATATGGTGGGATGTGTCGGCCTCAGCCTGTGTAGCTGGGCCTGGTGAAAGGAGTGTCTGTCTGTGTGCTGGGTAGGAGATACCCATCCCCACACATGCACTCCCCGGGGGAGCTCTCTGCAGGCTGATCTCTGCAGATAACACCAGGGAGGGCTTATTAGCGGGGAGTGCCCAGAGTTGACAGACCCCGACCTGCACGCTGTCAGTTATTGCCACACCGCAGGGCCGCTACTCGTGATGGTGCCCCAGGCACCCCGTCCCGCTCTCCTCTGTGAAACGCTAACAATAATGTTACAGAGATCTGAATAGTGCTCTGCTGCCACTAGAGTGGCCTTGCAGCGCTATTCGAATTTGGGCACCTTTACTCCCTGATCTCCAGGATAGCACAACCGCCAGACTGTTTTCTGTTTTATAGGGTGGGCTCAACAGCAGCGTTGTGGGTGTAATTAATTAGGCGGACTTGGAGCACTTGTTTTGTTGTGTAACTGTTGGAGGTGTTTGCAGGGCCTGAACAGGAAACAATAGCACCCCTCCCCCCCTTCCCTGCGAGACAGAGGTGCCAGCAGCGGACCAGGGCTTTCAAAAACTGGCTGGCATACCATACCTCCGCCCCTTTCCCGAAATGTCTGACGAAAGAAATAACCGCCAGGGAGGAGGGGGGTCACCAATTCACGTACATGCCATCTGGGGGGAAACATCGTTTACAACGCAGGGATTACATCGCGATGCCATTACATCGCGGTTTTTACAACGCAAGTCGTTACAACGACTTGCGCTAGATGGCGCTCTAGGACAAGGAATAGTATAATTTACTATCCAACACCTTCCCTACTGTACGTAGACTGGAGTTGGAATAGTAAATTATACTACTCCTAAGTCCAGCGCCCTCCAACGTAAGTCGTTGTAATGACTTGCGTTGTCAAAACCGCAATGTAATGTACCGCGATGTAAATGTATGCGTTGTAACGTCATACATTCCATCTGGTAGCTTAATATGTGTGCTTTTAGGATTGAAGTATGTATCTTTGGTAATGCGGCATAATGCCTCCTCTAAATTTTAACAAGACATGCATATGAAGGAACTACAGCCCTGCACACAGCTGCCGACTGCAATATAAACTGCAATGCAGCGGGCAAAGGAAGGCGCTATTGTGTCACAGATGCAAGCCTGTAAAGGTGTTTAAGCAAGCCCTCTAGATTTGAACGCTCTTCTTAGGCTCTTATGTCGGTGAAGGCTCAGGGTGTGATTACTCAGCCTGAAATCCCTAGGGTCTGGCTCAGAGGCGCAAGTCTGCGTTGGCTTGTGTGTCTCATGTTGCACAGCTACGCAAGCAGCACGCTACTTACTTCTTTCACTAACTTAATCCCGGAGCATATATCTTTATTATACTATTATGCACAATCTGGTGTGCAGAGGCGTAACAGCGATTTGTTACCCGGGCGTCTTATGCTGAACACGGTGTCATTTTAATGCCTATATAAACAAGCATTGGCATAGGTAATAGGTCTCGCTTTTGGGACCTTCTAAGTATTTAGTTATGCAGCACAATATTCTTGGTGCAACAACAACTGTTGCATGGCTAAACACTTAAAAGGTCCCCAAGGCGAGACCTATTTCCTATGCCAATGCTTGTTTATATAGGCATTAAAATGACACCGTGTTCAGCATAAGATGCCCAGGTAACAAATCGCTGTTACGCCTCTGCACACCAGATTGTGCATAATAGTATAATAAAGATATATACTCCGGGATTGTGTACCACGTCTGCCATTGAACCATATTTGTTGAGAGTGCTTCACCACCAAAGATTTCTTCTGTTGAGGTTTAGATTAGGTGTCCTACCCATCTAATGTTTTTTTCTGCGAGGAATTTGGAGTTATGCCCATGTAATAAGGTCACTCCTCAATCTGAAATGCATTTTTCTTTGTCTGTGAATGTTATAAAGATCAAGGAAATAGTTTTTGAAAGTCACTGTTCAGAATTTTAAACATTAGGAAATGCAAAGAGGTTTTTGAGCACTTGCAATTAGTCCAGACAGATTAAATGTGTATCATGGTTCATAGATTGCTTACTCATGTTATTAATTACAGATAACTAGTGGGGAAATAACAATGAGTTGTATTAGTGCCAACTGATTTAAATTTTGTATGGAATTTTTTATCATTAGGGGGACTGTTTTAACTTTGTTTTACAGTTTTTTATCTGGATATATATATGACCTATTTTGCTACATTGATCAGTGTAATTGAAGAATCTTTCTGTACATATATCAGTGTATCTAAATAATTACGCTTTTATTGTTTTTATCTGTATGCCTTTATGGCAGTATTAATGATGATGATGACCCAGGGGGTCAGGGTACTCTTACCTTGCCCCCTTAAATCATTTTTTATTTAAGGACTCTGGTACGAAGTCCCCAGTCGTAATATGGCAACTCCAGCCTTTCCTTTAGGTTGCGGGCAGGCCATCACAATGTATGCTTGAGCATGTGGATCCACCGTGGTGAACCTACAGTGGGAGTGTGGTGTGAAATATACATACATTTTGAGCCTTAATTGCTCAAAAACTACTGAATGGATTTATAATAATTCACAAAAAGCATGCTTTATGGATCAAGATCTAGCTTTCTGACAAATTTGGAGTTATTCATTTCAAATATTTTGGCTGTGACTAAGTCTAAAGTTCCTAAGGAAAATTGCTTTGGAAAAACGCTTTTGGGAGCCCCCCTCTCATCCTACTTCATAGATCTCTCTAAAACTTTCTAGGAAGGAACTAAGGTGGGTGAGAATAAAAAAAAAAGAAAAAAGTTTTGTGAAGATTCATGAATTGGCGCTTAAGTTATTACCAAACAAAAAAATCGATTTCCTATGGAAATGTGGCCCTAACTAAACTACCCAGTGGCACCTGCCTGTGAATAAGATATATATGTATAAATAAGACCCACTTTTAGAGGACCACATGGCACACAGTGATTAATGGGCCAACTGTGGTGGTTGAGGCATTTTACATGTGATGTCCAAGGGCCCAGCCAACAATGGATCCTGAGCAACTGGGCCAAGTACCCTTTCTGCACTTGACTGTCAGTGGTAGTAGTGGACAAGCAGTCAAAGGTTCCCTCGGAAAAAGCACACAGCAGTGTCAATAAATCAATGATGAGTCAAATATTTATTTTTATAATAAAAAGAGGTATTTTATTTCTAACTCTATGCATTCATAAAAGGTTATGACATTTATAAACAATAACACATTTCGCCTTTAGGTTTGGGTTTTAGTGTTTCACTGGCAAAGCCCTGTCCCACCTTCTTTACGTAATGTTGTCAGGGTTAGTCCCCATTCCCTGGCGGCCATATCCAGGGAATGCTCATTAGTAGGCCTTAACTCAAATGTCCACTCCGACTCTTAGAAAATAGTCAAAAGTGTCTTGGTGCACTGGCTCCCCGTCAACAAGAGGATATCCTCCAAGCTCCTCATCCACGCACACAAAGCACTCCACAAGACCGGCTCAGCCTACCTCAACAGACGGCACTCTTTCTACATCCCCAACCGCCAGCTACGCTCCGCCGACCTCTCACTCACCACCCCTTGTGCATCCGAAGAACAACCACCGGCGGGAGATCCTTCTCCCACCTCGCCGCCAAGACATGGAACAACCTCCCACTGAGCCTACGACAGATCCAAGACCTGCTGACCTTCAGGAGGATACTCAAGACCTGGCTGTTCGATTAGTAGCAGCCCCCCTGCCCCCAGCGCCTTGAGACCCTCGCGGAAAAGTAGTGCGCTTTACAAATGATTGATTGATTGATTGATTTATTGGTGTCACAGCTCTCTTAGTAGTGACTCCTCCGAGGCTCAGCAGGCTTGTAACCAGTCTTTCCTGCTCCAGCAACGAGGAAGCTTGCAGCTTCTCAGCGGGTGCCTGTTAGACCTGGCTTTTTCAGCGGGTTTACCCCAAGATGTTTTGTGTTTGGGTTTCCTGTTTTTGACCCTGTTTTTGTTGGTTTTAGGACTCTGGGCACTTTACCACTGTTAATTAGTGCTAAAGTGCATAAGCTCTCCATGTAAATTGTGTTTATGGATTGGTGTTGCCATGTTTGGTTTATTTGATTTACTGTTAAGTCCCTAGTACAGTGCACTGAGAGTGCCAGGTCGTGTAAATCAAATGCTATTAGTGGGCCTGCAGCACTGATTGTGCCACCCACAGACGTTGCCCTATAAAGTTATCTTAGACCTGCCACGGCAGTGTCAGCGCGCAGTTTGTACTGCCATGTCGACTTGGCAAGTGCACCCACTTGCCAAGCCCCAACCCTCCCTTTTATTACATTTCTAACAGTGCTCCATCTGCACACACCCGTAAGGTTCCAGTCCTGTTCAGTAAGCCAGCTGCATGCGGGAGGCACAGGAGCACAAGGCAAGTGCAGGCTCTCCTTTGAGTTTAAGTGGTCTGCTCTAGCAGCGATCGTTGGTTCTCTGGTGCTGCTTCAGTCCAGTAAGTTCACCGCCGAGCAGCTCACCACCTCCCTCAGCCAGAACCCTCCTACCAACACGACGGACCCCAACGAAGCAGCCCGCAGCCTAACACAGTGGCTCACCATCTGCGCCAATGACCTTGCTCCGCTGAAGAATACTCCCAGGAGACCCGGCAGCAAGAAAGTCTCATGGTTCACCAGCGACCTCAAAAACTCCAAGAAAACTTGCCGTACCCTCGAAAAAACCTGGTGCCACGACCAATCAACACAAAACATGACATCCCTCAAGAACGCCGTCCGCGAACACCACCGGCTGATCCGAGCCACCAAAACGACAGCATTCAGAGAACGACTAGACAACAATGCCCACAACAGCAAGGAACTCCTCAGCATCGTCAAAGAGCTCTCCAATCCCAGCGCCTGCAACAACGACATCACACCCTCGCAAGACCTCTGCGACTCACTCGCCTCGTTCTTCCACCGCAAGATTGCCGACATACACAACAGCTTTGGTGCACAGACCACACACCGAACCAGCGCCCCCCACTACCACCCTCTGCACCTGGACCTCGGTCAGCACCGAAGACACCACTCGCATGATGAACACCATCCACTACGGATCCCCAACCAACCCATGTCCACACCACATCTTCAACAAAGCCGACTCCATCATCGCACCCCAACTCCGGGACCTCATTAACAGCTCCTTCGCATCCGCCATCTTCCCGGAGAGCTGGAAACATGCCAAGCTCAGCGCCCTCCTTAAGAAGCCCACTATGGACCCCACGGACCTCAAGAACTTCCGCCCCATCTCTCTCCTCCCTTTTCCTGCCAAAGTCACTGAGAAGACCGTCAACAAACAACTCACTGCCTTCCTCGAGACAAACGGCTCCCTCGACCCCTCGCAATCCGGTTTCCGAGCAAACCACAGTACCGAGACCGCCCTCATCGCAGCCACCGACGACATCAGGTCCCTGCTCGACAATGGGGAAACAGCTGCCCTCATCCTCCTGGACCTCTCTGCAGCCTTTGACACCGTATGCCACCGCACACTGACACAGCACCTCAGCAACACCGGAGTCCAAGGGAAGGCCCTGGACTGGATCATCTCGTTCCTCGCCGGAAGAACCCAGAGAGTCCGCCTCCCCCCCTTCCGATCCTCGGCCACCGAAATCATATGCAGCGTTCCTCAAGGATCCTCGCTCAGCCCCACCCTCTTCAACGTCTACATGAGCCCCCTCGCAGCCATTGCACGCCAACACAACCTCAACATCATCTCCTACACTGACGACACTCAGCTTATCCTCTCCCTCACCAATGACCCCGCCACCGCCAGAGCCAGCCTCCAGGAAGTAATGAAAGACGTCGCGGAATGGATGAAGCTCAGCCGTCTGAAACTGAACTCAGACAAGACAGAAGTCCTCATCCTAGGACCATCCCCCTCCGCCTGGGACGACTCCTGGTGGCCCCCTGCACTGGGCACCGCCCCCAAGCCTACTGACCACGCACGCAACCTGGTCTTCATCCTGGACCCCTCCCTCACGATGACTAAGCAAGTCAATGCCGTCTAGTCATCCTGCTTCAACACCCTACGCATGCTCCGTAAGATCTTCAGGTGGATCCCCACCGAAACCAGGAAGACGGTCACCCAAGCCCTCGTCACCAGCCAACTGGAGTACGGGAACACCCTTTACGCTGGAACCACAGCCAGACTCCTGAAAAGACTCCAGCGCATACAGAACGCCTCTGCACGACTCATCCTAGACATCCCGCGTTACAGCCACATCTCTGCCCACCTGAGAGACCTGCACTGGCTACCCGTCAGCAAGAGGATCACGTTCAGACTCCTCACCCATGCACACAAGGCTCTCCACGACCAGGGCCCAAAATACCTCAACAGCCGCCTCACATTCTACACACCCACCCGCCAGCTCTGATCGGCCAATCTCGCCCTCGCCACCGTCCCACGTATCCGCAGAGCCACCGCTGGAGGAAGATCCTTCTCCTACCTTTCGGCCAAGACATGGAACTCCCTCCCCACCCACCTACAGCTGACCCAGGACCATCTCTCCTTCAGGAAACAACTCAAGACCTGGCTGTTTGAGCAGTAGCGGCTCCCCCTCCCCACAGCGCCTTGAGACCCTTACGGGTGAGTAGCGCGCTCTACAAATGTGATGATTGATTGATTGATTGATTGATTGATTGATTAAGTTCTGTGCTCCTCAACGGGGGAGAGGGAAGGTTGTATCCCGTTGCTCCTAATCTGGGTCCTAGTGATGTGGCAATGCACCCTAGGTGTTCTCCTCAATTTACATGTCTACACTGCACAACACTACACACCTCAAATATATTATAAAGCATCATTAATGCCATGACAGATCCAACTCCCTTAGATGTAGCAAGCATTTGTTATGTGCAACATTGTGTGTTGCGTGAGTTTAGTTGTAGGACCTGTCTTGCAGCCAGGCCTTGCTTCCAACTCCCCGCTGGTTGCCAACCCCATTCTGCAGAGTTTGCTCATGAGGGGGGTGACCATAGGGCTTGGCCTGTCGTCAGGCCCTGTGTACAAAACCCCCAGCAGGCTGCCAACCCCACACCGAGGATAGCTTTTGTGTGCGCAGTGTAGGGTTGGCCTTCAGGTCCGGGAACCCTTCCTCTGGGGCCAAAACATATACATTCAAGGGAGGGTGGCATGCAGCCCCCTCCCTGGCATGCAACCGCCTCCCTGACCCTTAATTAGACCCATGGACATCCTTCCCCTGGGCTTAAGCCAATTAAATGGGCCCCAGGAACACATCCTCCAGGGCCAAATTGCTACCTGAGTTTAATGATGCCCCCGGGACTCCATTGCCCAGGGCTGTTCCTTTTTTAATAGGGGAGGGGGGCTGCGCAACCCCCGTCCCCTAGCCTATTTTGGTACAGGGGACACCATTTCCTTGGGCCTTTCATTGTTTGCAAGGGGAGGGGAACTGCACAGCCCCCCCACCTGAGTCTCATCAGTCCCCGGGGACCCCATCCTCCATAGCCCATGCCAATTAAGAGGGAAAGGGCATCCATCCCCTCTCCAAACCTTCTTGGGCCCGAGTACCCCATCCCCAGGTCATAATTTAATTAAAAAAAGGGAAGGGGGAGTTCAGCCCCCCTAACTGAGCCTCCTTAGGCCCCAGAGACCCCATTATCTGTGGCTGTAATTTTTTTAATAGGGGCGAAGGTCTGCACAGCACTCCTCACAAAGCCTGTTTTGGTCCTGGGGACCCCTTTTCCTTGGGCCCCCATCAATTATAAATGTGCAGGGGCACCCACCGACCAACATGTTGGGGGCTGCAGGGGGAGCCCCAAGGCCCGTGCAGCCCCAGCTACCTCCCCACATGGCGTCGGAGCTGGCAATGCTCCTGCCTGAGGGAGAAGCTATCGTTGTATGCTCCCTCCAGGCTGGAGTAATATGTTGTTCTGTTTCCTTATCCGCATCAGTGGCGGCAGGGAAACAGAACACAGGTCTGTTCCCAGCTGCAGGGAGCATTTTTAAATCTCCTGCCAGCTGTGAGCAGACATATTATTTGCTCCCGTTTGGTGAAAGATTAAAAAATAAATTCATCCAGATAGGAGCAAACTTGTTTCCCTCCTCGCTGTAGTGCAATCAGGCAAAACAACTGTGTCCCGGAGTTAGGCTCCCTGGGACACAGTAAGTGAGCCACGCCCAGGCTCAGGGAGAGAGGCCATGTAGCCTCCCTCCACTTGTAATTACTGTCACAATCTCGGAGGACAGAGTCCCTGGGGCTTTTGAAGGCTTGGGAGGTCGGCAGCGTGGCCCCTTCCCCTTTACTGCACATTTCGGTCCCTGGGATGGGCTCCCTGGGTTCTATAATGGCATGCCCCTCTCCTTAATGAAACAATGGCCCCCCAACATCTTAAATATACCCACCTCGGGGATTGAGTCACATGGCCCCAAAATGAGCTTGGGGAGGAGGGCCATCCTGATGGCCCTCTCCATATAAATATATAAATTTTTCTCATGTTGCTGGCAGCCAGTCAGAACGCTCACACCCGTGGGAATCTGACTCCCCCGAGAGAAGTGGCTCAAGGTGAAACAGCTCCCTGGGCCAATTAGAATGCTCTATTTTTTACAATTCTGTTCAAGGGACTCTCTGAAGAGTCCCTAGAATCCATCAATTCAGAGATACAATTTTTAACCCTTAATTTCTCAAAAACTACTGACAGATTTACACCAAATCTCAAAAAGTGCAATCTGTGTACCAAGATCTAGCTTCCTGCCAAATTTGGCATAATTCAATTCAGCAGTGTTTGTGGTACCACTGCCTAAAGAAGTCTATGGAAAGGGCATGGGGAAATTTGCTTTTTGATCCCCTTTTTCTCTGCCCCCGCTTGACGAATCATCCTGAAACTTTCCAGGAAGGAGCGGAGGTGAATGTGCTTTTTAAAAACAATGTTTGGTCAAGATTCTTCAAATGGTGCAAAAGTTATTAGCAAAACAAAAAACAGCTTGTCTATAGGAAAGCAATTCTAACTATAACTACCCAGTAGCGACCGCCATTGGGTAATGAGACAGAATATATAACAGGTTACTGTATATAATGAGCCTATAATGCCATTGAGGGGTTCAGGTGACATTTACAAACGACAAGGCCTAAGGCCAAGTGGTTTATACATTTCACCTTAACCGCAGAATATAGGACCACATGAAAATAAGTTACCTTTTACATATTTTTTTATATACCTGATTTATTATTTGATATTAGTAGCATTTGAGCGTTATCTATTGGTAGTCATTGTTTGCCTGGAACTGCAAATATGCCTGTCAATGTTTTGACCAGTATAAGTTTTTCTAGGGGAAAAATGTGCTAATATTTAGAATGTGTTTAATACAATAATGTGTATTATTATAAATCATCATAAAAATGCAAAGCACATTGTAAAGAAATTAGCTTTTCTTTTATAGTACCTTGACAATATAGAGAATGCTGAGCAAAACTTGTATAAAGAAAGAAAATAAAGTGGAATCTGGGACAGTGTAGCGTTTTGCTGACTGTTTATTCCCACACACTGACGAAGATTAATTAGTAGATACTTACATTAAGGACAGGCTTGTTATTGAGGCGGTGATTTACTGTTTTACGAGGAGCACTGCCATTGTAAATGTGTTTTAGCAGTACTGAAAGAAAGAGAAAATTTCATGAATGATGTAATACATGAGGTCATAAGAAGTGCACGATTGGGTGCAAGTTATAGTTAGTTCACTAAAATATAAATGGTATTTTTTAGTGGTTCTGGGTGTTTTAATGTTCGATTCTTTCTCAGTCCAGCACTGAACAATAAAGTCATTTTAACCATTGTTTTTTCATAGAATTTCTGGACTTTTGTAAACATTTGTTAAGGTCTTAGCACCCAACCTAACACATTTTCTATTCTTTCTCAAATATCTTTCTCATCCATGACAGTAAAACCTCTGACATGCAGACTGATACATGTACTTTTAGCACTAGACGCAATCTGTCTGTTACCTCCCTAGTAAGCAACTGCAGCAGAATTTATATCTTTATAACACATGCAATTTCTGTGTAGCCTTTACCACACAGATGTCTTTACCACATATGCCTTTACCACACATGGTAAGTATATGTAAGGTATATACATATTTAACTGTTAAAAACAAAGGTTAAAGTGACAATATAGGTAGGTGGAAATGTTGGGTTAAAATGTTACATTTTACTCCAAAAACTTAAGAAATTGACCAGATCTTGTTTTTTTCTCAGAGTTTTAATAATAATTAATTGAAGTAACGAGAACTCACTCCCTCTGCCATCACAGTTTTGTCGTCATTGATGTCATTTCAGATGTTATATTTATGTTATCAATGATGTCATAGAACATCATGAGTGATGTAATAAGTGAGGTAATAAGCAGTGTATGGCGATTTACACAAACAAAGCAGAATTTCTGGATCTCTGCCAAAAATAGTGTAATTCATCTCAGACCATTTGACTGTTTCTCTGTTCAAAATTTGAGTGGCTAATTGCATGGAGAAAATGTGTTTTGGGAACCCCCTTTTTTCTCACCCTCTTTTTAGTGGATCACACCGAATCTTTGTAAGAAGGAGCCAAGGTGGATGAATCCTTCCTTAGAAGGTTTTATGAAGCCTCACAAAACAGTGCTAAAAGTCTTAACAAACCAAAAAATTAATTTCCTATGTAATCCTTGTTCTAACTAGAACTACACAGTATCGATTGCCACCCTGTAATATATATTTATCTAAATCTCTCTCTCTCTCGCTATATACATATATACATATACATATATAATATATTGATATCGCAAAACATCAAAAAAAGATTTTATTTGCTAACAAACAGAAATGGACAATAAACCAACTCATCACATGTAAATGTCAATACATGGTGTACATCATTGAATGTCCATGTGGCTTGAAATACGTGGGAAGTACTGTATGCGAACTTAAAAGAGTATTTTGGAACATGTCCAAGCTACAATAAAAAAGATCGGAGCAGCGCAATGCCCAAGCACATGGAGTAGTCCAGTAGTCCAGATGGTGGTAAGACTGACGCTCTCACTTGTAAATTGTGTAGTCTGGTGCTCTCTTTTAATGGTGCAGGTTGGTTAATCCTCCTGAGTGTGAGGTATACTAGATCAATACTGAATGTGATATCCCCACCTTGTGGGGAACATCTCCAATCCGCACTCGAAGTTCCCAAATTCAAAACGTATTTCAATTTGTTCCCCAAAAATATGTTTTCTTTATTTTCTTTCAACGATTCTATTAATACACTCTTTGAGGGGTCCACAATCTTATATGATTGTTTTAATTCAAATTCATATATCCTTACATTTTTGGGGGAAAAAACTGAAATATGTTTTGATAAAATTATTTTGAATTTGGGAACTTCGAGTGCGGATTAGGGACGGCCCCCACAAGATGGGGATATCAAATTCAGTATCAAGCACATGGAGTCCCATCAGGTTAGTCATTGGAAAAAATTGAAATTCTACGCAATTGAACAAGTAGAACGTCATGAGCGGGGGGTTGACCGTGAATGCAAATTAAGACAACGTGAAGTACGGCAAATTCTAAACCTACCTACATACATTCACCCCACATAGCCTGAATCAGAACAAAGAACTGTACATACATTTGTAATGTATTAATTATTGTCTGACTTCTCTCACGAAAAATATTACATGAACTGGCTGTTTTTATGGTTCACCTAGCACATGTCACTTTTACACAAATGAGGTGGGGTTATATAAAAACATGACTATGTACATAAATATGTAATAATATGAATACAATCCAATAATTAAGGCACCAGCTGGAATAGTATCCCTGCTAATAATTGGAATTGTGAAATACCTAGCAGTACGATCTAGCAGAGAGCTCTATACACATATATGTGTAATAATGTAACTATGATCCAATAATTGGGCACCAGCTTACACTTTATTCCTGACCTATATAGCATGAATTGTGAGATACCCAGTAATACGATCCAGCAGAAGGTGCTTAAAATCATTTCAAAGATTAATGATAAATTAGCTAGTAATTCTGCACCAATGAGAACTTTCCATTGGTGTCAACGTGATATGATTTGATCTCACAATATCAATATGATAATATACCCTTACACTAAAGTAAGAGGTAATGGTATCCTCTAATAAAATTAATGGATTGTAAGACTTTTTTTTCATAATAATATAACTAGACCTCAGTTTAGGCAAAAGGCGCAAGGAACTCCGGAGGATTTCAATGATCATAGCACTGCCGGTAATATTCACGCAGGGATTCAAATTCCAATCTGCAAATATTTGTACAATCTTCAGAAATAATATCCTTGCCTTAACATTTTAGGAATGCATTGTTTGAATTCAGCTAAAAAGGGAGCCACTTTACACTGTATATATATACTCCCTACTGGCGGCCCCCTCCTCTTTAAACAACCCCGCCTGTTGCACACAGCTGAAGGTTGTATTCGGTGTGGGGTTGTCTGCCTTTGTTAGGTTGGCCACAGGGCCTAGTCGCAGCCAGCTTAAACCCTTTTTTTTAGAAAAATAACGTAATATTGGTAAAGACTTAATTGTAGAGGTTGTTTCCCCTGCCGCATCATCACAGAGTTGTAATCAACAACTAGAGCGCTAACATTTGTCTTGTCACCAATGATGTCTTTGCAGATGTTGCACTCCTCTTATTAAATATGTCAAAGAACATGTCACAGGTGAAGTAACAGCTGAGATACTTAGCAGTGCATGTTGAGGGTGCAAGTTATGGTTACTTTAGACCACGATTTATAGTTACTAGAGATAACTATAACTGGTGAATTTCTGTGTTCTTTAGTTTAAAACATTATATTGTCACTGAAATGTTCACCTAACTATAATGGCACTTTACCCGTAGTTTTTTAGTGAATTGCTAAGTTAATGTAGATTAAGATGTAACTATAACATTGATTTAATCTTTGTTTTTTTCAGTGAATTTGTAAGGTTTTTAATGTAAAGCAATATTTTGTTATATTACATAACACAATCCCCAAGCCACACACAAAGCAGCCAGTCTATGCTTCCAACCCCTCACGGGCAGCTAACCCCACACTGCTCATGGCTGGCAGGCAGCCAACCCAATGCCACATATGACTTTCAGCCACGCATGGATGGGGTTGGTTGTAGGCCATGACCATAGGCCAGACGCTGCGTAAAACCCCTCACAGGCAAGCGACCTCATGCCGTGCACGGTCTTCTAGCATTCACTACGTGCAGCAGAGCTCGCAGATCCTCACCGCACTGAGGTAGACTTATTTACTTTGTCACAACTCCAAAATATAAAAAGTGGGCTTATTGGCTTTATCAAGGGGTGAACATATCAGTATATATAATCAGTATATATAAGCAAATCCATCATTTCCCCCCAAAAATCAGCAATATTTGTAATCTAATAGATATTTCAGTAATTCACACAATATAATATTTAATAAAATCGATTATTATAAAAACGTTTAATAACATATCGATTAAAAACATTATTCTCTTAACATAGTTTTTGTTATTACATTTTGGGCTAAAACATAGAAAATCGAGTCATAAGCTCTCTTTTAACATAACCCATAATTTGCCATCATAATAACAACCAAAAGAGGCTCTTGACCCAGGAGACTTAGTTTTTTTAATGTTGCTTGGGGGCTGCTGCACTGCCTGCTGCCCTCCCCCCCCCCCGCAATGTTAAAAACAGATTGGTGGTGCCCTGCCCCTTCTATGGACATCACTAAGCTCATAAGCAGAAAAGTTTAAACAGACCTCGCAGGGCTGTATGGTTTGCTCCTTCAAGGAGAAGTGAATTATAAGTGAATAGCTCTTGATGCTGATTTATAAATACCATTTTCTTTATTTATATTTTTGATATCCCAATACCCACCTGGGACACAGTTTTTTATAATTATTGGGGATGGGGGCATGCAGCCCCTCTCCCCAAGCATTTGCAGACCCGAGAGACCCCATCTCGGTGTGCAGTATATCCAATAATGGGAGCACACGGCCCTCTCTTTTTGAGACTCTAGGGGCCTCGGGGACCTCATTCCTGAAACCTTTTCTTTTAAGGGGCGGGGCAAATGGCCCTCCTCCTAGAACCTTTACTGCCCTGGAGCCCCAATTCCCACTGACCAAGGGTACACACAACAAAAATGGAGGCATCCTGGATGCAGCGGGAGCTGGCAATTCCCCAATCGGGTGGGTGCAGGTATTTTTCACTGCTCCCTCCAGGCAGGAGCAATCTGAGTTTCTCCCGCTGGCAGGGAAAAAAAGGTCTGCTCCTACCCGGCTGAAGCATTTTAGTAGCTCCCACTGGATGGGAGCAAGACATGCCCTTCTGGGCAGGGAAATTGTGTCCCTGTGTGAGAGCCTCAGGACACCACACTGGAGCCAGCCACAAGGGCTAGGGTCCCATGGGCCATAAAAGAATGGGTGTGGGGCTGTGCACCCATCTTCCCTTTAATATTTATGCCATGCTCCAGGTGATGGTGTCCCTGGGGCCCTGATTCAATGGATACACAGACCTAACTATGACTAACCAGTAGCAACCGCCACTGGATAATACATACTAATTATATATACCAAACAATGAAAGTTTAAAGTGGCATTAAAGTTAGGTATGTTATTAAGATCTTAACTTAGATAAAAAAACAACTATGTCTTCACATATTACATCACTCATGGCATGTTAAATGATATCATTGAAGACATCACTGATGACAT
The DNA here is from genome assembly GCF_964204655.1 of Triturus cristatus. NCBI lineage: Eukaryota > Metazoa > Chordata > Amphibia > Caudata > Salamandridae > Triturus > Triturus cristatus. The sequence continues at coordinate 351,333,912 of NC_140583.1, forward strand.
CAATGATAAGCTCATGGTCATGTACAGCATAGAGTTACTGAGTGCACACGTGTAGGTCGATATCATGGAAATAGCCCTGGAGACAAGTACAGTTGTGTATTGTAAAAGTTATATCATGCACTGTTTGCAAATTGCTAAAGTTTGGGGTGGGTGAAGTATTCCATGTTAAATAAGGTTATGGCTGAGCACATCTGATGTCGGTCTCAGAGGTATGTTTGAAACTACCCTAAAACATAAAACTAATGCACTTTCTAAAATATCTGGAGGAAGGCAAAAGCTGCTGTTAACAATACATTAACCCCTAGTGGTCATATAAGCACATGCCCATGTTAAATAGTTGCAAAACAGTGGTATAGACCTACTGTACATGATGTACATACTTATTTCCAGAAATTTACTAAAGCTTTTTTAAGCATTTCAGATTACTGAATGATGCAGAATGCAGGGGTAAGTATCCCACTTAGAGGTGGCTTATCCGATACTGGTGGGTAATCACATCTCTAAGGTTGTATGCCATTATGCCTATCTCAGGAATGTATGTAATGTATTAAACCATGAAGCGTTGTCCATAGGGCCTGACAGAAGGTGTTTTTACATCGGTAAATGTGTACCTATCAACGTCTTAAAGCTGAGGGTCATGTGAAGTTTTTAGGCGGTGAATGCCATTAGGCTAAATTGAAAATTGTCCATAGGTGTAGCGTGTTGAATTACTACATATAATAATAATGTTATGATGTCATCAGGGATGTCTTCAATGATGTCATTTGAGAAGTCATTAATGGTGTCATCAGTGATGTCATCAATGATGTCATTTAACATGTCCTGATTGATGTAAATTCTGAATTTGGTGCTTAATTTATTGTTAGCTCAGTAAACTAGAACTGGTGGATTTCAGAGGTATTTCTATGCTAATGTTTACCTTATTTCAACATCTAGCTATAATGTCACTTTAACCTTTGTTTTGTTCTGTGAATATATATGCATATTTTAATTGTGAAAAAACAAAAGTTAAAGTGGCATTATAATTAGGTGTTGAAATACAATAGGAAAGTATGTTTAACACAGACAAACTACTAAAATTTGCCAGTTATAGTTTGGTGAGCTGCCTATAGGGTATACTTAATTTGAGAGCATCAGCATGGCAGTTTCTGGCATGAAGTACATAGGATATGCTATTACCTGCTGTGGAATTTCTAAATACAAATGTCATTAACTTGAGACCCTTTATCTTTACTCTTAAATCAAAGACGTCTGTACTCTATTGGCTATAGTTTGCTATGAATATTACATTCAAATTATTTTCATTAAAAGTACAATGAATGCTTTCAATTCCTTTATATTACCATTCCACAAAACAAGGTTGTCTATATAGCTTGACTATAGAGTGACCTTTGGTAAATAGTCCTACTATTTAGGTTTTTTGGGGCTAATTTTTCTTCCACCAGCCCAACAAATTAACATAGCTGAGGCTGAAGCAGGTGCCCATTGCTGTACCTATTACATGTAAATTGTAATAGCATCCAGCATACCGTGTGGTGAGCAGTAGAAGTGACCTGACCTTTTTACCTGTGTCACCGGAGTGAGGCCTACAGGCTGACTCATGTAAAGTTCTGTTGCTCTGTTCTTAACTCATCCTTGGGCTACATCAGATTAGCAGGTAGTGCTGTGCAGTGCATGCATTATAAGCATACACTGGGTGTATGTGTGCCTGTGAATTGTACAATACATGGAAGATGTAGTACTGAGCAGTACATGTGCTTTATATGCATGTGCTAGGTTTATTTGTACCTGTGAATGGTACAATGCACAGAAGATTCTGTGTTCCCTTTTAAAAGACCCAGAGCTGACTGGATTAGCATGAGGTAGAGAAATCCCCCAAGACAGAGTAGTGGATCACTGCTGTTAGAAATGGGACTCCTGGATGGCTGAGGTATGCACCAAGGCCAGGCAGTAACGACCACTCTAGTCAGGGTTAGCTAGATACACACTAAAAGATGACCTATGCTCACCCTCTGGTAGCTTCGCACAGAGCAGTCAGGCTCAACTAAAGAGGCAACGTGTAAAGTATTTGTGTTACACACACACACGCACACAGTAACACAATGAATACACCACAAAAACACTCCACACAGGTTTAGAAAAATAGATTATTATATTCTGAACAAAACAAGACCAAAATGACAAACATCCAGTGTACAGAAGTTGAGGTATTGAATTTTAAAGGAATAATTGCAGTATAGCGCTTACAAAGCAAGTAGCAAGTAGCGCTAAAAGGTTATTTTAGGTCGCGCTGGACCGGGACCAAGTCGTAGTTCAGGCAGGCCTCGTGGAAGCGCAGGTGGGCTATAGGACCCCGGATGCCCAGGTGAACAAAATAACTTTTCTGGTCTCAAGATCCTCTCCATGCAGTGAAGGCAATACATCGGTTTCAATTCATGCAGGTAGATCGATGTGGCGCACTCGAGCCGGGACCATGGATCGGTTTGAGTCATCGCTGAACCTTGGAGTCACGTTGATGTGTCAAAGTTGAGCCTCGCAGTCAAGACCTTGGATCGGCGCTGCATTATTGTCGAACCTCGCAGTCAGGTCCTGTGTTGTTATCCAGCTGCACAGGGATTTCTCCAGATCGGCACTACATCGGCATCGAAGCTCACAGAGTCAGTTCCAATCGGCGCAGTGGTGATAGTGCGTCAATGATGATTTATCCATCAGAGCTCCCGCAGAACCCACTTCTAAGGCCCAGAACCTGGATAGAGCACCTCAGTCAAGGGTAGGACTCACAGATGGCAGAGTCCAGCTGCACCCGCAGAATTTCAGGAAGTCTTTTGTGTCCCTGAGACTTAAGAAAACAGGAGGCAAGCCAGCAAGCCCTTGAAGATCACTTGGAGGGAAGTCAGAGTCCAGCTCTCCTTCAGCAGAGTCAGGGAGCAGCAGGGCAACAAGCAGAAAAGTAGTCCTTCCTGAAAAGCAGTCTACTCGAGTTCTTTAAGCAGCACAGCAGTCCTTCTGACAGAGGCTCAGTTCAAGATCCAGAGGTGTCTGATTTCAGGGGGTCAGAAACCCAGAGGTGCCTTTGGTGTAAGGGGTGACTTCAAAGCAGCTCTCTGAAGTGCACAAGGATCCCTTTTAGCCCAGTCCTGTCTGTCAGGCTATCTGTGGGGGATAAATCAGTGCTTTGTATGTGGACAGGACACTACCTGTTGAAGTGTAAGTGACATCCCCTCCCATTCCTCCCTGCCCAGGAAGACTCATTAGAATATGGAAAAATGTAGATGAGTGCTCAGAATGCAGATGAGCCTCACCTTCCTGTGTTTGTGGTTGTCTAGAGGTAATGCACAAGGTGTAGCTGTCACCCAGCCCAGATGTGTATTGGAGACAGTCTTTCAGGCACATAGAGCAGTAAGTGTTAAGAAATGTCCACTTTCTAAAAGTGGTGTTTCTAAAAAAAGTCATGTTGAATTCAACTTTACCAGTAAGAAGAATTTATCTTTACCATTCCAAAGATATGAAACATAAAAAAGCTGCTCCTCTATGATCAGGAATTAAAGCTTATAAGTGTTTAAGGAAATCCTGATGCTGGCCTGTGGCAGGGGTAGGCCTCAAAGTAGTGAAAAACAAAATAGGCTGCTTGTCGCTACCAGAGCATGCAAAACATAAAAGTACATGTCATACCTTTTACTTACCTAGCACCTTGCCCGCGGGGTTACTTAGGGCCTAGCTTATTGGTGACATATGTGTAAGAAAGGGGAGTTTGAGGCTTGGCAAGTAGTTCTAAATGCCAAGTCGAAGTGGCAGAATACTGTACACACAGGCACTGCAGTGGCATGCCTGATACAAGTTTTGAAAGGCTACTTCTGTGGGTTGCACAATTAGTACTGCAGGCCCACTAGTAGTATTTGAAGTACAGGCTCAGTACATCAAGTATTTCAAAGAGGTGTAAATCAATTATACCATGTTCAGAGGAGAGAGCACATGCACTTTAGCACCATTTTCCAACAACTACCTTCCTGTGAGCTGGGTCTGGTGGCTCAGTGGACACATGCGTCCACTGCAGGGGCCTGTGTTCGACCTCATGGTCACAGGTTCAAATCCCAGTGGGTCCACTCAGCCTTTCATCCATCTGAGGTCGATAAAATGAGTATCATTGAGTTGGGTAACAAGAAATATCTGTTATTCAGCGCCAAGATACCTACGGGCGAATGTGCGCTTTACAACTACCCATGTTATGGTATGTGAGCTGGGTGGGACACACTGGGAGAAGGGAAAGCAATGCTCTTCACTATACTTCAAATCGTGCTCTTTGATTTAGAGAGAGGTCACCAGAGAGGGGCCTGGGCAAATCTCAGGGAGGAGTTGGAGCTGATAAGAGAATCATAAAGAGTAGGGCTGAGGCACTACTAGTGATACACATATTACTGTAGCTAACATGGATGGGTTAACCTCTAGTCACTCCCATGGTCTGTACTGTGGGGTTATCAGACTTGAAATCACTCCTGCTGTGACAGACTGCTTTCTGGAGGACGGGCAGGGCAGAGGAGAGGGCACTTCAAAAGGAAACAGAGCCTCAGCATAAACCTTGAAGACTGAACCCTAAATCACATTTGGTGTCTGGAAATGGGGTATAAAAATAGGAACTTGAGCCCCCCAGAATTATCAACTGTCAAGCAGCCAGGTGGGCTATGTGAGGTGGGTAACCTCTGCAAGACTCCTGCCTGTGACCAGGCCCGAAGGCTAGGGCCTGCCAGCCTCCCAGCTGGATGAGGGGACATCATCCATACAATCTAAGACCACCTGGTGGACATGCTGGGTTGATGGCTCAATGCCAGGAGAGGGTCCCCAGGGACACAGGAATCTGAGACAGACCAGGGGCCAAAAGAGCGAACGGCTGCTAATGTTGCCAATGATTGCTTTGTGGAACCATGACACCCTACTCTTTGTATTATTATAGCATTTTGATATTTTTCTTGTGCAAAATGTTAGGTTTGGCACATATAATGCATGTTTGCAAAGTTACTTGGCTAGACCCCATGTATGTCTATATGTCTAGGACGATCAGTGAAGCCTACTTAAGTATGAGTCTTGACATATTTAAAATAAAAGATTTGGGGAGTGGAAGAAACCGTTTTCAATTGTTTTAATGCAAGTTTTACCAGTAATTACATGTATTTCTCCTCTTTAGGGGGCTTCATTTGGACTTTCTGCATTCACCATTCAGCGCTTTATACGAGGTGGCCATCAACAGCCCGGGAATGATTTATCCATCAGAGCTCCCGCCACCTTACGAGGCCGTGGTTGGACAGGCACCTGTTAGCCAGGTACGATATTTTAAAAAGGCATTAACAGCATCTATAAGGAGATTGAAACCAAAAGTGACTGATCGAACCTGAAGGTAATATAATATACAAAACGCCCGAGAAAATAGATTTGTATGTGTGGTCACACATTTCCCAACATCTTTCTAGACTTTACCCAATTATGCATTCAGTCCCATGCATGTAGCACTATTAACACTCAGAAATATACTTGAGCTTTTTGTTTGTGAAGTCAGGTTTACTTTTCTAAAAAGGAAGCTATTGTACCTGATCTAACAATGGGATCTAGACCAGAACAACCATTGTTTGTGAAATGTCAGGCCATCATGTGTATCCATGTAAATTGAAAATCATGCTGTGAGTTCTCACTGGATCTGACTGTTCATAAATGTAAAGTGTGATAAAAGGTTTGTTGGGCAGCTACTGCATAAATGCATTTTTTATGATAATAGCTAGAAACAAAACATTCTTAGATGTGTCTATTGTAAAAGGCAATCTAAAAAAAGTTAGCTAAAAGCGAAAATATATTTTGGTTTAAAAAAGCACACATTGCTAGAGTAATCCTGCCACTGAAGTAAACTACTTTGTGTTTGAATGTTCTGCTATTGAAAAGGATAGGATGCAGTCACTAACCGTGTAGTTAGCCAGTGGCTGACTGAGAGTCCCATGGTCTATGCTTAAGTGGACAGAAGACAAGTGTGAATGCCACAATAACAGATCTGTGGATGGTTGGCTGAAAGTGCTTGAATTAAGTACAGTATGCATATTATTATAATAAATTCACAATGTCTTGGCTAATGGCAGATCTAATAAGGACTATGTGATTCTTTTTAACAAAACCTAATGGGAATACTATGACCTTGATGGACAGCCCATCCAGATAATGACAAATAGTGAAAAACACATGAAGGCCTGTGGCTCAAGGGGCTGACCCAATGTCCACTCTGTCTCTGTATTTACTGTTTCCTTTTTGAAGGATTGAAAACTTTAGATGTTTGTAGGCAGACCTAAAAATATCTGATGCCTTTCTCTTATAGGAAGGGTCGAAACGCCGTCGACATATATAAAAAACGAATCATTGTATCAGCACTGGTCACTAAACACAGTGTCTGAATATACTTGAGAATTGTAAACGGTCGTTTTTTGAATGTTGGAAACCAAGCTGTAAATGTCACAATTTTCACTAGTTCGTCTTTTGGTTCCATTACACACTGGAGACACTAAGCACTACTTGTTGTATATGTTTGAAAAGTCTCTTGAAAATTGATATAAACTGTGAATACTCAATCATTTTGTACTCGGCCTCCTTTCTGTCTGAAATCCATACGACCCATTGTTATTGCCATTGTGCTTTGCATTATCAATATAGTATACTATTGTTTGTAACCTTTGTTTCTTGACATACAGTACTTACCCTGGTTCGTTGTGAGTGGGGTTTCCCTTGTGCTTTTCTATGTCTCTTGTAGGAGGCTTTTCCTTTTCATTCTTGGCCTTTTTTTTTACCACGGTCACTCCAATAAGTTAGTCCATTATTGGCTTTTGTATTGTGTCTCATTATTCTAGTCAAAGTGTCTGGGTATATTTTAAGTTTTAAATACCATCTCCTGTACAGTACTGATTTTCCCACGGTATAGCTGTCAATTGAATGTCTGTATTCCTGGAAATGTGTTCTTTCTCGCACTATGCATTCCTGACTTGGTTAAATGCAGCTCCCTTTTCCCTCAAGAAAAGACTGCTGTTTACTGCCACTCTTTTGGGAAGAGCTTTGCAAACTCCCGCTCCTTTGACCTCCCTCCACGTTTAATGCCCTCCAGTATGTTGCAGGAGGGCATTTGTATGTTGCATTGGTGTCTGCCTGCCACCCAAACTGCTTGAAATGCACATGCTGCCAGTCAGCGTCATCACTGAAGATGGTGATTTTCCTATGAAAACCATGTTTAGGAGTTACTGAAATCCAGACCCCTATGGTATCAGTGCTCAACCCAAGTGCTTCCCCAAAAACCTGTTTTACTTTTAAAATCCTTATTGCTTGCTGCCAGTCTGTGGGCCGTTACTTTTAATGGCGGGAGGGGAAGGGGGAGAGGGGGGGGGGGGGGGTCTGGCGTGCGGTCTGGAGATTCAGAGAGGGTCTGCCGGGTGAGACCCATCTGAGGGGATACCGTCCCCTTGCACCACAAAGGCCGCTTGGGTGTGGTTTGCGCCCCATCCAGACAGATCAGCAGACCCTGTGCTTACTTTTCATGGAAACATTAGTCAAATCTTGCACAAACATTTGGAAGTCACTATTTCTCTTTGACATCCTTGCCACTCCTAATTACATCTATAACTGGCTTCAGCTTTGACTTTTCGTCCTGCTCCTGGACTCCAACTTGTTATTCTCTATCCTAAAGTAAAGCATGGAAACAGGAATGTTGGATTATTTCATCCTTTGGCTGTAGCCATACTATTAAACAGAGGAGTGGAGTGGAGTGACGTCACATGAGCCTCATAAATTCCACTTTTTGTTATTTATCCACCTCTACTCTATTCTGCGTTTTTTATTAGCTCCTGGGACAACATCCTTTAACTTACTGCTAGGAACACGTTGCAGAGCTGTCACAAGAATATGAAATATGACATGAAAGGATAACGGGAGACATTTATTCACCTCACCATGAAACCCTCTGGAAATGTCCTTTCTGACCACAATACATATTGACGAGATTTATTGTTTAACGCTGGATGTCCCCCCCACTCCCTTTTGAGGCCTAATGCTTTTGATGCGTTTCTTCTCTATAAACCCCTCCTTAAGTGAGCAGAAAGTCAAATCCAATAATTAAGCCTAGGTCAGCTTCATTTACCCATAATTTTAATGAATGGAAAAAGTAACATACTCGAAATATATCTAAGTTTGCTCAACATTCTTTTCATGTGCTGTTTTGTCCGCAAAATGTTTATTCCGAATACAAATGTGCTTCAGAAACATAAGATGCCTGCTTGCAAAAGGCTTGTATTGATAAGGGCAATCGTTATGGATAATGAGTAACTGAAGCAGAGCCCGCTGATTACTTTATGATGTATTTGAATACAGAATGAGATTAACCTTGACAAATTTACCATGAGTTTAATTCCTTGGAAGCATTACTTCGATTGTCTTATTCTTTATTGACCATAAAACAATATAAATGTGACTGCTACACTCTTGCAGGACCGTGCATCAGATTATAAAAGAAGATTCGGTGATTACTTTATCCTGCATCAGATTTCAGAAGAAAGGGTCTGATGTGTGTTCAAGCAGATCACAAATGCCCTGTGTAAATTGCGCATTGACTTCTTGAGAACTGCCTGTCATTGTGTGATGCAACCTATGTTCTAATAAGTTATATCACAAAATTCCCATTTGGGGAAGGTTGCAAAACTATTTGCTTATTAAATATTAGGCATGAGAAATATTGTGACTCCCTACAATTGGTTGTGAACATAGGGATGGTGGACTGTAATGAACAATAGACTCCCATTCCTTCACTCACATGCCCAGCTAAAAGTATTTGTTTTATTTTTTATAAAAAGCAGACCATGTCTTTTAAAAGGATAGATGGCACCTAAAAAAAAAGGAAAACATCGGAGGGAACATGCGTCCTGCTCCCCCGAGGCTACTCGATGCAATAAGCAAAGGGAAAGTTGTCCTGTAATGACAGCTATCACTACGCCAATCAAATAGCACACTAGTTTAGGTGTTAATGGTTTCGAACTGCAACTGTTGTCACAAACCGTTAATATGTGACATTAAAAATCACATTTCTGGAGAGATTCCAGCGATTCAGAATGAGTTAAATAAACCCCTTTGCAAGTCAGAAACTGTTTGACTCAAAAAGTGTTTTTCTATTTTGCAAAACACTCTTCAGTGGTTGTGAATACTCTGAATTTGCAAATCGCAGGGCCTGCCAGCAAAATAATTTTGTACATCAAGCTTAAAATGAACTTGTTTGTTCACCCTGCATTAGACATTAGGAGATTGTTCTAATTGCTATGCTCTGCATTAGATCACATAAGCAAATCACTCTGATAACTTTGATCTTGATTGGATTAACGAGTGAGATTGTGTTTCATTTTCCCTCTACTGGACTAAAGGTACAAAATACATTCACTGGTTTAATCTGTATCAGATTACAACAGGGGACTGCTCAAATTAAATTGGCATACATTGGATTATTGGATTTCACTTGCAGCTTTATTATTTATCAGATTAGAAGAGGAGATGAATATTCCTACTGCCTCACCCTGGATTAGTTCACAGGGTGTTATTCTGATGAATCTATCCTGTATCGGATTGTAGAACAAACACATTCCAATTACTTTACCCTGCATCAGATTACATGAAATTACAATAATTGCTTTACCCTAGGGTTGCTTTTGCTGCTTTAATCTGAATTAGATTGTGGAAGGTTATTACTCCAATTACGTTACAGTGCATCAGACTATAAACCATTATTCTGATTACCCTATTTTACTTATATTAGACAAGTAGATTACTATGCTTACTGTAATTTCCGTGTATTGGTTTATCATTCTCTGTCTAGATCCCCTTCCCAGGATGGTTTTTAGAAGTCAGGTCAATCAAAGGGCAACAATGGTGCCATAGACTTTTACAAATCTGCCTGTACTGCGATATCAAATGGACCATGGACTGTTGAAGTGCTTAATCACCCTAGCTCTTGTATCTTAAACACTTCTTTCTTGATGCTGGCCCTCACTTTTGTCAGATAGCCTGTAGATCTTATTCTGTACAGGCATACTGTTCCCTGTGTCAATGCCATGGGTACAACAATGGGTGAGCCCAGGGGTAAGTGAGAACAGGGAAAAGAATTGCTCCAAAAGCTGGTGACAATCTCCCTCCTGTTGGGTTTCAGACAAGGGGAGAGGTTTATCATACTCTTTTGAGGAGAGGAAATCCAGGAGAGGTGCCTTCTGTTCCTCCTCACTTCCATCTCCAGGAGCATAGTGATCATGGACCTCTCAAAGTGTGGGTCTGGAGATCCACCAGGTAGGTGACCTCCCCCTTGCATTCCTTTACTTCATATTAGCCGGTCCACCAGTCCAGCAAGTCTTGTGGCTCCACTTGCTCCATCACCTACACCTTTTGATCAGGTTGAAACGTGTCTGGAGTGAACTCCTGGTTATACCTCAGTTTCATGACGTCCTGGCTGTCAGCTAAGGTCTCAGTGGCATTTTTCGAGAACTGCTTCATCTAGAATCCTACGACAAACATGTAGCTGACTACATACTGAGGGGTTTCGTGACAGTTTGTCCCACCTCTCCTTTATAAAGTTGATACGCCCTCTGATTGCTTTCCCTACAAAAGCTCGAAGGGGCTGAACCCAACTCCCTTCTGAGGCACCTCCCTGTAAGCAAACAACAGGCATGGAAAGAGAACATCCCACTTCCACCTCCAGGCCCATTGTTGGAAATTAGATATCTGGTTGGCTAAGGTGCATACCCAAGCCAGGCAGAAACAACCACTGTGGTTAGGTGTAAGCTAGTTACACACCTAGGGTAAACTGTGCTCACCCACTGGTAGCTTGGTGCAGAGCAGGCAGGCTTATCAAAAGGGGCAATGTGTAACGTATTCGTGCAATGCACACACAGTAAAACAATGAATACACCACAAAAAGACTCTACACAGGTTTAGACAAAATAGCTTAATATAATCTGAACAAAATAAGACCAAAACCATACAAATCACATTCATACTTTTCAAGTTATGCTGGTTAAAAACTTATCACATGTATACTTTTCAAGTTATGCAGGTTAAAAACTCCACAATCTACAGTCCCACTAGAAATTGGGTAATGATCCAAGCAGTGGATCCGTATTTATGTAGTGATTTGAAAGTCTGTGTAAAGCAAGTTTACGGACAGCCACTCGAGACCGGGGCTTCGAGGTAAGCCCAACTATTTGTGAGTCACAATACCGTGGCGGTCGTGATGCAAGGGACCACACTGAGGTTGCTCCCCTCCCTTCAGCAAGATATGTCGAGCTGCGCTGCCTGCCACCGGGCAACGCAACTGAAAGTGGGGTTGGGCTAGCGATCTCTCACACAAAGGGCAGGCATGGCAAGACCGATCGGTGCACCGCGAAAGCGGGCGTTTCTGGAGAATCAAAACAGCTGGAACGCAGTGCTCTCATTGAGAAGGGCAAACACAGCAGCTCGATGGCTGTAATAGGAAGTCTTTTCTAGCACTGAGACTTCTGTGAACAGGCGGCACGCCAACAAGCCTTTGGAGAGCACTTTTGGTAGAGCACATCAGTGGGTAACAGGCAGCAGGCCAGCACACCAAGGCAGTCCCTCCGGCAGCTCAATAAGTAGCAGGCCAACACAGCAGAGCAGTTAGCAGAGTATCAGTCCCTCCTAGCAGCACAATAGTCCTCCTGGCAATGTGCAGATGTAGAGCCAGTGATATATGGTTACAGGTCAAAAAGTGTCTGATTTCAGGGGGTCAGAGACCCAGTACTTATACCAATAATTCCTTTGATGTAGGGGATGACTTCAAAGGAACTCTATAAAGTGCACAAGGATCCCTTTCAATCCAGTACTGTCTGCCAGGCTAACGCTGGGGGGGTAAATGAGTGCTTTATGTGAGGACAGAACACACCCTATTCATATGTACGTGTGAGCCACCTCTCCTCCTAACAGCCTAGGAATGCTATCTGAATACAGATGAGTGCTCAGTTACACCCATTCCTTCCTGTGTTTGTGGCTGTCTAGAAGGAATGCACACAGTGTAGCTGTCACACAACCCAGACGTGTATTGGATACAGACTATCAGGCACAAAGATCATTAAGTATAGAGAAATGTCCACTTTCTAAAAGTGCCATTTCTAAAACACTCATGTTAATCCAACTTCACTAGTAAGAAGGATTTATCATTATCATTCCTATCAAACATGAAAAAGATACTCCTCTCTGGTCAGGAGTATATTAAGGAATTCCCAATGCTGGCCTGTGAGAAGGGTAGGCCTCACGGTAATGAAAAACAAAATAGGCTGTTTGTCACTACCAGGACATGCAAAACATGCAGTTACATGTCTTACTTTTACTTACATGGCACCCTGCCCTCAGGGTTAGTTATCACCTACCTTAAGGGTGACGCATATGTAATAAAAGGGGTGTTTAAGGCTTGGCAAGTAGTTTAAATGCCAAGTCGATGCGGAAAGTCGACTAAACTGCACCTACTGGCAGGCCTGAGACAGCTTTGAAAGGCTACTTCCGTGGGTGGCACAATCAGTGCTGCAGGCCTACTAGTAGCATTTAGATTACAGACCCAGGAAACAGACTTTACAAGGGATTTACAGGTAGACTAAATATGTCAATCGGGTATATACTCATGTCATCATGTTTTAGGGGAGAAGCACATGCACTTTAGCACTGGTCAGCAGTGGTAAAGTGCTCAGAGTCCTAAAGCCAACAAAAATTAGGTCAGAAAAATAGGGGGGAGGCAAAACGTTTGGGGTGACCTTTCAGAGAGGGCCATTTTCCAAAACTGATTATCATGTTTTTTGAAGGTCTTGTTATACCTCTCAACAAGCCCATTGGTTTGGGGATCAAAGGGTGTGGAGATCACTTGTAAGGTTACTCCACACTCATTCCACATGGACTTCATGTATGCAGACATGAAGTTGGTGTCTCTATCAGACAACACATCCTTGGGGAAACCCATTCGGGCAAAAATCCTCATCAGTGACTGGGCACAGCGAAAGCAATCCCAGTACTCTGAGGCAGTGGTGGTTCCTTTGAATGGGCTAAAGGGCTGCGCCCCGTTTGTGTTCTAGCCCATTTGTTTTTATCATGCCAAGAGTAATTAATAATATATTATTCACTCTTAGCATAACAAAAGAAAAATGACAGGATCTGCCTCAAGGCTGGCGCAGGAGCACCAAGTTGCCTACAACAGCCTTTAGAGATGTCCAGGGCTGGAGAAATTCCATCCCTGGCTTTGAGGCCCTGCCACACCTCAGTGCCTCCCCTATACGTGGTGTACTAAGGCATCACAGATAAAGGTAGCCATGGGCGCTGCAGGCTTAAGTCCTTCAGTGCCCGTGGCTACACATCAATCAGCCTGTCACCCCACCCTTCACCAACTCCATACAGAATTGGAAAAGGGTGAGATGAACAAGCAGAGTGAAGCCTGGTACTTGCAACCTCCTGCGCAGGTGCGAGGCTTCAGTGTCTCCCAGCACCAGAAGAAGAAAAGAGTAGCTGTCCAAACGGGACCTGTGCAGGAAGCAAGGTGGGAAAATAAAAACTTTTTAAATGTTATCTGTGTTTGGGTAAGGGTGGCTGTCTGTGGGTTAATGTGTGTGTCTGTGTATGAGTTTGTTTGTGAGATAGAGTATCTGTCTGTATGTGTGATCATATCTGTGCTTGTGAGTGAAAGTTAGTCTGTAATAGTGTCAAATGTAAGTAAATATGTGTGCTGTATGGTAATAAATGCCATTGTTTGCTCTAAGATGAAAAATTAAATGGTAAAATGTGCATTCTGTTTGACAATTTGAAGAGATTATTTAAATACAGAGTTGCGTGGGGGTGAGGTGGTTGTGATTCTCAGGCGATACTGACTTACTGTGAAATAAATAGTACACACCATGTATTATTTTTCATGTTTCTAGAGACTTGGAGGCCTAAGACATGCACTCTGTAATGGTGAACAGCATATGTGCAACCACATTCTGCATTTGAATTCCATGTACTGTATCTGCAAATTAAGGAATACATTGGGTTTGTTGTGGGAGGATGAGTATGCTCTAATGACAAACCACTCATATCTAGTTGAAATTATCCACCCCCCAAATCTTCACAACTTTAACAGTACCCTAGAACAGCATGAAATATGTAGTGTACTGAAAAGCAACTGTTTCGCTTTCAGTTAAGAGGGGAGAAGGCAACTGGGCCCAGGAGGCTGCTTCTCTTGTAGACAGTTGGGGTGGCACAGAGCAATGCCCACTTTCAGGTCAGGGTATAGGAATCTTATTAAAGAAGCTGAATCATTCTTTGTTTGGCTTAAAGTAACCAAGGAGTGTAACTCATCACCTTCAAATAAATCTCACATGCTTTTTTTGTTTTTATAATGTGCTAAATGCATGTGATGATTCTGAATGTTCCTAATTTCGTCTGAAAAATGAAACAAAGAAACAAGATGAGGAACTCATTTTCTGGGGATCACTCACTTTGTTAAGTGGGGAAGCTGAGATTAGAATGTTAATGCCTTTTAGTTTCAGACCTCATTCTCCGACTTGTCTTCTCAATTGTCATTGAGGAGTAGAAAAGCTGATGCAATGATCAGGCAGCTACTTAAACTTATAGGTTTCAGCTTGTGCTGTAAATTGCTGTATTTTGCCCTGTCCTTTTTAGGATTTTTGTGGGGGAGAACTCTGCCCCAGAAACCCTTCTGTAAAAAACGTCGCCTTCTTGCTCTGTTTACTTTGGCACAAGCAAGCAATTAGGCCTACCATTTTTAAATGACACCCACCATTTTAAATGTCACCAGCCACCACTGCTTAGACGGATGACTTTTGGGTACCTGTTGGAATGTTCCACCAGGACCAGGAGAAATCTGTTGCCCTTTGCTGTCTTGGAGTCAATCAATCAATAAATTATTCAAACATTGGTAAAGCGCACTACTCACCCGTGAGGGTCTCAAGGCGCTGGGGGGGAGGGGTGCTGCTACTGATCGAACAGCCAGGTCTTGAGCAGCCTCCTGAAAGTTAATAGGTCCTGGGAGGCCCTTTTGGCGGATCGGATGAGGTGATGGTGACTGCGGATGGCGTTCTTGTGGGCTGCATAGCTGTCCGGTGTCTGTTCGAGGTGCCATTTCTTCTTGAGTTTTCGGCAGGTTTGTTTGGAGGCCTGGAGGTCGGCGGTGAATCAGCTGGCTTTTCTGTCAATGCGTCTGTTGGAGGGTTTCCTGATTGGGGCGAGAGTGTTGGCGCAGTCGTCTATCCATTGAGGTTGGGGGCGGCGGTGTCAGTGTCGATGGGGTCGGAAGGTGGGCTTCGGATAAGTAGCGATGGTCGGTCCAGTGGAGTTTGGTGGTGTGGCTGAAGGTGACATGGGAGCTTGCGGAGAAGATGGGGTCAAGCGTGTGACCGGCGGAGTGGGTGGGTGTTGTGACGAGCTGTCTGAGTCCGAGGTTGGCGAGGTTGTCAATCAGGGTGGTAGAGTTGCTGTCGTTGTTGTTTTCGAGGTGGAAGTTCAGGTCTCCGAGGAGGATGTAGTCTGTGGAGGCCAGGGCGTGCGTGCCGACGAAGTCGGTGATGGAGTCGCTGAACTGAGGCCGTGGTCCGGGGGGCTGTAGAAGAGAGTCCTGAGGCATGACAATTTCAGTGCACACCCTTTTCAAAGGGGGTGCCAAGAAAAGGAAAGGGAACCAGGGTAGCCTTCTACTTAACCCCTTTCTTTTCGCTTGCCTGACAGGTAGGACAGGACATACAGCACATCTGAGGTTGTTTTCTTCCAGGGCCAACAAAAGTGGGTGGCCAGCCTTTCAAAGGTTTTGTTCTGCTCCAGATGTTTTGCAGGGTTACATCATTAGCCAGTCCTAAGTGGAAGGCCCTGTAGCACTGGGGACCACAAACACATGGGTTGCCACAGGCTGAGGAACCTTAGGTTCTCTGTACAGGAGATCATTCTTCCAGTAAATGAGGTGATCACCAGAGGTGTCTCACTCTGCCCGGGATTTGGACTGGTGCTGAATGACCTCCAAAATGGGGCACTGCTTCTGTGCTTGACATAATTCTGCCTGGCATGGGCTTCCTTCAACTTGCCAACTGGCTAGTTCCGATAGGTCTCAATGTTTTCCATGTTCGGTTCTGGAGCATCCCCCTCAGGCGCTACTTCTGCTCGGACCGTGGGGATGTCTGAGGTGGGTTTGCTGCACCCATTGCCTCTACCCTTCTTGGCAGGAGCCAGGACCTTGAGATTTTCCTCTTGGGAGGCCATTGTCTGCATGGTTATGCACACCCACTCAGGCACCCCTAGACGCTCCAAGTGTTACTGGAACTCCCCCTTCTTCCAGATGGTGTGCTCCCCATCATTACCCAATAGTCAATTCAATGGCCTGGCTGGACTCACAGCTACCTTCAAGGAACCTGAGACACCTCCTCACCCCATTCAAAGGGAACCAAAGCCACTGGGAAGAGACTCTCATGGTAGTCAGTAGTAACCACCTGGTGGACAAGAATAGGAAACCCTCTGAGGAGACCAGATGACACCTGATATTAGGCATCATGGCTTCTGTGTCTTTGAGAGCCTCCATTCTCTGCCCATTGATGGTGACCCACTGAGAGTTCTTTTAAGTATTACTAGGCATGTGAGTCTTGGGTACCACCTCTCTGTCTCCCTGGGACACCAAGGTGACCTTTGCACTATCCCCTTACTAACTAGGACAGTCTCTTCCCCGAGCACTGCACCAGCCCTCCCTTTGTCTGCTAAGGATTGAGCTTGGGATTCTTCCCTGGAAACTCTTTTTTGGGCCTTGGTATGCACATTTTGAACATATACTCTCTCAAAATCAGATCATACAGCCCTTCAGAATCAGTCACTCTACTACCTTTCACCTAACCATTCAGTGTGTTAATGTAGTAATTAATCAAATCCACCCAAGACTGGCTTGTGGGTAACTCTAAACCTCATGCAGTATTTATCTGACGTGAGCCCAAACTTGATGGCAAGACTAGCGTTCATGGGTTATACTTCATCTGGTCATCTACCTCTAGTGTCAGTAGGTTATCCCTCCTGACTGGGGGCATTTGTTTCTATAGATTTCCCCCAAATCTTCTTTAGGGATCCTATTTATCCTTAGAGCTTTGGGTCTTTAGGAACGTGGACTCCCTTGTCTCCATTGGACATTGCTGTTTTGCTGCCACTATTGTTGCAGAACGCTGTGCTTTGTTTGGCTTTGAGGTCCAGTTCTCCAAGATTCACTTCATACGCCAACATTTTGCCCTCCTATTTCTCTGCCAGCTTCTCCTTCGGGGTCAGTTTTCTTTCCTCAAGGGCCCTCTTCGCAGCAGCTTTCAATGCCTCCAATTTTAACTTTGCCAGATGCAGCATGAGGTCCCTTTCAGCGTTCCTGTCTGATAGTTCCTCTGGCGAAAGAGTGCGGTTTGAGACTGCTGCTGGCCCTAGATCTGGCAGGGGCCCCCTCTATCCTCTGGGGCTACAAACGGGGGGTTGTTGTCGCCATCTTTCATTTACTCCTTCTTCTCCTCCTGCTCCTCTGTAGCCTGTAACTGGTGGGTTTCCCACCAGGCCCAAGAGCCTTCTGCTGCTCCTGATCTTTGGACCTCCTCTTTGCTAGAATAACCCTCTCCTTACAGAGTCCTCTGACCTCAGCCACAATGTAGCTCTCCAGGTTGGTGAGCTTAAACTCCATGCTGGCAGGTAGGGTCACAGATCCACAAAATCAGCAGGAATATAAGTAAATTTGAAAAAACCATAAGAGGCTAATCAAAAAGAATTTAAAAAGAGCTAAAATCTGCTATCAAATTTTTTACAATGAGATTTTAGTGGTACACAAAATCACCGAATGGCACTGGACAACCACAACTTCTGACTTCCACCAGTGAGCACCAAAGTGGGGAACTTGGTAGTTGTTTGAGAGGGGTGTGAGCCCTAGGCAGCACAGAGAGAGCAGGAATGCACTTTATTTTAGTAGATATTTTGCATTCCTGCTCCCTCTATTTGAGGCAGATTAGAAAACACGCCTACCTGTATACACTTTCTGCACTGCCCTTAGGAGTTCAGAGCTATGTGGATGTGACTGTTACTTAGACGTTACTGTGCACACAACAATTTGTTCTACTAGGTAACATGCAACATGCAACAGAACACATAATGCAGAACATAGAGTACACATTTGAAACAACTCAGATACTCCTTAAGGGGCCTTATTATGAATGGCCTGTTACTTTCTTCTGAGATAACAGTGTGCTGGAATGTGCTATTCCAGCCAGCATCCCTTTATCAAATTGCAAGCATTTCAAGTTATTCCATTCAGAATGGGGAATGACATGCAGACCCAGGAATTTCCAGTCCTTTTCCTTATCCGAATAAGAGGCCCTTTTCCACTTCATTGACCACCTGCTATGAACAGGTGGTGACAGGTACTGGTGGGGTTGCTGCAGGGCGAGGGTGGGGAACTGGGGTGAGTAGGCCATCTGGGGCTTACAAGGCTGTGGCCTTGTTAGGAGGAGCATTAACTGCTTCCCCATGGTGATAAATGAGGTGGGCGGGTCTAGTCCATGTTTCTGCCCTCAGTTCCGGGCCCTATCCAGACTGGTTTTACCTAGTGTGGATCTAGCACCAGAAATCAGAATCTGGTGATTTCAGACCCAGTAATTTCAGGTCAAGAAACACTGAATACCACTCCGACCATCTTGTGACACCAACCACACAAGAGTATCAGTCAGTACAATTCATAGCTCCTGTATAATTTGACACCACTGAGTTCACACAGAACTCTACTCTATAAAACAACATGCTTCTTCAGAACAGCACATGATATACCACACCAACACTCCAGAGCTGGACTAAAGTAAGGGCATTAAAGGTAATTGTGGACTCCAAAAGCCCACAACTGTATTTGTACCTAATAAACATTCCTCTAAGTGAGCAATGCAAAACAAACCTACGGATGACATATACCCTAATTAGGAAATATCTTCAGCTACTTACATCAAACAACACTAACCATTGCAACATACTTACAAACATACATATACACAAAATGTCCACCACACCCACTCATTGATGGTCCTACTCTACCAGAAAACAGACTCTAGAATGTGATGGAATCCTCATGACCAGGGCATAAAGATACCCGCCAGTATTGCAAGGCACACTAATAGCAATACAGAGCAATAAAAACTTTCTTGAGACATAACAAATACACCTGACTACTCACTGAAAATATGAGTGTTCATAATGGGATTTCAGCCACAAAATGGTATGCAGTCCCTATGAAAATAATAGCGGGAAAGGAAAAAGCAAGAAAACAGGTAGAAAGGGACAGGCCAAACTGATCATAGGAATACGATTGATCAGAAGCAAGGAGGTGCAGTGCCCAACAAGCCCTTGACATGGCTCTTTGCCACAGATCTTTAAAGATTTTAAAAGCTGTGATGAAGTATGTGTGGAGGTGCAGTGTGTATAGATTGGTGATTGGGTGATTTAAAAATGACTAAGAGGAACCTATAAGCTCTCTACTAAGCAGGTGCTCTTGTCATGACATAAAACATGTGTCACTGAACAATTAGTCTGGGTGGACTTTGCATTAGGCCCATACCTTCTGCACTTTCAGTACAGCACTTGACAGTGTATGAGATTTGCCCATAATTTGTTGTGCTAGCAATTCCTCTGTGATGGAGGTAAGCAAATAACCATTTTTCCTCTGCAGGATAAACAAATTAATATTTTTGAAAAAAGTATTTGCACATAATGCTAGTTAAAGGAAGAAAGGTTTTGAAATTAGTATTTGAATTACACCCTTCTGTATAGCTGATTTCCTGTTTTGCTTTATCCATGTTCTTGACTGTATTTTCCTCCCGTATAATTTTCTCCTTTTTTCCCAACTTGTTAGACTGCCTCCCTCCCCCTTTTTTGTGTACATTCTATCTCCAAAGCTCTTCATCTTCCTCTATGGATAATTTAGGAATTCTTCACAATGCACAATGCTTCTTATATTCCTTAATACTTGAGGCATACAACTAACCCTGCGGGGTAGAGCACATTTAAGCTTCTCTGTGCGTATATTTACAAACAGGGTAAAGTCCATGAGCAGATGTGGAATTGTATACATTAATACTCACTCAATGCATTGTATCCTATTCATACAGATATAATAAAGATAAAGTAGTCTGATAAACTAGCCCTGCCCAAGCACCCAGCCACCGACCCTTCTGGCTCACCCCAGAGTATGCCTGTGCGAGTACAGGATCCAGCTCTATCGGGATGTTATATTTGTGCTAAGTTATTTGGATTGTGTGCACTTCTTTACGACTGGCGGTATTTTTTTTGGGGGGGGGACATAAAGTCACTAACTACAGTACCGATTATGGGGTGTCCTAGCATTCTATTATGTGTTATTTTGTTAGGGAGTCAGTGGCTTTAAAAGTTTCTAACATCAAGTGATACTCCATGGAGATAGGTGTTTTCCGTAAACCCCTGTATTCTTCCCTACATAAAATTGTCTCAATAGGTCGGCGGTCGAAGCGTCTCCCGTCAAATCACGTCTGGGCGAACGTGATTTGACGGGAGACGCTTCGAACTCGGCCGCCGACCTATTGAGGTTGTACATGGCATTTTGCCTTTAATATTGGGCCCACCTTATTTTGGTTGGACCAGGTTTTCAGTTCTACAATACTTCACTCTGTATTCATGTCCTTAACCTATGTGAAGGTTGCTCCGCTCGCCCGATGGAATAGTGAAGTGGATGGGATTCTCGAATTCACCGGCTGCTCTGATATGGTGTGGACAGATTGACGTAATTCCGCATGTGGTATCTAGCTATGCCCTGAAGAAGTCCATGTTTACCGACGAAACGCGTCGGCTGTTTAATGCATCTCGATCGTTTTTAATCCGATGTGAATTAAAGAAGAATTTTAAAGAATACATCATCGAACCTAGATCTGATTTCTTTCCTTGTTTATGTTATGGTGGAGAACCTTTGCTTTTGTTTGAAACTGTGATATTGCAGCCCTTGGATTGCACTCTGACAGTGGGTGCGTTAACAGTGTGCACACAGATCTCTGGGTATCTCCAGAATAAATACACTGTATAGCAATAGCTGATCAGGTGCTGTTTCTCATAGGGTTCCACTGTCTAGGTTTGTGTTGTTAAGAGATACCCTCTTTGGGTATGCCGGGAGAGAGGCCCATTCCTTGTCTGATAGTTCCCTGCCAATATCTTCAGTCCACTTTTCTCTAAGGGCCGTGAGGGTGGTCGCTGCGGGTGAGCGGATGCCTCTGTAAAGCCATCTAATCAGGTGGCGACCATTACACATTAGGTATAAAGTATGAACCAGCTTGTGCACAGTAGGCTCTCTGCCATCCGGTGCCCAATGTTTCTTAACTTATTTAGAAATGGCTGCGTGTACAATTGAACGGGATCGCGGGACTCCCTGTTCCCGAGTGAAATTCTCATGATCTAACAGCATACCATCCGCAAACAGTGCCCCTACCGTAGTCACTCCTTCCTTTTCCCATTTATATATGCTCCGCCTGGTTACTAATCCTGTAGGTGTGGGGATCCCTTGCAATGGGGTGTTAGGAGCGTATGGGAGCTGCTGGTTTGGATATCCACAATATCACCGAATATCTATACATTTTAAATAAGTCTTGTCTATTTCTTTTTTTGCCTGACTTCCAATTGACTCTTAGTATCTCTATTTCTATTAGCTTATAGATCCATGCTATCCAAAGTAAACCATTTCCATTGGCTTATAGATCCTACAGTTTGAATCTCCATTTCCATTGGCTTGCAGATCCATGCAAGCCAATGTAAACCATCTCCATTGGCTTACAGATCCATGCAAGCTAATGTAAGCCATTTCTATTGGCTTACAGATCCAACAGTTTGAATTTTTGCGCCTTCTCAAACCCTATTTAAATGAAAGCTCAGTGCAGTGAGGTTTGCATTCATTATACGTCGGTACATCGGATAAGCCGTATCGTAATGATTTCCCGCCTTCATCCTTTTGCTCTGCCTCGTTAAGGTAAGACTATGAACATAGGAGACTTTATTAGAGTAGTATGGGTTTCTTGCCTATATTAACATTATTCTATCTGAATTATGGCTTTGTTCAGATATCTCTCCAGAAGAACTCTCTGGTTCCTGATAAAACTTAAAAGAATAAGGGCTGTAATCTGAATACATCTTTAAAATTTAGTAAGTATACCGGTCTCATCTCTGCATAGTAGTTAACCTTTAGAGAATATAACATTTAAGTGTTTTTTTTAAAAAAATTAGCGTTCTCAGATATTCAATCGTCAATATTAGTATATATGTTTTGTGAAAAATACTTATTGTTTGCAAACTGGATAACTATAGGTCATTTAAGATTTGCGTAAATAGTTGAAAGAACATCCTATGTATATTGTATTAATATATACAAACCAAATCTCTCTGCTTTATTAGTTAATTTAGACTTTTTCTAACAAAAAATGGTTTATACATATTTTCTTATATTATTTCTCCAGAAGTACTCTCTTGTGAATATCCTCATAGCCCTTGGTTTGATTAGACCTACATCTTACCTATGTTGTGTGAGTATCTTCATAAAATCCAGCAATGACTAAAAGAGACCACTGCCTAACAATCATAACTAAAACTTAGTGATAAGAATTATTTTTTCCATAGAGACTCATTTTCCTCTATGTAAAGGCAGATTTACTAAACTGGCGGATTCTGTAAACTTCAAGAACTCCACTAACACTCAAAAAAATGTTCTCAGATGGTCCCTAATACCAACAGCTATATTTTAGCGACCAAGAAGTGAATATCGTCTTCTGAACTTCTAGTAAGTAAATGGATGAATTAGCTTTGTACAAATGACATCAGATCACTATTGACCTAGTTAGCTTATTACTGCTTATTACTATTATTTGTATCTCAACAGGTATTCCCAATATTTACTTTCTAAAACGAATAGTCTTAAGCTTATATTTTATTAGATTTTTGTCTATTAAGTCTCCACTTACATAATTTGGTTAGGTTACTTTACTTATTTTCTTTTATCTTTTCTTCTACCACTCTATATCTTTTCTCCCTTGGTTCAACAAAATATATATAGCTTTCTGCCAGATTTGAGAAGAAACATAAGTAACAACCTTTGTCACTACTCAGTTTGTATGGACTATTTTTTGACAATATTCCAATTATTGAGTTTTGTGTGTTTTATATTGTGTAAATATAGATGTGGTTTGTCTATTTTGAAATTATGTATTACTAGCCGATGTTAATAAGTTGTCACAATACTTAATCACTGGGTTGTGTTTTTAAAAATTATCGACCAATATAGTGCCAGGTGTATATATGTATATATGTAATTACAAAATTTGTATATTTGTATACAATCTTCTCTGCATCAATTTGTGCTGTTTTATTTTCATTTTAGTTTCTATTCAATAGACGGTCCCCTGATGAAGGCATTTCAGCCGAAACGCGCGTCGTCTCCATCTGCCGCTATGTTTCCCTCAACCATTATATTGACCGTGTGACATTTGTTTTCTGGAAATTAATTTATACCAGATCTACATTTTGTGCTTTCTGAATAGGATATTTACATCACCGTTTTTCTCTATTCATGGTTTATTCCTATTGATGGTCCATTACTATTTTTGTATAAAAAAACAATAAATAATTATATATTGCCTATCAAGTAACATTGAGTTATGTTGAATTTTCTGTCCTGTTTTGCAAAGTTGCGCCTGGCTCACTTTGGATGGTTTTAATTAGTAGTTTGCTATTGTTCTTTATCTAAACATGTACACCCCACTGTCACCATTCATTCAAGTGGCTGTCTGCGCACTCAGGCTAACGTGTTAAGCCATTGGAGTGCGAATTTGCAAATCACACAGTCAAACGGGATATGTTCGTGAGCATATATTACAACACCACTTTCATAATTTGTTAAAAGTGGGTGTCTACGCGCTCATTCAAATAAGTGAGGGCGTAAAGTAAATGCATGCATGCTGTTTTTTAGAGCGTCACAACGGAGTTGCCATGAATCACAGTTGCGGAAAAATAGGGGTTTACTAGAGATGCGACGTGGCGTGCCTCATGAAAGCCAGGATCAAGGTGCTTGCTCTGTAACACAATCTGACACAATTGCGAGGGAGAGGGACAGAGCGGAGCCCACCCGCGTTGTATCTTTTTATTTACTGTGTGGAGCCCAGTCACAGGCTGCTGCGCCTAATCAAACGACCTGGCTCAGCTTCCCGAGGATCACCAGAGCGGAGAACCACCGCTGGTTAAATGCGGGGCGCTTCCAGGTACGTGACCGGGGGGGCGTGATCATGTGACTACGTGACCAATGTGAACACGCTGGAAGGGGATGGTGAAGGACTCCCGCAGGAGGACCGGAAGATTGTACCCTGGCATATGTAATGCGCGGGTGTAGCCGCAAGGGACTATGGTACTTGTAGGAATTAAATTAAGGCATTGTACATTGGGCTAACTGTGGACGTTAAACCACTGAAATGTAATGAATTCGTGACCCTGTGCCAGGAATATAAGAAGAATGTTAAATACACAGACTTCAAAGGTTGGTGGCAAATGAAAAGTGTACTGCTTATAAAGGATTTGGTCCCATAGGTGCACAAAAAGCAGTTCTAGGATCTGAATAACTGCACTTGACTCAGGTCCCTAGGACCTGGCTAGGGGCTATTACTAAGATGGGAGTTGTGAAGCCCACTAGTTGATACCCACTATTGCCTCAATGTGATATAACGCAAGGGAGACCAAAGGAGAGCAGGGCATGGGTGCCGTCCCAAAATGAGCAGTGCTGTGGTCAGGTTAAATGCACTTGACTCGTGCCCCTAGGGTCAAGCTGGGGGTTAATGCTATGAAGGGAGTTGTTATAACCCTCTAGTTACTAGTCATTACTGCCTCAGTGCGGTTTACAGCGAGAGAGGGGGACTAAAGGAGAGCAGACTTGTTACAACGGGTACAGGAACAGGCCTATTTGGGAAGGACTGAGTTCCACGGAATGTTTTCATTTAACCCATTTTTGTGAGTGGATAGCCTGTAAATCCACTACTGTTCCTTCTCAAAAAGGTGTTGTTGGATTTTTTCTCCTGTTTTTATCTGTTCAATGATAGTCCATCTCATATCATTGGTTGTGTGATTGTTCCGGAAAAAATGCTCAGTGAGTTTTGTTGTAGTTTTTTTGCACCTCATTGTGCTGCGGTGTTCACAGATTCTCTGTTTGACTTTCCTGCAGGTCATACCCACATACTGTAGGTCGCATGGGCACTTTATCAAATTTACAACATTGGTGCTGTTGCAGTTAGTGTGTGCACATAGAGTCCACACCTTACCGGGTACTAGTGCTAGTGTTTTTGTATTGCTGGTTAAGTGGCACACGCTACAATTCCCACATTGATAGTGACCTATGATGTTCCTCATTGTTTTGTATTTTGTCTTCCAAGAGGGCCTCTCTTGGTTGATTGCGTGCTCTTTTCTGGCATTTTTTGAGGATTCTTTCAGGGTAGCCTCTGTTTGGAAGTTTTTTTGTGAGGTCTGTCGCTTGGCTGCGGTAGTCCATGGTCTTACTACAATTATGATGTAGCCTAAGATACTGGCCATAGGGTAAGTTTTCCCTAAGACTTCTGGGATGAAAACTCTCAAATCTGAGTAGGTTGTTCTTGGCACTGGGTTTGTGGTGGGTCTTTGTCTCTAGGTGACCATTTTCCTTGGTGATCTCAACATCCAGGAATATCATTGTATTGGGATCCTTGGTGTGGGTAAACCTTAGGTTTTGATCTCAGGTGTTATCCATGTAATAAAGTCTAATAAGGCCTCATTTGGTCCCTGCCATATGGCAAGGACGTCGTCGATGTACCTTTTCCAAAAGACTATATTCGAGGAGAAGGGGTTCTGTTCGTTGAGTATGAATTTTTTCTGAAACTCAAAGACGTAGAGTCCTACCACACTTGGTCCCCGTCGAAGTGCCCCCGGTCTGGAGGTACAAGGCACCCTCAAACTTGAAGTCATTTTTCTTCAGGGCCAGTCTGGCACATTCTAGGATGAAACCCTTGGGTGTCCTGTGTGTCCAGGTCGTTCCATCCAGGGCTCTTTTCAGTACTTCCAGAGTGTCATCCTGTGGGATGCTGGTATAAAGGACTTTCGATATAAAAGCTCACCAGAATTGTGCTTTCATCCACTTCGATGTCCTTGAGTAGCTTCAGTAAACACTTGGTATCCCGTAGGTAGGTCGTTGTATTTTGTACCAGGGTTTTATTTAAAAAGTCGCAGAAACATGACAAGGGTTCAAGTAGAGACCCTATGCCTGACAGAGGGGTCCTATTTTTATGCATTTTGGGCAATGTATAAAAATAAGGGGTTTTGCCCTCACAGTTGCAAAGAAAGTCTGCCTCCTGTTTTGAAATGTGTCCCATAGATTCCACGTGCTCCACAAGGGATCTAATTTCTTGTTTGAGGTCACGGGTGGGGGTCGGTTGTCAGCAACCGATAGTTCCTCTCATCTGACAATAGTATTTGGCACTCTGCTCGGTAGGCTGTTTTGTCCTGGACCACCACGCCACCCCCTTTATCCGCTTGCTTTATAACAATGGTATCACACATTTTCAAGCTTACTAGGGCGAGGTTCTCCTCTCTACTCATGTTCTGGAACGGGTGTTTGAGATCTAGATGTTCAATGTCATTAAAGACCGCCTGTTCAAACGTTGCTATCTCTACCAAAATGGTATGCGGTGGAGGTATGAAGGTAGATTTTAATCGTAATCCAGTTTCGTCAGGATCTTCTGTGGGTGTTGTCTCAACATGTTTTTCAAAGCAGGCCTTGAGTCTCAGTTTCCTAAAGAAACCTGACAGTTCACAATGGAGGTGAAACTTGTCAAAACGTGAAGTCGGGACAAAGCCTAGACCTTTGTTGACGACTCTTTCTTCCATATTTGTCAAGGGTCTTGTAGCAAGGTTGGTAACTAGGCCTTGCTGTTGCTTGTCCCTGCCTGAGGTTCCTGTGTCTTGCTGCGTGTGTAGCTGCCTACTGGATCCTCCTCTTCCCAGTGCACCTGGTTTGTGCCCTTCCTTCTGCCTCTTTCCCTTCTGCCCCTGCCTAAAAAAGGCGGCTTGAAGGTATTGGGAGGGAATAATGGTTGTGGAAAAGCATTACGTTTGAGTCCTCCTTTTTCCTATATCCATGAAAACTACAACAGATCAATAGTCAGTGCGGACATACATAATAGTTACGTGTCACCCGTAGGCTGAACACGTGACCCTAGGAATGCACAAGTAGGATCTTATGACAATATACGAAAGATAGAGAACGATGTAACCACTATATATGCACCGAGAATAATTATTTTTAATATGATATATACATAATTAAAGGCAATACTAGGTTTAACTCGCACCTTTTTTATAAACTTGATTGGTGCTCAGAATTTAATTAAACCCGATATTTCATCCATAAGAACCACAAATAAAATAAGAAAATTATTATAATTGTATATTTTTGCTACATCCACGTATCTCATAGCATATATGCTAAACGTTCTAGTCTTTCTTTTCCTGTATTGATGTAAACAACAATAGACCAATAGCCAGCACGGATACACATCACAGTTACGCGTCCATCGTAAGCGGAACATGTGACTCTAAGAACCTATTAGCAGTTCCTATTTAAACAGAAACCGGCTGCACTTCCGGGTTGACTGCGCGATATCCCCGTGAGTACAAACCCGGTACCTATTCCATCCGAGTTACAAATATTTATCAGGTAAGAGTAGCCAATACCTTATTTATCTAAGCCCCCAGCACCTCTGATGAATACTATATTGATCTCTTTTCCCGTGATTGTATCCCTACATTAGACCAGCAAGTTTCTTAACTCGAAGCTTGTCCCCTTAACGTGATTTAACGAAAAAGTCCGGCAAATCAGTGCCTACTTCATCTACGAAGGTAAACCATCATACCATCACCGCTTTTAACGCTCTGTATAGCTTTAGTAAAGTTTTTACCCCCATAATAGAATAATCAAATGCCTCTAATCAAGTCATTAGTATTGTTTATTATTACTTTATGACATTTTTAACCTCAACATAGTTAGCAACCAGGCTTTGCTTTTTGCCCTTATTAATATAATTATAATGTTAAACTTTCAAGTCACGATTATCAATATCCTAAGATTTCTCCAATTCCATTATGCTGATGGATTTCTAGCCTATATATAATAATAAATAGGATTACTACTCCATATTGTTATTTTCAGATACACATACATACTGTTCATATCAGTTGGAGACCAGATTTATTTATATATTATCTAAAATGTTGTCTGTTTTTTAACTTTTTTTATTTTTAAGTAACATAAATCGATAAAAGACATTCTTAAAAGCGGCTTCAATTAGTCTTTATAACATTCAAGTTTTTCTGTTTTTTGAATTTCTACTCACAGATTTTTATCAAATAAAGACAAACCTGAAAGAGAAGCTCCTTCCTTCGGTTTTCTTATCAAAATCAAAATTTGCTCCTTATACAAGTAGGTCACGCTGTATCAATACAGAGCATTTAAATGAAGCTTAGATAATATATAAAGGAATACCCATCTAGGTTAATTGATATGTTATATTTACATTCCCTAGAGCGAGATTTATCTATCGCATCCAAAGGTTCCTAACTAGAAGATTAAGTCCGCATATAGAGTAAAAGACAAGTAAGCGACATTAGTCTTATTTTAAAGAAAAAGTTCTCTTTATAAGCACATGGGTGATTTAGGAGAGAAAAAACTCTATATAAAAAATATAGAGACTAAACTTGGGAATCTGGTCTATCCCTGTACACTTGTATTCATTTATATCACTATCTATGCACTTTTTTCAAAAAGTTTTATTATATGTAAGAATATCATGCTGATATCAGTTACAGCAATATCTAGCTATATGTTCATTAACTTATAGCAGAAAGTAACACAGTTTCTTATGATTGAAATGTAAAGGGATTTATTGTTATACTTACAAGAATGAGTTCTAAATATTGTTTTAATTAAATCTTAGGTGTATTTGTGGCTACTCCTGACGAAGGCACTTGCCGAAACACGCGTCGAAGAATCAATTTCTGCCACTTATGTATATTAAATAGATCCATTGGTGTCACAAGATAATGTATTTTTAACAAAATGTCAATGAATATGTTTTCTTAATTAAAAATGGTGAAATTTTTTTAGTGGTTATTGAACTCATTTCTTGTACTGTATCTGTAACTTTATGACCATACGCTGCCTGGGAACTATATTTTCCATTGTGGAAAAGGTGGTTGCCATCCGTACATCGGTTAATGTTGTTGTTGATTGTACAGGCCTTGGAATCCAGGTACCAATTGTGTGTTGTAGGTAGGCCAGTTGTTTTGAGCTCTATTCCTTCCTCTTTGTCTTTGTCTTCCACTTCCTGTACTCGAGCCACTACTGCCTGTGGAGTCGATGCTGGAGACATCTGAATCATGATCTGACCTTATTGGAGGTGTGAACTTGGGATCTGAGTAGGGGTAGGTCTTGACGTAGGAGAAACGTTTAAGGTCTTTTGGAATTTATCTACCTTTTGTTGTGTGAGGTTATCTTTATACTCATTGATCTGTTTGTTGAGTTAGTCAAGTCTTTTTTTATAGCCTGTGATGGTTGTTTTTATATGGCCTTCCGTAAGTTGGATTTCGACTAGCATTGCCTCAGAGTGTCGTAGAGCTGTCTTTATGATCAGCACAATCCAATTGCGCGTGCAGTGCCACGCAATTTGAGCCCAGTCTTTTCTAAATACAGGATCCTCCAAGAATATCCGTGGTGCATTTGTTACCAAAAGACCCTTTGGTGCCATGTTGTTTCTCAGATATTCCTTTAGGATAGTCCCATGCAGTATTGTTCTAATTCTGTTTCTTTTCATTTTGGTCAGTTTTTCCTAGTCAGTAGTCTGCGATATAGTCTGTGCTATACTGGTATCCGCGAGTAGAGAGGTATCACCCAGGAATGCATCCACTTCCTCGCTGGAATAGGACAGTCATTGCTTTTCCCCCATGATGCAGGAGCATCCAAATAATGCTCAATGCAAAGAAAAAACTCGCGCAGCTGTACGCATTAGGTGGTTAAATAGACCCCATTTGAAACCCACTAAGTTATCCTTACGGCATGCAAGCTTCGTTTGCTTGTGTGCCTCCATGTTGTAATGTGCGACTACTAGAAGTTTGTCTAGGCCGCAGCCACACTAGGCCTCAATTGTTTTTCACTTGCTTCAGCAGAACTGTAAAACTGTATATAGTTATTATTCTTTCTCTGCTCTCCAAGGTTGAATTCGGATCTGCTAATGAATAGATGCTCTTTTTCGTACATTCCCCTCTGTATGTGTAGTTCTGCTCCTACGTTAGGAGACGTTGAAGCCCGACAGATTGGCCTTGGAGCACTGATAATACACCCATCTGGCAGGTATTAGCTCATCTCTCTGTACCCTCTTTGTTCATGCCCGGCTCCGGCCTGTATTTTTCCATAGTAGGCGTGGCTGAGGTCTCTAGAAAGCTTTATCATGTATTAGCGCGCTTTGGGCAGACAGTCCCCCTCAGTGTCCATCTTAGGGTGCAGGTCTGATCGGGGCTTTCTCTGCAGAGAACTACTAATAATGTTAGCGTGTATTCTCTACTGATTGACCGACTTCATTTGGGAAGGCATAACAGGTGGTTGTGGAAATAAACTGTGGGGCCCTTAGAGGGCTACATCCTTCATCTGTCCATTCCTACCTGCAGCTTTGGAAGTCCCACCCTTTTGTGGCCCTTCCTCCATATTAAGTCCGACAAGAGTGTGTCTAGAGTTTTGAAAAAAACAGTTGGTATCACCATTGGAAGGTTTGTGAAATAATACAGTAATCGCCGGAGCATAACCATTTTGGAAATGGCTATTCTGCCCGCCACCAAAATGGGCAATGATGTCCAAAATGTTATTGGGGCGCGAAGTGCATTGACTGCCCTCAAAAGGTTACCGTCCAATAAGTCTTGTGGGGTCCTGTATATTTGGATGCCCAAGTATTTAAAGATAATTGGCGCAACTGGCAGAGTAAGACGCCCATATCTGATAGGTTCTGAGTGTGCCCTCAGGGTGGAATAGGAACTCATAGGACTTGGTCTCATGTATAGTTCAAACTGCTTAAATGTGCACGATATGGGTTCAAGGTTTTCTTGTAGGTCACAAATGTAGAGGATAATATCATCAGTTTATACTGATAGTACATGTGTAATGTTACTGATGCAAATACTTTGCCCTGCTGCCTCTTTCTGGAGTTTTATTACTAGGGCTTCAAGTGCTAGGACAAATAGGAGTGGCGATAGTGGGCAGCCTTGAAGTGTGCCTCTGCTCACTGGATAGGGATGCGATGCGTATGCATCTGTGCCGGCTCTCACTGTGGGTACCGTATAGAGCAGTTTAACCCAGCACACATATGCTGGGGGATACCAGCATACTTGCTGAGTATTATCAACATGTACTCCAAACTGAGGGTATCAAAGGCTTGGCGCAAATCTAGGGAGATGCCCCCGGCTCCTAAAAGTTCCTTAGGGGTGGCCTCCAGGACGTGATAGAGACCTGATATTAAGGGAGGTGCTACGGGCCGGCACAAAGCCGCATTAATCCGTGTGTATAGTTGTGGTAGGAAAGGAAGTAGACGGCGGGCTAAAATTTTACTTAGGGTTTTGTATTCAGTATTTAAAATTGACCACGGTTGGTATCCCAGGATGTCTGTGGGATCCATGCCGGGTTGAAAAGAGAGATAACTAGGGCCTGCATTGTGGTAGGGGGGAGGCTTCTAGATTCTAGAGCTGACTGGTATAGGCGCTCTAAGTGAGAGACTAATTTGTCTGAAAAGATGTCATAAAATTCTGCTGGTAGGCCATCTAATCCTGGTGTTTTGTTGCGTGGGAGTTTCCAGATAGCTTCCTTGATCTCAGTTTTGAGATTGGAGCTGCTAAATCTTTTTGGTCCACCTGAGACAGTTGGGGACAGTTGAGATCACTTAGGAAGGCTTCTATTATTTCAACGCCGACCCCTATGGGTAGCTCATATAGTGTCTTGTAGTATTCGCAGAAGGTTAAATTATGTCTATTTGCGTATTCACTGTTGTGCCATTGGGTGAGATAACTTCGTGTATAGGGGTGGGAGGTGGTGCATCGCACAGGATTCGTGCTAGAAGTGGGCCCAACTTGTCCACCTCTGCATGCCTCAGCTGTGTGTAGGATTGATAATCTATTATGAGTAGTCTTTCTAGTAGATCTGTGGGTGTTATGCATGCTTCTTGCAGCGCTTCCGCTTTAGTGGTATTGGTCACAATTTCTTGCTCCAATTTATTCAGCTTGTTTCTACTTCTTCAAGGTCTTTCTGGATCATTTGTCAGGCACCTACAGTTGAACTGATAGTTGTACCCCTCACTACAGTCTTGAATGCTTTCCATCCTGTTAATCATGAGGACGCATGGTTGTGACCATAGTGTTACGGAAAACTCCATCTTCCAACATCTGTGGCCACATCTTTCAGGTGGGGATTGGTGTATGGATCCTCCCCCATGACAGTATGACCTCTAAGGGATTGTGGTCTGAAAAAGTCTTTCCAAAGTACGTGGTGTGTGTTATTTGGGCCGTGAGGGTAAGGGAGCAGAATACCCTATCAATTCTTGTGTGGAGCATGTGGGCCAGGGAGTAGAACGAGTATTGGTGGCAGTTTGGGTTTTTGCTGCGCCAAGCGTCCACCAGTGACCGAGCCCCAGCTCAACCACAAAGGGCATCTGCTTGCTTGATGGCAGTCACTCCTTGTAGTGGAGGATGAGAGCGGTCTAAGCTTATGTCTAAGACTGAGTTGTAATCTCCTCCTAATAGCCAGGGTTAATTTATCCAGTCCGTTAGCGCTGTGTTTAGGCTTTCCAAGAATTTCTCCTGATCGTAGTTCGGGGCATATATACTGCCTATAACAATATGTGTGCCATGTAGTGTGCTGTGTATCAAGACATATCTATGATTTACATCTATATGCTGTTCTAGGGTAACAAATGGGGTTCTGTTTCTGACCCAGATAGCGGCACCCCTCATAAAAAAGCGGAATATGACGTATTGAACACTTGCCCTCTCCATTTTCTATGTAGTTTAGTAGCCTCAGAGTTGGTGAGGGGTGTCTCTTGCAAAAAAGCAAACTGCACTTTCCCTCTATTCAGTTGAGCATGTATTCTGTGTCGTTTGTGCACTGAGCCCATGCCCCTGACATTCCATGTAACTATAGTATACTTTCCCAGTGTAGCTATAGGTATGTTGATTGATTGATAGGCTTTATTTTGATACATAAAATATCTTAAAAACAGTTCAACAGTTAAGAAAAACAACAAATAAAACACATTCCCAGAAGAAAAAGAAGGTAAAAAACAATAACTTAATAAATACAATTAATACAGTTAAAACCAGGATTAAATTGATACGGAAAGCCTTTTTGCACGAATCAACCAGGTCCACTTTAAGAATTTAGACACAGCACAAGCCACCAAAGTGGATGTGTCGGACAATAAAATACGTAGGGCCACAGTGTGATAGCGAGTTCCCAACTGTCTACAAAGTGGTGTGAGCCAGTGCCTCCTGGGAGAGCAATAGTCAGGGTATTCAAAAAGAATAGGTGCCACCGTCTCGACCCGCGTGGAACAGAGGGCACAAAAGGGGGAGGACTGGGGGGACAATTTCCACCGGGATATCAGGTCACCAACAGGTAGAATCCCTACTCTAAATTTAAAATATAAAGCCCTATCAAAAGGAATGGAAATCATGTCGAGATAGGGTTCGTAAGCTACCACGTCTTTAATCCTCAAAAAGGCTACAGTTGACTTACATAGGCGTGGATCGACAGTGAGTTTAAACGAAACCCAATCCCAATACAATTTCTTTAAAGTGGCTTTAGGAGGGGCAGATCGAGTAACCCAAGCTTCACCTAAGCCCAGCTCCCCCAAAAGATGTTTAACATCCCTCAACCATTTAATCCTATGCCAGCCCCCCATTGACATCACCTCGGACAGTCCCTCCGCATAGGAGGCTAATTCGGGCACCCTCCACAAACGGGCTCACGGGAGCAAGGGACGAAGTCGAGCTTGGTCCGCAATTGATCTGCAGCCTAGATCCAGCAACACTGGAACTGTGGGTGTGCTCAAAGGGAGAGCCATCAGATCTTTCAAAAATTTGCTCTCCGATTTTGCAAGTACATCGAGATTGCCTGTACCCCACAGCTCCGCCCCATACAAGGCAGCACTAACCCCTCTAGCTTTATAAATCTCCACAACTGGGGCAATAAATTGTTTTGTGGAAGAACGATGTTCCCTAAGCAACACACCACCCACCCTTTTGTGGTTAAGGAGCATCTTGTGGATGTGCGGAGTCCAACTCATAGAGTCGCTAAGGCGGATTCCCAGGTAGTCAAACTCTGACACCCTCTCCAGGTGAGCAGAGTTCAAGACCGGGGGACGCCCCAGTTTCCCAGGAGGATTCATGATCAAATATTTGGTCTTGTCAACATTGATCACCAATCCCCTAAGCGAACAAAACTCCTGGAAGCGGTTAAGAAGTTTTTGGAGGCCCTGGGGGGTCTTTGCAAAGAGGAGGGTGTCATCTGCAAAGAGCAGTGTGGGGATCCGGGTGCCCGCCAGGGAGGGTGCATCAGCAGGTTCTTGTAGCAGATATTCAACCACACCATTCACATAGAGAGAGAATAGGGTGGGAGCTAACACACATCCCTGGCGGACGCCCCTACTCACTGGAATTCTGTCGGTTTTCTCCCCATTCTTACCCCACCGCACCTGCGCATAATTGCCTGTGTGTAGTTTTATCAGGAGTGATAGGATATAAGAAGGAACCCCCAAACCCTGCAAGACCCTCGACAGTTCCTCCCTAGGTACCAGGTCAAAGGCAGTCTTGAGGTCGATAAAGGCCAGATAAAGACTGCCCTTGCCCAGCACCACCACCTTCCAATGCAGGAGCGCCAGTCTGAAGGCTTGCTCTATGGTCCCGGTTCCAGAGCGAAAACCAGCCTGGAAATCTGACAGAATCTTATTATCATCCACCCATTGGAGGATCCTCCCCAGAATTACCTTCCCTGCCACCTTTTGGGATGAATCAATAAGGCTTATGGGCCTATAGTTAGCGGGGTTGTCCCGACATCCCTTCTTGAATATCGGGACAACCTTCGCCCCTTTCCAGGATTCAGGTACAGATGCTCCCCCCATTATAGCATTCAATAGAGTGGAAACCAACTTCCCCCATTGCTTGGGATTGGTACGTAACAAGTCGCGGGTATCCCGTCAGGCCCAGCAGCTTTTAGGGGGACCAGGGACTTGATTACGACCTCCACTTCTCTGTCAGTAAAGGCATCGACCTCAGTGTCCCTTGCCTCGACCAGCAGAGCAAAGGAGTCATTAAGGACCCCCTCGGCAGGGGTATAAAGGGACAAGAAGTGGCTAAACCAATTCTGAGCTGGGATATTACATGTCAGCAATGTGCCAACAGGCCTTTCCCTGGATCTTACCAAACTCCAAAATCCCCTAGCGTTCCTGTCCAAGCTTGCAGCCAAGAGGTCCGCCCAGAACTTCTCCTCCCCCTCTCTTTTTGCTGCCTTTAAAGTCTGGGAGTAATCTTTCCTTGCGAGCCTAATTGCAACCTGGGATTTAGATTTGACAGCCCCTACCAGCGCTTTTTTCTTGACTCTGCATTTTTTTGTAAACCAACCCTGCGTTTTGGGCAGCATCTTCCTGTTGTTAGCACGAGGAGCCATGCTAGGGAGAATAAATAGGTTGCTCAGCGCCCTAGTTAAGTCGCAGAAGGTCAGCGTGATCTCCTCAGGCGATCGGGTCAGCGACTCCAATTTGCACTGTGCTGCAGCCAGAAGTGCCCCTATATCTGCCACTTTCTCTTCGGACATGATAAGCTTAGCCCACTTCAGCCGTCTACCACAATTGGATGGGAAAACTTCGTGGGGGTTTGGAGCTATATAAGATGATAATCCCCCCTTATCAGTTAACCACTGGGGAAAGAGAGCGAGTGAGAGGAGATTATGATCACTCTCAGTTGTCGGTATGTTCTCCATATCCTTCAGGATGCTCCATAGAGTTACGTCAAGAAGAATATAATCTATTCTAGACGTATGATTCGGCCTATTATAAGTATGAGCACCCACTAGGTCAGACTTGGACCTCCCATTAACAGCCCTAAGGTCAAATTCCATGGTGAGGGAATTAATCTGTACCGCCACTTGGGTCCACCTCTTGATGGGAGGCAGCGCTAGGGCAGGAATCCCTCTCCTGGAGTCCTCCTCACCACTTCCCAATGTATCGTCCAGGCCCAAAGGCTCGAACGTACAATTCAGGTCTCCTGCCACCAAGATGCGAGATTTATTGGGGCGCTGCCTAAGCAGACCTTCTAATAGGGATATTGTGGCCAATGGTATACCACCCTTCGTGCCTCTGGTGTAGATATTAAAGATGTCCAGGAGGAGGCCACCCCGTGCACCCTTTACAGTAATATTGAGGAGATCGGGAGAGTTGGTGGGGTGCTGACCCACCTGGCAATCGAGAGCGACATCAACCCGAAGGGCGTCCCTTCCCTGAAACAGGGGGGACAGCGGGAACAAAATATGTTGAATATCCTACCTTGTGGCAGGGCTCCCTGCACCATGTTTCTTGAAAAATGCAAATGGAGTAACCCTCCACAAGCACGTTCCAGTCTGGTAGTCCCAGCTTCCTTGAGATACCCACGACGTTCCAGCTAAAAATCTTAAAGTCTGGATCCGCCACAACCGGCTTCCTGCGGGGCTTGGTGTTAGGTGCCCCCTCCGTCAGATCTATAAGACTTAATCTACTGCCCCCACTTAGTCTTCCTGCAAGCAAATTAATGTCCTGAGGTAGGGTAGTGGCTTCGTCTAACTGAGAGGGAAGAAAGACATTGCTATCACCCGACTCGTTTGGCACAGGAACATCACCTGGGCTTTGGTCCCTGAAGGCCACCCTATGGCAAGTGTCGGTTCAATATCCCGACGGCCCCCCATAAGACCCGGGCCAGACTGCCGGTTGGAATAATTGAGGGATGACAGGATTCTCAGGATAAATAGGGTTATTGCTCCAACCCCCGCCAGAATGTAAACCATTATTATTTGCTGCAGTCCTAGGGTAAAAATAGGTTAAATCTACTACACCAATGCTTGCCCCCCCAATTACATACTTTTGATTGCAAATAGTTTGAGCAACCCTATTGTCTTTGAAGTTTACCACCACACAATCTCCTTCTAGGTGCTTGCGACCATATCCTACCCACCCTGCCCTTCTCACTCCTAGGATCAACCCATCTAGACCCCTAGGAAGAGGTCTATTGGTCTTTAACCAGTGCATGGTTTTATTTTTTAAAGCCTGTTGGAATTCATAATGATCATCCTTCAAAGTGGGTACGTTAGTAAGTATGGCGACATACGGGTGGCACTCGGGGGGCAAATTCACTGGTGGAATAGTTGGAGCCGCTTTGGGGGAAGATTCTTCTGGCTGGGTTTCTCTGGGGAGGTTAGTACAAGTTCTGGTCGAGTGGGCTTGATCGGGACCATTGCCTTTGGCAATCCCATTCGAGGTTCCCTTATATTTAAGAGGTCCCTTCCTACCCGGCAGCTCAGCCCGGATAGGCTTCTTTACCGGGACTTTAAGAGGCTTAGGTGCACTCGGTTGTGCTAGGAATGAATGACTAGTACTGCCTGAGGTATCCGCAACCTGTGCAGCAGGTACATTACCCACAGCCAACATATTTACAGTGTTTGCTGTATTAGAGGCGGTAGGTGTGGCCTGTGTGGATGCAGAGAACATCCGGGTGCCACTATCCCCTCCCTGTCCATCCTCCCCGATCTTCGAGTGCAGTTTGATAAGGGTTTTCAGAGAGAAGAAATTATCCAAGGTTGCCTGTTCAAATCTATCCAACCTCTCTCCCAACCCTTTTACTCTCTCTACAATCGGGGACAATAATGCTGTCATCAGGTCTTCAAATTGTGTAATTGTTACAGAGTCATTAGGTGGAGCTAAATGACAGACTGATGTTGGATCTACACATGCTTCCTCAATCATATGACCTGAATGATCACCCCCCTTTTCCATCCCGGGGTTTTACGCGCCCAACCCCTCACCCGCTTTAGTTCCTATTCCCCTGGCACCATACTTCCTTGGTCTCTTATAAAATTTTGGGAAGCTGCCTTTACGTGGGCTTGCAATCCTTTTCCTTTTGGTATAAGTTACATTCTTGGATACCGTCAGTGGTAAGGCAGGTGGCTGAGGGATATTAACTTGGATAGTAGGAATGATAGGACGAGTTGTAAGGACAGGGAATTCACTGGAGCATGGGTCAAAACTACTACTATCAACGGGAGGGGGAATAGATATGGCTGCCAAGCTCTCCAACCTATCTATACTGGCCCTCAGAGAGGCAACCCGAAGAAGCTCCAGTGGAGGGGATGTAATTGAGAGGGGATCTGAACTACATAAAGGCGAGGTAACAAGCGCCAGGGAACCCAATGAGGACCGTTTCGACGGTGGAAGTTCTTGGGAGAGACGCCGCTCTGTCATTACAATCTCCTTCTCTATGACAGCAGCTACCCGTGTAATGAACTGATCCATAGTGCCTATAATACAGCTGGCTCCACCCTCTCCTCCTCTCCTGAGGCTCTTCTCTGAACGGGTGGACATTAACACAGGCTATAGTGGTGACCAGATATTAATAATAATGATAAACCCCTATGTGTCTAAAGATACCAGTGATGTTGTCAGGGGTGTGGCCCGACCCGGCCCTGGACAGCCCCGGACTGCCTGCCCTTTGCCCGGGCTTCGCTCCGAGCTTCGACCCGCGCGCGACCCGCGTTCGCGGACGTGAGCGTGATTATGTATGTATACGCTGGGGGCGTGGCTTGCAGGGAGAGCGGGCCAGGTGTGAGCTATTGGCCAGACAGGGACTCCTGGGAGATGGAGTCCCTGCAGTAATGCTCGCAGCCCTGCTGTACTGCCACAGACCTCCCCAGCTGCCGTAGAAACTACAGGTTCTCCGCTGATTTTTCCCGTGAAGCGGGACCCACGAAGCGGGTCCGGCGAACAGTGATGGCAGATACAACAATTAGGTCCAGGCAAAAGATTCCTTGGGATGAGGGTCCACTTGCCCAGGGTCCAAGTAAAAGCACACAGAGTCCCACCAGCACCAGGGAAAGAAGGTGTTCTTAAATGTAGCCGGTGTGCTGGGGGCGTGGCTTGCAGGGAGAGCGGGCCAGGTGTGAGCTATTGGCCAGGCAGGGACTCCTGGGAGATGGAGTCCCTGCAGTAATGCTCGCAGCCCTGCTGTACTGCCACAGACCTCCCCAGCTGCCGTAGAAACTACAGGTTCTCCGCTGATTTTTCCCGTGAAGCGGGACCCGCGAAGCGGGTCCGGCGAACAGTGATGGCAGATACAACAATTAGGTCCAGGCACAAGATTCCTTGGGATGAGGGTCCACTTGCCCAGGGTCCGAGTAAAAGCACACAGAGTCCCACCAGCACCAGGGAAAGAAGGTGTTCTTAAATGTAGCCGGTGCGCTGGGGGTGTGGCTTGCAGGGAGAGCGGGCCAGGTGTCAGCTATTGGCCAGGCAGAGACTCCTGGGAGATGGAGTCCCTGCAGTAATGCTTGCAGCCCTGCTGTACTGCCACAGACCTCCCCAGCTGCCGTAGAAACTACAGGTTCTCCGCTGATTTTTCTCGTGAAGCGGGACCCGCGAAGCGGGTCCGGCGAACAGTGATGGCAGATACAACAATTAGGTCCAGGCACAAGATTCCTTGGGATGAGGGTCCACTTGCCCAGGGTCCGAGTAAAAGCACACAGAGTCCCACCCTAGGTATGTGTATGTTCTGTATCTTGCCACCTCATTTGGAAGGGGACATTTATGTGCTGTTGTGGGGGGTGAGCCAGGTAAACAACTTCCCTTGTTACAACCCAATACTAGGTCTAACCATTGAACAGTGGTGGACCAAACAAATAACCAATTCTGTAAACAGTTCAACTGTAACCTTCGTGCGTTCGCTAGGGGGGTATGGTTACTATGCCTCGCAAATCTCTCATAATTTTGGGTTGCAGTACGGCTGACCGGACCTTGGCCTTTTACAAAGTTTATGTAATGTTGTGAGGTGGGCAGTTTGCTGGTTTCTGTAGCTCATGTTCATCAAGGCAAGTTAGAGTCTCTCTTGGTGCCCAGGTTGGGGAGTTCTCCTACATAGTCATTCACCATTTGTGGGGTAATGGAAGGGAATAAAGCGAGACTATTTTCAGAGTCTGATTGCATATTAGTGTTCTTCAAGGACTCAGCTGAAGAGGGGGGATCTTGGCCTTTAAACATCACCACCATGAGGAGTGCTGCCCTTCGGCTTAGTAGAACTTTTTCCGGGGATGGACTTTAGGCCATGGATTTGCGACTTAGTTCGTTTCAGAACGTTTTCCCATTCAGTGTTGCTTGTGATCCTTGGTTTTTGCTCTGCAATGACCTCTCCGATGTGTTAGAAGAAAATATCACTTCCACCCAGTTAGCAACCACCTCAGGATTTTCAAAGCAGTATGACTTTTGCTTGTGCATGATCTTAAGGCGGGCGGGGAACAGTGAAGCATATTTGAGGTTCAGGGCTCTAAGTTTCGTTTTAACTTCTAGATAGGAGGTCCTCTGGCCTTGGACCGTGATTGTGAAGTCCGGTTATAGTGAGATCCACTGGTTTTTGAACTGGATAGGGGACTTTTCTCTGACATTACAGAGTGTCACGGTCCTTATAATTAAGTATCCGGGCAATCATTGGTTGTGGTGGTGCTCCAGAATTCGGCTTTCTCGTGGGAATCTTGTGTGCTCTTTCAAAACAGAAGAGTTCGGACAGACCTTCTGGGGCCACCTTGTCTCCTAACCACTTTTCTACGGATAGTGTTGCATTGGGTCCCTCACAGCGTTCTGGCAGGCCTACTATGCAGACATTATTTCTTTGTGACCAGCCTTCCTGTAGGCTGGACACTTGGCGTTGGAGTTGCGCTATTCATTCTGCATGGTCTCTGTGTTGTGGATGCATTTCTTTAATGAGTAGTTTGTTAATTTTCCCCATATTAGCCAATTTGTCATGGTCTGGTTTAAGTAGCGTAAAGCAGGTTGTTAGCGTCCCTATTTGCTGTTCGATTGCTTTCCGTGATTCCCGGACCTCATGTAATATGAGGTCTAGTTTGTCCGGAGCAGCCTTCATATCTGTTGGTGCACTCTCATATTCTTCTTGTTGTGCAGTACCAGTTGTGGCTGGCTCTGAGTGTTTCCCCTTCGTGCGACCCATAGTGTGCTGCTCAACAGATCCAACACCTGTTATTGTAAACTTAATCAATGAGCCAGTAGTGCCCACACAGTTGAATGCCCTGATGTGGGTAAGCAGTCTTTGCACTTATCGTTTTAGTGTTCCTTTATTGTTTTCCACTGTCTTCTTGTTCAGACTTCCCAGAACTGAACGCAGTGCCAGCATGAGGGTGCTTTAACTCACCACGTCTCTCCAGTAGTATTGTGTCGGAAGGCAATATCATTCAACATGGAAGCGGATGGTCACATGAGCTGGGGCTGGTAGGAAAGAGAGCCCTGTGTCCCTGGACCACCCATGTCACGGTGTGTCGCCTCTCTCAGGTCAGGGATAGGTCAGGATAGGTTGCATATCTCTCCCGTTTAGGGACCTAGGGGGTGACCTACCCCTGGTCCACACAGCCGCTTGTGCAGTGGGCAGCACAAGCCCCCCGGTGCCACCGGAGTCCTCGGTCTCGCCCCAGCTACTCTGGATGGATGAAAGAGTAAGCTGCACAGGGGCCAACCCCGTCAGAGCGGGCCCATCTGTGGTTTGGGCAGGGTGCTGCTCCAGTCAGCAGGTATGTCTCACACCGCACCCCAGAAGCTTGACCTGTACCTGCGGCCTAGTATCTCAGGCATGTAGAAAGGAGGGGCCCCCCAGATAGGCCACATCCCGGCAACGGCCCATGACGCAGGGCTCATGTGCCATCCCCCATAGGCTGCAGTACTCCTGGTCGTAGGTGGTGTCCCAACTCAGCCAATGATGAGGCCCCGAGGTAGAGCGAACTGATGCAGCC
This sequence comes from Triturus cristatus, assembly GCF_964204655.1. NCBI lineage: Eukaryota > Metazoa > Chordata > Amphibia > Caudata > Salamandridae > Triturus > Triturus cristatus. Next base: position 351,376,117 of record NC_140583.1, read on the forward strand.
ATCTCACTCTTACCGCCGGGCAGTCGAGCAGCGTTTCCGCATCACCGGGTGTACCACTGGATAGGCGCAGGCAGTGGGACGCTCCACATAGCAAGTATGCCCGCATAGTTTCCCAGGAGTTTTGTCTGCTCGTGCAGCCTTGGCATCTCGACTGCTTAGAGAGGAGGAGGGGGGATCCCAACCAAACCGCACCCCGGGCACGGTCTCCAGCACGGGATACATGTATCACCTATCCATGGGCCTCAGCACTATCGGGTCCACGCGTTGGCCGGGCTCAGAAAAAGACCAGGCCTCGCGGCGGAGCACACCAATGCAGCAGCGTCACTCTTACCTCTGGGCAATTGTGCAGCGTGCCCACTTTTTCGGGTGCGGCACTGGTTTGACGATCAATCTATGCCTGCAGGCTGTCACGGGTCTCCTGGGGGGCAACAGCCCTCGGATCTCCAGGGCCTTTGTAGCAAAGTCCAGTCAGCCAGGGCCACGCTCACTGTGTTTAGCGCATTGTTTTGTGGTACCAGGCACAGCACAGCCACTGCAGTCAGCTGTCCATACAACGGCTGGAGGTTGTTGTGTTGGGCGGTGCCTTGGATGTCCCCACCAAACCGAAGATTATTGCAGGATTATCTGGTCCAGTCCTGGATCTCTGCTACAGGGCGTCCGCCATGTTCGGCGGTTTGCCACGCTCCCGACTGTGAGGTAACTGACAACAGGAAGACTCCTTTGTCTGTGGCCTGCATACGCTAAAATACATTTTTCCAAATAATGCCTTCAACACAACTGACATACTCTAACATTTAACTTGTTAAATAATAGTATTTCCAAATATCTAGTCAGTATCGGTAGACTGGTAACTGAACTTCAGTTCTGTCAGTATGCAGAAGTATGACCGCTAGTAAAGACTAACAGACTTCAACACATGAAAAAAGTGACTGCGAAGGTTCCCTATCATGAAGGGGATCACAATTCATGATGCTTCTTATGAGGGAAAAGGCACTATGTGTTATCATTTCTAAACTCCCAATACCAAAACTGTCTTGTTCACATGCAGGGCTGCACTGGAGGTCACACTGTCGATGGTGGGCATTGGTGCACAATTTAAATTTATCACACAAAAGTAAAGAATGTTTTCTAGGAATCTCTCAACACTTTTGAATGAACTCATGCAAAAAAATGACAAAAATAGAATTATTTTATCCTTTAGAAGGGCTGTGAGATCGAGTCTTGCCCTGCCCTACAGGTCACTCTGGCCCTGCTGGATGGTCCAGCTTAAAAGCACTAGAATGTGAACCATTTCTGATTCTGTGGCTCCTGACCGTACCTGGTTGTGCCAGAGTGTCCACCAGGCCAGTCCAACACAGATGAGATCCTACTGTTCTGTGATGATTTTGTCGCAAGGTAGGGCCTCCAACCATTTCTAAGTTGCTTTGTTCAAAAGACCAAATATCTGTCTTGGAAAAAGGATTATCCTTCGTACCAACAGTTCAAACTGTTTTTTCAAACTCAAAAGTGAGGCTATTGAGCCCTTTTGAAAAATGTGACTGAAAATACATCCAGCAACATGGAGGTTTCCAGATTATGAAACAAATCCACATTCTGTTTGCCAACATACATGGTTCCAAAAGAAGTACTAGTGTTCAGGTAAAAAGTCCTGTCTGCCATCACACAACTTGAAACCAACCCAGAATATGATAAGAGGAACTCATCTAATCTTCAACTGAAAGCTATAATTGAACTAAAGAATGACAAAATTATAGTCATAAAACCTGCAAACAAAAGTACAGCAATAGTGATATGGGATAAAGAGAATTAATTAACAGCAAGCTATCGCCAAGTCCACAATCAAGATTGTTTTGGAGGATTTCATCTGATCCCAACAATGAAATTAAAAATCCTTAAAAATCTCCAAGAAGGATATGAGGATGGCTTAATCAGACTAAAATAATTTAAATTTAGGATCAACAAATCTCCTCCCATTCCTGTATTGTACCTTTGACCAAAAATAAAAAAAAACTGGAATGTCCACAAGGAGACCGGTAGTCTTAGGATGCAACTCTCTGTCGGTACTATCCTACATGCTTTTATCTCTGAGGTCAGATCTTTTATGGAGGATACAACAGATATCACATCTATCATTTCATCCTGACACACAATAGTTAGTAACATTGAATGTAGTTTCCCTTTATACCAATCTACCCCAAGAAGACACCTTACATATTATGGAGCTATACTTGGACAATAGAGAATGGCAACTCAGAGTTCCTACTAATTTTATTGAAGCACTTGCCAGGCCAGCACTTAAAAAGAAGTTTTTTTATGTTCAATTAAGATTTCTTTCCAAAGCAAGCACACAGAGATGAGGTGTTCTTTTGCTCCAGAGTAAGCCATTTTGTCTATGGCACAATTGAAAGATACATTTTTCTAAAGTAACAGTGCCTTCTGCACTAACAAAACATTGTGGTTCAGGTATTTTAATGACTTCTGCATAGGGACTGGAAGTGAAATAGTTCTGCATCATTTCTTACATTGGCTAAACAACAGGAAATTAAGTTCAACATGACCAACATTACTTGATGCTGAAGTAGAGAATCAGAAACTATGCTATGTACAGCATTATATAAAAAAAACACAGACAAGAACAGTGCCCTGCAATATCAACCTTTTCACATATGGAGCCAATGGGACAATCTCCTGTATGAGGATTTTTGTATGTATTATATGTTCCATGCAAATGCACGTTGTGAAAAATGCAACCAAAAAGATACCCCAAAAAACTCCCTTAAGATGGCATGGTTCTCTGCTCGCATCCACCTATTGCCCAAGCAGCAACCACTTAGTTTTCACTTAAGAAAATGTGTTGTCTTGGAAATCATTTGGTCCAAACTCATCTACTCTCAGAATTTTCATCAAAAAAGGACCTTGAGAAAACATTGGATATTTAGCACCATTATAAGGACCTCACAAATGTGTTACTTGGTTTGTCTGTTATCAAACTATTGAAGGGACTACTTTTCATCTGAATGCATTAAAATGGACTCACGTGTAATTTTCAAATTGTAAGGCAATGAGTGTGGTGTACAGATTCTTATGCCCTTGTGAGTGGCTATATATTGGGAAAACCAACCAAGAAATATGTCAGTTGATACTTCATATACAAGTCCATAATTAGATGACAGAAACTAACAGCCCCACTTGTCAATCACTTTACAGTATATGGGCATGGAACAAACACTTTAAGTGGACTGTGTAAGAGGTAATCACTTCAAATCTTAGGGGTGCCATATGAAGGAACACTACTCCTACTACTAAGGAAAAAAGCAAGCCTTATTCTGTAGTTCAACACAGTTGTCACTGGACTGAATGACATTTCAGAACTTCAAAATTTATAGGATCAGTAATTCATACAGTCAGCGATTGGGGACTCGTCAAATATGCTGGAAACACTAAGACCTGCCTGTGTACCATATAATATGTAACATCATCCGTGTGCACATGGAGTGAATTGTAATATGTTAACATGGTATAAGCATATGGAGTAGCCTAGGTACTTGGATCGGAAAGATGGTACTAGAATTCAAATCATTCCTGTGTACTCCTTCATCATTTGAGACAAACGCTATAAGCGTATAGAACTGCTCGTGTATCAGCATAACAATTAAAAACCTAATTTCTGTGTACACGAAAAAATCTGAAATATGATCAACATAGTGGAAATATAAGAAACTGCCTGAGCACCTCAATCATAATAATAGAACTGGAACTCCCATCATCCCTACACATTAAGTCATCATGTCTTACATATAAGGATTCTAACCTCTGTAAAAGTAAAGTCCCAATAAGATGCCAGATTATATTTGAATGAGTGAAGACACGGCATTCTACAGCTGCAGAGCAAGGCGCAACTTGATTTCGGAGCATTAGCGGACAGAGGTAAAAGGTCTGTCATGTAAACTGATCAGTACTCTTTCTATATATACTCACTATTCACTCGTCCTATCCATGTCAACAGCAACAGTTCAACCATTGAATGTCATCCGCATTGGGGCTAGTCATTCCTGTAATCACCATGAGATCCTTGGAGCCATCTCAAAACTTCAAAGGCAAGAAAGCTTCCCACGCCCGACCAGCCGCTCTTTCAAATGTTCAAGTACTTATGAGGTCAGGTGGTCTCTCATCCCCTTTTTTATGATGTGCCATCTCACTAATTACTCAAAACCCCTCTAATTTTCTATTACAGGCATTACAAACATGCAATGAGGTATATAATTGTTTTCTTTTTCACCATTCCCATGAGAGTTTAGCCATTCCTGTTTCTAATAGAAATACCCCCATTCTTATTTTATGTCAAACATGGCACCAGTTCGCTGTCCTGAGGAGACCCCGGAACTACAGAAGTCAAAACCCTTCATCATCCTCTATCAACGGTATAAGGCAATCAAGATTATAGTGAAAGCCTTCAAAAATGAATCCAACTGTGGTGACGGCTTCCTCAAAACAAACTGTGCCATAACCCCCTGGGTACACTTTTTTTGAACAAATCAAGTATGGATAGACTATATGTGAACGTTGACCATACTCTCAGGTTTTAATTAAAAAAAAAATTGGAAATGGAACTGCACCTCTCCTTTTACATTTGTGCTGGTTTATGATTATTTCATGGGTGGGTGATGCCAAAACCACCATTCACTTACCCGTATTTGCTGTTGTACTGCTGCATATATCATATGTCAAACTCATAACCAATTCATGTGTATGATCTCCATTGCATTAATGTATTGATATATTGTGCTTACTATGTTGTTTAAAAAATTTGGCTGATCATTTAATTAATTGTTTTTGTTAGACCTGTCTTCCTTAGGTTGGTCTTCCCCCCAATTGTTTTTGCCTTACTCCTCCATTTTTGCTGATCTTGTTTTTATTGGCTTTAGGACTCTGTGCAGTGTGGGTGCTCACTCCCTAAAACATTGTAACTTTGACTTGCACCCAGTTGGCACATTTCATTTACCTATAAGTTCCTAGTAAACTGGTGCTACCTGTACACAGGGCCTGTGAATTCAATGCTATTGGTTGGGCTTCAGCACTTATTGTGAACTTAAGCAGCCCTTTAAAAATGTCTCTGGACTCCCATTGCAAATATTTTTGCAAGGCCTAAACCTTCCTTTTTAATGCATATAAGTCACCCCTAGAGTAGTCCTCAACAGCCGATAGGGCAGGGTACAGTGTATTTAAAATGCTGGACATGTACTGTTAACTCTTTTATATACTGGCAGTGAAAAACTCTTAAATTCATTTTTCACTACGACAGCCCCATAAAATAACATTGTATTAACTTATTACATTTAATAAGCAATGACGTTCAATTGGGAGAAGTAGGAATGTCGACTTTGGTGTCTAAAGAATTGTAATTATAAAACCGTCTTTAATGGTAAAGTCGTATTTTAAATCAGAACTGTGAAAATGCCACTTATAGAAAGTAGCCATTTTCTTGTTCCAACCATTTGGTGCCTGTAGCTTGCATTCTGGGTCCCATGATTGGGTGTAGCTGGCAGTTGGTCTTTGTGTATCTCTCCCAGACAGTGAGACAAAGGGGGAATGTGTGTTGGCAGGATTGGCCATCTCTGACTTGATAGGGGGAAAGGTCTGAAACTTTGACATTTTCAATTCTCAAAGGCTCGGCTTCATCAAACTCAAATAGGATTTGACACTAGTCTTTTGTTTCCCAGACAAACTGGGCAAAGGTCCAATTCTCAAACACTCTGCTTCATCAAACTCAAAAATAATTTGCCACTCGTCTTTTGTTTACCAGACAAGCTGGGTCCAAGGCAGTAAAAGTACAAAAGCCACTGGGACATCTCTGGAAGCTTCTCCTACTTCAAAGCTGGCACCAAGTATTAATATTGGATTGTCAGACCCAGCTATTCAGTACACCTCTAGACCTGTGGAAGACTCAGAAGGACTGCTGTGCTGCTCTGTTTCTGGAAGGACTGCTACACAGCTACCCTGCTGTATGCTAACCTGCTGCCTAAATGAAAAGGAAAGGACCTGCATCTTGAACCCAGGACCACCAGAGTGACTCCAAGAGTTAGTTGGCTGACCGCCTGATCAGAGCCTCAGGGACAGAAAAGGATCTAACCACCTTGAACCCAGCACCTAGACTCTGTCTGCTGTGAGTCTTGCCTCACAAGTTGTGCCACCCCAGGTCTGGACCCTTGGAAGGTGGGCCTGAAGGTGCTCTGCCAGCCCAACTGTGGTCTTTTGGGCAAAACCAATGCAGCACAAGACATCTCCTCGCAACTCCGTATCAGAAAAGCTGCTGCACAATGCATCCTTGATGCAGGATACTAAAGCTCCTCAAAACTTGCCCTGTGCAAAACATCCTTGATGCAGAATTTCGCATCACGACCCCGCAACTACTCAGAACCACCACTACATGATGAATTTGCAGCAAAGGACTTTCCATTGCTGTCCCTCAGTTCCTCGGAACTGCAACGGTGCAGCACATCTTTGAGACATCCTCAACTTAGTACTCTGCATTGCTCCTGGGAACCGCTGCTCCACAACAAATCCACAACGGGGGATCTCCCAACACTCCAGGATTTAAGGTACTTTGTTCATTGGGCCTTACTTGGTCCCTGTATCCAATCCCTGCTCCATCGCTGTTGGCCTGAACATATGACATGGTCCCAGACCGGGGCAACCAGATAACCACAGTTGACGCTTTGTGCTTTTAAGCACCATTTTTAATTAAATCTTTAAAATTGTATCTCCAGTGTTACTTAGTGAAATTTTACTCTCAAATAATTTCTTAGATTTTACTCTATTTTTCTAACTGTTGTGGGAAATTACTGTTTGACGTCCCGCATACTTTATACGTTGACTCCAAGTTAAGCCTAACTAATTCATGCCATGCTACCAGAGGGTTAAGCACATGTTAATTTGGGGTTACTTGTATCTTCACCCTGACAGGAATTGTGGTTGCTGCTTGAGTGGGGTTTCACCCCTCTGAACCAGTAACCCAATTCCTTATAGTTCTAGTTATTATTATCTTTGATTAATACCATTGTTGGCAATCACCCAAAGTATATTTTCTTATTTTACAGTTTCCTGAAAATCTTGCAAGCGTTTGACACTTCTGCTTTACACATCCAATTATTCAATTTGAATTTGCTGGGAAAATATTCTCTGCCTACAGCTTGATCCTGTAAAAGTGTCCATATGAATATCTACAAGCTAGATGGAAATAATATCTTATGAGATCTTCCAGATTGACATGGACACCATATCTGCCTATGTAGGCTGCCCTTCCCCAAGGCCAAGGGAGTGGTCTTACTCTCTCTTTCTCTCTCTACACACATGCACACACACACACACAAGCGTGATTTGAGATGTCATCAATTATATCATTTAACCTTTCATAATATGTGTTGGAAATTGCCCTCTTTGCAGGGTTATCCCCTAATCTTTTGCTTCTTCCTCCTATTCTGTTCCTGACCTTCTGTTGTTGGTTTTAGGACTCTGGGCACTTTACCACTGCTATTCAGTGCTGAAGTGCATATGCTCTCTGTGAAATTTGTATTCTGGAATGGTGTTTCCATGATTGGCATATTTGCTTAACTGGTAAGCCCCTACTAAAGTGCATTGAGTGTGCAAGGGCCTGTAAATCAAATGCTGCTAGTGGGCCTGCAGCACTGATTGTTCCACTCCCATGAGTAGCCCTGGAAAGGTAACTTTGCCACTGCTTAATCTGAACGCAGTTTGTAACTGCCATGTCGACCTGGCAAATGCACCCACTTGCCAGGCCCTGATATTCCCTTTTCTTATATTATAAGTCACCCCTAAGGTAGGCCCAAGGTAGCCCATGTGGGCAGGGTGCTGTGTATGTTAAAGGTAGGGCATGTACTGGTATGTGTAACATGTCCTGGTAGTGAATTAGAGTGCATTTCATTTTTCACTATGCAAAGGCTATCTGTCCCATAGGGTAGAATGGGAGTCTATTTATAACATCTTATAAAGATAACTTGCCATTGGGACAAGATGGGAAAGTAAAGTTTAGCATGCCTGAACTCAGAATATAAATATGCATCTTTTAGTAAATATGTTTTTTATATTGTGTGTTTGAAAATACCACTTTTGGAAAGTAAGTATTTTCATGCTTAGCCATTCTATGTGCCTCTGCTGGTTTGTGTATTGACTGTCTGGCTTTTGAGTGACAGGGGCTGAGTAGGTGCTTTCTCTCAGACAGCCACGGGGGGGGGGATTGATGTGTGTCCTGCCTTTCCTGAAGGAGTCAGGGCAGGGCAGGGCTGAATAGACCTGGGTGCATTCAAAGTAGTAAGAGTTTTCACTAGCACCTGAATGGGCCCGGCCTGCATTTAAAGTGGTGGGAGGAGATTTCCCTTGCACCTGAATGGGCCCTGTCTGCCTGGACAATGAGGTCTCCACCTCCTGCCAGGAAGCTGGGCCAGAGAGGACAGAAAAGGTTTTGGCTAAACACAGGCACTCTCCGCTCCAGAGAATAAATAATTTTGCTGTATAACTATTGGGGCCCAGACCCCAGTATTTTAGATCACTGCTGAACTAAGGGACCTGCCAGGAAGAAGGGCTGGAAAAGCTGTCAGGAGGAACTGCCACTTTGCTGCGTGTTCTGCTGTGTTGGCCTGCTGCCTGGAAAGGCAATATTATCCATCCTATATTTAAAAATGGCAATTCTGCAATACCCCTCAACTATAGGCTTTTTGCATTCAATATTGTTGAGGCAAACTCTATGTATCCTGTTTATTGGAACATTTAAAAACATGTGTAGAAGAAGAGCAACTCATACCAAAATTGCAGACAGAATTTAGAGGAGGAATGGGTGCACTAACTGAACTTACTGCCTTAACCCTACTAATAGAGAAGGCAAAACATACTAAAACGTCTTTATTTGAATGCTTTATTGACCTTAAATCTGCCTTCGACCGTGTGCCCAGATGTCATTTATGGAAAGAACAGGAAGAATGGGGAGCTCCTGCAGAACTACTAAGGGCAATTATGGAATTATACACGCAAACATGGGCAAAAGTTAAAATAGGGGATGGAAGTAACATCCAAAATGAGGACAAATAATTGTCTTAAACAAGGATGTGTCTTGGCTCCAAACCTGTTTAATTTATATCTAGAAGATCTGGCTGATGCTTTGGATTTGGCAAACAAATCACCCACCAATTGTTGCCGCAGTGAAAATGGGTTATATAAAATATGCGGACGATATATTCCTACTAAGTACAACACCATTGTGTATGGATGCCCTAAATAAGGACATGGTAAATCAAGGGCAGATCTGAATCTAAGCACAACCAAAGTGATCCGGCTGGTTGACTTTAAGTTTAAAAATTACACGTAGTTTGTGGAAGGGAGAAAATTGGAGGGCGTATGCTCATATAAAAACCTGTGTGGTCACTACGGATGAGCAAATGTCTGGCAAATCCCATCTGTTATCTATTCAAGGCACAGTCATTAGCATATGGATTCAAAATATTAAACTAAAAATTGAATTGTCAGTTTTTAACCTATCTACTCAAGGTTATAGAGGCTTGTTTACAACCTTTGTTATCCTATGGCAAAGAAATGATGCGGGGTTTGGAAATAGATACGTTGAATAGGAGCCAAATAAAAGTTCGTAGATCCGTATTCGGTATTCCAAAATCGGTCTCACCCGCTCTAATACGTTTAGAGATTGGCCTAAAAAATCAAGCACATCAGTGTGAAAGTGCTCTTATAAAATTGTGTTGGAGATTGCGAGCATCAGAAAGTGGATCTATTAGCAATTTATGCTGAAGGGGAAGGCATTTTACTCTGGCCATAAAGGATTTAGGCCTACTAGAATCATGGGAAGCAACTATGGGTAAAGTATCGTCCAATCAAGAACTGCAACGCGATTAGCATGAAACCAATAAAAATGTATTTGCACTAAGGACACACGCCTAGACAGAAATAAATTTGTATTCTAATATAGGCCCTCAAGGGTATCTGGCAAATCATTTTTCAGCATGATTAAAGCATCTAATTATGTTATTCTGATTTGGCATTATGGAATCCAAAGTCTTTATCCCATCCTGGAAAAAACAGCCACAGAATCTTTTCTGTAGACTATGTGTATATCAAAAAGAAACATTAACCCATCTATTAATTGTCTGTCCTGTACCCTTGTCGCAAAGTAAAATTCTTTTGAAATCACTATTCAGGAACATGGGAATACGCTCATGCCAGCAAGCCGTTTTCACCAGGCTAAAGTAGATGCTCAGCTGGCTTTGCTTGCAGGACAGTAAAGTTCATAATGTCTTTATTCAAGGAACTTTCTAATATAGGGTTAAAGGAATAAGAACTGTGCACATTAGTGGTATCAAATATACGTATTATTATATTAAGCTAATCCTGTTGTTATGTATAAATTGGCCTTTTTTGTCTCTCTTGAAAAAGCCAAATTTGGACGCAAATGATCCTTCTAACTACAGACCGATCTCCAGGATACCTTTCCCAGCTAAAATCATAGAAAAATATATAAATGAGGAACTGTCTGCCTTCCTCATGGAAGGCGATATCCTAGATCACTCACAATTTGGCTTCCGTGCCCATCACAGTACGGAACTGGCCCTAATCACAGCCACAGAGGAACTTAGGATAACCCTCGACAAAGGTGGAAGTGCTGCCCTAATACTTTTAAACCTGTCAGCGGCATTCAACACCATCAATCATGACATGCTGGTCGATCATTTTGCCTCACTGGGAATAAGGGCAAAGCATTCTTCCTACTCAAATCTTTCCTGTCAAACAGGAAACGGTCCATAGCGCTTGACCCGTTTGTTTCCCCAGACTTTACACTGCCCTGTGGAGTACGTCAGGGCTCGTAGTTGAGCCTCTCCCTTTTCAATCTTTGGCCAAATTGATAAAAATTATTGTATTTACACTGGTGTCATATGCGGACGACATGCAAGTCATAGTGTCTATTAATTGTTTGTCCGCAGACACTGCGTCTCGGTTTAAAAACGGTATAAGTCATATTGGGAATTGGATGCAGACAAATTGTCTCAAACTCAACACCTCAAAAACAAAGTTCATGCTTTTTGCCAATACACCTATTGTCTGGTCAGATAGCTGGTGGCCAAGTCATATGGGCCCTCCTCCGGTACCATCTGATAAGGTCAAGAACTTGGGAGTTCTGTTTGATGCCAAGCTCTCCTTTGAGCCCCAGATAAACCATGCAACAGCAGCCTGCTTTTTCATCCTCAAAATGTTGAGGAAGATACTACAGCTCATCCCATTAGAACTCAGGAAAACAGTGGTGACCGCCTTGATTGGTTCCAGACTAGACTACTGCAACGCCCTTCTGACCAGTGCAAGCAAACGTAGTCTACAAAAATTGCAGACTACCCAAAATGCAGCTGCTAAAGTTCTGCCTGGGCTCTCTCGTCTTGCCTCAGCGTCCAAGGCTCTCGCAGAACTATACTGGCTGCCGATTTGCAAGGGCATACAGTTTAAGGCCTTGTGCATCACATTCAAGGCAATACACCGAAAAGGCCCACGACAATTATCACAACTCCTTAAACCCTACATCCCATGCAGATCACTAAGATCTGCTTATAGTGGCAATCTCACTAGTTGTAATATTATGTTGTTTTTAGAGCTGCAATATTGCATTTGTGATTGTGTATGTTAAGAATAAGCATATAGTATATATAGTGAACATCAAGTTTTAGAAAACCAGCAAATGGAATTTAGTATTTTCTAACATCTGGGAGGCATCTAATGAACAGTCAAAAGGAAGAAGGGTACGAAGTTCCTTGGTGCCTTAAAAATCTTGGTCAGAGACCTAGTTATAGTCACTTGTACCAAGTTGACCTGTCATTCCAGTAGTGGGAGGAGAGGAATTCCTCCTTTCAGAACTGGTGCCGTATCATGCTTCATGCTTCATCATATGGGCTTGCTCCTTGTCGGGTTGGCGCTGCAATACCCAACGGGCACCCATAAAGGGGCTCTTTATCGGCGATCTTTTGTTCCTTGCCATTTGGTGCTGTGGGTGTGAGGGCCCTAGTGTGTTTGGATGTAGTAATGAGTAGGATGATTAAAACAGGTCAGGGGTCCTATGGAATCAACTTTATTCTATCAGGGTCCCTGCCTGATTAAAAAGGGGGGAAGAGGTGACTATCTGACTATAATGGGTCATGATAAGGGCGCTCCACTCCTGGTGGGTCGACATGTTTTGCGCCTATTTGTCTGGGGGATCAGTGGCGATTCTTCAGGAACTTAATGTGAAACTTATCTACACCCAGTGGTACGGTGAGAACCTACATACCACTTAGTGGATCAGCGGGATCTATGGGCAACCTGCAGGGGAGATACAAAATTTCAAATACAAGATAGGTATTAAATACAATTGTGAACATATATTGGTATTCTGCTGTCATACATAGGTGAAGATCAATGGTGGCTGCTCAGGTGAGCAGAAGTGCCTGTTTGATAATACACATTGTATGTGCATACCAAGTGGTGTAAATCATATTAACCATGTGACTCAAGCTAAAAACGTGGCGCAAGTTAAAGACATGGTGCTGGTTAAAAACGGTGAAGAATTGGCTGAGAGTGTGTTCTCAGTTGTAACAGTGAGTCCACAGTCATAGAACTCACCTAATCGCTATTTAGTAAATGCCTCATCAATTCCAGCGGGCTGCGGACACCTCGGAGATATGTGTCTAGAGAGGGGAACAACCTTTACAACGCAACTTTTACAACGCACTACCATTACAACAAAACTGTTACAACGCGAGTGCATTGACAACGCAGGACATTACAACGCAAGTCTTTACATCGACTTGCACTAGATGGCGTGCTAACATTAAAAATAGTGTAGTTTACTATCCCAACACTTCCCTACTGTTACGTGGACTGGAGTTGGAATAGTAAATTACACTTTTTTAATGTTAGCACGCCATCTAGTGCAAGTCGATGTAAAGACTTGCGTTGTAATGTCCTGCGTTGTCAATGCACTCGCGTTGTAAAACTTTTGTTGTAACAGCATGCGTTGTAACAGCATGCGTTGTAACGTCATACATCCGTCTAGAGAATGTAAAAAGGTGGGGGTAAGCATTTTATTGAGGCTCGTCATAAAACCTTCCATCAAAAGGCCTCTAAAAATCCCCATGATACAGAGGCCACACAGTGGTGATGAGCATGGAGGGGTGGTGCGGCTGGTAGAGCACCCATCCTACTTTTGTAGAGAAAAGGTCCCTATTGAGGTTCTGGATTCCTGATAAAACGGTTACAACTCCCACAGGTCGTCAGGGGACCCAAACATGTATGGGTTGTCTCCCTGGAGCTATGGAGTTGTGTTCATAATTACGAAGCCCTGGTTGGATATAAAGGTACCTTTTTCTCACTGGGTAGGTACAGAGTCACTCATTAGAACAACATTCGAACAAACATAGCCCCCACCGCTTACCTCTGCAGTCGCTGATACTCGGAGGAGTCTTAGAGAGTGTTCCATTGACTCACCTGGTTCAAGTAGAAACCGAGTGGTAGATCTACCCCGCACCGCTGGACCCAGGATGGTAGTTAGCTCTGAGAACAGGACCTTCTTATACCTGCTGGTGCGGGGCGTGGGGAGCCAAATGGTTTCAGCTATGTACTGGGCGTCACATGACGTTCATGGACCGCTGGGAGAGATGGGGTAAAGCGTCGGCCATCTTAGAGTGTTGTGCTATTGACCAAGAGAGATACGTGGCAGTTAGTGTTCAGTCCAGGCTAATTATTTTCAAGGATAGCCACTCGATACGCTTGCTGCATAAGTTTCTATTGTTCAGTGTGGATAGTAAGCTAGTCATATAGGATGCCGGTTCGATGTGTTCTGCGGCGTTATGAGAAGGCAGAGTGTAGTGGATTTACACGTCGGCCATCTTGGAGTGGTGCGACTGCCTATTACCAAGTGGGTTGTTTTTTCATTAAAGCGGAAATAGGTAGCGGAGTGTTAAGGGTTTGCGGTTATTTTGGGCAGGTCATGTGAGCTAATGAATTATCTGTTTTAACAGGTGCGAGTGTTTTTAATTGACAGGAATCAGTGAGTTTAATATTACATACTCCATTAGGCATGAGGAACAGAGAAGAGTTACCGTATGGTAGTGTGGCATGGTTCTTGTGTATTACATGAGAAAATGCTCCCTCGGTGTGACTCATATCACCACATAGTTCTAGGTGTTGGTCCCTGCCATTAGTTAGTTGTTGGTAAGGGAACCCCATGGAATTTCATCATTCAGTCCCTGCTGATCAGTATTAAGTCGGTGCACCCATCTTTGTTCAATCCTAAAAAGGGCCCCCTGTGTTGTCTGGGGATGAGTTTCTAAGACTATCCACCATAGACTGTCAGGGGAGTGTTTGAGTTCTTTGCAATGAGTGTACAGTTCCGTGGTTGTACGTTGGCATCAAATGTTACTCTTGTGTTCTGTTATTCGAGTTTTGACTTTCCTCATAGTCATGCCTATATACATCATATCACAGGGGCACATCATCAAGTACACGCATTGAGTGGTATTACAGTTGGTGTGTTTCATGATTTTTCATGTAAAGGAGTCCGAAAGGGTTATCTCCTTTGTGGGTTAGGTCTGGGGACATACCGCACAGGAACCACAAGGGTAGTGGCCCTGGACTGGCGGAAGGTCCCAAAGTGATCTCTGTTCATTTGGTCTTATTGGTTTTGGTCTTGTGTGTATTTTCATGTCTTTCAGTTTTTTTGTTCTTTTGAAGGCAAACCGGGGTTTGGGAATTTGTAGAGACTCTGTGTTCAGAATTCCCCAATGATTGTTGATGACACCCGTTATCTGGTTGGAATCCGGTCTATAGGAGGTGACGCAGGTCAGTATGTCAGTTGGCTCTTTAGGAGTGACTTCTAATAGGGCCTCTCGAGGATTGTTCCTTGGCTCTTTTCATTGATTGTGCCAACTGTCTTTGTGGGTACTGTCTCCAAACACACTAGGTCCCTCACACCCATGGCACCAAACGGCAAGGAACAAAAGATCTCCAGTAAAGAGCCACATTATGGATGCCCATCGGATATTGCAGCGCTCACCCGACGAGGAGCAGGCCCATATGATGAAGCATGACACCTAGCTTGCTGGGTGTGTGAGGGCATCAGTTCCGAAAGGAGGATTCCTCTCCTCCCACTACCCGACTGACAGGTCAACCTGCCACAAGTGACTATAACTAGGTCTCTGGCCAAGATTTTTAAGGCACCAAGGAACTTCGTACCCTTCTTCCTTTTGACAGTCCAGGCCATGTACGCTGGACCTTACCAAAAGCCCATTGTCCCCTTTCTTTGGAATAAATCTAATGAACAGTGACATCTTATAAAATTGTATGTAATTTAAAATGTAATCAAATTGTTTTATGCTAGTATTTGTATTGGAGACTTAAATTTATGAAATTCATATTGTCGTGTTATAATGGTTTTAAATAACTAAATACAATAAAGCCTTATCTCTCTCCAGTAAGAGGCAATATACCTAGCATTACACAAACTCAGGTATACTTTGGTCAAGAGTGGCATCTTCTTTTGTCCTCTGGGCATTGTTTCTGTTCTTCCTGTGTGCCGTGAAACGTTGGTAAATACTGTGGTATATAATGCATTTAATAATTCCAAATGCCTAAGGGTCTGATTCACAAAGGTAAACTTACAATTTTGTGTACGTTTAATATTTTTTGTGATTCATAAACTCCAAATTAATAGTTGGTTTATAACTGAGGACTGCACATGAAAAGATAAGCCTGTCCAATCTTTTTATGTGCAGGGTTCTCCGCCCCAACCACAGGGTCTCCACAGTTGTAAACTCAATATTAACTCGTAGTTTGTGAATACAAAAATAATGAAACCTTATAAAAAATTGTAAGTTTAAATTTATGAATTAGACCAACAGAGTGACTTTCTATGTGGGTTTGACACATCACATTTTAAAGGCGAATTGTGTTGTTCAAGTGCACAAGAAAGTGCTTCAAATACCTACAGACAACCAGTATTTTTGAAAAATTATTTGGGGGACATGTTTTCTCAGGTGCTACCTCTAGCTGGTAATAGGACGACATTAGCTATCACATTCAAACGAAATCACGTTCTGCAAGGGATAACACCTCATCTCCTTACAAACACTCCATATTTCTTCCTCTTTATCTTCACTCGACATTTTAGTCCATTAATTATTTCTCCCCAACTTACCTTTTTTTGTTACACTTTCCAATTTACTAATGTCGTTTACCTGTTGGAAACCTAAATCTTCATTCCATCACCTCCCCTCTAGAAACAACGAACACCATGCGAATAGCTCTGTTTTAGGAGAATATTATTATGCCCCTTGCTCTCTTATTTTAGAAGTGTTTCTCTTATATTTTTCCAGATGTAAAATTTTATTGCAATTAATTTAACTTTCCGTTGTTTGCAGAGTTCTCTGCAATCTCACGAAGTTCCGTGTTCTGTAGCCAAAGGCTGCCGTGGGAGACGGATTTACTCTAAACCAATTAAGATAAATATATTACCAATTAAATTAAATTACATTTTTTAAACATCATTTTGGTACATTCTACATTCTTTTAGGCATATTGGAAATGTTCATAACAATTGAGATTACTCTTAAATGTTATTCCCTCGGTGGGGCAAGCAATTTGCTTGCTGCAATGAAATTATACTATCTGCAAAACACAAGACAGCCCTGTATAGCTTGTCTTTTAATTTAATCACCAAATGTTTAATACAGGAACATAGTTAACAATTATTTAGCCAAGTCTCTAGGTTTGTTATGGGGTGCTCTTGAATAATAACGTTTTATGAAATCAATTATTTTCCAGATATGCATCATTTCTAGTATATGGCTGTGCTGCTGCCTGAGCCCATAACAGAAATATCAGAGAATTTGGCATTATCGTACTAGCCTCCTATGGCGGTCACTGATTGGGTACTGCTGCTTTTTGCAGCCTCTTCTCTTGTGCTCTTTGAATGTGTCAGTCAAAGCGTATGAACACAAACACGTTACCAGGAGACCTGGGTTTCCAAGGAACGTGGTGGGTAGTTTAAATTATTCTTGTCAGGTATGGTTGGATTTTATGTAGGGTGACCTAAAATCGAACACTTTTAAATATAAAAAGGCTCCAAATTAAATATTCTTCTGTACATTTTTCTTTTTAATTTTATAGCCATTATTATTTTGGAGAGCAAGATTTAAAAAGTAAAACCGAAAATAAAAGTGCGATGACGTTATGGGCAGTTTTAGGAAGTGAAACACCCAGAGGATGCCTTTGGCAACCGTACCAATAATACATTTGTTTAAATTGCGAAACCATGCTCAAAATAAAGTAAAACATTGCTAGCCATTTGCTGGGTGGAACTATAGAAGATTGCGAGGAGAAAGATGTAAACTC